>NC_046288.1:39680111-40335111 GCF_004115265.2 Rhinolophus ferrumequinum
TTTTTTTAATTAAAGTTTATTGGGGTGACAATGGTTAGTAAAGTTACATAGGTTTCAAGTGTACAATTCTGTAATACATCATCTGTGTATCACATTGTGTGTTCACCACCCAGAGTCAGTTCTCCTTCCATCACCATATATTTGATCCCCTTTTCCCTCATCTACTACCCTCCTCCCCCCTTAGTCTCTGGAAACCACTAAACTATTGTCCGTGTCTATGAGTTTTTGTTTGTTTGTCTTGTTCCTTTGTTGCTTTCAGTTTTGTATCCCACATATCAGTGAAATCATATGGTTCTCTACTTTTTCTGTCTGACTTATTTCACTCAGCATAATAACCTCGGATTCAGCCATGTTGTTGCAAATGGCACTATTTCATTTTTTCTTATGGCAGAATAATATTCCATTGTGTATCTGAAAATTTTAATGTCTGATATGGAAACTATTTTTTAGAGCTGAAAATGACTGAAAAGTTAAGGGATTGGCCCAGGATATTATGAAGGGGCTGGGTGTGGGGAAGATCTAAAGGAGCCCATGAAACTCAGTGATAGAGAAAAATAATGTTCCCTGATGTGTCCCATCAAATGCAGCTCGTTCAGCAAACCAGTTTTACCCTAAATGTACCTTGCTCTCTAATCTTCCTGCATTTACACGTGACGGTCCCTGCCTGGGTATGCATGCCCCATATTACCTCTACTTATCTTTGCCTGATAAGTGAATTTTTCTAATGTGCCATTTCAGGGAAAGCGTTTTCCTACTCTCTTGTGATTGAATCCTATGATTTCCTTCCTATGAGCACTAGGACCCTTTCCTTTTGTGACTCTGTTTACTTATTCTTTGCTCCTTTGTAAACTGCAAGTTCCTGGAGGGCAGGGCATCTGCCTTGTTAAACTCTCTGTCTGTAGCATCTAGCATAGGACCCATGCATATTTGATGTCCCATAAATAAATAATTCTTCAACGTAAACAAGCAGGTTAAGGGCAGAGACCATGCTTTAAGCATTGTATTGTTTTCTATGATGCTTGAGAAACTTGTGTCCCACTTTGGGACAAGTCTGTAAATGTCAGTGTTGCATCAGGAGTGATGCTGCTCTGGTTTTGTTCACATGGGTCCATGGGTTCCAGACATTGAATAGTTTTAGAGGCAGAGTCCCAGTCCCTGTAAATACTGGTGAGTTTCTGCATCGCTATACTTTATGATGATGACAAAAGGATTTGTTGAGACTGAATTTAAAATGAAATGAAAACTGTATACAATATAGTATACACTTATGTTATGTGTAAATGTACAATGGCTTTAAATTTTATCCTTAGATACCCTGTTTCCCCGAAAATAGGAGCTAGCCGGACAGTCAGCTCTCTTGCGTCTTTTGGAGCAAAAATTAATATCAGACCCAGTACTATATTATATTATATTATATTATATTATATTATATTATATTATATTATATTATATTATATTATATATATTATATTATACTGAGACCTGGTCTTATAGTAAAATAAAACTCGGTCTTATATTGATTTTTGCTCTAAAAAGATGCATTAGTGCTGCTTGTCCGGCTAGGTCTTATTTTCGGGGAAACATGGTAGTTCTCACTAATAATATATACCCAAACTCTTCTTTTCCTTGACTCTTTCCAATTATGCTGATGTTCACTTCTGGCGTTACTGTGCTACATGTTCTGTGCTGGATTTTCATTGTATCCCTTAGGATTAGGAGTAGCTGAATTAGAGAAACAGAAAACCAAAACAGAAACAGAAAACCTAAAATAACAGTTGCTTAAATATCATGGTAGTTTCTTCTTTATTGCAAAATAAACCCAGAGGTTGGCAGTACAGGGTGGGTTTGTGGCTGCAAAGTCACCAGGGACTCAGGCTTTTTCTCAATTTCTGCCCTACCATGAGTGTAGCATGTGCCTCCAACTTCAAGGTCACCTCGTGGTCTAAGAGGGTTTTTGATGCACAAGCCATAATGTCCTAGTTACAGACCTTAGGGAGAAGAACAACAATAAAAAGGAATGATAATCGAGACTTTCCTTCCAAAAGAGGCAGCTACCTTTAATCAGCCTACTCACTCAACATTTCTGCTTATGTCTTATTCTCCAGAACTTAGTCAGGTGGGGATTGCCTGCTCCAACAAGGACTAGGAAATGATGTCGTTGAGCTAAAACAGATTGGTGGCAAATGGAGAATACGGTCTCTACCATGCCTGCATTCTTTTATCAGGGCTTGCTGTTTACCACTTTGTCCCTCATTTTATTCCACATTTCCCTTAAATACAAAATCTTTACTTATTGATTTCCACAAAATGCCACATGTCTCTCTAATCTGCTTTGAAAATCCTGGCTGACTGCCTTGTTTGTTCATAGAGGAATAGCTTTTGTTGGCTTGCCTGGCCTTGCTCCTCTCTGTCCTGCATCTGTGTTCACATAACCAGCTGCATGCTCTTTGGGGGGCAGAGACAAAAAGCAGGCCTTCACTTTGCTCCCTTTCAGTTAAAATAGTCACTCTCTTATCAGGATCTGAGCTGAATATCACACCTGGGCTTGTCAGCCTGTTGATACTTCCTATGGCCGAAGGATGGGTGGTGGATGGAGGGTCTCACCTGTGTGCTGAGGCGGCAGCAAGCTGTTGCTTATTGGTGTCAGGTACGTTTTCTTGCTGCTTCTGATTCCTAGGTGGGCCAGCTCTTCCTCCCCTGAAGGTTTCCTTCTGGCACCGCTAGACGCAGTCCCTTCAGTAGTTGCTGCTGCCTTCATGAAGTTTGCCTTAGAAAGGCAAGCCCTGATGCTTCACACCAATATCACATAAAGCTCTATGCATTTATAAAACTTTACTGAAAGATTCGGGTAACTATGTGAATTCCAATGTAGATGGTGGAAAATGGAAACTATATTACAAACGACTTTTTTATGATCAAGGGAGGGCCATCAAGACAAGCAGTCTTCAGCAATAGAGGGTACTTCTCTGTTGTTCCTGTATATTAAGTTCTTTCTATGTGGATACCCTTGAAGAGAGCTCCTCTCATAACCGTAGGACCAGTGTCTCACCAGAACCCATTCCCATCCTGGTTATCCCAGCTGTTTATTTGTCCTTGCCTGAGTCACTTGGAAAAGAATAACACCCAAGAGATCTCAGTCGCCCATGACAGTCCAAGTCCCACAGAATGATCCAGAGAACATATTCCAAGTTTCCCTACCTGTGTGAATTTATTGTATTGATTTCTAGTAGATAACTGTTCCCTCTCTTACCCACATACACACCTCTCTACCAAAGATAAACAATGTGAGTCTACCCATAGGATGGTAAACAAATTACTTGAGATTTTCATGTTCCAACAAGATTCACTGAAGAAAACTTTGGGGAACGTGACCTTTGTGGGCCACATGCCCATTTTTCATTCTGATACAGGGTTGCCATATAATTTCATAGTGAGCAGCACTGGAAGAAATCTATGTATATGCTGCCTCAGAGGACCGGCCATTTGTTTCTTTTGTTGATTTTGTGGCACACTTGTTCGGAAGTGAAGGTGTATTGATCTCGTAATAGAAAACCTTGACTACTCTTGAAAGAGGTGGTTTTGGAAGGTTTTGTTTTTCTTTATAGCTTAGAAAGTAGAATGCAAGCATCCAAAAACCTCGAATGGCACTGATAGGATTGAGTTATTACAAATAGTTTAGCCATCCTAGGGATTTGTTTGCATTGTTAGAGAACATTTTATTTACACCACAAAGTAACATTTTGATAAAGTATTGACCTGACATATGGTTATCTTTTCTTTTTTTTAAAAAAATGGACTATTTTTAGAGCAGTTTTAGTTTCAAGTCAAAATTGAGCAGAAAGTACAGAGTTCCCATATGTCCCCTGAACAGTAAACTTTTATTTAAATATTAATTCCTGTTCCTGCCATTAAATTACAATGAAATTCTTTTCAAGCCTTGGATTTCAGTACTCTTTAACTTACTGGTGACCACTGGGGATAGCCATTAACTTCTAAGGCATAGAATGACTTCAACATTACAGTGTTCTCTTTCTCAACACGTATGTTATTTGGTATCTCATGCTGCTTTTGGATTGAAACAATACACCAATAATTTACATGAGAATGACTTCATTCAAATGTAATCTCTTTATGTATTTGATGAGTGAGCATTTTTTTAGGAAAATTAGTTCAGCTATCTATAAATGATTACATATCAATCTAAATAATTAGGTATGCAATGAATGGAAATCTTAAGACTATGTTTTTGTGGGAAGCACCTGTGTCTGGGTCACTCTTGAAGTAGTAACTATTATCTTAATACTTCTTTATCTACCTAAATAAAGGCTGATGGAGAGACAACTTTGCTACTGTAAAATGTACTTATGCTGATGATTTTTCAGGAAATGTGCTAGAGGCTTCATTTATCACTAGGAAGTAGAGGTTCGTGCCAGTGCGCCTTACTGAGTTCCAAAGTTTACAATGGGAGCTTGGGAACTTTCATTCCACCATTTTTTTCATGCGTGGGTTGATGAGTTTTCTTTAGGGAAGATTTTTTTAAGTGCATCAAGTAGTGACTTGCGGTTTTCATACATTTACCCTCGAGGTTTCTAATTCTCTTGAGTGTTATACTGTGTTTATGTGACTGAGGGGAGGAATACACATAAAGACTATTTTAAGCAATATTCTGCCTGATTATTTTTTTGGTGCTCATTTTTTCTCTTTGGGCTATTACATTAAATGTTTTGGACTTCACATATATAAATTGAAATACTTTTCTTCCTTCCTTTACCCTTTCTGAAACCTTGATAAAGATTCTTCTCATGTCCCTTAAATGTTGTTATCTTCTTAGGAGAAAGAAACCTGGCCTAACATGTGACATAATTTTTTCTTAAATATTTGCCTGGAGTGGTGATTGCTTTGCAAAATCTAAGACTTTTGCTAAATGTGGCACATGCTTTGTATCCCTTCTTTCAACAATTAATTCATCAGCTCTGTATGCAAGAACAAGTTTGCCAGGCACTATTCTAGGCACTGATAAGATAAGTGTAGGCAGATGTGGTTGAAGCCTGAGGAGCTTACAGTCTAATGAGGCAGGCAGATGGATTTGCAGATCAACTATTACAATTCTGTGGGAGAAACGCTATGATAGAGACATGTTCAATGAGAACACAAATCCGATGAGAGCAAGAAGGATTCTGAAATGGTTCCTGAAGTCGGTTGAGTTGAATTTTGAAAGAATGAGTAGGAATTGCTAGCTTGAAAATAGAGAGGAAGTCTGAAACAGTATATATGTTTAAAGCATTATAAGTCCATTCATGTGAGACTAAGGGGAAGTATGTGGGAGAATGAGAGAAGAAGTTACAGTACCTGGTTATAAAGAACTTTGTGTGTAAGTGAAGAATTTGAACTCTAATATGAAAATTATCGGATATACAAGTGGATTTTTAAACACAGGCGAGAACTGCTATTTACATTTCAGGAACATCATTCTGGCAGCAATTAGGGGGAGCAGTGAAAGCAGGCCAGACTGAGGGAGGGCCATCTAATTATGACACTTCTGCAATATCCAAGGGAAAAGAGATGAGGACGTTCAGGCAGTAATGAGAGTAGAGAAGGGGCAGATTAAAGAGACAGTAAAGTGATGTCTGTAGATAACTTCTATATCCCTGGAAGAACAGGTTGGTGACGCTAGTCCACAAGATAGGAAATACAGAAAAAAGAATACGTTTTTGGAGAAAGGTGATGTTTTATTTTGGATACATTCAGGTAAAAATCACAACGGCCTATCTACAGTGAAGATATTTGTTCTAAAATTGAATATATGTGTCTGAAGCCAGTACTGAGCTAAAGATATGGATTTGGGGGCCATCAGTGAGTGTGTGTGTGTGTGTGTGTGTGTGTGTGTGTGTGCTGAAGCTTTGG
Source organism: Rhinolophus ferrumequinum (assembly GCF_004115265.2). NCBI lineage: Eukaryota > Metazoa > Chordata > Mammalia > Chiroptera > Rhinolophidae > Rhinolophus > Rhinolophus ferrumequinum. The sequence goes on from NC_046288.1 coordinate 39,686,016, forward strand.
TGTCAATGAGGAAACAAGACTTTTGGGAAATCTTGACATTTAAGAGGTTCATGGGAGATGATCTCACGCATGTTATTGGAAACAGATGGCCCTTAGTGCGTTATCTTGTATATCCACATTATCTTTGTATATTTATCTCATAAATGGTAAGCTCTCGATAGAGTTTTGAGGGAGAAAGTGCAGGGAGCAGGAGGGAGGGCAAAAGGAAGAAAGATTGGGTAAAGGCTGGTATCTAGAATAGAATACTTTGCAAAACTATGGCACCAAACAGGATGTAAGATAACACACTAGATCCTTTTGCTATGAGCCTTGCGATCAAATCTGATTTACTTTAGGAATGTCCAAAGGTTTTCAAATCATCTCCATTGTATATTTTGAAGATAATTTTTTCTAGAGTTTCCATAAAGATCCATTTCAGGGTGATCTTTAAGCCTATGCTGGTGCAGACCTACTCCCTTGGGCTACACATGATAAGGCACAGGTGCTCAGAGGCCTTTAGGAATTACATTGAATATTCAGAATTATCTGCCTACATCAGCTCTAGGTGGCGTAAATGTGTAAGCTTATTATTGACCAGGAATTGAACCTGATCCTAAAGAAGCAAAAGGAGAGGGTGACGTTAGTGCCATAATTGTCAAACTAACCCTACCAGGCTCCCATAGTGATTCATCCAGTGCTTTGGGTATTAAGGCGAATACATGTAAGAATCTAAATTTAAGACGTGTGAGAATGTTTAAGAACCTTATACTTCTAGCCTAAGTATATATAACATTTGACCCCCAATAGGCTAGAAAAGCCATCTTCTTGGTAGAATAAAAATTCATTTTTCCTTTAATTAAAATTTTTTGGGATGACAATAGTTAGTAAAATTACATGGGTATCAAGTGTACAATTCTGTAATACATCATCTATATATCACATTGTGTGTTCACTACCCGGAGTCAGTTCTCCTTCCATCACCATATATTTGACCCCTTTTACCCTCATCTACCATCCTTCCTCCCCCCTTACCCTCTGATAACCAGTAAACTGTTGTCTGTGTCTGTAAGTTTTTGTTTGTTTCTTTCTTTGTCTTGTTCCTTTGTTGCTTTCAGTTTTATATCCCACATATCAGTGAAATTATATAGTTCTCGACTTTTTCTGTGTGATTTATTTCACTTAGCATAATAATCTCAAGATCCATCCATTTTGTCACAAATGACACTATTTCATCTTTTCTTATGGCAGAGTAGTATTCCATTATGTATATATACCACATCTTCTTTATCCAATCATCTATTGAAGGACACTTTTGTTGTTTCCATGCTTTGCCCACTAAATAAAGCTGCAACGAACATTGGAGCACAGATATCTTTACAGATAAATGTTTTCACATTTTTTGGGTATATACCCAGGAGAGGGATTGCTGGGTCATATTTTAATTCAATTCTTAACTTTTTGAGGAACCTCCACATTACCTTCCATAGAAATATACATTTATGAGTTTAGCTCTAATGGCCCAATATTCCTGCCTCTCCCAGCCTTTTCTAATTTGAATAGATGACCGCAGATCTCAGGCAATATTCTCTTATTTTGCTTGTACATTGTACATCCTATGACTCTTCTCAATATCCTTAAAGATATGCAATCTGTCTGTAATTATTGTTTCCTAATGGGTGGGAGATTCTTACCATGTGTATAAATGGAGCCATATTGGGCATAATCTAGAACCCTTCCAAATACTGTGTAGATCTAGCTATTCCCTTTACTCCTCAGTTTTTGGGGGTTGTTGTTACCATTTACAAATTAACTTGTAAAACTCACCAGCTCTTTCTCTTAGCAAAATTATGAGGAGGAATGATTAGCCATGCACTGCTAAGACGGGTTGTCTTAAAAAAAAAAGGAGCTAATTAAAGTAACGTTCATGTCTTTGGACAAGACAATTGAGAGAAGACATGCAGGAGTTGGAAATGGTTCAGTGAAAAGAAAAGCTCAAGGCTTTTGGAAAGTGGCATTTACTTTTGCTTCTGAATTTAATTCCATCTGACAGTCTCCTGTGCAAAACTGTTCAGGAAGCTGTCAGCAACCAACTTCATACTTTCTCTCTTACTGGTATAGTCTTGCCTTCCTTTTTATGATCAGCAGATGGAATGCCTAATTAACAGTAGAGCTAATATTATGGGAAAAAATTGTCCAAAGACTATATTACTCCCTTGAGCCCTAATAATAAAGCAATGATGAATGGCTAGGCAGCACACACATCTCAAGTTCTTTGGAACAGAGTTTACTGAGAGAAACTTATGGGAATAGGGATAATAGCAAGAGTAGGGACCTCTGCTCCCCTTGCACTTTGGGACAACAAACAGATCTAGCAGCACCAGACATCAAGTTGCAGGAGAGGGAGTCTGGTTGTGCATTTGTAAGTTGTCTGCTTTGGGGAAACCAGCCCCTGTCCTGGCATAATCCGGGGCACAATAAAGGATTACATTGTAGCAATTACTTTCTGGCCCTGTTTTTGCATCTTAACACCAAGTTGGAAGAACACCAGCCTTTCCCTAGGCCTCATTAGAGGCTGGGACCCCAGCCTAGTGGTGACAGCTCTACCCTTTGGTGGGCCAGGGACCTGACTCACCAACTCAGCATTCCGTGGGTATTGATTGCCTTTAGCACCTGGCTCCAGCTCTTTCTTTGGTGCTCTACAATTTCCTCTCTGAGTAACAAGCCTATGACAATCAGTCTCAGACAAATTAACCCTTCCCTCTGGTGGTACCACTTACAAGTCTCTGCAAGCATCCAAGCAACTGTACAGATCAAGAGGAAGAAAACTTGCAAAATCACAGTTCTCCCACGTGGTAATGAGAGTCACAATGGGACCTCCTTACAACACAAGAGAGAATTGATTTTCAAAGAAATTTCACATTGGTTTAAAAAAATGCTTCTTTAGTAAAGTGTTTGTATTTTTCACTCTGTAGTACTAGCTCCTCAAGAGCCTTGGCTCTGGGCAAAACAATTTGCTAAACAATTTAAAGTTTATATAGCAGTTAAATGGGTGCTTATTAAGTGTCATGCATATTAAAGGGCGCTGCTGTTATGTTTATGTTACAGATGAGAAAATGGAGACTGTGAAATTAACTAGCATACCCAAGGTAACATAGCTAATAAACTGTCAAGTTAGGGTTCAAGACCAAGTAGGTAAGGGGGTTGGGGGGTGGGAGATGAGGGTGAGGGGGATCAAATATATGGTGATGGAAGGAGAACTGACTCTGGATGGTGAACACACAATGTGATATATAGATGATGTGATACAGAATTGCACACCTGAAATCTATGTAATTTTAATAACAATTGTCACCCCAATAAATTTAAAAAATAAAAAAATAAAAAAAATAAAAAATAAATAAAAAAAGCTTGTTAAAACCATGGCTTATGAAAATGCAATGCTCCACACCTAGATGTATGATAATTTTCACGCGTCTTATATTGCAATTACTTTTTCTCACTCGCTGCCTGATTACTAGAACATGTTATCTCACTTTGACCCACATATGAAATTTGCATTTCTGAATTTTACCCGAAATCACCCACATAGAACATTGATTAATGAATAGAATTTACTGAGGATTTCATGGATGAGTCAGAAAGGGTCTACATTACTGTGACACAAATGGTTTTAGTTGTCAACATAGGTATTACCATTAAAAACTATCCACCCTTTGCCTTGACACTGAGGAACTTCAACTCATCCCAGCCGCTCCGGCCCTGTTGTCCTCTCCCATCTTCCCCTTCCCTTCTCACCTTTCTGCAACTCCCTTTCAGGAGTAAACAAACAAGCAAGAAAAACAACTAATCAAAAAACACATTTCTTCTTTCTTAAAAAAATACAAACCAATTAAACAACGCAGCTCTCCTTTTCCTCTGAAGCTTTGGAGTCAGCCAAAGCCAAGGCCCTCAATATCTTACACTCTAACCCAGGTAATTATGGATATGTCTACTGCCCCTACCCCAGAACCCCAAAAGCAATCACACTATAAGGTGAATGCAAACTTTCTAATTTTGTGATCTGTAGATGGAATACTCAGTTCACCACAGAGTTTGAGCTCTGACTCCCGATATCAAGCGTCTTCTGTGCGTGGCTATCTACTTTGCTCTGCTCCATCTCAAAGCCTTTCAGATGAAAAGTTCAGGAAGGGAAAGAGGAAGGAAGAGGGAAGAGCTAGCGAAAGCAATGGGGAATGGATGCAGAAGGGATATGTTTTTTAACTTCATATTTCTGGGGGCTTACTTTGCCTTTTGATTGCTGAGGTGCAAGTTAAATTGTCTTATTAAAATGCCTGTCCTCATTTGCTACCTTTGAATTCCTTATCTGCACATGCTTTTTTTTTGCTTTAACTCAGATAATGACTTCAGAAAATCAAAAAGCAGAGATATGTACAGAGGTTGGGGAGGAGACTTTGAGGTAAGGGAGAGGTGTTCGTGCTTTCCTTTAAGCATCTTAAATGGTGCAACTTATGGTATTAGAAAAGTGTACTTTCCTTAAGTCTTTTTTGAGTAGAGGAGAAAGATAGAGTTGAAACAACTAGCACTCATGTGTTGCCACTTTATTCTCTGAAAATGCAATTTTTTAAGTACTGGAAAAAAGTTCAGGTTATTAATCTGTAAAGCAGGGGCATTATTTTGTAGAGTTGTAGGGTTCTCTTCCTGTTCATTACCAATTATGGACCATGATCCAAGGCTGTAACTGTCTACAGATAATTTGGGTGGTAATTATAAAATTTGCCATGTTCATTCTTCACATTCAATTTATTTGTCAGTTTATAAGTGGATTAGTTTTATTTTGATTGTGTCTGTCTCCTTTAGAGTGACTTATTAGTGAATATGTTAAAAAGTCTTTCTGAATGTCCTGTATCAGACTCAGTTATTCAGCATAATTAGGTAATGAGGAATTTGTAGTTCATCAAATGTTATAAGTAATTGTTACCATAAGTAAGATATAAATTGTTGATTTTCTAAGAAATAGAGTAAATACTTTAAAAACTAAATTGCAGCTAAAGCAGCTTCTGTAAAAACAAATTGAGTACTTCGCTACCTACTATAGATTCTTAAATGCATTTGAAATGTATTAGACATGGCACTTGCCTGCAGGAGGCTCATACAGTTCATCGTATGGTCACAGAGCACTGAGGGCTGTGGGGTTCATTTGGCTTGAATGCTTTTGGAAGTGTGATGACTTTAACCTGGCAGGAGAAGTAGGGTTTGGCAGAGAGAACAAAACAGGCTTAGTAGGTAGAATGGTACAGTATGGAGGTGAGAAACTGGGAGTATGCTTAGAAAATGGCTGGAGTGTAGTTATTCTGGGGCTGGTGGTGGGAGATAAGGCAGGAAAGGTAAAACAAGGCCCTGTTGTAAGGTCAGGAGGCTTTAAATACAGTGCTAAATAGTTGGCAGTTTATCGTGAAAGCCAGTGTTTTACTGAATAGAGGTGTTTGGCGGACTTTGAAATTTTCTCCCAAAAGACTATGGACAAACAAGTTTGGAAAATGCTGCATGTATATCTTCCTGTCAGGCATTCATAGTACATCTTGGCACATTAAAGGTTCAGAGAGAGGTGGCTGGTTAGCTCAGTTGGTTAGAGCGTGGTGCTAATAACACCTAGGTTGCCAGTTCGATCCCCGCATGGGCCACTGTGAGCGGCAAAAAAAACAAACAAACAAACAAAAAAAAAAGTTCAGAAAAATCCTGCAGTAAGGACTTATTTTACCTTGTTTAACATAGTGTTTCCCAAACTTACTGAACCATGGAAACTTTGCTTCTGGATTCTTTATTAAAATGTCGAGAGATACCTGTGTTTCATGGAACACAGTTTGGGAATAACTTCAGCCATTGCTGTAAACAATTAACTAGAATAAAAAAGTGTCTTAAGGAAGGCAGTGGCATGATCAGAGCCGTGTTTTAGGAAGGAATAAAGTGTAACTTTCTTTTGATTAAGATTACTCACATATTTCAAGATATTAAAGCACATTGAGGCGACTATTATTAACAATAATTATCAATGTTTTGGATATATTCAGAAGTGTGGATTGATATATCTTTCTGGTTAACAGTGTAAAGGAGAATAATATCCAGTATTCTGACATGTTGGATTTCTCTGGATGAATTCTCCCTATTCATGACAAAATTATATGCCTGGCTATCACTCCAGCTGCTATTAAAAAAAAAACACCCAATAAAACAAAATGGACGATCAAATTCTCTGACAAATTCATTAACCATAAACAAGGGAACTACAGAATTTGCTTAAAGAAATGCATATGTATCCTATTATCCTTAAGAGAGAAGACAATACAGAATAAGCAGGACATTTTGTCGCTTTTTAAATAGACATTTCTTTTCTGTGCAGGAAAATGTCTTTTTGGTGAATTGCACTGGGGTGTATGTTTTCCTTAGGTCTTATTTTAGTAGTATATGTGGTTTAATTCTGGTGAAGGGAGCGCATTTCTTAAAAACTCATTTGAAGCCTGTACAAATCTTGGTTTTTGAAAATGACCCTTTATAAAAAGACAGATCAGGATATTATGATGTCCTGTATTTAATGTCGGCCAGTGTTGAGTCTATATTCCAGTAAACTAAATGAATTGGTAGAAATAGTTTTATCCACTCAAGCTAAAACATTGACTGCAGAATTATTTACTTAGGATGCCCATATCAATATATTTGTTTCCCTGAAACTGACATTTTTAAGCAATGGATTCCAGGCAATGAGACCTGATATGTGCAGTAACTTTTGCCACTGCATGCCATGAACTATCATTATTTTATTTTATATATATATATATTTTTTTACCAGTAGATTATGTTTTACCATGTAGGTAAAAATACCAGTAGGTATTTTTTACGATGAGATTATTACTGCCTTCAGACCTAATGAGCCCATAGATTTGATTCCACATTCCTATATCTTTTGAGGTTTTGTTTTCTGGTATCAAATATAAAAGCTACTCCCTGTGGCCCAGATTTAAAGGGTTTAGGATAAGGAACCTGCGGCTCCTACAACTGTTGGAAGTGCAGGGGAGCAAAATCAGGGAAGCTGCTTCTCACAATCGCAGCACAAAGCATGGAAGTGCGTATGTCTCAAGAGCGTACCAGGGACCTACTTGTGAATCTCACAGCATCTGGCTGAACCTGCCTTTGGAGAACGGTCTCTCCTTTCTCTAAGTCTCAGTGAATGACAGGGTCTCATTGGGAAAAATAGAAGGAAGAGGATTCTGGGAAATACAGATTCCAGCTTCCCTCTGCAATCAAATACAATTTTAAAGGAGTGAGTTGGTGAGGCTGACTTGACCATAAGTAATTCAGCACAAGGCATGCGGGGTTATACTGGAAGACGTGGTGAAGATTCAGAGGCTAAGAAGAGGCACTGTCATCAGCAGAGTGTGAAAGTAAGCACAAAGATGTGGGGAAATGTTACGGCCTCACGACATGCCTGCGTGTTGAAGTTCAAGCCAGAACACGTAATCTTGACCATGCAGGCCCCCCATGATTCATATATTCCAAGAGCTATCTTTCCATTCTTAGCTCCATGACTTACTCTAAACACTGTGATCAAGGCCTTATTTTGTTCCTCTCAATGTTAAGCCTGATGTCCCTTTTGCCTAGGATGGTTTCCCCTCATCTCTTCGCATGGCAGCCTCCATCTGAATTTTTAGATCTGAGGTCAGAAGCCTTTCCCTCCGAGAGATATTTTTATATTACTGTAACTAAAGTGTTCCCATACCTTATCACAGTGCCTTGGTTATTTCCTTCTGAACTTGTAGCACAACGAAAATTGCTTTATTTAAATTATTTCTTTAAATGAGTTTGTCCTAATATAAGACGAACAAAAAAGCCCTGATGGAAGAAATTTATTAGTGGAGAGCAGACCAGTAGGAGAGCTATATGAGTCACGTGACTTCCCAGGGTCTAGCAAATCATAACATTTTGGTAGCTGTTACACTGTTTATAAAACACTGATATCTATATGGATAAATACAATCTTCCCTTCATTTATATGTGTGTTTTGTTACTGTGTTCTTCGTTTGGAGTTTCAGTTAGTTGCCATAAAGCCTGGTACATTTCGATATATCAAGGACCACGTGGTCAAAATTCATAAGTTGCTAATTTGTTTATTAGTTCGTATCACAGATATTTTATACATATACAGTAGGTCTCCAAATTTCAAGCTCCCAAGTCTCATTGGTATTGAATTTACGTAGAAATTAGATAATGGCTGCCATTCTCTGCTGCCTCTGCCCACCAGTCTACATTAACTAAGATAGTTATGATCTAATAGCTCATTTTATTTACTTTCCATTTTATGGAAGCAAGTACAAATTAAACCACAGAAACTGTTAACCAAGAGATTTCTTTAAGAAGCAATGACCTATTTGTCAGTATATATTATACTGGTTATGTTGGTGGGAATTTGGATTACAATAGTGTTGGTGGTGGGGGTGGAACTTCCGTCTCCATTACAAACTAAGAGTATAATAGACTTTTGTTATAGGTATTTTTTTCCAAGACAATACATGGTTCTCGGAACTTTAACATATTTATGAAACTATAACAGAATTAATAATTACAGTTGCACTTGTTTAAAATATTAAATTTGAGGAATAACTAGAAAAAAAGAGACAATACCTGGTAAATCTGAATCCATGGAGTAAAGATTCTCCTATAGAGAATAGGTTCTATTTTTTCCCTATTATATGGCACTCTGTAGCTTATGTTTATTTGCAGAATTATGTGTTGTGTTTGTGTATAAGTACACAAATAAAAGTATAGTATGATTTCATAATGTTGGTCTTGTTTGGCTATGATCTCTCTTTTATTTTCTCAATGTCTTCATCTATTAGGTTGGTGCAAAAGTAGCTGCAGTTTAAGAGTTTAAAAATGATTGCAAAAACTGCAATTACTTTTGCACCAACTTAATAATAAGTCACCAAGCTCTGTCCATTCTACCTCTGCCCAGTTTCTCAGACAAACCTTTCATGTTTGCATCTCTGCAGCATTAATTCAAGCCCTCCTCGATGATCTCTTTCTTATATGGTTGCAACAGATTTCAAACTCTTTGATTTGTCTCTTTTCTTGAATTTGTTTCTGAACTTAGTCCTTACTAGGTGGATAACCTGAGATGAATTGCCTAGTCTATCTGAGGTTCAGTTTGCACTTTTTCAAAATGGATTCAAATCATACCAGCTTCTTATGTTTGTTGTGAAGAATAAATGAGTTAATGTGTGTAAATGCTTAGAACTTAATATGTATGTAGAAGGGAAGGAAATGTTCTCCATAATATGAGCAACTTTTCCAGCTTCATACTTTTCCATTTTCCCAAATACAGTCTCTGCTGCAATCAAACCAGACTCCTCATTATTCCCTAAGTGTGTCTTATGTTTACCTGCTGCCATTGCCCTCTCCATCTGCTAAAATACAACCTAAGGTTTGAAAACCAGCATATATGCCCCCTAAATGCACAGCCTTCACTGATTCTACCAACTGGAAGTAATTTCTCCTTTCTCTGCACTCTCAGTCAGGCCTTATCCTTTCCCTAGTTTATCCCTATCCTAGCTATACTGAATGTCCCTCTAAGTTGTCTGCAGGCTTCTTTCTCTTCTTCCAGCAAACTGGAGGGTAACAGAGGAATACATTTAGAGCCTTCATCCTGAGATCCCACAGACCCCAGAAGTACATGTCTCCTTTGCTTAAGGGCAGAGAGGCCATACACTTCTAAGACATCATTCTGTGATGACTGCCCTCTGCCCCAATACCAGATACAGCAGCCAGCCTATCATCTAGAGGTTTCTCTGTCCATGTCCAGTTTCACCTGTTACTCCCTTGGTACCGTCAAGTATTCTCTCTGCAACTCCTTAGGTTTCTTTCCGGTCTCAGTCCTTAAGTTAAGCTCTCTTTCTTCCCTGTACTTCCTTTCCCCATATGACCAAACTACTGGGTCGGTTATTCATTATAGCAAATGTTTCCTATTATTGCACCTCTATGTGACTTCATCTCTATTTAAGGAAATAATGCACATAACTCCTAGCATTTAGCTGAATCTTTAATACTGTTAGTTGTTTTTTCTTGCCCTTGGGCTATCTAATTCTGTCCCAGAGGTTTACCGTTCCTCTGCTTCCATTAATTTCTCTTAATTAGAATTAAACTTTTCGTCTTTCTAGGCACCATCTTCTCCTTTACTCTCATTATTCCCAGTCACCTTGTACCAAACATTTGGGACCAAGCAATTTTTATACATTGCACTTCCCATATACTTTATATTTATTATATTCAGTCCCTTTTTATGGGTTGTAACAACTTTTATTTTATAACTCTATTTACTATAAACTCTTTGAGAAGAGGGATGGTGTATTAAATACCTTTATATTCCCCACAGTGTTTTTCTTAGGAAATAATGTGTTACAATAATAAATAAAATAAATGCCTAGTGAATGAATAGAATTGATTATCATTATGACTCAGATTTGAAGATGCTTATTGTGTATAACATGGGATTGCCTTGTTTGTTGCTGTTATTTTCTTTAATTTTCCCCCTGGTTAATAAACACTTGGCTTTGACCTAGAACTTTTCAGTATACACACACAGACTTTCAGGACTGAGAGAAATTGCTCTGTGCTTCATCCTTCAAGCACCAGATGGAAAAATAAATAGCTACTTAGAATAGTCATTTCCTTTCTACTCCCTACATGCTAAGACTGAGGCAGGTGGTGACAGGCTGCTGTAGAAAGTTCACTGGGGGCTACAGTACAGTGACATAACGGGAATAGCAGGCGACTTCTAAAGATGTCTTCAAAGGAATCCCACAGCAGACCCAGCACCATGCACATACTGTTTGTCCTTGCTTCTCCTCCAGTCGTGCTCATTTTAGTAACCCCGAGGGGTTCTCGGGAGAGATTGACAGTGTCAATTTGTCAGGTTTCATAATAAAGACACTTGAAACTCATGCTCATTTTAGCCAGCTTTGTAGCTCAACAGGGATATCTCTAATGACAGGTAAATAAATAGTATGAAGAGATTATATCCAAAAGGTGATAATAACAATAATTAAAACTAACAAAATGACTAAATAATTTACTGTTTTCATGTCAGCAAGGAAGCAATTTTTTGACATTGTTTTCAGTGTAAGACAAATTATGGACTAGATTTTATTTGATTTTTTCATAATTAGGTTGGTGGGGAATTTGATTTACAATAGTATTAATGGTGTTAATATCGTTTGTAGTTCGTCTTTCTCAAGATCCTGTACTTCCTAGTTGTGTGTGTGTGTTCATACATGTGCACACACAAATGTATTTAATGCTTACCTTGCTAAAGGTTTTTGAGGATTTAGGTCTTTAGGGATTCTTTTAAATAGTTGCATAGCGTACAAGTTAAAAATTGCTTTCTTGGCAGATGTAAGTTAGGGAGAAACTAGATTATGTTTGTTTGAATTTACTATGAACACCCATTGTATATTTGTATGTGCATGTACCAGTTAGAATTTGTGGGTTTAGTGTGTATATCCAAGGAAAGGGAAACCTTTAAATGTGGGGGGAAAAAAAGACTTATTTGGATTCATAACAACATAAACACTCTAAATAAATAGAAGGTTTTTAAATGCTGAAGTAGTACATTCTTATATGCTTCTGCACAGTATGAGCTGGAGAGGAATAAACAAAAGTTACCCCCAAAACACTGCTGTCAAAAGAGATCAAGGGATCCGCCTGGGGAGAGCCATGGCTCCAAGTGTTGAGTTGCTGTCACCAAAGTAAAATCTTAACTATTTTCACATTTTTGGGGGCGGCCTTGTCAACATGTATGCTCCCAAATCTTAGGCCATGTTGTGAGTTCTCCAGCTGACATCTCACAAATTAGAGAATGCAGTTAACTTTCCATTGATGGGGAGGCATGTTTGGCAAAATGAGTTTGGACGAAAGTAGAAGAAACCTATGCTATATTAAACAATATAGTTTTCATTTTACAATGTGAACCAATACCTAAGTATCACTAAATAGTTAAGAAATGCAAACAACTCAAAAGAGAATGACCAAAATACAAAAACAGAAAAACAAAACAAGAAAGAAAATAGGCGATAAAGGAAGCCGAAAATCAAGTAACCAACTAAACCCTTCATGAATTGTAATTTATATCCTTACAGAAATTTGAGAAGGTGTTGGGGAGGAAGACTTTCCCTCCATCCTACAAAGGTTCTTTCAGCTGATCTAATAATGAAATTGACATGAGACAGATTAATATGAGGAAAACAAATGTAATTTTTGTACACACAGAACCGACATGTACGTGAGAGATTTGAAGGCAGAAAGGTCAAATGAAGGATATATGCCATCTTGAGCCAAAGAGTGGGATAGGGGCCTGGGGCTTCAGAGGGGAGGAGGGTAATTCACAGGATGATAAGAGCACATATTCAGTAATTAGTTGTTTGCCCTGCCATACAGATAGATCATAAAAATTTCTTTCTTGCACTGACTCTTATTATGGATAATATCCCCAATTTAAATTCTTTAAGGGAGAGGTAAAAGCTTCTCTTGAGCCAACAGGGTCTAGGTTGCTTTTAGCTCAAAATAATCCTGATACCAAAGTGATATATATTGAGAAAGCCAGTTCTGATCCCCTTTACAGGCAATGCACCTATAAAACAAAACCAGCTTTTATGAAAAATGACCATGAGAGATTAACAAATTGTTCTTGGACATTTTAAAAATATTATGGCCAAAATTTAAAAAAATCAATAGGAAGCCTGGAAAATAAGATCAGTGAATTTTTCAAAAGGTAAAGAATAGATAGAAAATATGATGACAGATTTAAGAGACAAGAAGTATTGCTCTAAAAAGGCTAATATGCATCTAAAAGAAGAAAGAGCAGAAGAAACGAAATAACATATCTTAGCTCTAAAGAAAGACATGTATCTTTAGACTGAAAGTGACTACTAAAGTTAATCAGATTAAATATATTTTAAGAAACACTTAGGTATATTTCTATGAATATCTGAACAATAAGGATAAATAAAATTTCTTGTGACTATCAGAAATTAAAAAAGAATATGTATAAAGATATGATAATCAGAATAATAGAAGATTTCTTTCTTTTCAATAGCATAATGTACTGAGAGTTCTGATGGATTGTAATTTACACGCAGCATTCTCTACCGAGCCAAACTACCAGTCTAAGGGAACAATAAAAAGGGATAATGAGGGAACAATAAAAATTTCTACAATGTTCAAGAATTCAGAAAGTCTACCACTGTTCTTTCCTCAGGGGTGAGGAAGAGGAGAACTACTTAAGCAGGAAAAATAAATTCTAAGAAAAAGGAAGAATGTGTGTCAGGAAACCAAAGAATGACTTAAGAGAATAATAAAAAGAAATCCCAGGAAGACTGATGTACAGCAGTTCTAGAAAGTAACCAGTCCAAATTAGAACAGAAAGTCAGATGGCTTTTTAAGACCATCTTTCAAAATAATAAGATACAATTTGCTCAATGGGGAATATGATTAAAAATATAATGAATAGAAATATCTATTTCAAAAAGAGAAAAAGAGCAAATTGAAATCCGATAAGAGAAACAAATACACAAGAAAGTCATGGCCAAATATGTAGCAAATAAAAACTACAGGTGGTTTTGAGCACTTGGAGGAGTGCAAGAAAAGAGAATCCATTTGATGCTGAGTGTGTAACAGACTAAATAGCAGCAAGGGCCTAGCATATTTTCCTTTTTCTATGGGTCTCTTCAATTAATCTGTTTTAGAATTAATAGTAATTACATGATGAGTTCATGTTGTAAATACTGTTTATTAGGCTCTAATTTTACAAATGAAGCACTGAGATTTTAATTATACTTACAGAACAGGATATAAATATTATAAACCTTGACAAGACGCATGTGATGATAAACCTGACAGGTGTCAGGAGGGGGAGAGAGAGCATTAGTGTGGAGTGGTACTTAGTAAGATGTTAAGAAACAATAGCTAAAGGTGAAAGAGCAAGTAAGAAATTTAACTTTATATGTATGTACCTTTATATGTATGTAACTTTTAGACACAATCAGTGGAAAAACTGAAAATTAAAAATGTAACGAATACACATAGGTAATGAGGACTGGGGGAAGGAGGAGGGAAATGGGAGAGAAATATGGGAACTAGTTCTTCGCTCCATCAGTTGGTATCATACCCGATCCATAGAGAAAGTAAATGGATAAAGTATGATGTGTCAACTTGACTGACCCTGGAATACCCAGATATTTGGTCAAACATTATTCTGGTTGTTTCTGTGAGGGTGTTTTGGATGAGATTAACATTTGAATTGGTTGACTGAGTACAGCAGATTGCTCTTACTAATATGGGTGGGCCTTATCCAATCAGTTGAAGGCCTGAGTAGAACAAGTCTGACCCTTTCCTGAGTAAGAGAGTATTCCTCCCACCTGAGTGCCTTTGAAATGGGACATTGGCTTTGTCCTGTCTTTGGACTCAAACTGAGATGTCAGCTCATTCTGTGTCTTGTGCCTGCTGGGCTTCAGACTGAAACTAAACCATTGGCTCTCCTGGGTTGTCCACTTGTTGACTCAGCCTGTAGATTTTTGGACCTGTCAAACTCCTTCATCATGTGAACTAATTCCTTATAATAAATCTCTATCTATCTATCTATCTATCTATCTATCTATCTATCTATCTATCTATCTATCTATCTATCTATCTATCTATCTATTCCATCCATCCATCCATCCATCCATCCATCCATCCATCCATCCATCCATGTATTTGTCCTATTTGTTTTTTCTAGAGAACCCTAACTAATATATGAAGAAGTAGAAGTGTATACATATCCCTTAATTATGGTGACACCAACTTCTAAAGAATGGGACTCCGAGAAAGGGATTTGGGAGGGGAGACTAGACTTCTGTGCCATTATTATTTTACTTTTTCATACACATGCCTTGCTTTGTAAAAATAGTAAAATACTCAGCCTGAAGAAATATATATTTTGAAATTATAAATTTCATTCCTAAAATTTTTTAAATATTGTCTTTCAAAGTTTTAATTAAAATATCACATAGAATTCAAGGTGCTTTAATTCTAAATATGTAATTTCTTAAAAGCACATATATTATAAGACTGAGAAAAAGTTATAATTCAAAATTGTGAACTTGAACTCATAAGGCACATGCATAATTAGATTTTAACAAGCCTGGACATGTAAATATTTCTGAAAGTATTAATTGTTTCTCCTGGGTGTGTTGGCTATTCTATAAGTGGAGACTGAGATTGAATGAGTGGCTTCTCCTATTGGGTCACACTGCATCTAAATGCTATAAAGCAATGGCTGTATGGGGCTGGGGAAGGTGTGGCAGTTGTTGTCGCTATGAGAAAATACCTGCTTGGAATGCTCCATCTTATATCCCCAGGACTTGCAGGTCAGGAACATGGCAAGTTGCACATGACAGTGATTTATTATGACCTTGTATTGTACCCCTGCTTCTGTACCCCATTGCCTCATTACAGATCTTACACAAATGTCTAGTTTTCTTGCACCCACCCTCCATTCCATTAGCCCTGTTCCCAGACAATCAGGTGTTTGAAATTCCCAGTTGTGTTTAAACCATTCTTAAGGATGCTGTTGAATCCCTTATAGTAAAAACTATGAGACTATGAGATTCAGGGTGAAAAGATTCTTGCAAGTATGAGTAATAAGAGATGAATTTTTACTACAGAAGTACAGTATTGAGGAGCCTTTGTAAACACAGTCAACAATTATGTATGTGATATGTTACTGTGCATGGTATTAATTCCTCAAGATATCAATTATTCTACTCCTAAATTTCTTCTGATAATGGCTTCTACTCCTGTAGCTAAATTTTGTGCTCTTTCTTATTTTAAAGAACAAGGTGAAAATGAATATGAAAAAGAAGGCTGTTTGAATAGGCAAGTGTGGTAGCATTGATTTTACTTCATGGTGATACATCTGTTCTAGGTAGAACTGTCAGGTGATCTAATCATAATTCATACTGAATGCAAGATCCTTTGAGAATTCATGAATTATTGTAAAATAAAATATTGCCTTGTAAACATCACTATTCCAGTTCCCTGTTTGGCAACCATCAGTTTGTTTTCTGTATCTATGAGTTTGTTTCTGTTTTGTTTGTTCATTTATTTGGTGTTGAGAGTCCACATATAAGTGAGATCATATGGTATTTGTCTTTGTCTGACTTATTTCACTTAACAAATATCCTCTAGGTTCATCCATGTTGTTGCAAATGGAAAGATTTCATTCTTTTTTTTATGGCCAAGTAATAGTCTGTTGTATATATGTATCATGTTTTCTTTATCCATTCATCTTTTGATTGGAGCATTTAATCTATTTACATTTAAAGTGATTATTGATAGGCATGTAGTTGTTGACATTTTATTGTTTTCTGATTGTTTTATTAGTTCTCTGTTTCTTTCTTATTGCTCTCTGGTTTGGTGGTGATGAACTCATTCAGCTTTTTCTTGTCTGGGATCCTCATCACCATTTCTTAAGATACAGTTTTCAGAGAAACATGACTTTTTTCCTGAAGTTGAACAGCAAGCAACTAGTTCCCTTCCCATCCTCCACCCTCTGGCAAATAAGCAATATTACTATTAACATGAAAACCAGTCATTGATTCAGAAACACTCCGTTGGTGATAATGTGGCATCATTTCCCAGGCAAAGGCACTGTTGGTTTCCTTAATAGGACCAAGGATTAGATAAAATAAATCCTGGGTCAGCATCAGTCAATAAGTCATATTTTGTTTACATGTGATTCAGAGAAAGATTCAGTTCAAATTAGCAATAACTGAGTTACAAGAGTGCAACACTGACCAATATTTTATCAGAAGTAAACTCCTGTTTTATTTATCTTAATTGTTCTGTGATGAGTAAATCTAAACTTTACATTTACACAAACAAATTGATACAAAGCAAGCTAGGAAATCGTGTCTTCAAATATACATATTTGAAGAAGTTTGGGTAGGAGCGCCTTAGTTTGCCGTGCAACCTAATGAAGGCTCCACAAGGCTGTTTGGGAATCCTTCAGGCAGCATCAACCACCAGAGGACTCCTGTTTCTCACAAGAGGGGGCCTGCCCCAGGGCTCCGCCATTGGTTTGGAGGAGCCTGTGGGAAAACGTGGCCTTGGTGCCCGTGTGGCAGTGGGTTTCAGAGCACAGCAAGTAATACTCTTGGTCAATTACTCTCTGTGGAGTTAGAGAACTAAGACGCACATCCTAATGACACCCCAGTATGTTTCATCAAGAGTGATTTGATGCTCACTCCCAAACCATAAAACTATGACTCTGATTTGAATCGGTTGTAGACACTGGAGGTGGAACTGATTCTATAAGTGGGAATCAAGTGATGGATATTGGGAAGAGGAGAATGAATGTAGAGGTTAGGAACCAGTTTGAGCTTGGGAACTACGTAGGGTCATGAAGAGTTTCTTAGCTTTAGTTTTCTGTATGTGTATATGTAGTTCCCATGTTAAATGGTTTTCCATTTTTAACTCATTATCCAGTATTATTTAAGAAGTACCAAAAGTTCTCTTCCTGTTTCTTTTCTAACAGTTTCTTTTACTTTAATACCAGGACATTCTGTACAGTATTTTTGCAAATACACACCTCTTTCTATGTATCCACGTCATAAGCTATATTTTCTAGGCTTGTATTTTCCCGTAAAACCAGATTCAGACTTTTATAATACACAGTGAGGGGAGAACACCATTCTCCACAGCTGAATCTTATCATAAAGGTATCGTGATCAATGTATACTTAGTTGTGTCAATTAATTCTCATATATCATTTTGATGGCTATTATAATACAATATATAAGTTCTTTAAATATTAATAAATAAAACCAAAATATCAAAATAGAAGGTTCTAATATGATTTACCTTAAAGGTTATCAATTTTTCTTGCTCAGTTTCCTTTTATCATATTACATGAGAAGACAAATAGGACAATGCCATTTTTCAAACATGAAGAAGTAGTCAGACTGGCACAATAACTCCACCAGTTGCCTTGTGTGATACTGAAAGCAAATGGGATTCTACTGATTTTTACTTATAGATTCCAGTGCTGTAATGTGGAAAGTCTTAACTGTACTTAACTGAGATGAAGCCTTGTAAGGCCCTGGGGTCATTCTTGTGTTAAGGGTCCTCATTGACACTCATATTGCTACGTTTGTTTTCTTAATGTATTTTCCTGTTTAAAACTTTCTTTCTGGTCCTTTTCAGTTGGCATAGCTTATTCGGTGTGTGTGTGTGTGTGTGTGTGTGTGTGTGTGTGTGTGTGTGTGTGTGTGTCTATATATCTATATATCTATATCTATATAATTATATCTATATAATTATACTTTTAGACAGTTTGGAGAACAAAGGATACAAAAAACATACATTGGAAGGTTTACATGTTTCAACAATCTTTGAGAGTTCTATCAGTCATGGTGCTGGCCTTTTATGATTTAGTATTCATTAGACTTGGGGCTTTTTGCTTCTACTTATATTCACTTCAGGGAGCATCTTAGCAAACACCCACATTCTTTCCAACTGCCTTTACTAAAGACAATATCTTTGCTAACACAATCCATTCCTGTGTTGGCCTCACCTCCCAAACTGAAACTACTACCAAGCTTAACTGGTGTTTGCTTAAGTGAAGGATTTGCCCTCTTAAGGACTTGTAAAGTGGATGACAGTTCACTAGAATCTGTTCAACTCACTGAAATACCCCATGGTAGATTGTTGTAATAATGACCCCTGCGAATCACAGCTCTTGGTATCCATCATGCACCTTTGCATTGTGAAGTAGCTGCTTCTCTAAGCAAGAGGCAGAATGTATTTCTATGCACTTTAAATTAGGGCTGGCTTTGTGACTTGCTTTGACCGATAGAGTGTGGCACAAGTGATAGAGTGCAATTCCTGGAGCTTAGATCTTAAGAGGTCTTGTAGTTTTTATCCTTACTTTACTGGAACCTTGAAACCACCATCCTGGGAAGAATCCAGACTATTATATTGAGGATGAGAAGCCAAATGCAGGAAAACCAAGGCTTCCCTGTGTATAACCAGCACCAATTGCTGCATATGAGTGAGGCCATCTTGGCCACCAGCCCCAGTCAGGCTGTCAGATGACTGCGAATACATGAGTATCTGCAATTTACAATTTACAATTTACCCCACAATTGTAAAATTTGCCTCATGTTTCCCTAAAAATTTGTGTGATTTTGGATTCTGTTCAATGACACATCTATGTTTATTTTGACCCAGAAATAAACAAGAATTTTCCTACCACTAAAGATAATGGATGCTCAAGAAGTATATATTTTATTTATCCCATGGAAACATAACTTCTGGAATACCACTCTGTATCCTAGTTTGAATGATATAGTATTTCTAACATGTCGATATTGAAATGCAAATTTTAGGAAAAGAATGTGATTTTAATGATCCAACCCTTATGGTTTTGCCTAAATGTTTCTCTCATTATTTGTGATGTGATAAGCTCTCTTTCAGTTTCTCCTTTGTGTCCTTGAATAAGAATAAGCCTTAGTTATCTAATTACGGGCAGTGTTCATAAGAGACCCCAATGAAAGCATCCAAACTTGGTTTTGGTCGGTTCTCTACAGACTTAAGACTGTTTTTTTTGTTGTTGAAAAAAAAAGGTGACCGCTTCATTTTTGTTGTTGCTGAAAGAAATTAGTTGTTGCCTAGCAACCAGTTTGTCTTTCAGCTTCCTAAAGCAGGAGGGGTTGTTAGGTAAATTGCTTTACAGTTTTTCAGAAGAGATTGGACTTATCCAAATAGATTCTAAGGTTTGAAAAATTACCCTGGAAGCATTAGGTACACAAAGAAAAAGTTAGGGAATGATCTGATATTCCATTAAGTCAGTTTGCCCTCGGTCTGTTATTATAATATTGAAAGACATTCATACTGGTTAATAAATAGCCACGGCTCTGATTCAGAAGGGTTTTCCTCATCTCTCGCCATCTCATTCTTTCTCCTGAGCTCACCTCTATCCTCTACATATAAAGGGTTAGGATCTTGAATGGTGACGCTTTCGCCCAGAATTCTGCTCCAGCCATTTTGGCTGTAAACCATTTTTAGTATCACCCTGGAAATGACCAAACTATATAGTTCAATTTAGTTTTTATCAGAGTAATTGGGAAAACAGATAGAGTATGCAATAATACAAAGAGCATGAGACTATCAGTAAAGGGGCTTTTTTGTGTCATGACTTTAAGATTAACTAGCCGAATAACATTAATCTGATCTGTGACGTGCACGTCTGGATCATGAAGGCATTGATCTGTATGATCTCTAAAGCCATGATTAGTACAAATACTCTTAGGATTCTAGGTAACAATCACCATCTTGCAAGTTGAATTGTATCTTAATTTAGAAAATATGTAGTATTTAATTAAAATAAATCTCAAAGTGCAATGTCAATGGGTGACATAAAAGGCGACAAAATAAGCAGACAAAATAAGGCAACAAAGTCTGCTAGCAGAGTCTAATTATAAACCTTTGAGAGCAAATCACAAAGCTTTCATAGGCAGTAGAATAAAGGGAAAGAAATAAGAGAGTTACAGTACGTTGATTATTTAGACATATGGCTCTGAGGTGATTTTATAATTGAATGGAGGAGCTAATTATAAAATTACAAACTTTACGTACTACTTTACATATACACAACTCAATCAATTTTATCTTGTTGGTGCTAGGTATTTTTGTATTCCTACAATTGCTATTGAGTTTCATTCAGGGACACAGTTACATTACTTAGTTATTCGATCCTATTGAGTCTAGCTCTTAAGCTTTGTTAGGTAGGACTAGAGCTGCATTTATTTTAGGGCTGTGTTTTCCCACTATTGAGGTAAAGCCCTTCTGAGGTTTTCAATTCTGCCTGGTGGATCTAGAAACTGTTTGTGGCCCTCTGTGAACTCCGGCTATATTTTTTTCTCTCTAATCTTTTTGAATGTTTCTTTCCTCGGTCTTGGGTAGATACCTCACACTTATGCTCCAATCTGTACTCAGCTGAAGACATGAAGGGGGTGCTCCTCAAACTTGGTGCTCTATTTCTACAGCTTTCTCCAGTCTTCCTCTCGATGAACTCTAGATGCTTTGGCTTCCCTCGATCCCTACTGTCATCTTATCTTCTAACCGGCATAAATTCTCCCTCCCTAAATCATGGTTTGTAAAACTCCCTGGGCATTAAGCAGAGGCAATTGTAGGATTCACTTTGTTTCATGTCTCTTAGAAATCACTGTTTTTTATTGTCTGATGTTCTGTATCTTGAGAATTGTCATTTTATATGTTTCGCCCATTTAAAGTTATTTTCAGAAAAAAGATAAATCCGTCCTCTGTTTCTCCATCTTTCCTGGAAGAGGAAGTTTCTTCTGATGTTATTGAAATTACTAGAATCATGTAATTTTGGGTGAAGAATCTTGAAGAGGCTACATGGTAAAAAGAGCTCAACATTTGGAGGGAGACGACAGGGGTTTTAAGGATTTGGGTGTTGTGGTCCATGAAATCTTGAATAAATACACTCATGGCACAATGAGAGCATAGAAAGGAGGTACTTTATTAAACTTAATTGAACTAACTTTTCAAAGTGGCTTTTATGAAGCATAAATCTGTTCATGCTATTTCTCTGTTTAAACCTTTCAAATAACTCCGTTGTAAAGGAATGTAGATATGGGAGAGTGGAGGAAGGTTGAAGGTCTCTAATTTGACTAGACTAGGCTGTGAGCATGCGTTGTAGTAGTTGTGGACAAGGCTTGGAAGAGGGTGATGAGAACTGAGGCAGGAGTGATGTGTGAGGGATGCATCCAAAGACTTGTCTGAAAGCCCCAAATCACAAGTACAGTTGACTTTGAACAACATGAGGGTGAGGGGTGCCAAAAATCTGTATATAACTTTTGACTCTACAGTTGTCACTTCATATCTGTGGATTCAACCAACCATGGGGAAAATCCAGGGTTGGGGAACCACAGTTGGGAATATGAAAATATTGCTTTCTATTTGTGGTTGGTTGAATGTGCAGATGTGAATCCCACAGATAGGAAGGGCTGACTGTATTTACTGGAAAAAAAAAAAAGAGAAAACAATCTCTGTATATGAGTAGGTGGATCAGCACAGTTGAACCCATATTGTTTAAGGGTCATCTGTACCTCCAAAGTGATTTGAAATGATTAGCTTAAAACAAAACAGCTGTAATTCAGCCTCAGCAGTCAGAAAATCTGCAACAGTTTCAAAGAAATTAAATTTGTACTTTAGAAAAATTACAAATCAGTGTCTCATGGACTTTCAAGGTAACTCTTCAATAGCCGTAGGTAAGACAGTTAAATCCATAATTGTCCCCATTCTATTATTTATTTAACAGAGATATGAGGGTCAAGGTGAAGTTCTGGAAGGGTGACGAGGGTAACTACTGAACAAAACACTTCCTTGAGCACATTGAATTCTTTCCAAGCATTTGACACTTTATGAGACTGATTATGGGCTTACTTTTAAATTTGAAAAGCTTAGCCAACAGACTATTAATGGTTATAGATCATTTGCTAATTGCAGAGCATTACACCAGGTGCTATGGAGCATTCCAAAGAAAAGAGAAATCATGGTCTTATTACAACATTTCTAGAGGCATGACATATTCATTTGAAGATATAAGGCAGCAAAATGAATACTCATAAATAACGTGAATGGAAATATTTTACCTGGTTCTATAATAATCAGAAACACACCTTTCCTTATCACATAAGGAATATGTCATTAACATTTTGTTCATAGACCTAATAGAGGCCAGAAACATGACTTGGAGAGATCTTTCGATAGTGAATTTTGAGCTTCATAGAATGACGAGCTATAGTGGTCACATATTAAGCTTATAGACAGCATTTAGCTCAAAGGCTAATTTTTTTTCACTATATGCTTAACCTTTCCATGAAAAAAATTTTTTTGTTTATAATACATTGTTCAACACAGACCAGTGTGAACATTTTTATAATGCTTTGGACAATTAATATGAAAGCACACTGGGGGAATAAACATAAAGCAGTTTGGGATATTATAGTTAAATATTTTCAAGCATGGTGGCAAATAATGAATACTCTTATATTGAAGAAAAATATACAAATTTGATGTGGCAAAACATGCTCAGAATATGCATTGTAAAATATAATGAGGTGACTACAGAATCTCATTGTCTAAAAGAAAATGTGATTTTTAAATTACATTTTTGGGGTGACATTGGTTAGTAAAATTATATAGATTTTAAATGTACAATTCTATAATATATCACGTGTATATTGTGTGTTCATCACCCAAAATCAAATCTCCTTCCGTCATCATATATTTGATCCCCTTTACTCTTTTCTACCTGTCCCCACCCCTCTTTCCCTCTGGTAACCACCATGCTGTAGTCTGTGTCTATGAGTTTTTGTTTGTCTTGTTCATTTGTTGCTTCAGTTTTATATCCTACATGTGAGTGAAATTATATAGTTCTTGACTTTTTCCATCTGACTTATTTTGTTTAGCATGATAATCTCAAGATCCATCCATGTTGTTGCAAATGGTAGTACTTCATCTTCTCTTATGGCCGAGTAATATTTCATTGTATATACGTACCGCATCTTCTTTATCCAATCATCTATCGAAGGACACTTCAGTTGTTTCTATATCTTGGCCACCATGAATAATGCTATAATGAGCATAGGGGTACATATATCTTTATGAATAACTGTTTTTAATAATTTTTGGTAGATACCCAGAAGAGGGGTTGCTGGGTTGTATGATAATTTTATTCTTAATTATTTGAGGAACCTCCATACTATTTTCCATTGTGGCTGTACCAACTTACATTCAAATTATACTATAAAGACACATAATCAAACAGCATGGTTTTGGCAGAAAAACAGACGCACAGACCAATGGAACAGAATTGAGAGCCTAGAAATAAACCCACATATATATGGGCAAATAATTTTTGACGAAGGAGCCAAAAACATACAATGGAGAAAAGAAAGCCTCTTCAATAAATGATGCTGGGAAAATTGGAAAGCCACATGTAAAAAGAATTTAACTAAACTGCTGTATATCACCATACACAAAAGTTAACTCAAAATGGATCAAAGACTAAGTATAAGACCAGAAATAGTAAAATACATAGAAGAAAACTTAGTTGCTAAACTTATGGACCTTGGTCTTAGAGAAGATATTAAGAATTTGACCTCAAAGGCAAGGAAAGTAAAAGCAAAAATAAATAAATGAGACTATATCAACCTGAAAATATTCTGCACAGCAAAGGAAACCATCAACAAAACAAAGAGGCAGCCAACTGAATGGGAGAAGATATTTGCAAACAACACCTCCAAAAATATCCTTTTTTTTAGACAAAGGGGGATCTCCCAATATTCATTGTTAATTGGGAATGCTGCACATCCACATAATTTTTTAGTTTATTTTTTTTGAGATTGTAATTTATTATTTAAGTGCCAATGATGATTTCTTAGAGGTGTGGAAAAACCTCAGAGTTTACCCTGGAAACACGATTCTTTATCTAATAAACATGATATCTATGTCTATGGGATGATAAAACACCGGGATTGATTTGGTCACTTATGAGGGCTGATGCTCTGAGTCTAAAATGTGTCCAGTAAATAAAATATATAAAGACCAAGTTAGTGAATGTAAAAAAGAGTAAGTATAAAGATGGTCCTCTATTTTTACATGGGAACGTCCCATATTGGGGGAAGTATTATTCTTTTAACTTAATGCCAACTGATATATTTTTGGAATCTTTTGGGGAAAATATTCTTTTAGTTCTTGTTAATGATTTCATTTGGATGCATACTCTTTCTTTAGTTAACATACTCCAAGCTTTCTCTTGTGAAGTGAATCTTCTAATTGTGCATGCCTATATTGGTGGTTGCTGAAACAGCTTCTTGAAATACGCTACTTGACAATTTTTGATGAATAAAGATTGAATTGCGTGTGGTGACATTTTCAGTCAGTATTAAGGCAGCTCATATTGACAGTTTTAAGATGGCAAGGGAATAGCCTGTCAGACTTCATAGAAATTGAGCTTCATTTTAAGGCTTCTTTACTAATATCAACAAGGCAGATTTTCAAATAGTTCATTAGCATTTCATCAAAAAGCCAACTCTTTATTTAGACAAGGCACCAGTGGTGTCTGCCTAGAGGGCTCTGTCCTGGCACCTGGGCTTTGCTAGCTCCTACTTATCCTTTAGAATGAAGTTCAGGTACTATCTTGTCCCTGAAGACTTCCTCACACCTATTCTCAGGGCCAGGTGCCCCCTCTTCCACCACTGTCTATAATCTGTCCCTCCCAACATATGATGCGTGCTACCACAATGACCTGTTTCCATGTCTGGCAGCTTAAGCCACTACAAAGTGTAATCGTTGGGAGACAATGGTATGTCTTTCTAATCTAGGATCTCCAAAACTTGATACCTGGTAAGCACTTAATAAAACTTTGTTGAATAAAGAATGGTATGATTACATACCAAAGGAATATCCATGCCTTTTTGTGTGTGTTGAGTATTTATAAGGTATGTTTTTGGTTATTGGTTATGTCTTAGTAGAGTTGGTTAGAGAAAGCCTTTATAAAGTAGTTTTTCTAGTTGCCAGTTAATCACTTTGAGTCTGTTTTTCTCCAAGATACTAAAATCTGTGGATGATCAGGGTGCCACTTCTCAGCCTAACTCCTTAAAATTATTCCTGTACTGTCTCAGTGTGCTGAAATTATTGTGAATGGGTTCCTGGATCTTAGAAGTTTTATGGTATTGAAGCCTTAACTTATAACTTAAAAATGGTGTTAAACATATAAAACCACATCATGTAGCCAAAATGGAAATATTACCCCTCAGGGAAAAAACATATTTATAAGGTTGATGTTCTGAAACTACGTTTCCAATAATAGAATATATAAGACCCAAGTTACTGAATGCAAAAACTATATAACTATACATGTGTGATCTAGTAATGACCCATTAAACCAAACTTATTTGGTAAGACTGAACCATTAACAGAAAGGGAAGTTTCAATTCTTTCATTTTTAAAAATATTGGCTAGGTGGATCTGCTGCTTATAACTGTGATGAGTAAGGTGAAAACACCTATTGAATATCATATTCCAAGCATTTACATATATCATCTAATTTAAACCTTACAACAAGCCTATGAAGCATGGATCACTGTCCCCATTTTATAAAAGAGAAAATTGAGCATCACAGAGGTTATGATTTTGGTTCAAAATTGCAGAGTTAGTGATGAAATCTGACTTTGAAACCAGTATGTCTGAGAATAATTGGTAATAGATTTGGTACAAAAATTGCTCTTGGAACTAGAGCCATTAAACATTGTAATTTTATACTAAGGTTACTTTTGATATCTTGTAAAGAAAAGTAATACATTATTGTCAAAAAATACGTTATTGTTTAAAAGAGTACAGAAGTACTATAAAGGAGATTATACCATTATTTTGTAGAACCTGGGTTTATGCTGGATTGTAGAGAATAATATAACATATTTTATGTTCCTTTTAATTTTTTCACTTTTTTTTAAAGAAAATATGTAACTAATTTAGGCATAGGTGCTGCTTTTCCTGTGGGCACTTGCATAACGATAAACTGAAGTCTCTAATTAGATTTCCTTCAATATAAGCAGTTTTTTTCTCCAGTAGAATTTATTAGCAGATAACATATAAAGAGCATTTATACCATTCTTCAGTTGATACATATGAAATACTGAACCTAAGAAGTATTTAATCTGATAATGGATGCCTACTAACATTTTGGAAGCTTTTCTAATGGGATGCAAAGTTACCGAATGACAGAGAAAAATATCTTTCAATGACATGGCTGAGGATGGATAACTGCACATTTTGTTTCTCTATGGAATGCAGTATGAATATAATGTAAGGCATATAATGAATATTTTCAAAAGCTAGCAAGTGAATGTAAGTTAGCTACAACTACATAAAAGGATAAAGATAGCCCTCAAGTTATAGATGAAAAAACAATCTATTGAATTAACCCATGTTTCCAGACCTATTATAGCCAGGGAAGTGGGGGGTCACACTGATTTATATCTCAATCCCATTTATATTTACAAGGTTACCAGCCACCATCCCCAATTATCTCTGCAAGTGGTGCACCAATTTAATATGTCAAATAGAATTTGTAGAAGCAGTGGTAAATAAAAAAATAATTAAAATTTTAAAAAGAGAACTGTTTTGATTTGAAGAGGTGAGTCCTAGAAACAGACCCATTCTTCAGTGTCTGATTGACCGAGGGACAGGTAATCACAGTGACAGAGCTGCACTTCATTTAAAAATTTTTATTGTTTATTTTTCTCTTGAAAAATGTAACTTGTGCTCACGACAACAACTTCAAGCGTGTAAAAAGCCACATCAAAAAGTAAAACATTTTTTTATTCTTCCGTTTCTATTCTCCAGAGGCCATACCATTTCAGTTTTTTGAGTCTTTCCCAGATTATGTGTTTATTTTGAACAAAGGAATTTCCGGACTGCTCTGTAATATATATTTCCCCATGGAACATGTTAAATGCACTTTTTTTTCTATAATATCTTGCACTTTTGGAGTGTAGAATGAAAAATTAAATTTGCCTGGCAATTCTGTCATCACATGCTTAATATGATATGTAAATAGTTGGCATCTTTGCCCTCTGTGGCCTCAGCTGCCTGAGAACTCCCATAATAGCAACAGAATGAATGACAGGCTAGATCCAGAAGCATGTGTTTAATTTCCAGTGAGAAGAAAACAATAAATCATTGTACTTAATGAAATCTCAATATGCTTACCCCAGCATTATATTAGCTTTCTGGCAGCTAGGTGATTTAAAAAAGAAAATTTTGTGTATTTGTGTGTCTTATATATATAAGTCGTCGTTTATGTAGAATGACTGATTGAGGGCCTCTATCTTGTGGAGAAAAATTCTTGTGTTTAGATTCTCTGGGTAGCAAAAGTCTGTGTCTTTTGTGCTTTTCTATGTCATCTAAGTCATCTATAAATTCTGATTTTCTTAACCAGCTTTGTTGAAGTGCAAATGACATGCAGTAAATGCCACATATTTAAAGTGCGCAATTTGATAAGTTTTGACATAGGTATAAACAGTGAACCCATCACCACAATCAAGATTGTGAATATATCCATTATCCCTAAAAGTTTTCTAATGCCCTTAGTAATCCTTGCCTCTTGCCTTCCCCAGCCTATGCCCAATCACTAATCTATTTTCTGGCACTATAAATTAGTTGCCATTTGCATGAATTATACATAAATGCGATCATACAGTCTGTATTCTTTTTCATCTGGCTTCTTTCACTTAGCATAATTATCTTGAAATTCATCTATGTTGTTGCATGTACCACTAGTTCATACCTTTTTCTTGCTGTGTAATAGTCCATTGTATAGATGTTCTACGATACGATTTATCCATTCACTTTTTTAGGGACATTTGGGTTGGTTCTAGTTTTAACTTCTACAAATGAAACTTTTATGAACAATTCAAGTCTTTGTATGGACGTCTTCTTTAATTTCTCTGGGTAAATACCAAGGAGAAGGATGGGTGAGTCATAGGGTAGGTGTGTATTTAAATTTTAAGAGTCTGCAATATAGTTGTTCAAAGTGATTGTACAACCAACAGTGTAAGAAAGTTCTAGTTGCACCACTGTTTGTTATCCTTTGGTATGGTCATTGTTTTAATTTTAACAATCTTAATAGGTATTTAGTATCTCATTGTGTTTTAATTTGCATTTCTCTAATAACATACGATGAAAATCCTTTCATGTATTTATTTGTCATTTGTGTCTCTTTCTTGGCAAAGTGTCTATTCAAACTATTGCTTTAATTAATTATTAATTTAGTTTTAGGTTTTAAGAGGTCTATATAATCTAGATACAAATTCCTGATCAGATATATAATTAGCAGATATTTTCTCTGTGCTGTGGTTGTGTTTTCATTCTCTTTATAGTGTCTTTTGAAGAACATTCTTAATATTGATAAAGCCCAGTTTATCAATTAAAAAAAAATGATTGTGCTGCTGGTGTCATATCTTAGAACTCTTTACCTAATTTAAGGTCACAAATATTATTTCCTATGTTTTCTTTTACATGTTTTTTAAACTTAGGATTTACATTTCAGTCTATAATATCTTTTGAGTTAATATTTATACATGGGGGAGGTATTGAGCAAAGTTCATTATTTTGCCCCTAATACTGCAGCTTTATAATAATTATTGAAACTCCAAAATCTAAGACCTCCAACTTTGTTTTTCTTTTTTAACATTGTTTTAGCTATTTTAAGTATTTTTCATTTGCACATGAATATTAGAATGAATTTCTCAATCTATATAAAGCGTGCTATGATTTTGATTGGGATTACACTGAAACTATAAATCAATTTAGAGAGAATTGACATCTTATCAGCATTGAATCTTTCATTCCATGAACATGGTAAATTATCCCATTTGTTTAGGTCTTCTTTAATTTATCTCAGTAATATCTTCTAGTTTTCAGTGTACATGTTGCACATCTTCTGACAGATTTACGCCTAAGCTTTTCTTATTCTTTAATGTTATTGTAAGTGGCATTAAAAAGTCAATATTTTATTATTTTCTAGTATATAGAAATATAATGGATACGATTGTATT
This sequence comes from Rhinolophus ferrumequinum, assembly GCF_004115265.2. Classification (NCBI taxonomy): domain Eukaryota; kingdom Metazoa; phylum Chordata; class Mammalia; order Chiroptera; family Rhinolophidae; genus Rhinolophus; species Rhinolophus ferrumequinum. The sequence goes on from NC_046288.1 coordinate 39,715,727, forward strand.
TGTGTATTTTTCTTGTATCCTCAAACTTGCTATACTCACTAATTAGTTCTAGTAACTTTCTTTTAGATTCCATAGGATTTTCTACATAGCCATTATATTATCTACAAATAAGGATAGTTTACTTCTTCCTTTTTAATCTGTATGTCTTTTATTTGTTTTGCCTTACCACACAGCCTAGAACCTCTAATACAAATTTTAATAGAAGTGGTGAGAGTGGTCATGCTTGCCCATTCCTGATGTGAAGGGAAAGAAATCATTTTATTTTATTTCACCTTCAGTTTTAAAGATATTTTCATTCTAGTTTGACAGTACTTTAAAGATATCATCCCATGGTCTAACTTGCATTGTTTCTAACAAGCCTATAGTCATTCTTATCTTTGTTTCTCTGTACATATTGTATCATTTTCCTCTGACAACTTTTAAGATTTTGTCTTTATCGCTATTTTAAACAATTTGATTTTGATGTGCCTCAAAAAGTCTTTTCTTTGCTTTTTGTGGTTGAGGTTAATAGAGCTCCTTGAATCTATGGGTTTATAATTTTCATCAAATTTGGACATTTTTCAGTCATTAGTTCAAATATTGTTTTTGTCCTCACTCTTCTTCTTGGTGGATTCTAATTATAATTACATACATATACTTCATAAATTGTCTCATAGCTAACTGATGTTCTGTTTATTTGTTTTCAGTCTTCTATTTCTCTCTGATTTATTTTTTTGATGGTTTTTATTGCCATGTCTTCAGGTTCACTAATAATTTCTTCTGTAATATTCAACTCATTGTTTATCCCATCCCACTGTATTTTTTTTTAATCTCAGACACATTATAATAGTTTTCATCACTAGAAGTTTGATTTATATCTTTATTATATCCTTTCACTACATTCTGCAGATGACAAAACTGAGGCACACAGAAGATAAGAAATTTGCCCAAGATTTCAGAGTTATTGAGTGGATACCAGAATACAAATCCAGGCAGCCTAATCCCAGAGACTTCACTTGTAATCACTAATTGTATTTGTATTTTAAATGGTATGTCATTATCCCATACTATTTTTTCCCAAAGCATTTAAAAACAGTGCTCGGCACATAAAAGGGTGTAAAAATTGTTAATTGTTGTTATTGTTTTAGTAAACTGTGGCAAGCTGTAAAACTTCCTTACAATTGAAAACTTAACTCAGATAACAATTCTTAAAAATTTCCCTGATCTTTCATCGCCAATACAGGATAGAGATCCCTCCTATTCATTTCCATCCATTTTGTTCTTTCTTCTATAATAGTCCTACAGAATTTTGTAAACGTATATGTCCCTGAGTATTGAATGGTGAGCCAAATAAAATTTTACAGCACATATAGCTTGTTGGATGGTCAATGAGTAAGTTGCTGTTGATGACTATCAAAGAAGAAGCTCACCAGGTACTAGCAGGAAGGATAGATGACATGACTTCTTAGCACAGGCAATGTATCATGGGTAGAGACTGGGCAGTTTTCAAGAGCTGCCTTGGCTCCATAAGGGTTCTAGGGTTTTTGCATACGGTGGTACAAGCCTAGTGGATGCCATTCATATCAGTACCTATGTGAGTAGTAACTCTGGAAGTGTGGCGTTCAAAACCATCACGATGGCACACAGCTGCCTTGTGAGGCTACTAGGTAATTTACAAACTAAGATGATTCAAGCTGGTACTCAGCTGGAGGCTGGTAGCCTCTGAGTACGAAGGCATCTCCTTTCAGCAGGATCCCTGGAGGTCTGGTTACACTCTCCTAGGTTCTACCATTGTCTCATCTCTTATAACCACTCATCCCTTCCAGTTTACTAAGTTTCTCTTTCTGCCACCTTGGGAAATTTTTATTCTGTCTTAGAAGCAAGGACGTTTAGCTTTAACTCATTGGGTTTCTTCTTTGCCCTGAACCTAGGCTTTCGAAACTTTAAAATATTTATATTTTTTAAAGTAATTGATCTTCCTTGAAGATTATATACCACAAAATGAGATTATTGCACAAATGGAGAAGAGAGTCAGAAATACTGGAAAAGAGGGAAAGTATCAGTTACTATTTTAAATGTAGCTGTCCCCCCAATTAGACCATGAACTGTCCATGGTATTTATGCTCAAGATGTAAGAAACATGTTTTATAAATAAAGGGAATGGATTTAAGTGCCATATAGGTCTTCTCAAGTTCTTTCCTGTTCTCATTATTTGCTATTACTCCAGAAGAAATTCTTCTATTACGGCATTTTGCACAATTTTATCCCTAAAAATGTGCTGTGTATTTGACTGATAATTAACTTCTGTGCTACAGAAGTTATTTATTTTATAAGACTAACATTAATTTTCCAAATTTGAGGAACTGTTATATTAATTTTTTCCTTTTAACCCAGATTATGGCTTGTAACTATTTGTATTGAGTCTTCTTAAAATCATACCTCTGAATTCTGAGAAGTGGATAACCTATCCTATTGTTTGCTATTAAATACCAAGGTCATTACACTTTTCTTGTGTTAAAATTATCTATTCCATATTAGCAGAGGTGTTGAAGCAATTGTATTTAAAACACTGGTAGAGGAGATTTAATGAGTTGGTATTTATTTTATTTTGTCGGCCTGGATTTACAGTTCATATATAAACTGTAATTTAATATAAATAACGTATAAATTAGAATATGCAGTAACTATTATTAGTAGCCATCACCTGCTTGTTATAGACACAAAGCAATACTAAAAATAATCTCATTTGAGCTTATTACTTTCAGTAGTATAAACTGTGAATTCACATTCATTCAGGATACATAGTTTGTAGTTTCAGTTGTACAAGGCCATTCTGTGGCTTTGAGAAAATAGGTGACTCCTCCAGATAATTGTTTTCTCGCCTTTATGATGGGGTCATTGGATGGGATCAGTTGTGAGCTCGCTTATTACATGAATATTAATTCAGGAAAAATTATATCTTTAAACAAATAAAACACAAATTTTATTAATTATGTATTTTATTAGGAAATGAAATATTTGCAACTATATGTATACTTTATTATTTCTCTGTGTATAAACAGTTTCTGAGTTAAATTTCAGGAAATACAATAAAGCACTGTCATGATAGAATGCTGAAACTGTATTAAATTTGTTTTTGAACATGGTATATTTTGCTTTCCTACTACCATGTTTCCCCGAAAATAAGACCTAGCCGGACCATCAGCTCTAATGCGTCTTTGGGAGCAAAAATTAATATAAGACCCAGTCTTACTTTACTATAATATAAGACCAGGTCATATATAATATAATATAATATGATATGATATGATATGACATAATATATACAATACCAGGTCTTATATTAATTTTTGCTCAAAAAGACTCATTAGAGCTGATGGTCCGTCTGGCTAGGTCTTATTTTTGGGAAAACACGGTAGTGTTCTAAACCACTTAATTGAAAATGTAGTTTATCATATAGGGACACTTGAGATGCTTTTTTTAAACATTTTTTTATTAGTTTCAGGTGCACAAAACAATGTAATAGTTAGACATTTATCATTTATATCCCTCACACAGTGATAACCCCCTTCCCCCATCTACTACCCCTCTGACATGACACACAGCCATTACATTTCCACTGTCTCTATTCCTAATGCTGTACTCCGCTTCTTGTAAATATATATAATTGTAGTTGACATTCATTATTGTTCAGCTTCAGCTTCAGGTATACCATGCAGTGTTGGTATATTCTATTCTTCAAAACAAGATTTTTCCATTGCAAATGGGAAAAACAAATCAATGTTTTTAATCTAAAAAATATTATTCCCAGCGTCCTTTGTGTTGCAACATATGATTTTCATCAGCCACTTTTCTCCTCTTGGCAGTGGCCACAGAAGTATTTTATGTTTTATTTAGAAAACAGCCTGTCACACACACATTGCCACCTGCTGTTTTGCCCTACACTGAGCAGATAATTTCTTGCATTGCTTACTCGGTAATTTCAATAAACTTTTTCTTCCCTAATACCCAGACACAAGGAGTAAAACCACAAAACGTTAATGAACAAGTGATTTCCAAGGGCTAGAGAACAGTAAGCAGAACTGGCCCTCTCTAAGCCTCATTCCTGAGCCACACCAAAGAGTCAGAAGGGCCAAACATAGCCTGTGGATTTCAGAATGTGCATCAACACACTTTTCATCTCTGGGATTCCTTCCAGCTTGAAAATTTCTTATTTCATATGAAATATTAAAAGCTGAGTTTTATTGTTGTTGTATTTTGTTTATAGATGTAGGCCCTTCATTTCCACCAGAATCCTGTGAAACAAGCACATAGGAATCATCTTACCTTGGAATTCACTCTCATTAGGTATCATCTTGGAAGTTTCGAAAAATTCTGGGGGATTTTTGAGAAAATTGGGATACAGTATTTGGGGAATTCCAAGAAATGAGTGACTAGCTGACAGGCCTAACTAGCCTTAGAAATAGAACATCAGACTAGACTCCCAATCCTAATTGAATTTGGAGACCCACATTGACCTAGAAAGCCTATAGCTTCGTTGGAACTTAGACCTATGTTTATAAAGGTCTACAAACTTTGATGGGCTTATGCAGGAAAAAATGGACATGTACAGAAATATCATAACTAATAAAACTGCAAATAAAAATACTTTAATAATAACAACTATTTATCCAAATAATAAAAGTATTTTTATTAGTCTTATACAGATTTAGCAGTATTTAGAGGAACTGGTCATTCACACCAAATTCAAAGTATTATCAAGTAGCCGAGTGCTATAAGCTGAAAATTATTTATGAGTAGTAAATTAAGTTCACATTTAGCAAATGCATTTGCCATTTTACCCTGCTTGATGCTGATGAGGTAGAGATATGGTATGTATTCCACGAGCCTCATTTTATTTCTCTTAGGAGCATAGGTAGGCTATACTTCCCAGCCTCCCTTGCAGTGAGGAGTATGGTTATATAATTGAGTTCTGATCAATGGAATGGAATGTGTACAAAAATAAAATATGCCACTCACAGGTCTGAAACACAAAGTTCTCTAACCATACTTCACACTCTTTCTTTCCCCACTCACACGGCTCATGAAGGATTCTGTGGAAGGCTTCAAACCTGCAGAAAATGGTAGAGACACTTGACAGAAAAAAAGAAAAAATGGTTCCCTGAGTAACTGCATGGAAAACCATGGATGTCCTCTGGCATTTTGTTTAGGACTGTGAAGTGAATGAAAACTAATTTTTATGGTGTTAAGCTAAAGAGATTTTGTAACCTTTATAATAGTTTATCTTTAGCAATACAGCTTGTTACTAGATTTCCCATTCTTCCTAAATATTATACTTACCATTGAGAAATGAAGTGTGGGTTTTGAAATCCAGGCTCAAACAAAAATGATAAATTTCACCTCATTAGCCAATTATAGGATTGACTGTAGAAAGTTAAAGGGTTAACCTTAGCAGAATTTTGAGGCTATGTTTAAATAAAGTGGAAAAAAGAGCCTAAATTCACTAGTGCATTTTCTCTTGGGCTAGAGAGAAAAATAGTGGTATTGATGTAATATCTTTGAAATCTCTAAGTAGGACAATTAATCCTTTTGAAGGCATAGGTAACAGAGAATAGTGAGATAAGCCCAGGTTGCAGTCAAAGTTACTTTTCTTATAATAATGACTTAATTTACAACTGCGACTGCATAATTCAACTGTAAAATTATAGATTCAACTCTAAATCCCAGCATAGTGCCTGGACCTTAAAGGCTATTTGGTAAATTTTTGTTGAATGAATAAGTGAATAAACAAAGAGATGCTAAAAGTGTTTGCCTATCAAGGGAAAATTCTTTTAAAATAAGTTGTAAAGAAAGATTGTACATTCACACATGGATATCAACTTTCTGATTATCTTTTGTGCTATGAATTATTAGAATGTGAGCTCCATGAGAACAGAGACCTTTGTCTGTTTCTGTCACAGTGGTACCCCCGACTCCTGGAAGAGTACCTGATGCATTAGGGTCACTCAATTAAATATTAGTTGAACTAATCAAATGTGGTTTATAATAATCTTATTTTGGCTCTGATTTGTTTTCTGTTAGGCTGGTGCAAAATAACTGCAGTTTTTGCAATTATTTTTAGCCTTTGAAACCACAATTACTTTTGCACCAACCTAATAGATTGGTGCAAAAGTACACACCTAGGCCTTCCTCTGCTTGAGTTAACAGTACTAATGTACTTGACACTAGGTCTTGTAGTTTAATTAGGTATTTATTCATACCAGAGAAAGATGTTATGCTTTTTTTAAATTTTATTATTAGTTTCAGGTGATGTTATTCTTAACGTGGAATGGGGCCTAGAATCAAATTACAGAGGCTACCAATTGTGCTTCTTAATCTCTGATATATTTGGTTCTGTAGCCAGAAAAATGAAGTATCTGAGTAACAACATTATGCAAACACATTACAGGCTCTTCCTGGAAACTTGTACTTTCGAATTCAATAAATAAAGAAATGTGGAAAAAAACAAACAAACTTACCACAGAAGGGATTGGTTGTACCATCCTATTATTCCATAATTCCTAAAGCATTCTAAACACATGTTAATCTTATTTATTTCTGTACCTCCTCTCGCTCCCTGAACTGAAAAGAGTAAAGAAGGCTCAGTGCTAAAATCACATGTGGAGCTGCTTTCAGGGGCATTCAGGCTATGTACTTGCCCTGCCCTTAAAATTCTTGATAAATTTTGTACAAAGAATTTCACATTTTTCAGTCTGCGTGGCACCCACAGATTATGTACTGGCCCTGATCACTTGGCATCCTCTAAAACATACCTGGCACAGAACAGATACCCAGTAATAAAAGGTTTTTTGAGTGAATACATTGCAGAATTAAAATGTTTCAATAGCATGTCATAAAAATACAGATTCTTGTATCTAACACTTAAGCAAAAGAGGTTCTTATTTGGACTAGAAAACAAAGGCAGAAAGGCTGAAGGGTAAAAAACAAACAATCAAAACTTTTTTCATTCCAGGGGGCCGGCCGGCGGCTCAGGCGGTTGGAGCTCCGTGCTCCTAACTCCGAAGGCTGCCGGTTCGATTCCCACATGGGCCAGGGGGCTCTCAACCCCAAGGTTGCCAGTTCAATTCCTTGAGTCCCACAAGGGTTGGTGGGCTGCGTCTCCTGCAACTAGCAACGGCAACTGAACCTGGAGCTGAGCTGCGTCCTCCACAACTAAGACTGAAAAGACAACAACTTGAAGCTGAACGGCACCCTCCACAACTAAGATTGAAAGGACAACAACTTGACTTGGAAAAAAGTCCTGCAAGTACACACTGTTCCCCAGTAAAGTCCTGTTCCCCTTCCCCAATAAGAAAAAATAAAAAAATAAAAGTGATTTTAAAAAAAAACCCAACTTTTTTCATTACAAATCAATGAGACTAAAAAGTTGAGCATAAGTTCACTGCCTATGAAGTCAAGTAAAATAAAATAAATTGTTACTTGTAAGAGTAAACTTTTTCTTTTAACATTTGGTATTTTTTGTGGAGTATTTGCTACAGTATACTCAGGAACATTAAAGGGTTTACTAGATAATCCATTGAAAACCATTTTCTGTTATCAAATTTAGAAGGCACCTTTTAATTTCACTGAATATTATTACTCTTGTGTTATGGTTCATTATGAATAGTTAATACTATTGCTTGGGATTTTTATAGAGCCTATTCTCTATGAAGCTCAATGTTTGAAAAATAGTATCTTCCTGACTTGCCCAATATTTGGCAACACGTAGGCAGAAAATAAACCTGAAACTCAGGGAGGTTGACGTTAGATCAGTAACTGAAATGAAAAGAAACCTCAAATTTTTCAGTCCAACCTCAGAAATTTGGATTCACCACAATATCATACATTGTGTTTTCACCATAATATCATCCATTATTTTATGCAAATTATAGTTCGTACCAAATAGGTTAAGAATTGGCATAATCATCATCAAACACTTTTTGCACAGCCAAAGGTGAATATAGGGCCTATCTAAGTGTCAAGGATTAGCTTAGTTTTGGATGTGGTCTACGTGATGCTTATTGTGCCACATTGAGAGACAGATAGTTCTGCAATTGCAGCTTCTCCTGCAAAGTCCTGGCTATCTAGTGAGATGATTTAGATAATCGGTTTGGGCACGTTTCAGACTTATTATTTCTGTCTGGCATTAAAGCACATTTCCACAAAAGCAACAGTTGTGTGCTTATGTTTAAACACTAAGCTTAGGGTTTATATTTAACTTCTCAGTAATTTGACTAAAGCCAAGAAAGATGTATCTGATTACTTTGGTTAGATGCTAGTTAATATTAATAAATTATATTCTCACCAAAGATATAATTTCTTCCAGAAGAAATAAAAGATCTCTTTAATACCTGACTTGATGGATAACCTAATAGAAAGTTCTCAGTCCATTCTGCTGCGACAGACGGACAGTCTAGTTTCAGAAAGTAGTATTTTCAGATTAAATTGGAATATTGTCATGCTGCTTGAGATTCACTACTGATTTCACTTTTTACGGAAAAAATTTAACTAAAGTGGGATATTGATTTGATTTGGAAATTGTATATTCTTGGCAGAGGTTTGTCTCATTTATTGAAAATTAGAAGTTATTTGGCTGACTGTATACCTATTTCCTCTCCAATGTTTTAAAAGAATTAATGTAATAAGAATTCTACATTTCAAGTTTGTGATACACTGTAATAGAGTCATTAAGTATAGGTCTTTAATTTGAGGTTTTACTTCTGTAAGAAATAAAAATTTAAAAACTGTAGCACCTACCTAAAATTTTAAAAATATTAATACAATAAAAGTTTTAATATTTTATTTTAAAATTCACATAGGTAGTTTTCATTATTTTTCCTTTATTTCTTCATTTATGATTTACCTTAATACTCAATATTGTTTCAAAAATGTGAAAGATGTAAAAAATTTCTTTAACTTTATTCTTACCTGAATATATTTATTGCTCAATAGATATATTATTGCTCTATAGATATAATTTGTTTCCAAGAGCTAGTAGGACTCATTATTTTTGTCACCAATTCTATATCAGAAACAGAACAAAAAAAATAATAAGACTAAGAATCAGAAAAGAGAGTAATATGGTGTTAGGTGAGAGTTTGGAAAACTCCCACTGTGGACTAAACCTTCAGGCACTGACCATGTAATGATACAATGACATTTGTTTTTATGGGAACAAAAGATAATAAAATAGGACAGTTACTTTTAAATAGGGTAGGCCAACATAACTCCTCCCTTTTCCTATAATATGTCTCCAAATATACATTCAGGAATAATAAATAATAGGTAAATCCTTTTAGGAAACTCTTTGCTTGGGAATCCCACTGCCTTACTCTTTTGATAAGTATGCTCCTTTAATTTGTTCAGAGAGAGATAGTGTCCTTTGCAAAAACAGTTCAAAAGAAACATATAATGTTATCTTACCAAAGTCTAGTAGAATTTTTTTTTCACAGTAGACTATATAATTACTTTTTACCAAGGGCCAAATATCATACACTAAGGAAAATGACAAATTTTTACCGAGGGCCAAATATCATACACTAAGGATTCAATGTTGTCATATTGAATCTTTGACAAAAGATTCAATATGCTCTCTGTTCCCACCAGGAACTCTGGATTAAAAATTCTCCAGAGTATCTCAGCTATAGTCAGGAAACCACCTTTTTATCAGCTAATTTTTAATCATCAAGCTAGAAACATGAGCTTCAGGACCAAGGACCATTTATATCACTAACATTTCCCATATATGAAAAGAAAGTAATATTGCTAAAAGTTTACATTTTATAGAAAAGTCAACATACGTGAAGCACTTACCAGTTCTGTCTCTGGAACATCATGAAATTTCCATATTGTTACTGTTTTACAAATTTAAGTAGGGAATCTTCCCTTCTCTACTGAGCTCAGTGGGGACAACATGGAGGTTGAGTGTTTGGGATGGTGAGGGGGGTTGAGGAGCCAAGGGCCAGCAGCAGAGGTTATGGATAAGTAGAGGGTTGTGATGACTAAATGATATATATAGCCCATGTTACAGCACTCATCAATAGAGTATTTTGCAAAGTGTAACCCCTCAGTGAAATGTGAGCTTGTGTTGGGGTCTTTGGGGGAAACATTCAGTAAATAGCACCCCTTTCCCCCACTAGGATTCTGAAAAAGTTGAGAAATGTAAAGAAAGAAAAGTAACAATTAGAGATGTAATATTTCTTTTCTTGTCTTTCTCTCTCCTTCCTTCCTTCCTTCCTTCCTTCCTTCCTTCCTTCCTTCCTTCCTTCCTTCCTTCCTTCCTTCCTTCCTTCCTTCCTTCCTATCTTTCTTTCTTTTCTTCAGAGAGGCTAGGTTGAACAAATAGCTTTAGGTTTGGTAGCCAAATGAATTCCATAATTCTGAAGCTCAGATGGATTAGATTTCCTGGCCCAATCAAAGAAAAGGACCAGGGCAGATGGAGTCAGAGAAGGAGCAGAAATCTCGCTCCCCAGGAGCAGCTCCCTTCCTAGAGGAAGAAGGATGGTACTCACCATGCCAATTACATTTTGTTCTTCCCAACTTTACCAATCAGTTCTCTATCTATCTCCTCAAGGTGAATTGAGTAAAAGGTAGGGAAGTGCCAGTCCTGTGCTTAGGAAAAACCCCTCCTTGAGAAAACTTGGAGTGGGGAGATATTCTTCCCTTCTAAAACTTATTTATAAGGGAGGCAGGGGACAGGTCACAATGGACTTATATGACAAAACAGGGTTTGAATTTTATAGGAAAGAAGGTGAGTATTTATTAAAGAATTTTAATAATAGAGGTAAGAGAAACAGATTTGACTTTTAGAAAGATCACTATTACACTATTCTGGAATAGTGTAAACCATAGAGGATGAATGGGGTTGGGGTTTGGAGAAGAGAACAAAGATGAAAAGCAGGAGGGTCATTTAGGAGGCCTCCCCCTAGTCTTAGCCAGAATTGAGGATTTCAACCAAGAAAATTGCTAAGAGATTAAGATGCCTATTAAGATTAAGATGCCTATTACTGTCCCCGTATGCCTATTTGGACATCCATAATGGCACTCATCAAAAATGAACTTGTGAAATTCATTGTGATTTTAAATTTATGCTCTGAGGCTTTTGCTACAGGTATGTATAGATTAATGTCAAACTGTGACTATTTCTAGAGCAGCTTCAGTTCTCTGAATAAAAATAACTGAAGAAAGAAAAATGATCCTATGTACTTTAGAGTACAATATAAATGAGTGACTAAAAAGCATGGATGTAACCAACATTTTTAATCTTTGCTTTGACATGTGTGGCGAGTTGTCACCTGAATTTCCTGTGTTGTCTTTAATCTGATGAGATTTTTAGAGTTTAGTTTTTTGAGTAGAGCCCTCAGTTTAGTTATTGCCTGTGATCATGACCACCTGTCAGCAGACATTGAAGGGACCCTCCTGCTGGACACATTAAATACATGCAAATTATTTATTTTTCTTCTAGATAAAGCATTTCAAATTATTTGCTCATTTGTTCATACTCATATATAACTGCTGCTTTCATAAAATTATTGTATTTTAAAATTCAAGCAATAGAGCTTGTTTCTGCAACACATATACTAAAATTGGAATGATACAGAGAAGCAGTTAGTTACCTATAAGTGAGCTCCCATAAGACTGTTAGCTGATTTCTCAACAGAAACTTTGCAGGCCAGAAGGGATTGGCGTGAAATATTCAAAGTGATGAAAAGCAAGGATGTACAACCAAGGTTACTATCCCAGCAAAGCTATCATTTAGAATTGAAGGACAAATGAAGAGCTTCCCAGACAAGGAAAAGCTAACGGAGGTCATTACCACCAAACCAGTATTACAAAAAATGTTAAAGGGACTTCTTTAAGAAGAAGAAAAAAATAAAAACAAAAAAGAACAATAAAATGGCAATAACTACATATCTATCAACGACTACTCTAAATGTAAATGGATTAAATGTGCCAGTCAAAAGACACAGGGTGGCTGAATAGATAAGAAACCAAGACCCTTACATGTACTGCCAACAAGAGATTCACTTCAGATTGAAAGAAACACAGAGAAAAAAAAAAAAAGAAAAAAGAAAGAAACACAGAGACTGAAAGCAAAGGGATGGAAAAAGATATTTCTTGAAAATGGAAACAAATAATAATAATAATTAAAAAAAGGACCCAGTAATCCCACTTCTGGGTACTTATCTGAAGAAACCCAAACCACAAATTTGAAAAGACACATGTATCCCATATGTTCATTGCAGAATTATTTACAATAGCCAAGATATGGAGGCAACCTGAATATCCATCAACGGATGAATGAATAAAAACGAGTTGGTACATATATACAATGGAATATTACTTAACCATAAATAAGAATGAAGTCTTGCCACCTGCAACAACATGAATGGACTTGGAAGATATTGTGCTGAGTGGAGTAAGTCAGACAAAGACAAATGCCATATGATTTCACTTATATGTGGAAACTAAAGAATAAAATAAACAAACAAACAAAACAGAAACTCATAGATATTGAGAACGTTTTGATGATTGCCAGATCGGGGGGATAGGTGAAAAAGGGGAAGGGATTAAGAAGTACAAATTGGTAGTTACAAAAGAGTCATGGGGATGTAATGTGTAGCACATGGAATATATAATATTGTAGTATGGTAACTATGTATGGTGCCAGATGGGTACTAGACTTTTTAGGGTAATCACTTTGTACGTTATATAAATGTCTACACCTGAAACTAATATAATATTGTATGTTGACTGTAATTTGAAAATAAAAAAATAAAAATAAATAAAAATAAAAGCAATATAGAAAAGTATAAAGAAGAAAATCAGAAAAAACCAAAATGCTCATAGTTTACAACCAAGAAGTAACCAAAATTTGATAACATCATTTCAAAGTCTTTCTATGCGTATGTACAGATAGATTGTTAATGTAATTTTAGAAAAATAAATGATTACACTACAGATTTAATTTTTAAGGATTAAATTTGATTTAATTACATTTAAAAAGTACAATTTTCTGAAATAAAAAGGAGTTGCTGAATTATCTGAAGTAAAAGACTGTAGATAAATGTTTCTCTAGGAGAGATTGATTGGGTCTTTAAATATCTCCCTAACGCTAAAGAAAAAAAAAAGAGCATTCATTTAGTTTTTTTTGTTTATTTTAATTACATGTTTCCACTTTAGATAATACCATAAAAGGTGAAGAAATTAAGTGGTACATTCCCTTTTCTCCTACTTCTCTACTTGGGTTAAACATACCTGACCTTTCTTTCTCAATCCCTTGTGATTTGTTTTTTAATCCTTGTAATTGTGTAACTTTCCCTAAATATATCCTAATGTTGCTCATTTTGCATCAGATTTTTGTGTCAAATTTCCCAGGGACCTATCCTAATTTTGATACGTAGCTGCTTTTTCCCCCCCTTGGTACATGTTGAGCCTATTTCAGTCTTCAATTTTAATTTTTATTTCAATAGTGCTTTCTTCTATGATATTTTTGAATTTTTCCCCCTATTCCACTCGTTCTGTCCTCTGCATTATGAACACTGGTTATATATCAGACTACTTTATCTCCTTTTATGGGTATCATCTTCTTCATAATTTCTATTTCATTTTGTGTGACATTTTTATGCTTAGTTTTTTCGTCCCTAGCTTTTTTCCCCCATTTTTGAGCACTGTCAGCTCAATTTTTCATCTTAAAAGAGATTTTACGCTTTTACTTAAAATTATTTTTAAATTACTTTAAAATTATTTTTTAAATTATGAATGATTTGTCTAAACTCTTCATCTTGGTATGAATTTTTCATCTCTTTTTCTCTGTCAGTCATTTTTGAAGATGTTGTGCTTAGGCTCTAGAGTAATTCCTTTCTGTGTATTACTCATTACTCATCTTTGATGAGACTAGTCATTTGCTGAAAAAGGAATGAGAGAAAGTGTGCGGGCAGGGGATGCTGGAGAGACACACGCATGTAGAAGTGCGACTTTTGTGTTATTCTTTACCCAAAGAGGAATTTGGTTGTCTGTGTGAATGTGAATTATAATCCACATATCTCTTCTCTGTGTCCTTGGTTCCATCTAGTATGCAGTGTTGTCCACGAATAGTTTTTGACATGAACATTTTTGGGGAACGGGTGAAGCCAAAAAAAGGTGATATTTTATGTAACTTGTTCTTAATCCTTAATTTCAGACACGTATACACGCACAATCACACAATTCTATTATGGCTCACAGGAAGGTTGGATGGAAGAAATGGTAGCAGTTGTGGGAGACCTCTATATATTTCCTAATTGTTGAACTATTTATAAATGCATATTTATCCAAATTGCTTCATAGAAGCTTTTTCTCCCCTCCCCCTCAGGTCTGGAAAAAATCTTTTCATGCTGACTGAAGAGAGATTGTGACTTGGAGGCCTCTACGTCCTTCCCAGGGCTTGATTTCTAGCTTGTGTAACTTGTAGTTAATGAAGTCACACATGTGAGCCCGGCACTGCCTAGCAACCACATGGTTCTTAACTCCCAGAGAGCCTCACATTCGCAGAGCTGGCAAGACAAACTAATGATGGTCTGCTTTAGTTTCAGTTTTACCAAGTTTTTCAGGAACTTGATTGACATCTTGAGGGAGGTGAGAGGAAGCCTGAGATCCCAAGAGAGAAAGACTGGGATTGCCTTTCACTCTCTGAGGGGGAAGTTCTCCTGAATGCTCCGGTTACTCCGGAGTTGTCATGGCCGTCAAAACTCCCTTTACAAGAAAGGTGTTTTTTTGGAGGTCACGCTCTTTTGTTTAACTTCCCTTTTCTCTTATTTCCGTTGTTACCAATTAAAATTTGGGAAAATGTTATTAGAGAGGCAACATGTTATAAGATATAGAGCCAAAAGAGTGGCTTCTACAAGAAGCAGTTATTGAAAGCTTTATGAAGAAGGGAATTTTTTTTCCTGCTAATAAAAGCAATATATGTCAATCACGGGAAATTTTATTGATACCAGTATATATGAAGAAGAAAATAACATTTGTGTATTATCTTAATCTTTAGAAATAAATACTTTAACATTGTGGTGTTTTTGCTCAGCCTTTTTCTATGGGTATATATCTTTTATGCTGAGATTATACTGTTTGTACAATTTTGGATTCTGCTAGCTTTTCACCAAGCATTATATCATAAACATCTTTCCACATTATCTGTTTTTAGGAACAATGATTTTTAATCACTGATTAATATTCTAAATATTACATATTTATGTAATATGTGGATACATCATAATTTATTTGATTCTCCTATTTGGGTATTTATGTTGCTTCTCGTTCTTTTGCAATTATAAATAGCACTGCAATAAAAATTGGGGAGGGGGGCATACATTTTTGCCTGAATTTTGTATTTTTTCCTTAAGGCAGATTTCTGACTTATTGGCTCAAGGAGTATGAATATTTTAAGCCATTCTGGCAAATATTTATTATTCAAGCTTGACACACATTTAGTCCAACTTTCAAACTTGTCTTTATGATTTAGTATTTGTTATTAGAGGGAGTTGTGTATACCTAAGTTGTTATTGTACTCATATATCAGGCAGTACATTGATACTATAAAGAGATGTGTGTGTGTGTGTGTGTGTGTGTGTGTGTGTGTGTGTGTGTATGGATGTATGAATGTGTGCATGTAATGACTAAACCAGTGTTTGTCCAACCGTTTTTGAAGAAGTGTTAGTTCTGTGAGGTTTTAAAGCATGTGTTGAGGGACAAAAATGGTTTGTGTTCACATAAAGGTAGGAAACACTGGCCTCCATGCTGCGTGCATTTGCTCTGCCTGCGTCCTCGCCCATGGTTAACAGCAGCCCCCAGTGAGCAGCAGTGAATACCTGGAGCTGAAACAGTCAAGTTCTCTGGTTCGATGCCTGCAAACAGTAGTGCCACAGGGCCACCTAAAATATCAGTCTTTAAAATAGGAAGTTTTTTTCAGAGTCTATTGGAAATCAGATGACAAACAAAAGTTTTCCTGCTCTCTGACTTATCTTGAATGGACAGAGAGTTGGGATGAAGGCTGCTATAGCTTTTTTAGGTCATAGAATGGAAAGTGGCCCAGAGATGAACTGAATCAAACCTCAAGGGCCTGAGGCTCATACTGAGATGCACAGACTCTCAGTGTGTCTTCTTCATATTCTTTTTCACATATTAACTTGAAAAAAAACATTCTTCCACCTAAGGTAAAACAAATATTAATCAGTGATTTCACATTATGTTTGCCCACATTGTTGAAGGAATTCGCATCCCAAGTGGACAGGAAGGAAGATTGAGAATGCTGTATGTTATTTAGATTTTTTTCTTTTTTTCATTTGCTAGTATTTTTAATTCTTCTTAGTTCTCTGGAATGATACAGTTGTATATATTTTGATGTAAGTATATCTATAATGTATTATAGTTCAGTGGTTAGAAAAGGTGGGTGTTGGCAGCTATGATATTGTTATTCATTTCTTCCTGGTTGGAGGAATAATTCTTGGTTATTTACAGAAGTTTTACATTGATGGTGGCTATCAAAATGAAGGGCATCATTACTTATTGAGAAAACTTATTAAACACTTATGACACGTATTGTTTTATACTACCTCAAAGGATAAGATGGTTATTCGTTAAATAATTTAATATAATACCCATTATAAAAACACCACAAAATTAACCAGACCTTTGTTTTAACTAGCAATACTCTTTACTTATTTATAATACATTTGCATTAGCTTTAGCAACTGAAGAAAACAATTTTTTTTGCATTGCCAAATTTGTTTCTAGAAAGTTCAAGTGTTAAGAAATAACAAGGAGGTTAATAGATATGCCATGCAAAGGAAAACTATAGTAGAGATTACGGAAAATTCATAGAGAAAAAATACAAGAAAAGCAATTATGCTTACTATTTTAGAGGGTTCTTCTCTTCATAGGGGTGAGACTTGTGTCCCTTTAATTCTCACTCTTCAATCTTAGCACTGCTCTTTGGAGCTACATGGACTACATCTAATTCTTCTCCCAGTAGTACCTCCTCATCTACTTGAGAACAGCCATCTTTATTTTCAAGAATGCTGTCCATTAATATTTGCATTTACATATTTCTTCTAATACTATGTACACATACATATAAACTGTGTCATGTAAATTTGTATTTATGTGTGCTACTACAACTGCAAGCAGGGATAACAGCGTTAGACAAATAATATTAGTTTAGATAGTTAATCTTGGAAATAATTTTTATGCCTTGGTCAAAACTTCCCTTTTCCCTTTTCTTTTGGACCTCCTCAGTAGTTAGAAGGACATAGGCATATTCACATGTTTCCACTGAGTTTTGCAAGTCAAGATGTTACAGGAGTCAGAAATGGAAATTCTTCTAAAGGCTCTTCTTTCTCTGATGGCCCCAGTAATCAACTGTTAACCCTCCTTCCCAGTCCTGACAGACTTCTTGACACATGAAATCCTCTTTTGGTATTTGAAGACTAGCAGAACCCAACACTGTTATTGCCTTGCTTAGATTTACCTATTTTTTAGAAATGTCTGAATATCCAGCTTAGATGGAAATTGAAAGTCACACTTCTTTGCAAATTCTTCTACAGATGTGGACAGTTCAGTTTCTAGAGACTCAAGGAATAACTATTGATTATTTTAGGAGAGCCTAGCCCCATCAAATGGCCCTCAACTTTCCTCTCATCAACCCACTGCTCCCATTTTGTTATGCTTAACCCATTTAAAATTTTCAGACATCTCTGAATTTAGTAAGGGCCACAAATTGGTGCTGATTTTTAGGGCAGGTAATTTTTAAAGAGAATTTTAGTTTCTAAAACTCTTTGAGGTTAAATAATACATGTAAGGCACAAGGATAGTTTTGAATAATTTATGTGGTAATATTTAAAAGGAGGAAGGTCATTTGCATCAGATGTAGAGGTCAGGGATAGCGCAAACACCTATGAATTTAAAAATTATGAAGAAATTACTGTGGAAAGACACACTTACATTCTTAAAAATGGAACTTAGAAAATTAGTGGTGTTAGGATTGATTTTATATGATTGCAATTTGAGCGCTGTAATCTTACAAGTTACTCTGAGGCACAACAATTTGAGACAGCTGAGTATGTAGCCCAAGTCAAAAGAAAAGAAAAAGGACCCTTATATAAGGGTGTAGCACCCTTGTGGCATCGGTGGTGACTTCCTTACCAACTCTTGGATCTATGGTTGTCTATGGTAAGCTCATACTCATGGGAGTCATGAAAGGATTCCTGGAGATTTCTTGGCCCTGCTTCTAGAAGTCTGGGAACCATGGTAGAGGCAGCGTTGAAAAGATCATAAGCTACTATGGAGCCAGACTGTTTGGATTCATCCTGGTCCCGTCACTGAATAGATGCAAGACTTTGGACAACTAACTTAGCTTCACATTCACATAGAAAATAGCACTAATAAGAGTACCTATCTCAAAGAGTGTCGTCATGAGGATTGGATGAGTTAATATCTGTATCACTCAGAGCATTATTTGTAGTTAGTGCTATACATACACTTATTAAATAAAATGAGAGAACCATGCGAGCCTTTTTTTTTTTTTTTTTTTTTTTTTTGCGAGCCTTTTCTGTCTGAAAAAAGCTTGGAGTGCGATGACCTGGAGCTTCCACATGCTATCGTAAAGATTTTTCCCCTAGCTTTGTATATAGGTTTCCAGGTGTGATTTTACTGGTACATTATAACTTAGCTCTTTCCCACCAGGTGATATCTCCTGGGATAAGTTCTTCTCTAGGTCTCATCATTATATCTAGGAAGAAACTGCCACAGAAGGGATTCAATGGACAGTGCTCAAACTTTCCATTTTCATAGTCATGGAGAGCTAAAATTTGGCCTAGATATATCATATATGTGTTTGAAAATTAAAGACTAATTAATGTCTATTGAGTATTTTGGGATTGGGGACAGGAGATTTTATGGTGCCAGTACACAACCTGATTATTTTTTTAACTGATTATTTGACTAAATTAAGTAACTAAATTGACTTGGTTATTTGGATACTATGTGGAGAACTAATTTCAGAGAATAAGTTATAATCGGTCCGATATAGTGTCAGAAGTAGATTTAAGAAATTCTGAAACCAAATCCTACTTTGAATTTCTAAAGTAGTGATTTCCACTTCGGGGTTTTGGAATTTATAATTATTTAGATCTACAGTAAGAATATATAAATATAACCTTTCAGGAAGTATGGATAAAATCTTGGGGAGGAAATATGTGCTGTAAGTCTGAGGTGTAAGGAAAAGCTTTTAGAGATCTTAGCATTTTTTACATAATATTTAGCATTTTTTACATAATACATTGCCTTTAAATTATATTGACCCTCTGTCAGAGCTATACACACTTTGAGGAGTTTTCCATGGTAGTGATGATTTAAGCCTTTTATCACTACTTTAAAAGTAAGGAATTTTTTCTTCCTCAGAAGGTCTAAAAGGCCCCACTAGGAATTGAGTATTTTATCAGTCTTGAACAACACCACACTCCAGAGAAATAAGTGATGTCAGAAAGGAAAAATTTAAAAAGGAAACACTTAAAAATAACTTCAGCTACACCAAAAATAAAACAAACACAAACAAGTTGAAGCCCAATAAAATTCAGTTCATTAGATTTTATTGTGTTCCTACTATTCACAATGACCATACAACAAATGAGAAATGTAATAATTAAAAAACAAACTAACAAGAATTCATAGAAGATAGTTCTGTCATTTGAAACAATATTTTCTGGCATACTCAGGGAGGCTGGCATACTAAATTAAGCATCTTGTGATGCTTGCTGTAATAGAGCTGATAACAGGGGAGAACTATTTGAGCTGGGCCTTATAGAAATATATGAAGAATAGATGGAAGAGGAAAGAATATGTGGAAAGGATAGAGATGCAAAGAACATTGGATATTTGTGAAATGAGGATTGGCTCAGTTTTTAGGGAAGGCATAGGCCAGGGAGATAATGGAAGATGTGGCAGGTAGGCTAGGATGGGGTTAGAGTATAAATGGCCATGTATTGCCATACCAAGGAATTTGGAACTTATCCTGTAGGTTGGGGGAAGGCCAAAGAAGTTTCTTACAACATAAGGATTTATGTTGTAGAAAAAAAACTAGCTGTAGAGATTTAGTTAGTATTTTCCCTGTAAACTTTCTTAGCCATTTAAGGAATCCATGCTTGTTTCTTTCTTCTTCTTCTTTTTTTTTCTCCCCATGCTTGTTTCAGTAAGTTATTTTTCGTATTTAAACTGTCAAAGGGAATGATAAGGTGTTTTTTACAGGCTGCATTTTAAAAATGTCATTTTACACATTTGCAAATATTGATTTTTTTCTCTAGTCAATATTAAGAAAAATGATTTTGATAGTTTTATAATTTATAAAGGTATGTTGATTTAATACGTTCGGATACAAAGGAAATTTTCTACTTTTTAACTTTAAAACATTTGGTTTTTATTTTTTCCGGGAAGAATAAAAAACATACCTTTGCCAAATCTCTTAGAACTCTAACACAAGAAAGATGATAATTCAACTCCTTCTTGCTTACTATTGTACTAAAACCCTGATAATTCTATTTGCATCATTTAGTCCTAGCAATTCATGGTCGATAAGAATCCTACAACTTCTTGGCCAAGATGAAGTTATAAGTTTTGATTTATTTCAAGAGTAAGCAGGTAGGGAGGTAGACTTATGTTTTCATCCTACCTCCATTTTTCCAAGTTTTATTTATGACAAATCACTGTCATTTATTTTACCTGAAGCAACTGTTTCTCCATAGCTATGCAATACAGTTCATAGCTATATTTCAGGTATTTTTCCAATCTGGCTATCTTTTTCATTTGATGATGCTTATATCATCATTTTAAGGCAGTTCCAAAGCAATCTAGAGGCTGGTGATTCTATTAGAAGATATCACCTGAATATCTAGAATTTATAGTGAGAACATTTGAAGGAGCTACCATTTTGGAATATTAGTGTTATGTGTAGACTTCTGTTAATTTTAGGCTATCCGATATCATATTCAAGGTTGAGCAAATATGTCCTAAATACAACTTGGAAAAATGCAAAAAGAAAGCTAATTAGTAAATTACTATTCCCCCCAATATTTTGATCAATTATTCTTTTCCCCTAAAATCTTTTGATCAATTACACTTTTCAAGGTATAATTTACATATACAATAAAATTCACTAATCTTAAATTTATAGTTAGATGAGTTGAAAAATACATACACTTCTGTAACCACCACCATGACCTAGAAAACATTGATATCACCCTAAATCATTCTCTTATGATTCTTTTCAATACACTTCTACCTTCTGTTTTAGGCAACCACTGATTACTAATCATTATAGATTAGATTTGCCTTTTCTAAGACTTCTGTAAACAGAACTATAGAATACATACTCCTCTTTTTTTAAATTAAAGTTTATTGGGATGACAATTGTTAGTAAAGTTACATAGATTTCAGGTGTACAATTTGGTAATACATCATCTATATATATCACATTGTGTGTTCACCACCCAGAATCTGTTCTTCCATCACCATATATTTGATCCCCTTTACCCTCCTCTACCACCTCCCACCCCCTTTTACTCTGGTAACTACTAAACTATTGTCTGTGCCTATGAGTTTTTGTTTCTTCATTTGTTTGTCCTGTTCTTTTGTTGTTTTCAGTTTTATATTCCACATATCAGTGAAATCATATGGTTCTCAACTTTTTCTGTCTTATTTCTCTCAGCATAATAATCTCAAAATCCATCCACGTTGTGGCAAATGGTCCTATTTCATCCTTCTTATGGCAGAATAGTATTCCATTGTGTATATACACCACAACTTCTTTATCCAATCATCTATTGAAGGACACTTTGGTTGTTTCCATGTCTTGGACATCATAAATAAAGCTGCAATGAATATTGGAGCATGCACATCTTTATGGATAAATGTTTTCAGAGTTTTTGGGTAGATACTCAGGAGAGGGATTGCTGGGTCATACGGTAATTCTATTCGTAATTTTTTGAGAAACCTCCACACTGTCTTCCATAGAGGCTGCACCAGTCTGCATTCCCACCAACTGTGTATGAGGGTTCCTTTTTCTCCAAAGCCTCTCCAACACTTGTTATTATTTGTCTTGTTGATGATAGCCATTCTGACTGGTGTGAGGTGGTATCTCATTGTGGGTTTTATTTGCATTTCTCTGATGATTAATGATGTTGAGCATTTTTTTCATATATATATTGGCCATTTGTATATCTTCTTTGGAGAACTGTCTCTTCAGGTCTTCTGCCCATTTTTTAATTGGATTGTTCGTTTTTTTGTTGTTGTTGAGTTGTATGAGTTCCTTATATTTTGGGTATTAGCCCTTTATCAGAAGCACTGTTTGCAAAAATCTTTTCCCATTCAGTTGGTAGCCTCTTTATTTTGTCGATGGATTATTTGTTGTGAAGAAGCTTTTTAGTTTGATATAGTCCCATTCATTTATTTTAGCTTTCATTTCCCTTGCTTTTGGAGTCAAATTCATAAAATGCTCTTTGAACCCAAGGTCCATAAGTTTAGTACCTATGTTTTCTTCTATGCAGGTTATTGTTTCAGGTCTTATGGTTAGGTCTTTGATCCGTTTTGAATTAATTTTGGTTCATGGTGTCAGATAGCAGTCCAGTTTCATTCTTTTTCACATGGCTTCCCAATTCTCCCAGCACCATTTACTGAAGAGGCTGTCTTTTCTCCATTGTATGTTTTTGGTTTCTTTGTCAAAAATTATCTGTCCATACTTATGTGGGTTTGTTTCTGGGTTCTCAGTTCTGTTCCATTTGTCTGTGTGTCTGTTTTTCTGCCAATACCGTGCTGTTTTGATTATTGTTGCCCTGTAGTACAAGCTGAAGTCAGGGAATATGATACCTCCAGCATTGTTCTTTTTTTAGGATTGCTTTGGCTATTTGTGGTCTTTTGTGGTTCCATACAAATCTGATGATTGTTTATTCTATTTCTTTAAAAAAATGCCATTGGAATTTTGATGGGGATTGCATTAAATCTGTAGATTGCTTTGGGTAATGTGGTGATTTTAACTATGTTGATTCTTCCAATCCATGAACATAGAATGTTTTTCCATTTCTTCATGAATGTCTTCAGAATGTCTTCAATTTCTTTTAAAAATGTCTTATCTTTTCAGTATATAAATCTTTCACATCCTTGGTTAAGTTTATTCCTAGGTATTTTATTCTTTTTGTTGCAATTGCAAAAGGAATTGGTTTGTTTTTTTTTTATTTCTTTTTCTGAGATTTTATTGTTAGTATATAGGAATGCAATGGACTTTTGTACATTGATTTTGTAGCTGGCAACTTTACTGTACTTGTTTATTGTTTTTAGTAACTTTTTGGTGGAGTCTCTAGGGTTTTCTCTATATAGCATCATGTCATCTGCAAAAAGTGATAATTTAATTTCTTCATTTCCAATTTGGATGCCTTTTATTTCTTTCTCTTGCCTGATTGCTCTGGCAAGGACTTCCAACACTATGTTGAAAACCAGAGGTGATAGGGGACAGCCCTGTTGTGTTCCTGAACACAGCTCAAAGGGCTTCAGTTTTTCACCGTTAATTATGACATTAGCTGATGTTTAGTCAGATATGGCCTTTACTATGTTAAGGTATTTTCCTTCTATACCCATTTTATTAAGTGTTTTAATCATAAATGGATGTTGTATCTTGTCAAACGCTTTTTCTGAATCTATTGACATCATATGATTTTTGTCATTTATTTTATTTATGTGGTGTATCACGTGATAGATTTGCATGTATTGAACCATCCTTGTGCCCTAGGATGAACCCCACTTGGTCGTGATGTATAATCTTTTAATGCTTTGTTGCATTTGATTTGCTAGAATTTTTTTTTAGGATTTTTGCCTCTGTATTCATCAGAGATTTTGGTCTGTAATTTTCTTTTTTTGTGTTATCCTTACTAGGTTTTGGTATCAGGGTAATGTTGACCTCATAAAATGTGTTGGGGAGTATTGTCTCTTCTTCAATTTTTTGGAAGAGTTTGAATAGGACAGGTATTAGATCCTCTTTGAATGTTTGGTAGAATTCATTAGTGAAACCATCTGGTCCCGGACTTTTGCTTTTGGGAAGGTTTCGGATAACTGATTAAATTTCTTTACTGGTGATAGGTGTATTTAGATTTTCCAATTCTTCGTGATTCGGCCTAAGAAGACTTTATGTTTCTAGCAACATGTCCATTTCTTCTAGGTTATTGAATTTGGTGGCATATAATCCTTCATAGTATTCTTGGATGATCCTTTGTATTTCTGTGACATCTATGATAACTTCCCCTCTTTTATTTCTGATTTTGTTTATTTGTGTCTTTTCTCATTTTTTTCTTAGTGAGTGTAGCCAAGGGTTTGTCAATTTTATTAATCTTTTCAAAGAGCCAGCTCTTTGTTGCATTATTTTTTTTCTATTGTCTTTTTGTTCTCTATTTCATTTAGTTCCTCTCTAATTTTATTATTTCATTCCTTCTCCTTTGGGTTTCATTTGTTCTTTTTCTAGTTCTTTAAGGTATAACGTGAGGTTATTTACCTGGGATTTTTCTTCTTTGTTGACATAGGCCTGTAATGATATAAATTTCTCTCTTAAAACTGCTTTCACTACATCCCCAAAATTTTGGTAGGATGTATTTTCATTCTCATTTGTTTCTATGTATCTTTTGATCTCTTATTTCTACTTTGACCCAGTCATTCTTTAAAAGTATATTGTTCAATCTCCACATATTTGTGGTTCTTCCTGCTTTCTTTTTATAGTTGATATCCAATTTCAAAGCCTTTTGATCAGAGAATATGCTTGGTATGATTTCAATCTTCTTAAATTTGCTGAGGCTAGTTTTATGTCCTAATATATGGTCTATCCTTGAGAATGTTCCATGTACAGTAGAAAAAAATATAGTCTGATGTTTTAGGATGAAGTGCTCTATAAATGTCAATTATGTCCATTTCATCTAATGTGTCATTTAGGGCTGCTATTTCTTCATTTATTTTCTGTTTGGATGATCTATCCATAGCTGTCAATGATGTATTTAGGTCCCCTACTATAATTGTCTTTTGGTCAATTTCTCCCTTTAGTTCTGTTAGTAGTTGGTTAGTATATTTCGGTGCTCCCTGATTGGGGCAAATATATTGATGATTGTTATGTCTTCTTGTTGTATAGTCCCCTTTA
The DNA here is from genome assembly GCF_004115265.2 of Rhinolophus ferrumequinum. NCBI lineage: Eukaryota > Metazoa > Chordata > Mammalia > Chiroptera > Rhinolophidae > Rhinolophus > Rhinolophus ferrumequinum. The sequence goes on from NC_046288.1 coordinate 39,740,940, forward strand.
TCATTATGAAATGTCCATCTTTGTCTCTTGTTACCTTTTTTATCCTGAAGTCTGTTTCATTTGATATCAGCATGGCTACACTGCTTTTCTCTGAATACCCTTTGCTTGGAGTATCAGTTTCCATCTTTTCACTTTGAGTCTATATTTGTCCTTGTAGCTGAGATGTGTCTCTTGGAGACACCATATACTTAGGTTTAGTTTTTTGATACAATCTGCTACTCTGTGCCTTTTCATGGGTGAGTTCAGTCCATTTACGTTTAGGGTGATTATTGATATATGAGAATTTCCTATCATTCTATCTCTGGTTTTCTGGTAGGATGGTGTCTCCATTGTTTCTTTGCCTTTTTGTCACTGTCTATTATTTCAGTGTAGTGGTATTCTATGGTTTATCCCTCTATTTCTTCTTTTGTTATGTTATATATTTCAGTTCTGGATTTTTTGTGTGTGATTACCATTAAGTTTATGTAAAAGAAAGTTTCATATTTAGAATATTCCATTTTCTTCAGTATGCTTACTTTCTCCATTCCCTTGTGCTGATGCAGACCTTTACTTTCTACCTCTTATGTTTTTGTTGTTACAAATTATCTGTATTTATGCTGTGAGTTGATTTCTATGCTGCAGTAGCAAGTTGTCTTTTGCCTCATTTTTTTAAATGTTTTTTTTTTTCTTTCTTTACCCTGTATGTTATGTTTAAGTGTATAGTGTCCTATTTGGTTTAGGGGTTGCCATTTCCTGCTTCTGTCTGTTCTTAACACTACTCATTGTTTTGTATTGGTTTGTTTTTTTGTTTCAGGTCGAATAGCCTCTTTCAGTATTTCTTGTAGTGCAGGTCGTGTGTTAGAAAATTCCCTCAGATTCTGTATGTCTGGAAAGGTCTTTATTCCTCCTTCATATCTAAAGGATATGTTTGCTGGATATATTATTCTTGGCTCATAATTTCTCTTTTTCAATAGTTTAAATATTTGGTTCCACTCCCTCCTGGCTTGTAGAGTTTCTGCTGAAAATTCTGATGGTAACCTAATGGGCTTTTCTTTGTAGGTTACCGTCTTCTTTTTCCGGGCTGCCTTGAGGCTTCTTTCTTTGTCGTTAATTTTTGACAGCTTCAATACAATGTGCCTTGTAGAAGGCCTGTTGGGGTTGAGGTAATTAGGTGTTCTATTTGCTTCTTGGATTCGAGGATCTAGTTCTTTTTGCAAGTTTGGGAAGTTCTCGTTGACTATTTGTTTGAATATACTCTCTGTTCCCTTCACTCTTTCTTCTTCTTCTGGTATGCCCATTATTCTTTATTGCTCTTTCTGATGGAGTCTGAAAGTTCTTGTATGGTTCTTTCATTTCTTTTAACTCTCAAGTCTTTCTCTTCTTCCATGTGTGTCATTTCCAAATTTCTATCTTAATTGTCACTGATTCTTTCTTCGATTTGGTCAACTCTGTTACCTAAGCTGGCTATTTAATTATTCATTTCTTTTATTGAGTTCTTAATCTCCAGAAATTCTTTTGGTTTTTTTTTAAAATTTTAGTCTCTTTGATAAAATGTTCATTTTGTTCTTTGATTGTGTTTCTGAGTTTATTAAACTACCTGTTTGTGTTTTCTTGCATCTCGTTGAGTTTTTTAAGAACTGCAATCTTGAATTCTCTGTCATTTAAGTCACATATTCCCATGTCTTTTAGTTCATTTCCTGGAGACTTTTCATTTTCTTTCTGAGCTGTCTTGTTATCTTGGTTATTCATGGCAATTAATGAATTATTATTTCTCTTCCTAGGCATCTACAGGAGTGGATTCTGCAACAGGTTGATTGGTAGAGGTCTTTCTTTTGTTTTCCAGTAGGTGTTGGTAGAATGTTTTATTTTCTCTCTGACTGCAGCCTTTTATTCTCTCTCACACTGTAGTGTTATATTTTTCTGCACTGCCCCAGCTTCTCACAGAATGGGGGGATTCCCTGGAAGGTCGGGTTCTCTTTTGTGAATAGTATACCTGGGTCACAGGGCACTGCCTCCGTGGGGAGATGTGGAGAACTTCTGAGGTTCCAAAACTCTTCCTGTACTAGTTTCAGAGCCTGTGTTTTTCAGCGGTTCTGTTTACTCCTGCAGGGATCTGCCCCGATAGGTAGGGACAGGGGTGGAGTAGGTTGTGAGAGGTGGCGCAGAACAATGGTGGCAACCACCAGCACAGCCAGTCCTGCATACAATGCTCCCTCCCCTTTGCCAGAGCGCGTTGGGCTGCAAGTCCATGACTTCGGGTCACTATTCTCAGAATGGCAAATATTCTGTTCTTTTGATCTGACACTGCTACAGTTCCACTTCTTGCACTGGACAGGTGCGGTGGGGCAAGTTCTGGGATGGTGGGTGGGTCAGCCAGCCTCCGTGCCTAAGCCTTCCATCCTTTTCTGCTTGGCAGTGAAGGCTTAAATTGCCCTTTTCACCCTTCTTCCTCAGTCTTTGCTCCAAGGAAGATCGCTGCCGTAAGCCTTGGGTTCAACCGTGTTATATGCTGATCCCTCAGGCAGGACTGTGGGCCATAAGTGGAGCATTAGCAGTCCGAGTTCTTCTCTCTCCCGTAGCTGTGGTAGTTCCGGAATGCAGTGAGCTCAGAGCACCGAGCTAGGTCTGTGTCCTGCACCCTCACGTCCCTGTCTCTGCACTTCTCCCTTCCCTCTTCCCCCGTTCGCTCAGTTTGTCCACCTTTAGATGGCTTCAGTTGCGTGTCTCCTTAGTCTTGATTGTCTGCTGTACAGGGAGTCCTTTGTGGAATTAAAGCTGTTCAATTTGTTGTAAATTCCTGGGGAGATTTCAAGAGGCTCACCTCACATCACCATTTATATGACATAATCCTTCTGGTTGTTACTTTCAATCCTTGGAGTTCGTTGGCTTGGAGACACATCACTGCAATCTCTACCTCCACCATCGTATTGCTTTCCCCCCATGAGAATACATACTCTTTTGTATTTAACTTTTTTCACTCAGCATAATGTTTTTGAAATTCGTGTGTGAATTAGTCAATACTTGTGCCTATTTGCTGTTGGGTAGTATTCAATTTTACGGATATAACAAAATTTGTTTACAAATTCACCTATTAATGGATATTTGAGTTAAGTTTACTATTACAAGTAAAGCTGCTATGAACATTTGTGTATAATTCTTGGTGTGGGCAAGATTTCATTTTTCTTGGGTGAATACCTAGGAGTGGAATTGCTATATCATTCAGTAATTGTTTAATTTTGTAATAAAGCATCAAATTGTTTTCTAAAGTAGTTGCACCATTTTGAACTTCCAGAATGTGTGAGTCCCTGTTGCTCACATCCACCACAGTATTTGCAATTGTCAATATTTTTAATGTTAGTCATTCTAATATGCAATGGATCTTATTGTGCTTTTAATTTTCATTTCTCTGATAGCAAATAATATTCAGAATATTTTCAGATGTGTATTGATCATTCATATTTGCCTGCTTATCAATTAGGTTGTTTGAGATATATATATATATATATATATATATATATATATATATATATATATATATAATTTTTTTTCTGCTAATATACTGAATCATATCAACTGATTTTCCAGTGTTAACCCAATTTTACATTTCTGGGATTAATCCCAGTTATTCATGATTCTGTCCTTTTTAATATTATTATTTTAGATGCATATGTTTAAAAAATATTTTCATCTATATTTATGAGACATAGTAATTTAACATTTTCTTATTATGTCTTTTCTGATTTGTTATTATAGTAATACTGGCTTTTGAGTTTAGAATAGCTTTTAATTTATTCCTGGTTTCAACCTACTAATTCATTTTCCTTCTGGAGTATCTCCTGAATGTCCAGGTGTTCAAGAAGGACTCTACTTGTTGATTAGTCAAAACTCAAACATCTCCCAAGCCCATATAAGCTCTTATTCAGATCTCAGCTCACAGGTTGTTACTTGTGCTGACTCGTGGGGTTCTACCCTACGTATCAGGGCTTTGGATTCAGCAAAGGTGGAAGAGTTTCCTATGTGTATTTCTGGAGCTCTAATTCTATGGTGCTTTTTGCTCTAGAACTCTGCCGTTCAAATTGCAGCCACCCAATCTTACTGCACTCAGATCTCCATCTTCTTATCTAGGCGTGATGTCTACACTTTGCTTAAGATACCCTGCCGTCGCCAGGTCCTGGATAGTGCCTTGTGCCTTGAGGTAGAAAGTTGGGAAGATTATAGGGACCACCTCATTTGTTTCCCTTTTTCAAGGATCAGCATCTTGTGCTGCCTATTTTCCAATGTCTGAACACATTTTTGGAATGTATTTTGTCCAGTTTTCTAGTTGTTTACTGTGAGGAGCTAAGTTCATTTCCCTTTACTCTGTCATGGTCAGAGGCAGAATTCCAGTGCCCTACTTTTTGTTGTTGTTTAAAACCAATTGAGTTAAGCACAGTGTCTAATCTTGCACTCTGAATGGAGTGAATGAAATCCTGCGTGAATGAATAAAGCACTGGGAATTTTTTCTAATTGAAGGTCAATATGTGCCGTCTAATTTGAAAGAGGCCATAAATAGGCATCCATTCATCAATTGGACAGTCACTGAATCCAAAATCAGTTTGGTGAAATGACAAGACTTAGAAACATGATTGAGATCTCTTAAGAGCTGGCTATCTGTTTTCTTAAAGATACAGATATTATTTACAAAATATTGAAAGAGTTTTTGGCCCAGATATATTTTTTAACATATTTAGGTTTATTTGAACACCATTTTTTTCATCTTCAAAAATAGTACTTGAATAACTCCCCCGCCCCCCCACGAAAAATAACCTCCTAATTTATTTGGATTCATACAATGCAATTTTGTATAATTTCAACAGATGCCTAAATTACAAGTGGGGCGGAGAACTGAATTCGGTATGCTCTTAAAGAGGAATACTGCCATATTATTTTATGGGCTCAGAATTTCCAAATTTAAATTGATTTAATCAACATTATAAAGATGATACTAATGATCAACATCATGAAGTCATATATGTTACAGTTATAATTTTGAATTATGATGAGAATTTGTACTATTTACCCATAGTAATTTGTCTATTTCCTTTCATGATGGGTAATAAGCAATTATAGAATGATTGTTTGAAGTTAAAGTTTAGCCTGTAAGAATAAACTATTGCAGCGAAATGGTCATTTACGGAGTCAGAGTGTTGACTTTGGCCTCTGGTAAACAGAGTACACAAACCACGAGTTATATTGTGTATTACTGACATTGAACTATAATGATAATGTAGTTTGAAAATTATTAATATGCTTTTCTCTTTTGCCTTTTTCAATATAAGACCTTTGGCCTCGTTCCCTGGGGGTAGACATTTCCTGGGACTAGATTAGGAACTGATAGCTTAGAATACAAAGGTAAAAACCTGGTTAACCTTCACCTTCTGACATGCAAAATAACATTATGCCACACATTAACCTTGCAAATCTTACCATAGGCTTGACGAGGTTTTTCCAAATTTCTTTATTCCCTTCGTTAGCATATTACGGCTAGGTTTGAAGAACTTTCTTCATAGTTTTCTCCAACAGTGTCAAGAAGACACTTCTTCCTCCTATGACAGGTCTTCTCTGATAGGAGAGAAATAGGACACAAGGGAAATAAAAGAAAGCTCTCTCCCCCCAAAGCTGGTTCAGGTATTTGCATGAAGAATGTTGGAAAGAAGAGAAGATACAAAAGCATTTGTGTCACAGTTTATTTTGGGGTGTTGGTTGGAGTTAAACTTGAGGCTCACTAATTTTAGGGGCCTCGAGAAAGGTAGGGGCTGTGACCCAGGACTTGATTGGGTCTCTGGGAGGAGGTTATACACATCAAGCTTGGTGTGTACCATTGATCAGATGGATACCTTGAAGCTTACAATTCCTGAGCTGAGAGTCAAGAGGTATTGCAAGGGTCAGGGTGATCCCAACAGCACAGGCTGGAGTGGACAGCTCAACCCAGGGAAAGGTGGAGGACAAACTATAGACCCAGAAGTTGCAACCATGAAGAACTGAAAACAGATTGAGTTGATAAGTTAGATGCATGATATTTTATATGAGGGCTTCCAGAGCCAAAAGTTGCAGCAAATGAGGCCAGCAGGGCTCATAGTGGCAAGGACAACAAAGGCCATAGCCCTTTAGAACAGTAGACAACAGGGAGCACATGTCTGAGGATTAGTGTGAAGTCATTTCTACCAATGCCACTGGGACCGCAATGCTCACCAGACATCTGTGCTCCCCTTCTCTACTCATGCAGATTCCTCAGAGAGGAAGAGGGAGGAGGAGAATGTTAGAGGCACTGAGAATTTTAATCCAGAGAAAATGAGCCCTACACAGATGCACTTCTAAATTTGTAGCTTTAATGTGGATTGGAGAGTTAATATTTTCTCTCTCACTCACTAGGGGGTCAACCACAGGGATTATTTGTGGATAGGAATTTGTTAGAACAAAATGGAAAAGCTTCATTTCCTCTGCATGTTTAACTTGAATTAAAAATTACTTTAATTAATGATTTATAGTTTTGGTGTAAATTTTACACAAATTATCTTCATTTATCTGAATTAGTTTCATTGAAAACATCAATCTAAAATGTACACAGTTCTATTTGAAGTACCATGGCAGGTTCAGCAAATGCATGCAGGGGTGCTGTTATTTTCTGCCCACCCTTTAACTCCTCTCATTCCCCAGTAACACCAACACCCACGATACCATCACTAATCGAAGGATTGTTTGTTACTGAGACAGGAAACAGGCTGTACAAAGTTTTCAACATAGCATTCTAGGCAGCAAGTAATTGCTCAGAGTTGGCAGGGCAGAAGAATTTTATTTTGTGTCCCTGTACAATGAGGAACCCCAAAATCTTGAAGATATGGTCTCTGCCTTCAAGTGAATAATTTAATTAAGAAGACAAGTCATTTATAGAAGGTGACTAGGGAACTAGGTAGCATATGAGGCAGAATATGTAAGCAGTGGAGTAAATGAATTCTGCAGGATTTCAGACATGGAAGAGAAAACTGGAACCTGGGAGCATCACGGAAAAGTTCATCAAAGGTGTGGTTCTTCAGGTGCACCATGAAAGCAATTTGGAGAGATGGAGAGGATAAAGGAGGAAATTCACTGATATGGTGAGTAGCTGTCACGTTCCCAAGTGCACTGGAATAAGTCCAGTATGCAGTAAAAAGCACGTAAAAATTTGGGTTCAAAAACCCTACTCTACCACTTAACAACTGTGTGAACTTGGACAAGTGACTTCAGTTTTTTAAATCTCTTTCCTCATGTGTGACAGTGGATGATAATAACCAAATCATAGTGTTTTGGGGGATTGAGTGAAATAACTAAGAGGCACTAGTGCAGTGCCTGCTGCTTAGGTCACCCATGTGATTGATCTCTGTGTCCTTTCCTTTCATCACTGCCTTTCATCTCTTTTGACTCAGCAAGCTTCTCTTACCCTGGTTTCTTTCTTTCTTTTTTTTATTTTTAAAGATTTTATTTGGGAAGGGGAACAGGACTTTATTGGGGAACAGTGTGTACTTCCAGGCCTGTTTTCCAAGTGAAGTTGTTGTCTTTTCAATCTTAGTTGTGGAGGGTGCCATTCAGCTTCAAGTTGTTGTCCTTTCAGTCTTAGTTGTGGAGGGCGCAGCTCAGCTCCAGGTCCAGTTGCTGTTGCTAGTTGCAGGGGGCACAACCCACCATCCTCTGCAGGAGTTGAACCAGCAACCTTGAAGTTGAGAGGACGTGCTCCAATCAACTGAGACATCTGGGAGCTCAGCGGCAGCTCAGCTCAAGGTGCTGTGTTCAATCTTAGTTGCAGGGGGCGCTGCCCGCCATCCCTTGCGGGACTCAAGGAGTTGAACCAGCAACCTTGTGGTTGAGAGCCCACTGGCCCATGTGGGAATCGAACCGGCAGCCTTTGGAGTTAGGAGCACGGAGCTCCAACCACCTGAGCCACCAGACCAGCCCCACCCTGGTTTCTTTATGCTTGTAACATTCCCGGACTGATAGGATCCTGCTAGGGTTTGGAAAGAGGCTGAATTCTAGCTACTTCTCTGATCTTTTCTACTTAAGTTTACATCTCATTATTGACACAAGTAATCTCCGCGCTTCTGTTTAAGGGATTGTTCTATATAGAGTCTTCCTTTTCCATTGTTACTTTGTGTGATACCCTTTTAATTCCTATTATGTTCAAAATTCAGAAAGGGTTATTTTAAATAAATGCTTCTAAAAGAGACCACCAAAATAAGAGTACTTAATTCAACTGCCAGATTTAAATAAATGTAACATTTCATGACCTCTACCTTAAACTCCAAGTATAATATGTTATTTCTCAGGAGTAGAAAGTTAAAATGATGGCGAGTGATAACATATAGACTTTATGTTACAGACGTTACATTTTCTTATCATCTGTGAATATGGTTATGGTATTTTGTTGACTATTTTCTGTTCAAACTGCACAGTGTATAGGGGTCTAGATACAGGTTAATTTGGTCGTGTGGTTGTCATAACATTGTCAGGTCAGCGAAACCTGAGCTCAGCTATTCCAGTGTTTGCTTCATTTCTTCCTAGTCTTCCCAGGCTAAAGTCAGAGGTGAGGAGTTATGCACATGTGAAATTAATGAATTTGTTGAGATCAGATTATAATTAATTGGATGATGTAATTCCACATTGTCAGATTTTCTGCTGAAAATAAGAATCCACCTGCATTTGAACACCTGTATGGTGATCTATAAATGGTAAAATCATGTTTCCTGTGTGCTTTGCAGAACGGTCACAGCACTCAGTGGCTTGCCAACAAATTTAATAGCTATGTCGATAGCTATGTAGGTGTTAGGTACAGTGTAGCAGATTGGGTTATGGATTGACAAAGAGAGACAACAACAATAAAAAAAAATACACTTTTCTCTCTCTCGTCTGTCTCTACTCCTGGCCAAGGATAAAGGAAGTGAAGTAGCTGTGCAGAGCAGAAATAGGTGGAGTGTTTTTAATAAGGTTTTTCTCTTGTCCCTGGTTTCTTCAGGCTTGTAACATTCCCAGACTGTCAGGATCCTGCTAGGGTTCGGAAAGAGGCTGAATTCTAGCTACTTCCCTGCTCTTTTCTACTTAAGTTTACATCTCATTATTGACACAAGTAATCTATGTGCTTCTGTTTAAAGGATTGTTTAAATATACCAGGTGCTCCTGGTTCATGAACCAAATTCAGAACTAGTAATGCTTCGTAACTGGGGTGGAAAATGGAGTCAGGGCCTGAATGTCTCTGGAAAATATCTCTGCATGAGACTTCTAAATGTCCTAGGATATTGGTCTCCCTAAACTAGATTAGACACTTTCTCTTTTATCAATATGTCTGGGGCCTCCTGGGGATGGAAATATGCAGGCAGTCTGCTGAGAGGACAGTACAAGTTAAGAGAACCATGAGAACCACTAAGAATTTGTAGTTTGTCATTTGGTTAATGTTAGCTGTCTTTTGAGATCAAAGGCTCAGAAAAGTAAAAGACTTTTTGGTCTCTGAGCTCACATGCTGTTTTGGATATTTTTCTCTTGATATCAGTGAGACCAAGGCCTTGCTCCTAGGATAACTTCAAATTTATCAAATGCTCAGGATGGTTGTAGTTTTTTAAAATTAAAGTATATTGGGGTGACAATTATTAGTAAAGTTACATAGGTTTCAAGTGTACAATTCTGTTATACAATGGTTGTAGTTTTAACATCGATTTCCTGGAACAGTGGTTCATGAGAGCTGGTCTAAAGACCAGTGCTTGTCAGTGACGAGGATTCTACTGACCCAAAGTAAGATGGGAAAAATATTGGTTTTCTAAATTTATGGGGGGAAATTTTAGGGGTCTATGAAATGCCAAAGTCAGAAAATTATTGCCCTGTAGTATATTAGGACAAATGAATTAAAAGATAAAAAGGATCCAACAACATTTTAATTCACCTGTTACAGTAGCTGAAAAACGCAATTAGGGCAAATTCTAAAATCAGCAGTGTTCTATTCTTTTCTCAGACTAGAATAAGCAAGATATTCTTTATGTATCAGGAGTTCAAATATTGACCAGAAACATTGGTCACTGTCAGATAGAAAATATGATGGAAGGTAAATTTGGTCATATTTTATATAAAAATAAAGGTAGGTGGTCATGGCTAACTCTATTTAGAGAAAGTGCTTGGGAAATTCACCTAGGAAAGGTGAACAATGGGAAGGGTTTTTCAACAGTAATTAATTGGTAGAGTCAGGTAGTGTCTCTGACGTCATTGGCTCGTCAATCAACATGCATTGGGAGCATAATGTTTACTCTGCATTGTCAGCTTTTATATTGCTTTTGATTCAGTTACTCCATTGCACATCAACTTGTGTGTGGCTGTTACTTCTTATTTCCTCAATGTGACAGGGCCTGGAAATGCCCACGGGACATGACTAATAGAGAATCTATGGTTTTCTATTTGGCACAAGCCTATGATGCTGAACTTCAAAGTCCCAAATGAAAGTTCTTCTACTTGTTTTTATTTTTTAAGGCTGTTCCACCTACCCAGGGAACAGTCATTTAGTGCCTAGTTTCAAGGCCTTCCCAAATAATGCAATTGACTATTGACAGAGCATTCATTTATATATTGTTCAGTTCAGTCTCCTTAGTTGGGTGAGTTTAGTAACATCATCCTAGACCCAGTGGTATCCCAGGAGGAAGTTCCCCTCAGAGCTAAGTCATTATTTGTCTTTACATTTCCTGTCCTTTTCTTGACGGATACGAGGCGGTAGTTTTAGGTAGCTTGAAATTTATGAAGTACAGTGTCTAAATCTCAACAAATGTAACAATAAGAGCAAATAATTGTATTCTATGCTTCCTCGGTACTACTGTATTTGCAAGGCACTAAGGACATTACATATTTTACTTCATGTAAACCTTTTAAAGCTCCTCTGAGGTAGCTGCTGCTATTATTATTATTTCCATTTTAAAGATGTGTAAACTAAGGCATGGAAGAGGCTAAGCAATTGTCCAAAGGGACAGTGAGTGGTGGTGCTCAGTCGTTTGACTTCAGACTGCAAATATTAAACCTGTTGACCTGGTTGTTGATAACAGTAGCAGAACCATCACCTGGAAGGGCAGATCCATGGCTGTTATTACCTTTCTAAGCTACAATAAAACAAAGGATAAAAAATCTTACTTATTATTAATTTGCTTACTCTTTTAATTGTATTTTTTTGTCTCTGTTTAAATCCCCGAGGTATCTACTGCAGGCCATTACATTAAATGTGTACTTTTATTGGAAGGGTTGGGGAAGGACCCACTTTACAAGAGAAAAACAGTAGACCTGAAGAATCAAAACTTCTGTAATACAGAAATGAGTTTCTGATCAGGCATGTGTGTAGCTTCTCCCCTGTACTCTCACCACCACCATGGTCATCATCACCACCAATTCCTTGGTTTTGATGACCAAGTGGAGGATTTTCTCCCCAGAATAAACATTTTGTTATTCATTAAAGACTACTTCCATCTTCTTACATGTTCCGTTCTATCACATTTTCTTTTAAATGGAAATTTGTTGCTCGGCATTGGATGACAACACTTTATATAAAGCTAATTATTCTAACCTGAGCAATTGTACACACAAAACAAGAAAAACAGAACATACAGAACAAAATTTTTATCTCATTTCAGAGATGATTAGTTATCCAGCAAAAAAGTTGTGCTTTTTCGAACTGTAATTGTGAGAGAAACGCATAGCCAGGGGCTATACTTCCCAGCTATTCTTGCATCTAAGTGAGCCCGGGAGATTGGTTCTTTCCAGTGGAATGTGAGGGGGAATGAAATCTGCCAATTTCTCATTTTGGCAGCTCTATGTAGATGAGCACAGCCAGGTGTTCCAACATCTTGAAAGCCAGGTGTTGAAGATGGCAGAGCCGTGAGTTAAAAAGAGTTTGAGTTCTTGAGCCAACACTTAGAGGAGAAAAACTCATCAAGAATGCACGTTTTATATTTTACATAAGGGAGAAGTAAACTTCTATCATGTTTGAATATTTTAACTTTAACTTAATTTTTGTCTGTAGTTAGCACCTAAATTTGGAATGTACTTCAGCTGTAATGTTTGATTTAGCATCCTGTTACTTGTACAGTCATCAAATATTTACAGAGAAATTGCTATTCTCTCTCTCTCTCTCTCTCTCTCTCTCTCTCTCTCTCTCTGACACACACACACACACACACACACACACACACTCACACACACACACACGTAAACATATAATATTTACAGAGAACTTACTGTGCCAGGTACTAAAGAGATTTGTAAAAGAAGACATAATTTTTGGCCTTAATGATAGTGAACTGCCTTGTTGTCCAGAAATGTTCCTCATGGTAAATTTCTCATTTCCTGGCTTTTCATTCTTTGTTGTTGTTGTTGTTTGTTTGTCAACAGCAAGTTTTCCAAAGGCCCTGTCCTCTTATTCTCTATAATAAATCCTTTTGCTCAATTATCACCTCTACAAACGACTTCTAAATCCATTTCTCTGTCCGTGGCTTCTAAACTATATTCTAATTTTTTATTCCAATTATTTACAGACGTCATCACTTGAATGTCCACCATCATCTTAAGCTCAAATAGGAGGCAATATAGAGTTATAATTAATAGCATAACAAAAGAAGTTTATTATTAAAGTTAAATTTTCCATAGCAAGACAACTATTACATGAACAACCACTAAACGAATTACCTTGTCACTCGCTTGTATCGTTTCTATTAATTATAGGGCTTTTTCCTAAAAGGAAATGCAACATGAATGCCCACTGAGTTATAGACAAAATGAATTTGTTGGTGTGTCTCTTTCTCATAAATATTCTAATAATGAGCTACACATTCTAAGGAGAGCTGTAGCTACAGCAATTTGAAGGCTTTTAACCTTCACCTTTATTCTGACATAAAAACTTCAAGCACCTCTTCACCAAGGAAATCTTTATAAAAGTTCTCGTCAATTTCAACCTCTTTCCAAGTTCTTTATAGAATGAGGGCACAAGGGCATGGGTCTGAGTTTGAAAACATCCCTGTCCTAGCTTGTTGGAAGAGCTGATGACCTAGTTATCAGGATTTCTACTTGCATATAGGTTCCAGAAGATTTTGTGACAGAGAAAGCCTGGGCACATTGAAGCCTGATAGTTGTTGTCTCTACTGATCCTATACTAAGCCTCCTAAGTGATCAAATCATAAGAGCCATCCCTTAATATCTCTAGTGGTATCATGACTACATTGTCAGAAAAGAGTCAAGTCACTCAAGCCTTTGGGGTATTCCTGTCAGGGCTCAATGAGGGGAGATTGTTTTACACATAACAATGAAGTATCATTACAGTCCAAGGACATTAGTACCCTATTTCGCCGAAAATAAGACCTAGCCGGACAATCCGCTCTAATGCATCTTTTGGAGCAAAAACTAATATAAGACCCACTCTTATATTGTATTATATTATATAAGACCCACTCTTATAGTAATATAAGACCGGGTCTTATATTAATTTTTGCTCCAAAAGATGCATTAGAGCTGATTGTCTGGCTAAGTCTTATTTTCGGGGAAACATGGTACCAGATTCCTAGAGAAAGGCAGTGAGGGAAAGTAAAAAATGTCAAATGAAACTGGTGTATTACTATAGGCACGTTAGTAACAGAGAATACAAGGCTTCTAGGTTTTATGTTTTATATACTTCATGCATATTTACATTCTTTAGCACATTATTTTTTGGGGCATAGAAGTAGATAAACTGGGACTACAGCAATGGTGGTATGACAGGGATGGCATGTGCGTATAGGGAGGTTGGCAGCAAATTGAGAGGTAGAAGACAGTGTTGGCGACAGGCTAAAAAAAGGTATGTCTGAATCTATCTTCTGAAAAATTTTCCAGGTGCTTTCATAATGCCTCCTCCTTTGCTCCCTCCCTGCCTCCCTCCCTTCTTTCCTTCCTTTCTTCATTACTTCCTTTCATCTTTCTTTTTAATAATATTTATTGAGTATGCGTGTGCTAGAGACTGCTGGGTATTAGCAATACAAAGGGTTTTACATTCTATTGTGAAAATTAGAAATGTAAATCATCAATTATATAACAGTTGGGAAAGTGACATGATAAATGTATTCATAGTCTGTGCATGAAATCAGAGGAAAATCACCTGACATGGATGGAGAAATCAAGCAAAACGTTTTGGAGGTGGGGGAACTGCACTGACTCCGAAGGCCAAGAAGACTAGATGAAAATTATATGTGCAAGGGCAGCCCAGGTAGAGATATCAAATAAATTTAATAATAACTAGAGTTGGAATGTTTTCAGTTAATACAATGTCTGTTTAGCTGCCACTGGAAAAAGGCCTCTGGCAATAACAACCATATTAAAGTTTGATTCATCATTCATTTATCACTGTAGAATTATAGTCTCACTAGTGCTTAAGAACATGGATATAAAATAGAGAAGTTGAATATTTAGATCTATACAGAGCTGAGGTTATGCAAGGGAAAAAACAATGGAAGGAGAACACGTAGAGAGAAAAACTCAAGGATAATGATGAAACCAGAGGGTTTAGGCTGCATAGAGAAGGAAACAAAGTCAGAATCCTGTGAATTAATGAATTCTTGTTACAACTTTCCATCATTTAGTAGGAAAAACAAGCCATTATTTCATTTATTTTTTTTCACTAAACACCAATTAAGTGCTGACTATTGGTCAAGATAAGAACTAGGACCTGTGGATGCCAGAATGAAGTAAGAAATTACCCTTTTCTCAAAAGATTTACAATTTAGTGAATGGAGACATATTTAAGCGCAGTGAATCAGGAAGCCAAGATGTACAGGTTTCTTTTGGTTCTTGAGTAGGTAGAGTTCCTGTCCTGACCCTTTAACCTTTTAGCTAGGGCCACCCATGTTCCTGTTTGCTCCCTTTCCCAACGCTGTCATTGCCGTTCTTAACTGTGATTGGCCTGTTCCTCTGTTAACTTGCTTCTCATAACTCAGAGTTGACTATAATTATGTATTTTAGAAAACACTTTCATTTTTGAATAATTTTAGATTCATGAAAACTTTGTAAAAATACAGAGTTCTCATACACCGTACACCTAGCTTTTCCAGAGTTAACATCTTACATAACCATCTTGCATACCATTTGTCAGAACTTAAACGTAAACATTGGTACAATACTATCACCTAAACTATAGACTTTATTTAGGTTTCACCAGTTTTCTCATTAATGTCCTTTTCTGTTGCAGGGTCCAAGCCAGGATGCCACATTGCATTCATTGTCATGTCTTTTTAATCTCCTTGAAGTGGGGTAGTTTCTTAGTCTTACCTTGTTTTTCATGCCCTTAACACCCTTGAAGAGTTGCAGTTGTAACCATAATTTATGGTTATCCATGCTTCCTTTCCCTGCTCTTACCTTGGCATCATTTATGATTAAGTTCAGCTGTATATAACAGAAAATCCACAGCAATGGTGTAAATATGCATAAACAGTTGGCAGTCAGGAGTTGATATGGTCCAGAGTCTTCAGAAACCGAAGCTTTAATTCAATGTCTCTCTTTTTACCCTTAACACTGTCTTCTATCCTTAAAGTTCAAGATTGCTATAGAAACTTTAAGAAGCAGGAAGAAGCAAACAGTTGTCTGTTCCATCTTAGAAAACTCTGGAAGTCGTACTCCACAACTTTTGATTAGATCTCATTGGCCAGAACTTAGTTACATGGTCATACTGACTATAAGGGAGACTGGGAAATGTAGTCTTTCAGCTGAACTTCTAGCCACCCCAAACATAATTGGGTTTCTCTTTCAAAGGAAGAAGTGGAGAATGAATATTGCTTGGACAATTAGCAGAACCTGCTTCACCCAATAATAATGAGTAGATAAGTAAATGGTTTTTTTATGGGTCTCTAGATGGTAAAAGCCTCCAAATCAGTTCTCTTCCCTGGTTACTGAGAACAGGGGCGTCATGTGACTTCTTTGAAGTTGTCCCTAGATCAGTAGATTTCAAGTCGGGGCAGTTTTGTTCCCCAGAGGACATTTGGCTACATCTGGAAACATTTGATTGTCACAACTGGGAGGGAGGCGCTACTCCCATCTGGTGGGTAGAAGACAGGGATGCTGCTAAACATCCTACAATACACAGCATGGCCCCCACCAGGAAGAATAATCCTACCCAAAATGTCAATAGTGCTGAGGTTGAGAGACCACCATGCCCTGGGGTACTGAGCATATTGTTCCTCACATCGCTAGGGGGACGGAAATGAACTTACCTCAAACTCTCACATCCAGGGACCAGGGGAGTGAAGTTCTCCTTTTTGACTTTTTCATTAGCTATGACTCTGGACAAATCTTTACTTCAATTTCTCCTATCAAATGTGATGAAAGTATCTGTTGTACTGACACTATAGAGTGGTGATGAGAATGATATGAGATAATAGATATGAATAGTCTGAAAAAAATTCAAGAACACAAACTCATTATTTCTGTCCCATTGAGAGCTTTCCAGGCACAAAAGCATTCTGACCAACTATAGCTGAATTAATCTCTGTTTTATCTCCGTGCATAACTGTAACATCAAACAATAAATATTAGAAATATATCACTTGTTCAAACATAGGATAAGTTATCTAGATGAGAAAATTTGCTGAAAGTAATTGTCTTGTTACTTTTCTTAGTACTTCCCTTATCATTACTTTTCTTATTACTTCCCTTATCATTACTTTTTTTGCCCATGTGGACATAGTCTATTATCTACATCCCTGAATAAATTAATTTTTTTCTTTAAATTAAAGTTTATTGGGGCAACAATTGTTAGTAAAGTTACATAGATTTCAGATGTACAATTATGTAATACATTATCTATATCTCACATTGTGTGTTCACCACCCAAAGTCAGTTCTCTCCATCACCCTACATTAGATCCCATTTACCCTCTTCTAGAGCCTTGCTCCCCGCCTCCCCTGTTATCCTCTGGTAACCCCTAAACTATTGTCTATGTCTATGAGTTTTTGTTCTTTCAGTTGTTTGTCCTGTTCTTTTGTTTTTGGTTTATCTACCACATATCATTGAAATCATATGGTTCTTGACTTTTTCTGTCTGACTTATTTCACTTAGCATTAAAATCTCAAGATCCATCCATGTTGTCACAAATGGTCCTATTTCATCTTATCTTATCACCGAATCGTATTCCATTGTGTATATATACCACAACTTCTTTATCCATTCATCTATCGAAGGACATTTTGGTTGTTTCTGTCTTGGCCAACATAAACAAAGCTGCAATGAACATTGGAGCACACTTGTCTTTATGGATAAATGTTTTTAGATTTTTTGGGTAGATACCCAGGAGAGGGATTGATGGGTCATATGGTAATTCTATTCGTAATTTTTTGAGGAACTTCCACACTGCCTTCCATAGCAGCTGCACCAGTCTGCATTCCCACCAACTGTGTATGAGGGTTCCTTTTTCTCCACAGCCTCTCCAACACTTGTTACTGTTTGTCTTGTTGATGATAGCCATTCTGACTGGGGTGAGGTGATATCTCATTGTGGTTTTTATTTGCATTTCTCTGATGATTAGTGATGTTGAGCATTTTCATATGTTTATTTGCCATTTGTATGTCCTTTTTGGAGAAATGTCTCTTCAGGTCGTCTGCCCATTTTTCAATTGGCTTGTTTGTTTTTTTTTTGTTGAGTTGTATGAGTTCCTTGTATATTTTGGATATTAGCCCCTTATCATTGTTAGCAAAAATCTCCCATTCAGGTGGTTGCCTCTTTATTTTATTGATGGTTTCTTTTGCTGTGTAGAAGCTTTTAAGTTTGATATAGTCCCATTCATTTATTTTAGCTTTTACTTCCCTTGCCTTTGGTGTCAAATTCATAAAATGCTCTTTGAACCTAAGGTCCATAAGTTTAGTACCTATGTTTTCTTCTATGCAGTGTATTGTTTTAGGTCTTAAGCTTAAGTCTTTGATCCATTTTGAATTAATTTTAGTACATGGTGACAGATAGTAGTCCAGTTACATTCTTTGCACATGGCTTTCCAATTCTGCCAGCACCATTTATTGAAGAGGCTGTCTTTTCTCCATTGTATGTTTTTTGCTTCTTTGTCAAAAATTATCTGTCTATATTTATGTGGGTTTATTTCTGTGTTCTCAGTTCTATTCCATTGGTCTATGTGTCTGTTTTTCTGCCAATTCCATGCTGTTTTGATTATTATTGCCCTGTAGTACAAGCTAAAGTCAGGGAGTGTGATACCTCCAGCATTGTTCTTTTTTCTTAGAATTGCTTTGATTATTCGGGGTCTTTTGTGGTTCCATACCAATCTGATGATTTTTTGTTCTATTTCTTTAAAAAATGCCATTGGGATTTTGATGGGGATTGCATTAAATCTGTATATTGCTTTGGGTAATACAGCCATTTTAACTATGTTGATTCTTCCCATCCATGAGCATGGAATGTCTTTCCATTTCTTTGTGTCTTCTTCAATTTCTTTTAAAATTGTCTTATGGTTTTCAGCATGCAAGTCTTTCATATCCATGGTTAAGTTTATTCCTAAGTATTTTATTCTATTTGTTGCAATTGCAAAAGTAATTGTTTTTTTAATTTCTTTTTCTGAGATTTCATTGTTAGTATGTAGGAATGCAATGGACTTTTGTAGCCGGCAACTTTACTGTATTAGTTTGTTTCTAATAGCTTTTTGGTGGAGTCTTTAGGGTTTTCTATATATAGCATCATGTCATCTGCAAAGAGTGACAATTTAACTTCTTCGTTCCCAATTTGGATGCCTTTTATTTCTTTGTCTTGCCTGATTGCTCTGGCAAAGTCTTCCAACACTATGTTGAAAAGCAGAGGTGATAGGAGACAGCTCTGTTGTGTTCCTGAACATAGAGCAAAGGTCTTCAGTTTTTCACTGTTAAATAGGAGATTAAGTGAGGGGTTGTCATATATGGTCTTTATTATATTAAAGTATTTTCCTTCTATACCTATTTTATTAAGTGTTTTAATCATAAATGAATGTTGTATCTTGTCAAGTGCTTTTTCTGCATCAATTGATATAATCATATGATTTTTGTCCTTTATTTTTTTTTATGTAATGTATCACATTGATGGATTTTCATACGTTGATCAATCCTCGTGCCCCTGGGATGAACCCCACTTGATCGTGATGAATAATCTTTTTAATGTATCATTGCATTTTATTTGCTAGAATTTTGTTTAAGATTTTTGCATCTGTATACATCAGATATTGGTCTGTAGTTTTCTTTTTTTGTGTTATCCTAACCAGGTTTTGGTATCAGGGTAATGTTGACCTCATAAAATAGGTTAGGTAGTATTGTCTCTTCTTCAACTTTTTGGAAGAGTTTGAGTAGTACAGGTATTAGATCTTCTTTGAAGGTTTGGTAGAATTCACTGGTGAAGCCACCTGGTCCTAGACTTTTGCTTTTGGGACTTTTGCTTTTGGATGACTGATTCAGTTTCTTTACTGGTGATCGATCTACTTAGATTTTCCAGTTCTTCATGATTCAGCCTAGGAAGGCCATATGTTTCTAAGAACTTGTCCGTTTCTTCTAGGTTATTGAGTTTGGTGGTATGTAATTCTTCATAGTATTCTTGGATGATCCTGTGTATTTCTGTGTCATCACCCCTTTCATTTCTGATTTTGTTTATTAGTGTTTTTTCTCTTTGTATCTTAGTGAATTTTGCCAAGGGTTTGTCAATTTTATTAATCTTTTCAGAGAACCAGCTCTTTGTTGCATTAATTTTTTCAATTTTGTTTTTGTTCTCTATTTCATTTAGTTCTGCTCTGATTTTTATTATTTCCTTTCTTCTACTGACCTTGGGTTTCATTTGTTCTTCTTTTTCTAGTTCTTTAAGGTGTAACATGAGGTTATTTATCTGGGATTTTCCTTGTTTCTTAGGCCTATCATTACATGAAATTTCCTTCTTAAAACTGCTTTCTCTGCATTCCAAAAATTTTGGTAGGATGTATTTTCATTGTCATTTCTTTCTATGTATCTTTTGATCTCTCCTCTTATTTCTTCTTTGTCCCAGTCATTCCTTAAAAGTATGTTGTTCAATCTCCACATATTTGTGGTTTTTTCCTGCTTTCTTTTTGCAGATGATATCCAATTTCAAAGCCTTCTGATCAGAGAATATGCTTGGTATGATTTCAATCTTCTTAAATTTGCTGAGGCTAGTTCTATGTCCCAATATGTGGTCTATCCTTGAGAATGTTCCATGTACACTAGAAAATATGTATAGTCTGATGTTCTAGGGTGAAGTGCTCTATAAGTGTCAGTTATGTCCATTTCGTATAATGTGTCATTTAGGTCTGCTATTTCTTTCTTTATTTTGGTTTGGATGATCTATCCATAGCTGTCAATGATGTATTTAGGTCCCCTACCATAATTGTGTTTTGGTCAATTTCTCCCTTTAGTTCTGTTAGTAGTTGCTTGGTATATTTTTGTGCTCCCCAATTGGGGGCATAAATATTGATGACTGTTATGTCTTCTTGTTTTATAGTCCCCTTTATCATTATGAAATGTCCATCTTTGTCTTTTGTTACCTTTTTTATCCTGAAGTCTATTTCATCTTATATCAGTATGGCTACACCTGATTTTCTCTGGATACCATTTGCTTGGAGTGTCAATTTTCACCCTTTCACTTGGAGTCTGTTTGTCCTTGTAGCTGAGATGTGTCTCTTGGAGACAGCGTATGGTTGGGTTTAGTTTTTGGATCCAATCTGCTACTCTGTGCCTTTTATTGGTGAGTTCAGTCCATTTACATTTAGTGTGATTATCAATATGTGAGGATTTCCTATCATTCTATCTTTAGTTTTCGGTATGTCTGTGTTTTCATTGTTTCTTTGCCTTTTTGTTGTTGTCTAATATTTCTGTTGGTTTTATTCTATGATTTTTTTCCCCTCTGTTTCTACTTTTATTATGTCATGTTTCATTTCTTTTTTCTGGATTTTTTTTGAGTGGTTACCCTTAGGTTTATGTAAAAGAAAGTTTGATATTTAGAGTATTCTATTTTCTTCAGCATGATTACTTTCAGCATTCATATATTCCGATTTAAGCCTTTACTCTCTCCCCTTTTATGTTTTGGTTGCCACAAATTCCCTATTGATGCTGGTCGAATAGCTTCCTTCAGTATTTCTTGTAGTGCAGGTCATATGTTAGAAAGTTTCCTCAGCTTCTGTATGTCTGGAAAGGTCTTTATTCCTCCTTCATAACTAAGGGATATGTTTGCTGGATATGTTCTTCTTGGCTCATAATTTCTCTCTTTCCATAGTTTGAATATTTGCTTCCACTCCCTCCTGGCTTGTAGAGTTTCTGCTGAAAATTCTGATGATAACCTAATGGGCTTTCCTTTGTAGGTTACCGTCTTCTTTTCCCTGACTGCCTTGAGGATTCTTTCTTTGTTGTTGATTTTTGACAGCTTCAATACAATGTGCCTTAGAGAAAGCCTGTTGGGGTTGAGGTAATTAGGTGTTCTATTTGCTTCTTGGATTTGAGGATTCAGTTCTTTCCACAAGTTTGGGAAGTTGTCATCGACTAATTGTTTGAATATACTCTCTGTTCCCTTGTCTCTTTTTTCTCCTTCTGGAATTCCCATTATTCTTATATTGCTCTTTCTGATGGAGTCAGAATGTTCTTATAGAGTTGTTTCATTTCTTTTAAGTCTCAAGTCTCTTTCTTCTTCCATCTGTGTCATTTCCAGATTTCTGTCTTCAATGTCACTGATTCTTTCCTCCATCTGGTCAACTCGAATATGTAAGCTGGCTATTTCATTCTTCATTTCTTTTATTGAGTTCTTAATCTCCAGAGATTCTATTTGATTCTTTTTTAAAATTTCAATATCTTGAGTAAAATATTCATTTTGTTCTTTGATTGTGTTTCTGAGTTCATTTAATTGGCTGTCTGTGTTCTTGCATCTCGTTGAGTTTTTTCAGAACTGCAATCTTGAATTATCTGTCATTTAAGTCACATATTTCCATATCTTTAAGTTCAGTTTCTGGAGACTTTTCATTTTCTTTCTGAGCTGTCTTGGGCCTTGGCTGTTCATGGCAATTAATGATTTATTATTTCTCTTTCTAGACATCTACAGGAGTGTGTTCTGCAACAAGTTGATAGAAGAGATCTTTCTTTTGTTGGTGTTGGTAGAATGTTTTATTTTCTCTCTGACTGCAGCCTTTTATTCTCTCTCACACTGTAGTGTTATGTTTTCTCTGCAGTATTCTGGCTTCTGACACAATGGGGGGATTCCCTGGAAAGCAGGTTTCTCCTCTGTGAACAGATCATCTGGGTCAGCATACACTGCCTCCTTGTGGGGATGTGGAGAGCTTCTGAAGTTCCAAAGCTCTTTCTGAACCAGATTCAGAGCCCATGTGTTTTAGCAGCTCTGTTTACTCTTGCAGGGATCTGCCCAGATTGGTGTGGACAGGGGTGGGGTCAATTGTGATAGGTGCCCCAGATCAATGGTGGCGACCATTACCACAGCCAGTCCTGCTTCCACAGCTCCCTCTCCTTTGCTGGAACTATTTGGGCTGCGAGTCCATATCTGCAGACCACAGTTCTCAGAACTGCAAATATTCTGTTGTTTTGATCTGACACTGGTACTGTTTTGCTTTTAGCACTGGGCAGGTGGGGGTAGGGCAAGCTCTGGGAAGGTCGGGATGGAGGGGTGGCTAGTCTCAGTGCCTAAAGCTTCCATTCTCTGCTTGGCAGTGAGGGCTTATACCACCGTATTCAGCCTTCTTACCTCAGTCTTTGCTCCGAGGTCTCTGCCATGAGCATTGGGTTCAGCTGTGTTATATGCTGTCCTCTCAGCCCTGTGGGCCATAAGTGGAGCCCTAGCAGTCTGAGTTCTTCCCTCTCCTGCAGCTGTGGTAGTTCCAGGATGCAGTGAGCTCGGAGCACTGAGCTAGGTCTGCATCCTGCACCCACAGGGCCCCGTCTCCACACTTCCCTTTTCCCTTCTCCCCTGCTTGCGCAATTTGCCCACCTTTAGGTGATTTCAGTTGTGTGCCTCTTAGACCTGCCTGTCTGCTGTGCAGGGAGTCCTTTGTGGAGTTACAGTTGTTCAATTTGTTGTAAATTCCAGGGGTGATTTCAAGATGCTCACCTCACGCCACCATTTTTATGACATCACTCCAAATAAATTAATTTAAAGTTGGGTTAATTTTTGAATTAATAAGATAATGTAAAATATCATCATTTGTGATCAGTGTCTGAATTAAATCAATATCATTTTGAACTTGACATAAATGAAGTAAACAAATTGACCTTGTTCATGAACAATCATTAAGAGTCATTTGACAAAAAACACATTCAATGGAGGAAACATTAAAGAAAACCTATATACATGTGAAAATGTTTTCATAGATCTCTGCTAAAGCAGTGCTAAAGGTAATGTGAATGGGGCTTAATGTAAACATATTTTCAGCAGTTGGCCATTTCCCAGCACTTTGGGTTGCTGACTAGAATGAATCTTTAGTCAGCAACCCAACTGCAAAACTTCAACCTAAGAGTTAAGAGAGATAAACTGGAAAAGACTATAAGGATATACATCAAACATTATATATTACAGGCTGAGAGAGCATAATGGATGAAAGGCTTTTGGTTTACTCCTTTTGAAGTACTATTTAAAAGGGGACATACCTGTCTTGATCATGTCAAGGTGTCATATAGTTATGTTGTAGATGAAACATGTTAGTTTTGGGAAAGATGTAGCACGGAAGGAAGAAAATTCTCGATTTCCTTTTCGATGATTCCAGGATCACACACAAGTGACACATCTGGCATTCTCTGTGTTTCTCTGGAATTCTGGAAATAATCTTAAGCATATACCATTACTCTTTGTTTTTCCTGTTAAGATTGTGATATGATCTATGTTATGTTTAAAACCATTATTTCCTTTAAGGTTTTGCTATTCCATTATTTGCTCTTTCTTAGGCTAAACTCTCTAAATTGTGCTTTAGCAGTCTCACATTTGCTGAAACCTGTTGCATACAATACCTTAAATACTATTATTGATTTTGCCTGGGGAAAAAGAGCCAATATTGCATGGCATATCATGGGGTACAGATGAGTGTATAAGGAATGGGAATTCAATAAGGTGAATGTCTGTTGATTTCTTCATTCAACCATTTACACATCTGCTTTCTTTTCTGCCACTTCTTTTAATAAGAGTAATGCCTTTTTTTACACTCCTTCAAAATACTGCAGGTAGGGCAGGGAGGAAGATGGTAAACTGGCTTGTAAATTTGTAAATTGTGACTTGAGCTCTTCTCCCAGTACACAGAATACTGGTATCATGAATCAACATGAACATATTTTTAATAGGTACACAATCAAGCAAGCAATTGCTGAGTTTGCTTAATGACTGGAATGTTGCTGAAATAGTGTAACAAAGCATTCCCAAACAATGGCCAGAATCTTATTTGTTACTTAATCCAGATTGACAGATACTATTACTGATGAAACATAGGGACTTAAACTCACCACAGCAGTTCACAGGACTTCATGGCATGTTACTGCCTTGTTCTGTGTGATGCCCAGCACATTTCTGGTGCTCACTGAGTGTTCAATAATCCTATACTGTCAAGTACTTCTTATTTTTCACTGGGAACATCTATAATTCCCTGCTTCATGTACTTTCTAATTCTTCATGTTCAATGATGGGAATGAAAATTAATTACTCTGGGAATGTGAATGTCGCCTTGACAAATCATCCCTGTTCTGTTAAATAATGTTTTCATTGGTGAAACCAGGAGTTCCCTGGACTCTGCTCACATTTTTTGGTCCCTAGTCCTCCTCCTTCTGCTTTAAGATCCTTTTAGAAATGCCAACACTGAACAAGAGTAATTGCCTCATACTTTAGGTCTGGGATTTAGATGCGATTTATTTTAGAACCTTCCTAAGTGTATCGTTTAAGTCTACTTGAAATTCCCAATTCTCTATTTCTGAAGCTCAGCCAAAGATGTCATTTTGATTTCTGAGTTGCACATTCCTGGGAGCTTGGGTCTCATTTGTCTAAAAAAGAGAGATGTAAGCTCATTTGAAGTTTCACTTGACTTATGGTTCTATTTTTGACCTTTGCTACTAATAGCTGGCAGAGAATAAAACCAGACACGTCAATCATTGTCTAGATTTTATAAACTATTGACTGTTTCTTGAAGGGTTGTAATGCTTATTTTATTGGCCTGTTGTACCATAGGAGGAGATTTATAGAGTGTCAAAAAAATACAAACCATGACTAGCTAGCATCATTCACATATGCTGGTAATAAAGTCATTGCAATCAATAACTATCAATTAAATATAAATGATCAGAAATCACACCAAGGAGAGAATCAAAAGCAATTTAATCCCTAGATCTCTTTTGGCATTGTCATATTTAATGCTCTATAAAGAGTTGAATTATGTAGTTTTTCTGATTTTTATTAAGCCGAACACTTCCTCTTAATGGTTTGGTTCAAATTTCATAACTTCGAAAGGAAGACTCTGTAAGTCACTGCTCATTTGTGCTGTTATCCAGGGCCTACCCCTTTCCCACTTTCCTCCCCCTCGTGTCTTGAAGATTTGCAGCTCTTAGCCAATTGCCCTCTCTTTTACACAATCCCTGCATAATTACTGGTGATTTCTTATCCTCTGTCCTCTCAGTTTCTTGAACTTCTCTCCTCCAATCATTTTGTCCTACATCCTGCCTTAGACACTCTGGTCCATACCCTACACCAGCTGTTCCCAAAGTGAGGTCCAATATACCCTGAGACCTTAAGATACTTATGGGGTTAAAAACCATTTTTGTAGTATTGTTAAGGTGTTACTAATCTTTTTCACTCTCATTTTTTTCATGAGTGTACAATGTTTTCCAGAGGCTATATGACATGTAATGTCAGATTGAATGTAGAGGCAGATAAGAGAATCCAGCTGTCATCCATTTAGCAAGACATTAAATAGATACACAAAAAATGTGAAATGGTGTCACTTATCATTAATTAGTTTTTGGTTTGGAAAATATTTATTATAAAATATGCTAACATCTAACGGGTTTATTATTATTTTAATTGAATTAAATAAATATATATTTTTAAAGTTCATTGGGGTGACAATTGTTAGTAAAATTACATAGATTTCAGGTGTAAAATTCTGTATTACATCATCTATAAATCCCATTGTGGGTTCACCACCAGAGTCAGTTCTCCTTCCATCACCATATATTTGAGCCCCCTTACCCTCATCTCCCACCCCTACTCCCCTCTTACCCTCTGGTAACCACTAAACTATTGTCTGTGTCTATGGGTTTTTGTTTCTCATTTGTTTGTCTTGTTATTTTGTTGTTTTCAGTTCATATACCACATATAAGTGAAATCATATGCTTCTCTATTTTTTCTGTCTGACTTATTTCACTTAGCATTATAATATCAAGATCCTTCCATGTTGTTATCACAAATGGTCCTATTTCATCTTTTCTTACCAGCGAATAGTATTCCATTGTGTGTATATATACCACAACTTCTTTATCCATTCATCTATCGAAGGACATTTTGGTTGTTTCCATGTCTTAATCACTGTAAACAAAAGCTGCAATGAACATTGGAGCACACGTGTCTTTATGGATAAATGTTTTCAGATTTTTTTGGTAGATACCCAGGAGAGGGATTGATGGGTCATATGGTAATTCTATTCGTAATTTTTTGAGGAACCTCCACACTGCCTTCCATAGCAGCTGCACCAGTCTGCATTCCCACCAACTGTGTATGAGGCTTCCTTTTTCTCCACAGCCTCTCCAACACTTGTTACTATTTGTCTTGTTGATGATAGCCATTCTAACTGGGGTGAGGTGATATCTCATTGTGGTTTTTATTTGCATTTCTCTGATGATTAGTGATGTTGAGCATTTTTTCATATGTCTATATGCCATTTGAATGTTCTCTTTGGAGAAATGTCTCTTCAGGTCCTCTGCCCATTTTTCAATTGGGTTGTTTGCTTTTTGTTGTTGAGTTGCATGAGTTCTTTATATATTTTGGATATTTGCCTCTTATCATAGGCACTGTTTGCAAAAATCTTTTCCCATTCAGTTGGTTGCCTCTTTATTTTTTCGATGGTTTCTTTTGCTGTGCAGAAGCGTTTAAGTTTGATATAGTCCCATTCATTTATTTTAGCTTTTACTTTCTTTGCATTTGGAGTCAAATTCATAAAATGCTCTTTGAACCCAAGGTCCATAGTTTAGTACCTATGTTTTCTTTTATGCAGTTTATTGTTTCAGGTCTTATGCTTAAGTCTTTGATCCGTTTTGAATTAATTTTGGTACATGGTGACAGATAGCAGTCCAGTTTTATTCTTTTGCACGTGGCTATTCAATTCTCCCAGCACCATTTATTGAAGAGGTTGTCTTTTCTCCATTGTATGTTTCTTGCTTCTTTGTGAAAAATTATCTGTCCATATGTCTGTGGGTTTATTTCTGGGTTCTCAATTCTATTCCATTGGTCTACTTGTTTGTTTTTCTGCCATTACCATGCTGTTTTGATTATTGTAGCCTTGTAGTACAAGCTAAAGTCAGGGAGTGTGACACCTCCAGCATTGTTCTTTTTTCTTAAGGTTGCTTTGGCTATTAGGGGTCTTTTGTGGTTCCAAACAAATCTGATTTTTTTTGTTCTATTTCTTTTAAAAATGCCATTGGGATTTTGATGGGGATTGCATTAAATCTGTATATTGCTTTGGGTAATATGGCCATTTTAACTCTGTTGATTCTTCCAATCCATGAGCATGGAATATCTTTCCACTTCCTTGTGTCTTCTTCAATTTCTTTTAAAAATGTCTTATAGTTTTCAGCATATAGGTCCTTCACATCCTTGGTTAAGTTTATTCCTAGGTATTTTATTCTTTTCACTGCAATTGCAAAAGGAATTGTTTTTTGTAATTCTTTTTCTGAGATTTCATTGTTAGTATGGACTAACATATAGCAATGGACTTTTGTACATTGATTTGGTAGCCAGCAACTTTACTGTATTCGTTGATTGTTTCTAATAGGTTTTTGATGGAGTCTTTAGGGTTTTCTATATATAGCATCATGTCATCAGCAAAGAGTGACAATTTAAATTCTTCATTCCCAATTTGGATGCCTTTTGTTTCTTTCTCTTGCCTGATTGCTCTGGCAAGGACTTCCAACTCTATGTTGAAAAGCAGAGGTGATAGGGGACAGCCCTGTTGTGTTCCTGAATGTAGAGCAAAGGGCTTCAGTTTTTCACCCTTAATTATGAGATTAGCTGAGGGTTTGTCACATATGGCCTTTATTATGTTAAGATATTTTCCTTCTATACCTATTTTATTAAGTGTTTTAATCATAAATGGATGTTGTATCTTGTCAAATGCTTTTTCTGCATGAATTGATACAATCATATGATTTTTGTCTTTTATTTTGTTTATGTGATGTATTGCATTGATGGATTTGCAGATATTGAGCCCCGGGGATGAACCCCACTTGGTCGTGATGAATAATCTTTTTAATGCATTGTTGCACTCAATTTGCTAGAATGTTGTTTAGGATTTTTGCAGCTGCATTCATCAGAAATATTGGTCTGTAGTTTTCTTTTTTTGTGTTTTCCTTACCAGGTTTTGGTCAGGGTAATGTTGTCCTCATAAAATGATTTGGGGAGTACTCTCTTTTTTAAATTTTTGGAAGAGTTTGAGTAGGATTGGTATTATATCCTCTTTGAATGTTTGGTAGAATCCACTAGTGAAGCCATTGGGTCCCAGACTTTTGTTTTTGGGAAGGTTTTGGATGACTGATTCAATTTCGTTACTGATGTGATCAGTCTGTTTAGATTTTCTAGTTCTTCATGGTTCAGCCTTGGAAGGCTATATGTTTCTAAGAACTTGTCCATTTCTTCTAGGTTATTGAATTTGGTGGCATATAGTGCTTCATAGTATTCTTGGATGATCCTTTGTATTTCTGTGGTGTTCGTGATAACTTCCCCTTTTTCATTTCTGATTTTGTTAATTAGTGTCTTGTCTCTTTTTATCTTAGTGAGTTTAGCCAAGGGTTTGTCAATTTCGTTAATCTTTTCAAAGAACCAGCTCTTTGTCACATTAATTTTTTTCTATTTCATTTAGTTCTGCTCTGATTTTTGTTATTTCCTTTCTTCTGCTGACCTTGGGTTTCACTTGTTCTTCTTTTTCTAGTTCTTTAAGGTGTAACGTGAGGTTATTTCTTTGGGATTTTTCTTGTTTCTTGAGATAGGCCTGTAGTCATATAAATTTCCCTCTTAAAACTGCTTTTGCTGCATCCCCAAAATTTTAGTAGGATGTATTTTCATTCTTATTTGTTTCTATGTATCTTTTGATCTCTCCTCTAATTTCTTTTTTGACTCAGTCGTTCTTTAAAAGTATATTGTTTAATCTCCATGTATTGGTGTTTTTTCCTGCTTTCTTTTTGCAGTTGATATCCAATTTCAACTGTGATCAGAGAATATTCTTGGTATGATTTCAATCTTCTTAAATTTGCTGAGGCTGATTTTATTTCCCAATATATGGTCTATCCTTGAGGATGTTCAATGTACAGTAGAAAAAAATGTATAGTCTGATGTTTTAGAATGAGGTGCTCTATAAATGTCAATTATGTCCATTTCATCTAATGTGTCATTTAGGGCCACTATTTCATTATTTATTTTCTGTTTGGATGATCTATCCATAGCTGTCAATGATGTATTTAGGTCCCCTAGTATAACTGTGTTTTGATCAATTTCTCCCTTTAGTTCTGTTGGTAGTTGCTTGGTATATTTCGGTGCTCCCTGATTGGGGCCATAAATATTGATGACTGATATGTCTTCTTGTTGTATAGTCCCCTTAACCATTATGAAATGTCCATCTTTGTCTCTTGTTACCTTTTTCACCCTGAAGTCTGTTTCATCTGATATCAGTATGGATACACCTGATTGTCTCTGGATACTATTTGCTTGGAGTGTCAATTTCTACCCTTTCACTTTGAGTCTATGCTTGTCCTTGTAGTTGAGATGTATCTCTTGGGGACAACATATGGTTGGGTAGTTTTTTGATCCAATCTGCTACTCTGTGCCTTTTCATTGGTGAGTTCAGTCAATTTACATTTAGGGTGATTATTGATATGTGAGGATTTCCTGTCATTCTATCTTTAGTTTTCTGGTAAGACTGTGTCTCCATTGTTTCTTTGCCTTTTTGTTGTTGTCTATTATTTCTGTGTGGTGGTATTCTATGATGTTTCCCTCTGTTTCTTTTTTTATTACAGTATAAATATATATATCAATTCTAGATTTTTTTTGGAGTGGATACCCTTAAGTTTATGTAAAGGAAATTTTGATATTTAGAGTATTCCATTTTCTTCAGAGTGCCTGCTTTCTGCATTCCCATTTTCTGGTTCAGGCCTTTACTCTACACCTTTTTATGTTTTGGTTGCCACAAATTGTCCCTGTTGATGGTGGTTGAACAGCCTCTTTTAGTATTTCTTGTAGTGCAGGTCGTGTATTAGAAAATTCCCTCAGCTTCTGTATGTCTGGAAAGGTCTTTATTCCTCCTTATATCTAAAGGATATCTTTGCTGGATATATTATTCTTGGCTCATAATTTCTCTTTTTCAATAGTTTAAATATTTGGTTCCACTCCCTCCTGGCTTGTAGAGTTTCTGCTGAAAAATCTGATGATAATCTAATGGGCTTTCCTTTGTAGGTTACCATCTTCTTTTCCCTGGCTGCCATGAGGATTATTTCTTTGTCATTGATTTCTGACAGCTTCAATACAATGTGCCTTGGAAAAGGCCTATCGGGAATAAGGTAATTAGGTGTTCTATTTGCTTCTTGGATTCGAGGATCCAGTTCTTTCCACAAGTTTGGGAAGTTGTCATTGACTATTTGTTTGAATATACTCTCTGTTCCCTTCTCTCTTTCTTCTCCTTCTGGTATGACCATTATTCTTATATTGCTCTTTCTAATGTAGTCAGAAAGTTCTTGTAGAGTTCTTTCATTTCTTTTAAGTCTCAAGTATCTTTCTTCTTCCATCTGTGTCATTTCAGGTTTCTATCTTGGATGTCACTCATTCTTACCTCCATCTGGTCAACTCTATTACCTAAATTGGCCATTTCATTCTTAATTTCTTCTATTGACTTTTTAATCTCCAGAAATTCTATTTGGTTCTTTTTTAAAATGTCAATCTCTTTGGTAAAATGTTCATGTTGTTCTTTGATTGTGTTTCTGAGTTCATTAAACTGCCTTTCTGTGTTTTCTTGCATCTCGTTGAGTTTTTTCAGAACTGCAATCTTGAATTCTCTGTCATTTATGTCACATATTTCCATATCTTTAAGTTCATTTTCTGGAGACTTTTAACTTTCTTTCTGAGCTGTCTTGTTGCCTTGGTTATTCTTGGCAATTACTGATTTATTATTTCTCTTCCTAGACATCTACAGGAGTGGGTTCTGCAACAGGTTGATCAGAAGAGGTCTTTCTTTTGTTTTCCAGTACTTGTTAGTAGAATGTTTTATTTTCTCTCTGACTGCAGCCTTTTTTTCTCTCTCACACTGTAGTGCTATGTTTTCTCTGCACCATTCCAGCTTCTCACACAATGGGGGGATTCCCTGGGAGATGGGCTTCTCCTCTGTTAACAGTTTTCCTGGGTCACAGGGTACAGTGTCTGTGTGGGAATATGCAGAGCTTTTGAGGTTCCAAAACTCTTCCTGGACCAGATTCAGAGCCTGTATGTTTCAGCCGTTCTGTTTATTCTTGCTGGGATCCAACCAGATAGGTGGGGACAGGGGCGGGTTGAGTTGTGAGAGGTGGCCCAGAGCAATGGCAGCTACCACCACCACAGCCAGTCCTGCTCCCACAGCTCCCTCCCCTTTGCCAGAACTAGTTGGGCTGTGAATCTGTGTCTGTAGACCACAGTTCTCAGAACAGCAAATATTCTGTTCTTTTGATCTGACACTGCTACTGTTCTGCTTCTAGCACCGGGCAGGTGGGGGTGGGGTGAGCTCTGGGAGGGTAGGGAGGGGACGGCTAGTCTCAGTGCCTAAGGCTTCCGTTCTCTGCTCAGCATTGAGGGCTTAAACCACTGTTTTCAGCCTTCTTCCCTCAGTCTTTTCTCTGAGGTCTCTGCCGTGAGCGTTGGTTTCAGCTGTGTTGTATGCTGTCCCCTCAGCCCTGTGGGCCATAAACAGAGCCCTACCAGTACAAGTTCTTCTCTCTCCCACAGTTGTGGTAATTCCAGGATGCAGCGAGCTTGGAGCACTGAGCTAGGTTTGCGTCCTGTGCCCACACAGCTCCATCACCGCACTTCTCCCTTCCTTTCTCCCCTGCTCGTGCATTTTGCCCACCTTTAGGTGAATTTAGTAGTGGGCCTCTTCATCTTGCCTGTCTGCTGTGCAGGGAGTCCTTTGTGGAGTTATAGTTGTTCCAAATTGTAAATTCCAGGGGAGATTTACAGAGGCGCACCTCACGCCGCCATTTTGATGAGAATCTAAATAAATATTTTTTAAATTCTTATTTTAATTTCTAATACAGTTAATATCAATAGATATAATCTACATAAAAATATTTTTGCCATCAGTCATTTTTAAGGTCATAAAGGGGTCCAGAAACCAGAGTTGATAACTGTTGCCATTGACCAAATTTCTCACACGGTCTGGAAAAATGAAATTTCCTTTTTATATTGTTGTTTTGTAACATTTAATTCACCATAGAATGATGCTTTTGGAAAATGAAATAAAAATAAATAAGTAAGAAATGTAGATGCAAAAAATGCAAGGCCACTGATCGAATGCTTGGATGTCATGGCACTGTCAAACTGCTGTCAGAGTTTCTACTTGTTCATTTCCAATTTTTGCAGTTACCTCCTTGAGAACTCACGTGAAGTTCACAGAAAGGCTTTGACCTGCAACCGTGCTTAGAGCAGCACTGCTCTAGAGCTTGTCATCAGGAACACCATTCTTCCGTAGAAGCAACATCCCCTGCTCTGACCATAAACTCCTGTCGAAAGTAAAATAGTTCACTCTTTTTAGTACCTCAACTCCCCAAATCCTTTCATTCCCCCAAGACCTGCAATCTGTTTCCCTAACACCTTTAGTCTCAATGCTCTCAATTTCTTATTTCTCACTTAAATTTTATAGTCGTTTACGATAAATACTACTTTGTAACACTCTCCAATCCTTGCTCATTTCTTACTTTCTTATATGTACTTTAATGACTTACAAGTCTTTTTAAATCCAACTCTACACATATGCCATTCCTGCTTCCATGCAGATGATTGTTGCTGGGGAAAAACCCATAGCCATGCCAATAAGTGTTACTGTGTATTCATGATAGTAACTTCAAGTGGGCCTTTAATTCTGCCTATAGCAACCAATTTTGTCTAAACAATCTTAAAGTCTCAGTAGTGAATGCAATGAAAGTTTTGTTTCTCATTTAGTTTAAATACATGTTGTGGGTCAGATTTGACTCTTTACTCTGGGACTAAGCTAATGGAACAGCTCCTTCCTAGGGTACTGATGTACTCATGGAAGAAGGAAAGAAGAGATGGCAGAACCACGTGATGTTTCTTAACACTTCTCTTCTGAAATAATACATGCCACTTCCACTTATATTTCATTGGCTGAAGAAAGTCATTTGGCCAAGCTTAACATCAATGGGGTGGGGATTGTAGTTTTTCTGCAAGGACAAGCATGGTAAGGAGGAACGAGTACTAGGAAAGTGAAGTAAATATTTTTACATTAATACAACCTGCCATGCTATTCAGTATTACAGTTTCTCATCCAATCACTCTTTCATTTTCACAGATGAGTATTTAATTTTTAGCCATTCCCTCAAAACTCCAGTGCCTTTTCTCCTAGACTTTGTCCCTCATGATGACTTTGCTTCCCATTTCACTGAAAAAAAATAACAATCAGGAGAGAAATTCTACATGACTCCACCTGTTCACCTCCCTGCATTTGTGACATGCTACCTTCCCTGGGATTAATATCTCATACTCCTACTAGGGCTAACCCTTCCTTTGTCTACTAAATCTGCATTGTCTGCACAGGATTATTGCCATCAGAATGCCAATGTCAATATTTTTCTGCTCTTAAAAAATGAAATAAATAAAAATAACCCTTTCCTGACCTCATTACCCTTCGTGATACTTCTCTATTTCTATTTCTCATTTTTGAAAGAGCTGTTTATGCATGCTACCACTATATACTCTTTTTAAAAATAGTTTTCTTATGTTTTAATTATAGGTGACATACAATGTTATATTAGTTTCAGGTGTACAACATAGTGATTAAACATTTATATAATTTACAAAGTGATCACTCCAATAAATCTACTACCCGTTTGACACCATAAATAGTTACATCAATATTATTGACTATATTTCTTATTCTCTACTTTATATCCCCATGACTATTTTGTAAACTACCAATTTGTACTTCTTAATCCCTTCCCGTTTTTCACCTACCCCCCACCCCGCAACTCCTCTCCCATCTGGCAACTCTCAAAATGTTCTCTGTGTCTATGAGTTTGTTTTTGTTTTGCTTGTGCATTTATTTTGTTCTTTAGATTTCACATATAAGTGACATCATATGGTATTTGTCTTTCTCTGTCTGACTTATTTCACTTAGCATAATACCCCCTAGGTCCATGCGTGTCATTGCAGATGAGAAGATTTCATTAAATTTTCTTTCAAATTACTTGGAAGATGCTACATTTTTTAATTTTTAATTTATGAGTCCCAACCCCACAGAAAGAGACACAGGGAAGAAGGCCAGGGAGACACAGAAGCAAATATTGGAGTGATACGTCCACAAGCCAAGGAATGTCAAGAATTGCTAGTAGCTACCAGAAGGTGGAAGAGGTGAGGAAGGATTCTCCCATACAGCCTTTGGAGGGTGTGTGGTTCTGCTGACATCTTGATTTTGGGCTCCAGAATTGTGAAAGAGTATATTTCTGTTTTAAGCCACCAACTTTGTGGTAATTTGTTATGACAGCCCTAGGGAGCAAATACAGGTCCCATTGTCCACTCTTCTGCTCTGTAACTGTTTCACTCTTTCCAGAAGATACTTAAATAGTATACCTGAAACCTGCACAGCTGAATATATACTGAGTAAAGTAAGAATGCCAAACCATGTGTTAAGTATAAGTATGTAAATATTAGAGAAGTCTTGGTATTGTCCTCACACCCTAAGTGGATTATTTCTCACAACACTTGGTGTGCATGTACCCCACTTTGGAGACTACCAAGGAGAGACATTTTGTATTTCAAATGTAATGGAGGGATTATAAATTAGGGTAAAGGGGGTCAAATATATGGTGATGGAAGGAGAACTGTCTCTGGGTGGCAAACACATAATGCACATATAGATAATGTATTACAGAATTGTACACTTGAAACCTGTGTAGTTTTGTTGACCATTGTCACCCCAATATATTTTAATTAAAAAAAAGAAGTGTAGCTGCTGTGGAAAATGGTATGGAGATTCCTTAGAAAATTAAAAATAGAGCTGCCATATGACCCAGCAATTCTACTTCTGGATATTCATGGAAAAAAAACAAAACCACTAATTTGAAAGGATGTATGCACCCCTATGTTCACTGCAGCATTACTAGTAATATCCAAGATATGGAAGTTACCTAGATGTCCATCAGTAGACTAATGGATAAAGAAGATGTGGTGTGTGTGTGTGTGTGAGTGTGTGTGTCCATTATCCACACAATAGAATATTATTCAGCAATAAAAAAAATGAAATCTTACCATTTGCAACAAAATGGATGGAGCTAGAAGGTATTATACTAAGTGAAATAAGTCAAAGAGAGAAGGACAAATACCATATGCTATCATTTATATGTGGAATCAAAAAGGCCAAAATAAGTGAATATGCAAAACAGAAACAGACCTAACAAGAGAACAAGCTGATAATTGCCAAAAGGGTGGGGGTAGAGGGATGGGAATAAAAAAAAAAAAAAAAAAAACACACACAAAAAAAAACAGAACAAACCAAAAAACAAAAATAATGTATCTGGATGTTTGAGCCATATCTTAAGTCCTATCAGATAACACAATAAGGCCATATAACAGCAAGTTGTTATTTTTTAGAGCTGAAAAAAATAGGATTGGGGGAATGACATATGGCCAAAGCAATGTATTTGGAGGATGTAGAGTAGGGAAGATGGGATACTGAAGTTAAAATTCTGGCCCATGATGCAGCCCTGGCCTGAGTACACAAATGGCTAACATAGCTCTTGAGGACTACATAATACAAATTAGCTTAATAAATTTAGAAAGGTATTTCCACTTGTTTTCATATCCAATTGTGTCATTATTGCATTTTAAATGATTAAAATAGAATCAAATGCTTATTGTAAAATATAGACAAGGATAGGGTCGGCCCAGTGGCTCAGGTGGTTGGAGTGCTGTGTTGGAGCGCTAATGCCAAGGTCGCCAGTTCGATTCCCACATGGGCCAGTGAGCTGCGCCCTCTATAGCTAAAATTGTGAACAATGGCTCTCCCTGGAGTTGGGCTGCCGTGGGTTGCTGTGAGCTGCTGTGAGTGGACGACCAGTGACAGATCAGCCGGGGGAAGCACAAGGCTCATAATACCAGCATGGGCCAGGGAGCTGTGTCCTACACAACTAGACTGAGAAACAACAGCTTGAACCAGAGTGGTGGGGGGGTGGGAGAAGGGGGAAAGTAAATATAGATGAGGATAAAGAAAAATATAAGACCTACAATGCTATTATTTGGTATATTCACCCCCTAACTCTCCATGTGTATATTTTTAAAACAAAAAAAAATTAATTTTATTGTATTTTTTTCATACATTGTAGTAGTTTCAGTCATATAACATAGTGATTAGACATTTATATAACTTACAAAGTAGTCACCTTGATAAATATAGTACTCATATGATACCATACGTAGTTATTAAAATATTGTTGACTATATTCCTGATGCTATACTTAACATCTTATGACTATTTTGTAACTACCAATTTGTACTTCTTAAATCTTTCCTGTTTTTCACCCACCCTCCAACCCTTTTCCCATATGACAACCCTCAAAATGTTCTCTGTATCTATGAGTTTGTTTGTTTTGTTTGTGCACTTATTTTGTTTTTTTAGATTCCACATGTAAGTAAAATCATATGGTATTTGTCTTTCTCTGTCTGACTTACTCCAGTCAGCACAATACCCTCTAGGTCCATCCATATTGTTGCAGATGGCAAGATTTCATTCTTTTCATGGCTGGGTAATATTTCATTGTATATATGTACCACCTCTTTTTTATTCATTCATCCATTGATGGACACCCAGGTTCCTCTATATCTTGGCTACTGTAAATAATGCTGCAATGAACATATGGATGCACACAACCCCTTGAAGTAATGATTTGGGTTTCTTCAGATAAATACCCAGAAGTGGGATTACTGGGTCCTTCTTTGTCCCTTGTCTATACAGCCTTTGTTTTAAAGTCTATTTTGTCTGGAATAAGTATTGCTACCCAAGCTGTTTTTTTTTCTTTTTCTATTTGTTTGTTTTTTTTTTTTCCATTTCCATTTTCATGAAATATCTTTTTCCATCCCTTTTCTTTCAGTCTGTGTGTATGTGTTTCAATTAGAGTCTCCGTAGGCACCATATGTAAGGATCTTGGTTTCTTATCCATTCAGCCACCCCATGTCTTTGGAGCGTTTAATCCATTTACATTTAAAGTAATTTTTGATAGATATGTAGTTATTGCTATTTTATTGTTTGTATTTTTTTATCTTTTATTTCATCTTAAAGAAGTCCCGCTAACATAACATTTCTTATAATACTGGTTGGTGGTGATGAACTCTTTCAGCTTTTTCTTGTCTGGGAAGCTCTTTATCTGTCCTTCAATTCTAAATGGTACCTTTGCTGGTTAGAGTAATCTTGTTTGTAGGTCCTTGCTTTTTATCCCTTTAAATATTTTGTGCCATCTCCATGTGTATGTTTTTAAACTGGGATTATTATGTATATAGTTTTTATTTTCAGCTGTACACTTATCAATTTACTGTGTGAATATTAATATGATTGGAAACTCTGGTGCTGTATGTTGAATAATGTCCCACCAAAATTCACATGTTTAAGTCTTAACTCCCAGTATTTCATAACCTGAACTTATTTCGAAATCGGGTCCTTGCAGATGTATATTTAAGATGAAGTTGCACTGGAGCAAGATGGACCCACAATCAAAAATGACTGGTACCCTTACAAAAAAAAAAAGAAGGGAAATTAGACACAGACACTCACACAGGGAGAATGCCATTTCAAGGTGAAAACAGAGATTGGGATGAAACATACAAGCCAAGGAATGCCAAAGATTTCCAGCAAACCACCAGAAACTAGGGGAGAAGTATGGAACACATTTTCCCTCGTGGCCTCAGAAGGAACTAGCTTTGCCAGCACTTAGATTTCAGACTTCTAGCCTCGAGCACTCTCAGGTAACAAATTTCTGTGTAAGCCATTCAGTTTGTGGAACTATGTTATGACAGCCCTAGCAAACGAATACCCATGCTGTGGTGGTGATGTGTGTGGATAATAGAGCCAGGAGTTTTGGGTCCAAATCTCAGCTTTACCTCTGACAAGCTGTGTCATTATGGGCATGTTAACCTTTCTATGTCTCAGTTTACTAACCTATAAAATGGAGAATGATAATAGATGAGACCTAAGAGTATAAGGATTAAGTGAGTCCATAGATGTGAAACACTTAAAAGTGATACTTGGCGTGTAGTGGCCATTGAGTTGTTCTTGTTTATTACTCTTCAAAACCTTAGTAACTAGATGTTACATCCTATGCGTGTACCTTAACTTATTCATTCTCTATTTGTAAAGATACTGTAAATGCCATTGTAATGGACACAGTGGTCAATAAATATTTTTTCATTAGGCCAGATTCCTACATTTTCCATTCTAGAGTCAAATGGTATTAGTGTTTTTAATTCTCTTGACTATATTCCTTCTCTGAACAGCTACGTTTTAAAGGATCCCTTCATCCATTGTACCTTGACAATCATTAAGCATTACAATTAACTAAACTTCTTTTGCTCATTTAATATTATTGTATTAGCTTCCTTTTTGTTGCTTAGAACTTTTGTACTCCCCCTTTTGCTATTTATGGTAGTAAGATTGAATTAAACTTATTAAGTTTTGAATACTGACAGCTAAGTAATATGTATTTAGTTGATGAAAAAGAAGCCTGGTTCTCGTGGGAAATACACCAGAGCCTCTGTCTTTAGAGGGGAGACATTAAGCATCTTGAAGCCATTTGCTGCCACCTGCTCTTTTCCCCTATGAGTTATTGGACTTTATCAACGTTTTGCTAATAAAATTCACTTTTCAATTTTATCACTGTAGTGTTTCTCTGCACTCTAGATAAATTGCTAAAACAATCTACAAATATTTTGAAGTGACATGTCTTCCATTGACTGAGCAACAAAGGCCTGTGCTGAGTACAGCCTTACAGAAACTGAAAGAACACTGCATTTGATCTATGTCATATGCTCGCATGTGATGTGTCATGGACTCTCATGCAAAATGAGATTGAAGAAAGGGTAGGGAGAAATGGGCAGGCTGGTGCTTTGATGCTGTCAGGAGCTAAAGCATATTAATCAATGCCTCTGTGAATAACCGCTCGCTTATCTCATAATATCGTGGCTTAAAATAAACCATCCCACAGACAGTGTGTCTCAAAACAAAGCTTTGTCCTCAGTGCCATCTTGCTGGATAAAATTTGTTATAAAAGGAGCTGACAATTGAGTGTCAAAGGGAGCCTCACTTATTTATTTTTACTCAGAAGTTTAAAAAAATTAACTGAAGTAAATATCCAAGAAAAAAAAATCCCTTGTAAAATGTAGTTACCTTATGTATAACATACCTAGATATACGAGTTCCGATGCAGTTTTATTGGATCTTTTGGATCATATGAAAATTCTTTGGTATAGTTCAGTGATCAAATTCTATTATCCTAGACTGAGAGAAATCTTTATACGTGTATTGAGTTAAAAAAAAATTAATACTTTGTTCAGTCTCTTGAAAAATGATAAAACAGCAAAAACAAACAGACAAGCCCCAAATCCTTACTGCTTATCTAGAAGCTGTAGTAGAGGGAGAAATGATTGCAGACGATTCCCAACTTCTGTAGTTGAACTTACCATGTTTTGGCTTTACAGTGGTGAGAAAGCAATATGCACTCAGTGGAAACTGTAATTCAAATTTTGAATTTTGGTCTTTTCTGAACTAGCGACCTGTGGTACAGCACTTGCTCCTGCTACTGGGCCGTGGCAACGAGCTACAGCTCCCAGTCAGCCATGGGATCACGAGGGTAATCAACCAATATTCTACAGTGTGCTGCGTTGTCAGCAGTTTTGGGATATTGTGTTTTCACATCCCATCAAGTCTACAAAATGCCCATCTGTGTCTCCTGCTCCTGGTGAGAAAAAGAGAGACACAGGTACTCTTGAGATGCAACTCAAGATAATTGCCCAGTTGTAGGCCAATAAGTGTTCTGAGTATGTTAAAGTAGACTAGGCTAAGCTACAATGTTCAGTACGTAAGATATATTAAGTGCATTTTCAACGTACGGTATTTTCAACTTAATGATGGGTTTATCAGGAGGTAAGTCCATAGGAAGTCAAGGAACATCTGTATGTGACATTCTGCAAAAAGGCAAGCAGAGAGGTTTGAGAAAATAACATCTGAACTAAGTTTTAAATAGAAATCAAAACTATGTGTAGAATCGGAAAAAGAAGAGGAATTCAATGAAATGGCATGAGCAGAGGGACAGAAGGATGTCTTGCATGTCCTGGGCAGGGAACTGCATGCATTTTGGTAAATCTCAAGTGCAAGTAGGTAGGCAGAGGAGGCCAGAAAAGCATGCAGAGCTTCCATTCCCCTATTAGAAAGTTAGATTGCAACCACAGACAATGGAAACACATCTAGGATTTTAAGCTGGGCAGTAACTTGATCAGCCAAGCCTAGAAAATCAACCACATAGTCCATGGGGCGGTGGTCTCTGTTGTAGCATCCACTGAGAAGGAAATACTGAAGTTTACATTTATACTTGTGATGTATCTTTAAAATAATAAAACTGTTAGATTGTGCTCAGTTTGATGGGATGCAGTGGAAAGAAACTTTGTTCTTTCATTTTTTAACCCACTCTGTGGGCTGGTTTATTTCCTACTACCGGTTAACATTTTGTGCAGGTCTCATTGATATTCTGATCACTTTTAGGGACAAGTACAGTATAATTTTAGGAGTTAAAAATGCCAAGTTCTTGCAATAATCAAAAGAATACCTTCATGTGAAGTTAATGCTTTCTTCTCCCGTAGATGGGTCTTCTTCCTAATGGGAAGCTGAAGGGTAGAAGCTTCCTCTCTGTTCTGTCCTTGTTCTTCTCTTCCTTCTTCTCCTCTTCTTCATACACAGGGAATAGGTCAAGAGTGGGAGCATGGTCAGTATGTTTGTGATATGGCTTTGGGGCCCCCTGGGGTCAAGCAGATGGACTCTTTCTGTCATGAGGTACTCTTGAGGTTTTCTTACAACTGCGACTCGTACCCCATGAGAATACCTCTCTCTCTCTTCCTTCAGCAGGCCATTTGCTATACTCTTCCTCAGCCCTTCAGATTCCTAGAAATCCACCCCTCTGTAGGATTACTTTAGTCCTTTTTGTCGGAGACCCTTTCAAGTGGTCTCATCTGGTCTGTATGTATGTTCACTTTTACCGCCATCATAAGTGAAAATGCAGGTGATTCTCTTCTCTCTAGTTCATTCTAACAATGTTTCTCTGTCTCTCTTTCTTTTTCTCTCTGTAACACGCACACACAAGCACACACACTTGTCTCTCCCTCTTTCCTCTTCTGTCTTGGGCTGATCTAACTTCAGCATCTCATAATAGTCTTTAAGTTTCCTGAACTCCTAACACCTAAATTCCTTAATGTCTGTTTAGCTATCTTACTGGTATCCTTAAAGCATTTCTCAGTTGGCTTGGGAAACAGGAAAGAGCTTCCCCTGGAAGGTGGGAGTGCTCCACAGCCTTTCTGTATGTGGAGGTGAGTGATTGCTAATTCTTGAAGAATGGGTTTTACTGTCTCTCAGCACATTTTTATCAGTGATTTAGTAGCTTTCTGTGGGATCTTGGTATGAGTTTCTTTTTGAAGTGGTTCTCAACCTTTGGAGCTAAGAAGCAATAGTGAGAATCACGTTTATCATCCTGTTAAAGTAAGAATTAAATTAAGATGTAGAAATATTTGATATATGTATGAGAATCCTAAACATATTCATATAAATATTTCTTTCTATATATTTGAGATTCATTCTCAAACTAAAAGGCTTGATCAAGAATTGTCAGCATGGCACTCATATAAAGAACACTTTGGATGAGTGTGAGACAGAATATGGAAAACTGTTATACTGGCAGGTGGGACATGTTGAGGACCTAAACCAAGAGAGCAAAAATGCTAGTGAAGAGGAAGAAACAACAGAAAGTCCTTGATTTAGAGATTTATAAGATGTTATTATGGACTGAATTGTGTCCCTCCATCCCAATTTATATGTCGAAGCTCTAACCCTTAGTACCTCAGAATGTGACTGTATTCGGAGATAGGGTCTTTAAAGAGGTGATTAGGTTAAGATGGAGTCACTATAGTGGGCTCTAATCCAATCTGACTGGTGTTCCTATGAGAAGAGGAGATCAGGACAAACAAGAGACACCAGGGAGGCACATGCAAAGAGAAAACGCCATGTAAGCACAAGCAAGAAGGCAGCCATCTGCAGCCAAGACATCTCAGGAGAAATGAGTCTTGCTGACAACTTGATCTTGGACTTCTAGTTGCCAGCGCTGGGAGAAAATAAATTTCTCTGGTTTAATCCACTCAGTCTGTGGCATTTTGTCATGGAAGTCCTAGCAAACGCAGATGCCAAATGTGGGAGAATAAAGATGGGGCTAAGACCTTGATTCACCAAGGTAAGAATTCTGTAGTGGGATCAGTTGTGACAGACTTGAGAGGAGGTTTCTTGACTTTTCCTTTCCCTCCTTACTTTCTTGTATATCATTCACTTAACAACTAAGAGTTCAACTAAATGAATAACACACTGTTGTATGTTGATGGAAGATAAGGTAGAGGGATTAAACATAGTGGTTCAAAGGAATGGTCTTTGAGTCAGAAAAATGTGTGTTCAAATCCCAGCTATGCCATATAGCCAGTCTTATGAACTGACTGACCCAGATCAGTTGGGTCACTTGCACTTCTTTGGTAAATGTTTAGTATCCTCCATTATGCTACTTAACAAATGCTCTGGTTTGTTCAAAGATAAACGAAGAATTTAGAGCATCAGCCCCTGGATTGTAGCTTTTGATTAGTCTTTCAAAGTGCTGACTAATCCTGGAGTGTTTTCCCTTGAGGGCATTAGGTACTTCAGATGTTACTAATCACTCGAGGGAATAAAATAAAACCATATATCAAAGGTATATATCGCACTGTTCATGCTGAAGAATTTTAAGATAAATGGGAGATAATATAAAACTCTCTAAGTTCACTTGCCCTCCTGTAAAATGGAGTAATTTCACCAACACCATGTGCATAATGCAAGGATTAGTAAATCGTCTCTGCAAAGCATTGAGCTTCGGAGCTGGCATATAATAGGAGCTTATACTT
Organism: Rhinolophus ferrumequinum; assembly: GCF_004115265.2. Classification (NCBI taxonomy): domain Eukaryota; kingdom Metazoa; phylum Chordata; class Mammalia; order Chiroptera; family Rhinolophidae; genus Rhinolophus; species Rhinolophus ferrumequinum. The sequence continues at coordinate 39,784,575 of NC_046288.1, forward strand.
ACCACAAGATGACATGAATTAAATGGCTCTACAAATAGCCTCCCTTTTGTTGCTAAGCCAATAACTAGTAAATCTGATCTAGGAATCTACTGATCAATAGCAACAATGTGGGGCTCTGCCGGTCATATCAGTTAAGTGGTGACATGAAATTGTCAGTTGCTCTGGTCTTGCCAGAGATGGGGGCTTGCCACATAGATTCTTTATTCTTGAATCTTTAAATATTTTCGTATTCACATATTTGTCAAGCTTCTGCTATAATGTACCCTTTTTAATCCAGGAAAACAATTTTCCTTTCAACCTTTATTCACCTTGGCTAAGAAATTTATATTTCTACCCCAAGAAAGGGTGGAGGAATATTTCTATGGGTTCACTTTTTAATTGTAAAAATTCTGCAGGAAAGCTGGCAGTTGTCAAAAGGACATTTGAAGTTTGCTGCAGTCCTGTGTCCAGGAGAGCACAGATCAGTACATTAAATTCTACTTGGCTACTGAGGGAATGTATGACTTAAAACGTTGTTTTAACTCTAAACATACCTTTGCAAATTGTCAGATTGCTTCTTTTCCCTTCATCATTAACATTTCTTGATACCATGCATGTACAACTGGAAATACTGGGAGAAAATGCCGTGCAGTGTAGAAACTCCCTGAAAAGCTGTGTCTAGTATAAGGCATCAACTATTCAAATGTAAACTGATAAAGGCAGTCAAAATACGAACATCCTGGGCTGTGTGATAATGCTTCCAGTATTTAGAAACATTCTAAATGGCTAAGTTAAAAGAAGGGAACTGATATTATTACAACTCAATTTATAAACAATGATTGATCTTTCTCTTTTCCAAACTGTAATTTAAGCAGGAAAACATGTTGCCTTAGCCATTGCCATATCCTTCAGAAATAAGAACAGCTGTTTTTGCCAGCAATGTGGATTCCTTTTTCTATAGTGTTAAGTAGCGTTAGAAAGAAAAGTTGTTCTGATTTCGAAAGGACCAGCTGCTCTGATGTCTCGGGAATATTCCCATATGTTCTGAATGGGAAAAATTAAATGAAGCCAAACCAAAGCCTTTTGACTTCATAGAAGAGACAAAGGTTTTCAAGACTTTCTCCACCAGAAAGTTTATAATTAGAATATTAATTTCCTGGAGGGAATTTTTGCTTCCTTGTGTAACTTCAAGGACAAATTCTTTATCCATTCCCTCATAGGATTTCATTTTGTACTTAGAATTAATAGTTGATGAGCCAAAAATAGTCCCTGATGCTTGGCTGAAAAGCTAATTCAAGAGCCACTAGAAATGCATTATAACATGAATTAGTACTCAAAATCAGAGTCTTGCAGCCCATCAGAGAAATATGTGAATCTGCTTTACAAATGACTAATTTCATATTTGTGTTTAAGCTAACTGGCACTGCTTTGCAGACATCTGTTTTATGAATACTAACATTTAGACTATATAAAGAAGAATAAACAGAAACTTCTCTTCCAAGAAACCCCTTGCTGGGATACTAAATGACCTACAACTTGTGAATCAGCTGGAGGAGTCTGGCTTAAAAATCAACCATCATTTCTCACTTCTATTGAGATGGTCATCCACTAACTCATAGTCTCTCAAGTTTATTTGTGGGAAGAGAGAAATTGCAATCCTTTGGTCAGACCTGAACAATTTACATGAAGTAGGCTGGAAAATGGATCCATATGGGAGGACATGAGCCAGAATTCCCAGGAAGGGTAGGCCTGAAGGTGACCTCGTCATCTGGAAATTGTAATAATCTTGGACCTAATAAATGTGTGTGTTCCTTTAAGTTTGAAGAGGGAATAACCTGAACTGGTTGTTTGTGTTAAAGGAGGAAATTTAGAACAGAAAAATAAGGTAATTACATGTCTTTATCAAGATAGTGGGAATGAAGGACTTATGGTTTCCAGTTCTAAGAGGCACATGTCCTCTAAGCTACCATTTTTAATCCATGCTGTTTCTGCAGTCTCTTCATCTTCTTCAGAATGTCAGCCTCCAATATAATTTTGGCATACTTTAATTTCTGTTGTTTGGGTTGTAAAAGCAATAGGTATATTAAACACACGTTTTGTGAAATACGTACATAAGTGTTCCTCTCCTTCTGTGTCCAATATTCGTATATATATGGAGAAACTTCCTTCACCATTTCTTCAGTCTATTTGAGAATCAGCATTCAGGCGTAAAGGATCTGTCTGTTTTGGTAATCAACCATATCACTTAAATATGACTTAATTTGGGCAAACTTATATCTATTGATTGTTTTGATATTGATTGGGCAATATAATGTAATAGTTAATGATGATTAAAAAATAGTGGTATCAGCTGAAAATTAGAGAATGCTAACTGTGTTCCAGGTGCTGATGTATTATGCCATTTTATGTTTTCAGTAATCTTTTGTAGCAGGTGTTTTTAGAAACTATCTCTTTTTTTATGGATCAGGAAATTAGAGTCCAGTGAGATTAAGTATTTTGCTTAAGGTCATGCAGCTAATAACAGGGAAGCTAGGAATAGAAGCCTGCATTGCCTAACTCCAGATTCAAAGCCTTTGTTGTTTTCATTACATCATGCAGCTTTCTGGACCAGGACCTTCCCAGGGACAATGGGGAAGAATGTACCATTTTTATCAAAGATGGTTCAAGTCTTTAGTACACTGTGATTTCTTTTTTTCATTTGTACATTCCTATCTTTATAACCTCCCTCCCTTCTACCACAGGTATCTAGTTTCCTCATGCTGCTGCAGGACTTCCCATGTGTTGTTTATTAGGCTATTTTTTCTAGGAGATGAAACCATTTATAACCATTTTATCAAAAGGATATAGACAGCCAGCAATGCTTACTACAAATGAGTAAGTAATAAATTACAAAATTTTCACTGTTGGTTCAGGTTTTGGGGGAGTTGGGGGATTGCTTGAAACACTCTAAGGCTTGGCTGATTTCCTCACAAAAGTGTGACTATAGGGAAATGGGCTTATCTGGAAAGAGGAAGCTAAGCGGGTCTCCTTCCTTGCCACACTCACAGTCTCCACTACCCCCTAATCAGGATGAAGCTTTGCTAAATTCAATTGTGGTTCAAGATCCAGAAAGCCCTGTGCTTGTAAATATTTCCTTAGAGTACAGAGCAGTGGTTCTAAAATGGTGATGTGAGTCATAAGAATAAAAAAGTGGTAGCTGAGTAAGAATTTAGTTTTCTGGATCTAATGAGACCATTCTTTCCATAAATATGACAGTAGTAGCTTGTATTTCTTATTTGGGCTTCTCACAGCTAGGGAAATTTTGCTGAGATATGCCACATTTGCTGCTACCCTTTGAGGCTACCTTGGTTCTTAAACAGATTTTGTACCTTTGGATAACTTAATTCAAAAAATAACCTAGATTCACAGATTATGTGTGTGTGTGTGCATTGGTGTCTATGTGGTGCCATGTATTTGTGTATATGTATGTGTACGTGCATGTACATGTGTGTGTCTGTGTGTGTGTCAGGGAGAGGGTGACTCTTCCTTAGCCTAACAGAAATACTGTGTGTAAAGCTGATGTATTATTTCTCAATGATGAAACAATCTCGAGATTTCATATGGGCTTTTACACCATTTAAGTAAAACTATTTTGTATCTTTCTAAAATTTGAATTTATGTCTTAGAGTGGAAACTGATTTTAAAAAGTTGAAAATACCCAACAAAATCTCTTAAAATAGACAGAGCCCCCAGTTGATATGGTGCCCACACAAGTCATTATCGAAAGGAGTCTATGTTGTTACACTAAGTAGAAATGTATGTCAAGAACTGTGAAAGGTTTGAGATTTCACCCTACTTGAAACCTAACCAGTTGGCCCACCACGGTTTAATTGATGGCAGGGATACAAATCTTCTGTGCTAGAGGCGTAGCACAGTTCATTACTCACAGCCAGTACCTGTCGCTAGATAATCAGCATTTTTGTGCTGTTCCCTAAGCTCCTGTTCCCACAGGGAGATATGATTCCCACAGTGACAGCCACACACACAGTGGGCTGAGTTACAGGAAAGGAATGTGGACGTTAGGGATCAGCAACCTTTTATGATGGGCGGTAAGCAACTCAATCCTCTGCTTTGGAGAAAAGCACTCTATCTTCCAAGGCTGCTTACTGAAAAAGCATCCTGGAAAATAAAGTCTGCAACATAGGATGATCAGTGCCTTTGCTTTTAAGACATACAGAAATGCAAAAGAATCCTGGAGAGTTCTCACTCAACAGTTTCTCTATTTCCATTTCTTGGTATGGTTTTTCCCTTTCCATTACCCCTGCAACACTATCACCTTGCACTTACGAACAAACTCAACAGAGAGAAAAAATGGTCTATCTGTTAGTCAGTTTGGATCTGTTTTATAGCTGACCTAATCATTTGTGCAGACATTGGCTATTAAGGATATCAAAAATAAGTCATGCAAAAAAGCACCCTACTGGAAAGGATTTCCCTGAGAACCAAGGCTTGGGGTTCAAGAGTAAAGCCTGATTAGGACAGTCAGTATGTGGAGAACTTGGAGCCCAGTTCTAGAATAGACAGAGTAGGTAGCTAAGCCTCACAAGTGTGTCAGCTATAACTAATCTAGAGAACTGGATTAGAAGAAAAATTCCTTAAGGACTGGCTTCCTGGTTACTTTTTGCTTGGCCTTGTCCCTAGATCCATTTTCCATCTTTTGTGGCCTCCCCATCTACCATAAGAGGCCTACCTCTTTGGACTGCATTACCCAGAATCCCTTGCTAGCTGGCTTCCATTGGGGGGCACCAGTAGTGACTGAAGGTAGGGAAGAGAGAAAGGTAGGGGATTTCTTTTCTATGTCCTGCTTGGGCCATGTTTCTGGCAGTGACTCAGTCCTCCCATAAATGTAGCTCCAGCTCCTCTCATGCCACCCCTCCTCCACAGCTCTGGTTCTTATTAGATCCCAGCATTTCAAGATGAGGTGGTAATGGCTTTCCACTGTTGTTAGTGTTCAGGTGCCTCAAAAGCTCTTGGTGATTCTCTTAACTGTGTCCACTCCTGTGTAAATCGGAGTTCATTCAAATCTTTTGAATATTTTAAGTGGGATTTTGTTTCCTACAGAGACTCCAACTGATATAACTGGAGAAAAAAGATAGGAGCCTAGTCTCAAAGAACCTAACATAATAATAATAATAATAAACATTTCCTGAGACACTACTGTGTGTTGGTTTAAGCTGCAAACCTATGAGGTAGAAACTATTACTAGCTCCATTAAACAAATGAGGAAACTGGGGCACAGAAATTTAGCAGTTGGGGAACCAGGGACTTAGATAGACCCAAAGAGTTGGACCCTAAAGCCCTCACCTTTCTCACTAAACACTACAAGACATATCTCTAAGATCACACACTACTGTATTCTCCTCTGTGGGGCTGAGGCCTAGTCATTGTAATCAGAGGAGGAGGCTGGAGGCTTCTCAGGAGGAATAAGGCAAGAGTACAGGGTAACAACTGGTATTCAGGATGAGTGTGGGATCATAGGCAAGCACGTCTTGCAGCTGAATCATTGGCATTTTCGTTTAGGACTGGTCCTACGTCATAGACCTAGATTGAATTCAGGTTTCTGAGGTTAAGACTCCCTAGCTATGGGAATTAAGGGTCAAGGCAGCAAGAACTTGGTGGTGGTGGTGGTGGGGGCAGGGCGCAGGTCATTGCTATGTTTAGGTTTCAAGCTCTAAGATCTGTAATATCGCATGTCCTTTGTAAATAGACGTATCCATCTAAGAAAGGTAAAATACTCTATTGAATGCAGAGAGTAATTAGTGCTATTCAAAACCAATTAGTGTGTCAACATATTTCAAAGGAGAGCTGCATATTAGTAAAATAAACTGAATTGAGTCAAACAGAATGAGCAAAATAAAAATAGCATGTACAATTGGGCGTTTATCTGACTTTCAGATGCCTGGCATAATTAACTTTCCAAAACAATAATGAAAATGAAAATAAACAAAAAAAGACTAATAATAATACAAAACAATAAAAATAGCCCATAATATATTTGAGATCATTTAGTGGCTAAAAGGAAAAGCATTATTTCTTTGGCTAATAATTGCAATCAAAGTCAGTTCTCCTTGGCACCTAATCCCAGAAGCCCTGCTGAAATAACAGGGTAAACAGTGAAAAGATTGATGAAAGGATATTTTGAAACATCCACATACTAGTTTCTCTCAGAAAGACAACTTGCTAGTCTCATTACAAATGTAATGTGGCCAGAAGAGAGAAGAAAACAATGACTAGTCTTGAGAAACTGTGATGAAAAGTGACAGCCAGTAACAGAAAGTCTCACTAGGGAGGAGGCAGAAGAAATACCAATTAGCTGAATACAGCAGCCACACATCACTTGCAGTATTGGCAAGCACTACGCAGCCTCCCCTGACATTGTCAGTGTCCTATTTGAGGTAGTCCAACCAGCACATGGCAAGCCTGTGGTCATCTGACTGTTTCTACTCTGGCAAAGCCTTCTGCATCACCACCTCCTTTATCATTCTACTACAGTCCTGCTTAGATTCTGTCCTTGTAGTCTTAGAAGCTGCTCTGTAGGAAAAATAAAATATGGGAAATGCTGCTTGTAATTTCATTCTCTTGGAGCTTTTCAGTGAACATTTACACATCAAAACCTTGTGAGATTCTAAAGGAAGAACCCCTTTTAATTTTGATTAACCCAGTCTGTCAAACTAATTTAACATTGAAACTTAAAAAAAAAAAATTGTTAAGACTATCCTTTGGGAAATGCTGCTGTGTTTACTTTAGACCAGACACAGGTATATTATGGAGTCATCTGTATCAACCAGGGGTGGATACAGATAGAAGGAGAGTTTAAGAAAGGGACTATTTGCAAAGATATGGGTTAACCTTAGTTAAAGGAACAAGGGAGAATGAGGAGCCTGGGTCATAACATCCCACATGGCTTACACATGCAACTAAATTAGTCCCAAGTTGTGTTTCATGTGAGTACTTCTCAGCAAAAGAATCAGAAAATGTTGCTATCTTTCGTCCACTGCGCTCAAAAGTATGCAAAGAGTTGTTTGTCTAGATTTTCAGAGTTAAACGTAGCACTAGAGGACAAAAATCCAATGAGCAAACTTGAAGCTGTAGGCAAATATTTTGACAAAGAACAATTCATTTAGCTACTTAAAGAAATAATGCATAATTAGGGTTTCTGTTTTGGACTATAAAGTACATATTTTGTCATTGTGGGGAGGCAGTATTTTAGAGTAGACACAAGAATTTAGAGTCAGAGAGACTTGGGTTAGGCTCCTGGCTCTCTCCCTTACATGGCAGCACCTGCCTGGCAAGTTTACCAGTCTCTACAGGTGCTGTGTTGTGGTTAAATTATAACCTAATGATAATAGGAGCTTATTATTTTATGTCAGGCCCTTTCTGTGCATTATCCCAATAATCCTTACAATAAACCTAGGGAAGTTACAGTTAGTATTTTATTTTGTTTTTAACTTTCTATCATCTTTGTTTAATGTCCAGCAATGTTTCAGGGAATTTTTAAATTAAATTTATTGGGGTGACATTTGTTAGTAAAATTATATAGGTTTCAAGTGTACAATTCTGTAATACATCATCTATATATCACATTGTGTGTTCACCACCCACAGTCAGTTCTCCTTCCATCACTATATATTTGATCCCCTTATTCCTCTTCTACCACCCCTATTATTCTAATTTTAAATAAAGAAGTTGGGTCACTTGCTCACAGTAGTGCTATTAACACATGTAAGCCCTTTGCATGTTGCTTGGTGATAACAAGTAAATGTTAGCTGCTGAAATTATTTATTATTATTACTATTGTTAATATTACTTGTTAAAACTTGTAACAGGCAAATAAAGAAATAATGGGTAAATTAAGTACCTCTGAAATTAAGCAAATGTGACTAGTTAGATTATATATATGATATTACCGGCCTCCATTAAAATAAAATGTAATAATAATTGTTCTTTTAAAAATGTAATTGTTCTGAAATTTTGAAAGGTGTTACATATTTATTTATTTATTTAGAATAATTTAATGCATGAAGGGACAAGTTATATATATTTTTCTAATTTTTTCCCTAGATTTTCTATGCTTAAAAGAGAAATATTTCAGAACCACCCAGGTTCCAGAGAAAAATAAACATTTGGTTGAAGCACTGACCTTGACGATGTAGGTTTTTAGAGTCTGGAAAAACACTAAAAATAATTTCTTAATTTACTTAGCCATGCAAAGTTATTAAGCTCCCATCATGTTCCATGTAGACCAGAGATTATGAAAGGATATTACCAAGGATTGGCCATTGACCTGTTGTACAGAAACTACATTTCAAGACATATTCTGCTGCTAGATTCTTTGTAGCTGAGGCCCATTAAAAGAGAGAAAGAGAAAGAGAGAGAGAGAACACACTATTTATTCAGAAGTTCTAGAATAGATGAAATTAATCTATGGTGAAAGGACATGAGGGAACCTTCTGGGGTGATTACAATGTTCCCAATTTAGATAGAGTGTGGATTACGCACAGAATTTGTTACATCATTTTCACGGCCCAGTACAAAATGAAAACGTGGGGCTCCTTTTCCAAAAGTTATTAATGTACTTTTGACAATGGCAGAGCCTTAAACCAAGCACAGAGCCTTCTAAGCACGGGTCCCTGTGTGACCGCACAGGTCGAACAATCAGAAAGCTGATTTTGGTTATACAGGCATATGCGTTTGTCAAGTCATTAAACTGAAACTTTACGATCTATATATAAATTGTATCTTAATTTAAAAATGTAAGACTAAAATAGAGTAAAAATAAAATCTGGTAGAAGACTGGAGGTTGGGTCTGGATTCTCAAGTAAACAATTAGTGCAGATTATTCATTTTTTGTCAAACATTAATTGAATGACTACTCTGATGGTGGCTAATGATTAGATTATATTTTTAGGCATAGTCTTTACACTGAAGGAGCTTACATTAGAATGGGAGGAGCTTTCTTCTTATCTTAAGCTCTGATAATATCAAGGCTTTTATTTCTGCTTACATACTCAGTCTGTACTTTGATACAATCCTCATTTTAGCTTTCTACCCCCCACTCTGACCTCAGCTATCCCGATACTCATTGGCTCTCCTATCAAAGCAGCAAGTCAGTGGCCACTGTTTCTGGGTTCCCAGCATCTGGCTGCAGTCCTATATCCCAGAGATTGATGCCCTTGGGCTATTTTAGCTCATCTGGCCATGAATCCCTAAAGTACCTCTGTTGTCCCCTACTGCACCTGGGGCCTCAGCTTTCTGCTCAAATCCAAAGATGATGTAATACTTTTAATTTCACAGTAATACTTACTCTGCATTTTAAGCAATATCCTTTATGCCTAGCAATGTTTGAAAAGTCAAATGTTAAGGGTGATATGAAAAAGAAAACATGAACCTATGTACATTTGTAAGGAGTATCTTCTAGTGTTGCTGTTGGATGAAGAATAACAACAAATAGGCTTTCTGACAGTAAACACTTTCATAAATGAGATGTCACTGGAACAATGGGCAATACTTCATTTAAGTGAAACAGAACAGTGAATTGAGGTGATAAGTTGTCTACAAGTAGTGTTTTTCATTGCCAGTGGTCATATAAATAGACACTGAGAAAAATATAGAAGAGAGGAGACAAGGACACACCAGTGTGCACCTGTGTCCTTGGAGTCAGTGAATTCTCCATAGAGGAATCCAACCAGAGGCTGAACTGACAATTTGCTGGAAAAGTAAATAGGGACTTTGATTTTCAGATGTATGTTTGAAGTAGAGAACTTAAAAATTTTTCTCCGAATCCAGAAGTTCCATTAGTTTTTCATTTTTTGAGGAGCAAACCATTTGGGAAAAGTTTATTTTATTTTTTAAATTGAAAACCGATGGTGTTTTACAATACCTTGCCTATTATTGTGCATATAAAACGGACATTATTCACCAGTTCTTTGCTACCTATAAGACAACAGCCTTGTTTGGGCTTATTCTGATAAATATTATCCAACTTCCCACTTCTCTCTGTTGTTTTCTATGAATAAATTTTCCTATCTTTATTGTTTTAATCGTATGTGGTCTTCAACAAAATCTTGGGCACATGGTTGAATTTGAACTACAAAAATCAACAAACGTTAAAGTATTTGTCCACAAAGGATTCTCTCTTCATCACTATTTATATCAGTCATCTATTCATCTTTTTTATGTTCCTGGGTATATCAGATAATTCTTCAAGAATGCTCACTCGCAGAAGTGTTTATGGGATTTCATAGATCTTTCATAGAAAGAGCAAAGGGATGTTCTGGAAATTTCATCTTGATTTGTTTAATTTTGTATAATTTACCTGGTCAGTCAGATTTTAGATTCTCAAAGAAATAAGCAGTGACCTTTCAGTCTTTTTTTTTCTTCTTGTTTAGTTTCAGGTGTACAAAGCAATGTAATAGTTGGACATTTAAACCCCTCACAAAGTGATAACCCTGGTTTTCCAAGCTACTACCCCTCTGACATCTTACATAACTGTTACAACACCATTGACTCTCTTCCTTATGTTATTCTCCACCTCCCGTGACTATATATATGTATATTATTATATATATATAAAATAGTTGACATACAACATTATTCTACTTCAGCTTCAGGTGTATAGTACATTGGTCATGCATCCATACAGTCTATGAAGTGACCACCCTGATAAGTCCAGTGCCCATCTGGCACTTTACATAATCTTTACAATATTATTGATTATATTCCCCAAACTGTCTTTCATGACAATATTGTGACTACTAATTTGCATTTTCTAATCCCTTCACCTTCTCCCTCCCATTTAGCAACGAACAGTCTTTTCTTCTATATCTCTGAGTCTATTTCAGTTTTGTTTGCCATTTATTCTGTTCTTTAGATTCCACATATAGCATATAGAGATCCTATGGTATTTGTCTTTCTCCATCTGTCTTATTTCACTTAGCATAATATTCTCAAAGTCCATCCATGTTGTTGAAAATGGTAAGATTTCATTCTTTTTTATGGCCAAGTAATACTCCATTGTATAAATGTACTACAGTTTCTTTACCCAATAGCCTATCGATGGGCATTTCGATTGTTTCCATATCTTGGGTGAATAGCACTGCAATAAACATAGGGGTATATATGTTTTTTTGAATTAATGTTTTGGCTTTCTTTAGATAGATACCCAGGAGTGGGTATCTATTGCCTTGTTTTTATTCACAGCAATGCTCAGTGCAGTGCCCAAATACCCGAGTTAGTACCGGATTCAACACATCCTTACTAAATCAAGGACTAAGTCTGGCCTTGATCTTTTATAAAAGTGGGTGAATTAAATTCACTTTGAGATTTACAAGGCAAATGTTTTTCACACTTAATCGATGCTAATTTTGCTTAATAAAAAACAAACAAACAAAAAACAAAACAGAAAACTCCCAGAAAATCTTATTGCAATAACTGATTATTTCTACTTTTCAAATATATAGAAAATTCCAATTCTCACTGAATTCACTATAAACTATGTGCTTTTTACTCTCAGAGAAATTTAACTCAGATAGGCCAGGGGATATTAGTGACCACCTAAAGCCTAACAAGTGAATTTCTGCTCCTCGGCCAACACTGTGCACGGTGCAGTTTACTTTGTAAATGATATATAAATATCACCTAACTGATGGGCCACTCATTGTTACTGTTCTTAATAATTAATTGGTCCTGTGACTCAGGGTGATGTTTCTTTGAAATTTTCTGCTGGCAAAGATGATCATGAATGTTTAATGCTCTTGTTTCAGAAATGGCTTTAGTGATTTCTGTTTGTAATTGTTAAAAATGAAATTACTCCCCATTATATGTAATACCAACACCTGTAGCCCTCTCAAGACTGCGATAATGTCTTGATAGCAGTTGAATCCAAATTCTACTAGCTAAAAGCTTGCACTGTGTACCAGGCACTCCAGGTCTGCCAAGATCTTCCCAAATATATCTGAGATTCTTCAAGGACGTTTTCCCTGTACCACAAAATTAATTCTGTTTGCTGATCCTGCAGCTGCTGGAGGCCTTCTGTGGCTGGTTCCTACACGCAGAGACACACAGTCAATGCCATTGATTTAGGCTTCAGTAATACCATTGCTGTTGCTTTTATTGCCAGGTCCAGGCATCTGGAATCACTGTTTTTTTCTGACCTGGAGGTGTGCGTCCACTGCTGCGGTTGCTAGGCAGCGCTATAACTTTCACCTCTACCGAACAGGACCCACGGCCAGTGTGGGCAGCCAGGCTGAAGTCTCTGGTCACCAGCACTCTAATCCTCCCCAGTTCTTCCACTCTCAAGTGGACATGGGAGTGGCATTCCCCCTGCTCCCCCAGAACATGATTGATTGTAGGGATTCCTGAGCAAGGTAGCTTAAACCTCAAGGTATTAACTTTAGTGAAATAGTTCCTTTCGTTAGCAAAATTGGCCCATTTCTCTTTAGGGTGTATACACACCAGCCAAGAATCTAGGTGGGGAGAGGTTCCAGTATTGGTTGTGTATCTGGAAACACGTCGCCTCTGTAGCGCGCAAGCTCTGTGCGACTTCTCCCCAACCTTTCCATACATTTCTCTTGCGATTAATTCTCTCAATCCCCTGCTGACCCTACTTGAAATTTGACTTCTGTTACTCCCCCTTTGCTCTTCTCCTCAGTTTGCTAGACATGTTTATATACATAGTTCAGGAGCTCCAACCGCCTATGTAAATCAGCTGATACAGTAAGATATAGGGCAGGGACGAGTGGGACGCAAAGGTATCACATAACTCAAAATTCCAGTTTGCACTACTCAGCTGGCCTAGCCTTTTTATATGGAAAAGTGAGCATTTGTACTCGATTCTTAGACCCCATGGGTGGACAGGTGTAACTGAAATTTCCCTCATGTGATTCTGATACGCTTTTCTGTGAAAATAGAGTGAAAATGAAGAGGAAGTCTGAGTATGGGGGGAGGGTATCTCCCCTATATCCTATACCCCCCCCCCAAAAAAATCACTGTCATTAAAAGGATATATTATGAATCTCAAATTATAAAGTAATGTGCCTAAGTCAATTATTCTTAGACAGGATTTAAAGTAGGTGCAACAGAATTCTCAGAATGGGTGTGAGGGATTTGAGGAGTAAGAGCCTGGGAACCTCTACATATAATTTCTCCAGGGTCTTAGTTAATCCTAGTTTTATTGTGCTCTCTAATCTGGCTCCTCCAAACATCATGGCTTAATTATACACCCATCAATTTTCTGAGATCATGTCTCAGGTGCATTTTTATATTTTTCTCATTTTCTAGGAGTGGTTAGTGTGATGATTTTTTTTTTAACTCCATTTAAAAAAATCTTTTATATCATTTTAGAGAACATAGCTGTAGCTCTGTAGCCCAGTGTTACCTTAGCTCTGTTGGTCAGTGGAAAATACCAGCATCAGCTCACAAGAGAAGAAAAGGCCACAGAGATTGGGCAGTGACCTTCTGGGTGCATAATACTCTTCAGAATATGCTGATAATGGACACATCTGCTGCTTGAAGCGGCAGCAAAGCAGGAACAAATTTGGATTAGTTAGCATCATGAGGCAATTTACAAAGTCAATAATAGGTGAGGTGACATCACAGAATGAGGGAATAGTGGAGCTGGAAGGGATCTCCTAAATCAGTGGCTTTCCAACTCTGTTGACTAAAATCTACAGTAAGAGATCTGTTTTGCGTCATGACTCGGTATCTATATAGGTATGTCTGAAACAAAAGTTTCACGCATGTATACCCACACAAAGTAATATTTACACTTACCATGGGGAAGCACTTATTCTCTTTTCTATTATTGCCTTTCTCAATTAATTTCATATTCCATTTGTGGTTGTGAACAGAAATTAGAAAGTACTATTATAGATCACCTTGACCAGCTTTCACTTTATAGAAGTATTGGATAGCCCTAACAATTAAGTAATTTCCACAAACTTTATGGCTAGTTAGGCCTAGAACTCAGGTCTCCTGATTCTTCTGGATATGCTTTGTTCTCAGTGCTAGTGTATAATTAGTAGTGCATGGCATAAATTTTTAATATTTTCCTAATGTATATGTTGGGCTGCATAAAGATTGTCATTATAAAACTATATAATAGTTTTGACTATAACATATATTAAAATTCTATTGTTTAGATAATGATATATGCAAAATCCATGCTTCTCATTCACTGAGTAGGCAGGCAAAGAGGGAACAGGCAGAGGCTGAATAACGTGAGGAATGAAATTGGAAGCTACTCCCGAGAACTAGAATTTTGGGTTTCTTGTCCCTCATTGTAGTCCGATTTCCTTGCTTCTCAGTCAGTCAGCTCCACAGTGAGTCACTGCCCTGCATGGCCTTGAGAGGAATGAACTAGGGGACTCATTTTATGTTAATAGCAGAAGGCCTCCCCTCTGAAAAGGGGCTTCGAGCATTCTACACTCCTAACTGGTCTCTTGTTGGTAGTTACTGCCCATCATGGAATCTCTCTTGCTTACGTGTTGCTCTGACATTCTGTCCTCAACGAGTCAGCTGTCTAGAGTGTGGCGTATATTTTGAATTGCTTTCCCAATAGGTAGAATTGAGTTGTAATGAGCTCACGTGGTCACGGTTTCAACCTAGCGGCACACATTGTAAAACCAATAGTTGACCAAGTATTCTGCAAAGTGCTGTCATCAGACCATTAGTATCAGGTACTTGATGTGTTTATTAGAAATGCAGAATCCCAAGCCCCACTACAGATCAATCAGACTGGGCTGTCAAGGAAGAGCCTGGGAATCTGAGTCTTTGATACTCTTTGCTTTTGTGTACACTGGCTGAGATCATGAGTTCCGTGTATCTGCTTTGCTCATCATCCCATCTCTAGCAAGTGGCGCATATGAGTTACTTAAGAACTATTTGTTAACTAATAGCCTACCCGATGCTTCATTATATCTTCAGTATCTGAGGCAACAGATCCACACTTCAGAAAAGCTTAGTGAAACAATATGTGTGTTCTGCCTGACTATTCCCACAATTCACCAGTTCTTCAAAGTTGCGCAAGTTGCTTAATATCTCTTTGCCTAAATTTCCCTATCTGATAAAATGGAGATGACACTGCTACCTACCCCAATTTTGGTTATGAGGGTTAAATGAGTTAATACATGAAAAGTGCTTAGAACAACACCAGATGTTAAGAGCTCCTGAAATATAAGCCAGGTAATTGTTAGTATGTGTTAGATTCTTTTTTTCTTTTTTTTTTTGACATTCAAAGTTATTTTATATTAATTTCAGGTGTACAGCATAATGGTTAGACATTTATACAATTTAAGAAGTGACCCTAACTAGTCTAGTACCCACCTGGCACTATACATAGTTATTACCATGTTATTAATTATATTCCCTATGCTTTATTTTACATCCTCATGACTACTGCGTAACAACCAATATGTACTTCTTTTTTTTAAAATTAAAGTTTATTGGGGTGACAATTATTAGTACAGTTACATAGATTTCAGGTGTACAATTCTGTAACACATTAGCTATATCTCATATTGTGTGTTCACAACCCAGAGTCAGTTATTTTTCCATCATCGTATATTAGACCCCGTTTACTCTCTTATAGAGTCCCCCTCCATCTTATCCTCTGATGACCCCTAAACTATTGTCTATGTCTATGAGTTTTTGTTCCTTCATTTGTTTGTCTTTTTCTTTTGTTGTTTTCAGTTTTATATACCAAATATCAGTGAAATCGTATGGTTTTTTTCTATCTGACTTATTTCACTTAGCATTATAATTTCAAGATCCATCCATGTTGTCACAAATGGTCCTATTTCATCTTTTCTTACTGCCGAATAGTATTCCATTGTGTATATATACCACAACTTCTTTATCCATTC
The DNA here is from genome assembly GCF_004115265.2 of Rhinolophus ferrumequinum. Classification (NCBI taxonomy): domain Eukaryota; kingdom Metazoa; phylum Chordata; class Mammalia; order Chiroptera; family Rhinolophidae; genus Rhinolophus; species Rhinolophus ferrumequinum. The sequence goes on from NC_046288.1 coordinate 39,800,453, forward strand.
AATATGTTCTGTGTATCTGTGAGTCTGTTTTGTTCATTTATTTTGTTTTTTAGATTTCATACATGAGCGAAATCACATTGCATCTGTCTTTCACTGTCTGACATACTCTACTCAGCACAATACCCTCCATGTCCATCCATGCTGCCGCAGATGGCAAGAACAATATTCCTTGGCTGAGCAATATTCCATTGTATACCGGGGGTGCCAAAAAATTTGTACATGTGACTTGTATTCATCTTTTGTTATTGGTATATATTGAGTATTAAAATTCTAATACAGTCCTTTTTTCCTTTCTGAAATTGTGTATACATTTTTTTGGCACCCTCTGTATAGGTACCACTTCCTCTTTATCCATTCTTCTATCGGCGGACACTCAGGCTGTCTCCACATTTTGGCAGTAGTAACCAATGCTGCAATGAACATGTGGATGCACACGTCCCCTCAAAGTAGCATTTTGGGTTTCTTCAGATGTATCCCAGAGGTGGGATTACTGTGTCCTTCTTTGTCTCTTGTCGTAGCCTTTGTTTTAAAGTCTATTTTGTCAGAGTGGTAGTAGATGGGGGAGGGGGTTATCACTGTGTGAGGGATATAAATGATAAATGTTTAACTATTACATTGTTTTGTACATCTGAAACTAATAAAAATAAATAAATAAATAAAAATAAAGTCTATTTTGTCTGTATAAGTATTGCTACTCTATTTTTTTCTCTTTTTCACTTTCACGTAACATCTTTTCCCATTCCTTTTCTTTCAGTCTGTGTGTGTCTTTCATTTGAAGTGAGTCTCTTACAGGTCACATATGTAAGGGTTTTGTTTTCTTATCCATTCAGCTACTGTATGTTTTTGATTGGAGCATTTAATTCACTTACATTGAAAGCAATTGTTGATAGATAGTTATTGCCGTATTATTATTCATGTTTTTGATCTTTTTCTTTTCCATCTTAAAGAAGTCCTTCTAACAATCCTTGTAATACTGGTTTGGTGGCAATAAACTCTTTAAGGTTTTTATTGTCTGGGACGCTGTTTATCTGTTCTTTGATTTTAAATGATAGCTTTGCTGAGTATAGTACCCTTGGTTCCAGGTCCTTGTTTTACATCACTTTAAATATTTTGTGACTATTCCTTCTGGCCTGCAAAGTTTCTTTGAGAAATCAGCTGACAGTCTCATGGGAGCTCCCTTGTAGGTAACTAACTGCTTTTCTCTTGCTGCTTTTAGGATTTTTTCTCTGTCTTTAACATTTGCCATTTTAATTATGTGCCTTGGTGTGGGCCTGTTTTGGTTCATTTTTGTTGAGACTCTCTGTACTTCCTGGACTTTTGTGTCTATTTCCTTCGCCAGGTTAGGAAAATTTTCAGTCATTATTTCCTCAAATAGATTTTTCAATCCCTTGCTTTTCTCTTTTCCTTCTGGTACCCCTACGATGTGAATGTTGTTATACTTGATGTTATCCTAGAAGTCTCTTAAACTATCTTCATCTTTTAAAATTCTTTTTTCTTATTGCTGTTCTGAATGGGTCTTTCAAATCACCTATTTTATCATCTGCTTCATTTAGTCTGCCAGTGATTCCTTCTAGTGCATTTTTAAGTTTAGTTATTGTATTCTTCACTTCTGACTGGTTCTTTTTTATGGTTTATATGTCCTATTTTATGCTTGCTGTCTCTTTGTTGAAGTTCTCACTAAGTTCCTTGCGCATCCTTATATCCATTGTTTTGAACTATCTATCTGGTAGGTTGCTTGCTTCCATTTTGTTTAGTTCTTTTGGAGTTTTCTCCTATTCTTTCATTTGGGATATATTTCTTTGTTTCTTCATTTTGACTGCCTCTCTGTGTTTATTTCTATGTATTAGGTAGGGCTGCTATGTCTCCCTGTCTTGCTCAATGGTCTTAAGTATTAGGGGTCCTGTGGGGCCCAGTGGCACACGCCTTAGTCACCTGAGCCAGGTGCTCCAGCCGTGTACCTTCTGTGGGTTTTATGTGCCTCCCTGTTATAGTTGAGCCTTGATTGCTGTTGGCATGTCAGTGGGTGGTAGTGACCCTTAGGCTGACCAGCTGGGGTTTGGCCACGTCCACAGCTTATGAGCTGCTGTGTGGGGGGCTTACTCCACTGAGTGGGGTTCACCCCAGTGGGCTTTAGTGCCTGTTGAGATTGCCTGTTGTGTGTGCCACTTGTGGGGCTATTTGGGTTATGAGCTGCTGTGTGGGGGGCTTACTCCACTGAGTGGGGTTCACCCCAGTGGGCTTTAGTGCCTGTTGAGTGCCTGTTGTGTGTGCCACTTGTGGGGCTATTTGGGTGGTGCTCTGCTGTGGTCTGAAGCCAATCTCCAAGTATGTTGGTTATGGAGCCTTTTGGGAGGGCCTTCATTGCAAACCCAGGTGAACCACTGCGTGTGACTGGCTGGGGAGTAACTGGTAGGAGCTGCAAAGCAATCCAGAGTTGGTCGCTGCCTGTGCTGTACCTGGATGTGTGTGGGAAAGGCCATGCTGTGAGCAGAGGACAACTGCCACCAGTACCAGGTCTGGGGTAGCTCTGCAAAAAGCCAGGACTCTGAGGCCTGCTGCCACCTGCTGGCTCCTGTAAGGTTCAGCCACTAATAAAGTCTCCTGAGGTACGCAAGTTAGATGAGACATGGTCTCAGTGCGTCAGCCTAGTAGAGCAGCAGAGCTCACCAGGCCAACCAGATTCAGATTTGGCCTGTGGGCACAGGCTCAACACAGGAAAAATGGCTCCTGTCTGCCAGCTGCATGAAAGGAGGGCCACACATAGAGAAAACTGGGACTGTCCCACCAGTCCTTGCCCCAAAATTATACAACCTAGTCTCTCCCCATATGTCTCCAATGCCCCCAGAGTCACCTTTCCGCCATGGAGCCCAGGCTGAGTACCTGTGTGGGTCCATTAAGAGGACATCTGGATTTTCCACAGCCTTCTGTCCCACCCAGACGGTCAGAATCCCCATTGGTTTTCACAGCCAGAAGTTGTGCAGACTTGTCTTCCTGGCACCAGCACTCCAGGCTGGGGAGCCTGGTATTGGGGGGCAAGGGTCCCTCATTCTTCTGTAAGGAACCTCTTGGCTGAGATTTCTCTCAGTTTTCAACTGCCACACGTGGGTGTGGGACCAGCCCGTTTTGTGTCTCCAGCCCTCCTTCCAGTCTTGATGCAGCTTCCTCCTTATATCCCGATTTATAAAACTCCTGTTCAGCCAGACCTCAGTTGGCTCTCCAGGTTGATTGTCCCATAACCTCGTTGTAGTTTTGATGTGTTCATGGGATGAGGCAAGCACAGTGTTTATCTACTCGGCCATCTTAGATCTCTTCCTTCCAAAAGCACTTAATACAAGGCTTTAGGTATAGTAGATGCTTAATAAATATTTGTTGAATTAATAAATGGGTGGACAAATGAATGAGTGAATGAGTAGATTAAAGAATGAATAGGAGAATGGAGATCTAAATAATAGACTGTTTTTCTAATAAATGTGAGAGACTGCATTGTTAAAAGTAGTTTTATTCTTTTTAAACAAAAGAAGAGATCTGGATATGTTCAAATGAGTTGAAACAATGGGAGCTAGTAGAGAGGGAGATATTATGGAAGACACCAGAGTACTTGAAGGAGTCAGGTCTCAGAGAGGAGGGGTAGGAATGGGACAAATTTCCCAATTAAAAGGGTTACCTTTGCTAGGATATTTTTTCTGTGACCTTCTTTTCCCTTTCAGAATGAAAATTATCGATGCAAGAAAGCACAATCTTTTGCAAGTAAATGCAGATTCTAGAAGAAATGTGCTGCATATATTTCTCCATTTTATTTATGTGTTTTGAGCTTTGGAATGGCTTGAGTTAAACTGATTTATTCTCCTGCACATGGCATTTACAATTTAGGACTATTCAGCGTCAGCCATCAACACCTGCTATTTTTCTTAGATTTTTACCTGGCACTATTTTCAAAGGTTCTATTTCTAAATTACAGATTTCCTTTTAGAAAGGACACAGCCCTAATTTGCAAAAGGAGACGCTTGTACAGTCTAAACAGCAAAAGCTGGCTTGTGAATTTATGATTTAATTTTTAAATTCTGTGCATAACAATAAAACATCTACGGAAAGGATCCCGGTTTCCATAGAAGAGGACATGTTGCACTGCTAAAACATTGGCTCTTTGTTGCTTGTTGAAATTGGGAAATTTGGAAAGCAATTTATGCATTTTTCTGAGACCCGCTCATTTAATCTGTTTGACAGGGATAAGTTACAAATGACTTGTTTAATAGATCAACTGTGTGAGATGAAATACAAATGAGGAAATGATGAGTGCAGGGGTAAAAAGTCCCCTGTTCTTTGCCAATAGAAGAAATGGCTAAGTAGATTTTGGGTGCACTTGCTGGGCCAATTCAGGATTGGATTAATAATGCTAACAGCAGAGGGGTAATCCTTTGTTGTTGTTGTTTTTAATTTATAAGACTTTGCTAGGGTTCAAGTGTAGCTTGGTAGTAGGTGTTGGGATGTCAGACAAGAGAATCACTACTTCCCAATAGTCCCTGGACTCAGACTCAGAGTGCTTCAAATGTGGTGAAGGGGGAACTGAACTGAAAATGGCTGCAGTAGCTGTGTCCACTCCCATATGGAAGTACCTCAAGAATGCCAGCTCTGCTGTCTACTGCCTGGGTTTCAATTCTCTAATTGCCAGGTGTTTGATTGCAATGCACGGCTAATAATGGTATCTAATTTATGGAACTTCTGTGAGGATGGAATGCGGTAGTCCATGTAAAGACCAAGGACAGTTCATCAGAAGAAGCCCTCAGTAAATGTTAGCTATCATTATTCTTCCTTTTGATTACTAGAAGGAGAAAATATGAAAAGTGAAAGTCATATAATGGAAGACAACTCAGAAAATATTTTTAGTTCTAATTTTATTTCAGAAAACCTGCCCTGATCAATCTCTGAGATTTAAAAAACAAGTAAGCAAGCAAACAAACAGCAGCAGCAGCAGCAGTTTTTAAAGGCTTAACACACACTGATTTAAACGCTTAAAGGCTAGAGAGATCACAGTCCACCCAGCTGCTAGCTAGGCTCACTAACAATGCAAAGCTTTGCCCATTGCAGGACAGCCTGTACTGCTGCAGTGTATGGTCCAGAGTTTGTCACTATCTCTGCCTAACCCACGTTCACATCATAATTCCATTCCCTGTGCTTCAGAGCACTGTTGGCAGGAATGGTCCTGGTACCTAGTAAAGAACATGGACAACGTCTCAGAGACTAGACACGGCAACATATGTGATCGGTGGGAGAAGGATGTATACACTTGGGATGAATTTTTCATGACGTAAGATATTGTTTGATATGATTTGGAGCTGGGCTTGGATCATGTACAAAGCTGAGCAATATATTTTGGTTGCCAAAAAATAGGTGCTGTTATGAGAATAATGGAAGAAAGCTATTGCTCAGGTGTCACAATTCTACTAGTCATTGTGTGAAGAGAATGAGCTGGGTGTCAGTGGCTCTGCTTTCTAGTCCCGAATTCAGGCATAAGTCAGGTAATATTGAGAAAGTCATCATCTTTCTGGACCTCAGTTTCCTAGTGTGTAAAATGAATGCTTCTGATTGGGTGTTCTCTAAGCTTCCTTCATGGCCATTATTTGATAATTTGAATAGAAGTTAATATACAAGCATGTGGGAATGTAGAGTGAAGATAAGGAAAAGAAAGGGAATGATGGCAAAGGCAAGAGCAGATCAGCAACAGGAAAGAAAATACCAGAAAAAACAAGCAAACGGTGAGAAGAGCTGTGGTGAACAGGCACGAGAGCCATTTTCTTGGTCAATGGAGGAGTTGCTCTGAGAAGAAGAGACACCTGTGACACAGATTGCTTTCCTTTACATTGCACAAATCTCTGTTAGCAAGTCAGACTCTTGCTGTTAGAGGAAAAGCAGGAGAAACGAGAAAGTTTAGGTAGGATAATTGGAGATTGCTTGAGGAAAGACAGAGGGAAGTTGCGGGTGGAGGGAGTGATGCCACAGGAAAAGGAAAGCAATCGAAAGGGAGGATGAGGCTTCCCCCCCTCTGCTGCACAGTGTGGCCCACCAAGCCCTCGACTCAGGGGCTTCTGTGTACTATAGCTCCTTACCTCTGCTTTAGGCAGTTCCTGCTCTATTTATACAGACTGAAAAAAAAAAGAGGTTCTTTTCTCTGATCTCTCTGACTTTGTAAACGTAGTAAGTGTCCAGAATTTTGTTCATCCCTGTAGAATCTGCTATTCTCAGAAATCTCTATGCAGACACCATAATGGTGTTCACATTTCAGCTACAGTTTGCCCGGGCTGTTTTTAACTCAGGATTCTCAGGAAAATAGGAAAGACAAGTACTTTGAATTCCTTATTTGTGTCTTAAAGCGCATCATGATGGCTAAAGCTGTTAATTAAGGGGCCTTCAATAAGGCAAGATTTTATTGTTCCAAAACTATGGACTATCTCAGCCAATGTTTCTGCATTATACAACTAGAAGAACTAAAAATAAATAAAAATAGTAACATGTTCTCAGAAGGAATAACATCTGTACTACTGAGTTGACATTTTATAATATCAGAAACTGAGTGACTAGAAAACGTGTGTTCCTGTGAAAGGCAGGTTTCTCTATTCCTACCCTGTTACTAACACTGAGGCTCGGCATCCAGATGTACAAATTGCAAACTTCCTAACTGTTAGCATCCTGAGTAGCTTCTAGTATTTCTTACTTTTTATTTTCCTTTTCATGATTTCTAATACATTCTGATACACTAATTTTCACCAATTTCTCAATGAAAGGTAGCCTTGTTTCAAATGGCATGGGTTAGAGAACTGGTCCAAGTGTGAAGATTGACAGTGAGAATGACTACCCAGACATGCATCAAGATTGCTTTCCCATTATTTAACTACCAACGTAGACAACTAATTAGGCAGAGGATATCTACCAGAGAAGATGGGCCCCACAGTCTGATGCCTCCTCCTCCTCCTCAAAGAAGCATGCAGATTTCAGTGGTCATTGCTGCTTGAACTAGTGGGACACACTCAATTTGAAGGCTCTCTGGGCCCCATTTTAAAACTAGGCAGGACAGAACCCTGTATCAGTATCCAAGGGCTTGTCTCTTCTGCTTAAGATATAGAATCTCTGCTGTGCCACTGCTCCTGTGTTTGGGATCTCTTTCCCAAACTGGATCAAAGGAAACTTTCCTTTGATCGCTGGTCAAAGGAAACTTCGCTATGACCTCCCATATGGCGATAGCCCTTAGAGAGAGTGTTGTAAATTGCTGTTATGTTACATTGGCTAGCTCACTAGACATTTTAACTGCCCAGCTGACAGATTATAATTATAATTATAATCTATAATTATAAGATTATAATTATGAATTAAATTAAAAGTCAAAGGAACATTATTATATTATAGGTCAATCACCTGGAAGACAAAGGATTTGGACATATCCCCTTTGATGAATTGTATACCCCATTGTAAAAACAGATTTGGCTAGCACGTACAAATCCATGTTTGTGGAAGTCAAGTATTGACACAGTTTCTAGAAACTGGGGCAGCAAGGCAGGAAATTCACTGCTTCTCTCCAGTACTTTTAAAGATTCCATAGCTACTACTATTAACAAACTATTCTGATGGATTGGATTTTTGTTTCCCAACTTCTCTCACTCTGTAACAGACTATACATTTTCAGTCTTTGCATTACCTCCCAGTAGAGTAGGTGGGGTATACATCCCCACCCCACTGACTTCAGGGCTGGAGATGTGACTTTTTGGTGATAAAATGTTAGCAGATGTTACATGAATTGAGTTTCCAAATATGTTTGCATGGTTAGGTGTGGTTTCTTGTCCTTCTGCCATCTAGATGAGAAGGCCATGCTCTGGGAAGACACAGGTCCCAGGACAAAAGGCACGAGGAGCAGACCTGAAACTGGATTTGCAGCCTGAGGCAGACACATTCTGATCAATGAGAAGACCCAGAAGAGAGACATACGTGTCTGTTGTTGTTGTCCACTGATATTTTTGGGATTGTGTATTAGATAGCATTATTGTAGCAGAACTCTGGCTAACATATCTAATACATCATTTTTCTTCTGGCATTTTCTATGAGGTTTATAAATAATAATGGGCACACCTAAGGAGATGTGGTGAGGTTATCTCTGCGTGCTCTCAATCAACATAAAGGCTTTTGGAGGTAGGAGTTGTGTTTCTTTAACAAGTGTCCCTATGTTGAGATGAGCTTGAAAGAAAAAGCAAGAAAGCTTATGTGAACTATTCCTTCTTTTTACACACACACACACACACACACACACACACACACAATTTTTAAAACGGATATTCAGTCCTGAGGTTGTGCCTGATATGTTGATTTAGAAATACAGTCTAAGTTCTGTTACCTTAGATACTTGAGTTCTAAGAATGTAGAAATGGGGAGTAATATTTTCTGTCCTTTTTCAGGATGTAAAAAGGCTAATTTGGAAAGTCTGATTCAATTTCTCATCCCAGAGATGGCTGCTTCTCCACCATATCTGCATCCCTTCAGCAGATATTGTTACAATCTTTTTTAGCCAAAGATATTGACAGTTTCTGCTTCTGGCTGGGTCAGCTCAATTCAGTTTGTTGGACAGCCCTAGCAAGCACAGGCAGTATGCAAACCACCTCCTGCTTCTACCAGCAGGTGGGGCTATAGAGTCATGCTCCAGCAGGGTCAGTCCGCCCTCATTCTCCACCAAATGACCGTTCCCATGACCACCTTTCAGTTGACTCCAATCTGTTGGCCCAGTGATGAAGCTTGTGTGGGTGGCTGAACATTCTGGTTTCCATATGGAATCTGACTACCTACCCTGGACACTGGTCAGCTTGATTGGAACTCTGTCATGCTCCTTAGCTTTTCAAACCCTCGTCTGCCCAGGAATTGGACTCTTTTCTCCATACCTACAGATAGACAGTCTACTCTGTATGCATTTTGTATCATAAATAGGACCCCATCCACCTGACTCTTAGCACTGTCCCATGATTGTGCCTATGCATATGCTGGCGTTCCCCACATTTTGGACTAGACCTCCTTCTACCTAAGTGAGTCTCTTGGTCATGCATTAAATATATTATACTAGAGTACTGCTTGCTACTATTGGATGTTAGTCCTTTACCAGGACTGGTTATTATCAGCACCACCATTAGTCAGCCTCCTCTAGTTCATGGTTTCATTCTCTTCCTCACCAAATCCAAATTGCTGACGTCTCTCTCGATACATGTTTATAAAATATGACTTGTTTTCTAGATCTACTTTGTCTGTATGTGTGTGTGTGTGTGTGTGTGTGTGTGTGTCTGCTTTAAAAAATTATTTTTCAATTACAGTTGACATATAATATTACATTATTTCAGGTATACAACATAGCGATTATATATTTATATACCTTATGGAGTGATCCCCTGATAAGTCTAGTACCTACCTGACACCATACATAGTTATTACAATATTACTGATTATATTCCGCATGCTGTACTTTACATTTCATAATTATTTTTATAACTGGCAATTTGTACTTTTTAATCCCTTTCACTTTTTTCTCCTAACCCCCCTCCCGTCTAGTGATCATCAGTTTGTTCTCTGTATCTATGAGTTTGTTTCTGTTTTGTTTGTTCATTTATTTATTTTTATTTTTTTATTTTTTAGGTTCCACATATAAGTGAAATCATATGGTATTTGTCTTTCTCTGTCTGACTTATTTCACTTAGCATAATACCCTCTAGTTCCATCCATATTGTCTCAAATGACAAAATTTAATTCCTTTTTATGGCTAAATAATATTCCATTGTATATATGTACCACATCTTCTTTATTCATTCATCTGTCAATGGACACGTAGGTTGCTTCCATATCTTGGCTATTTTAAATAATGCTGCAATGAACATAGGGATGCATTTATCTTTTTTAATTACTGTTTTCTTGGATCAATACCCAGTAGTGGAATTGCTGGATCATATGATAGTTCTATTTTAGTTTTCTGAGGAACCTCCATATTGTTTTCCATAGTGGCTACACCTGATTACAGTTCCACCAACGGTGCATGAGGGTTTCCTTTTCTCCACATCCTTACCAACATTTTGGTTGATTTATTGCTGAGAGCCATTCTGAGAGGTGTGAGGTGATATCTCATTGTGGTTTTCATTTGCGTTTCCCTGATTAGTAATGTTGAGCAGCTTTTCATATGTCTATCAGCCATCTGTATGTCTATTTGGGTCCTCTGCACATTTTTTAATTCAATTGTTTGTTTTTTTGGTGTTAAGTTGTATGAATTCCTCATATATTTAGGATGTTAACCCTTTATAGGATGTATCATTGGCAAATATCTTCTCCTGTTTAGTTGGTTGTCTTTTTGTTTTATTGTTGGTTTATTTTCACTGTGCGAAAACCTTTTAGTTTGATGTAATCATACTTGTTTAATTTTGTTTCCCTTGTCTGAGGAGACATACCCCAAAAAAATATTCTTAAGGGTGTTGTCAAAGAGTTTACTGCTATGTTTTCTTCTAGGAGTTTTATGGTTTCGAGTCTTACATTTAATCCATTTTGAGTTTATTTTTGTATATGGTATAAGAAAATGATTTAGTTTCATTTTTTGCAGGTATGTGTTCAATTTTCCCAACACTGTTTATTGAAGAAACTGTCTTTCCCTCATTAAATATTTTTGCCTCCTTTGTCGTAGATTAATTTGACCATATAAATGTGGGTTTATTTCTGGGCTCTCTATTCTGTTCCACTGATTTGTGTGTGTCTATTTTTGTGCTAATACAATGGTGTTTTTTTTTTTTTTTTTTTTTTTTAGGTACTATAGTCTTATAGTCTGATATCAGGTAGTGTAATACATCCAACTTTGTTTTGCTTTCTCAAGATGGCTTTGGCTATTCGGAGTCTTTTGTGGTTCCATATAAATTTCAGAATTATATGTTCTAGTCTGTCAAAAATGCCACTGGTATTTTGATAGGGATTGCATTAAATCTTTAGATTGCTTTGGCTACTATGGACATTTTCATGATGCTAATTCTTCCTGTTCATGACCATGTTATATCCTTTCATTTATTTGCGTTTCCTTCATTTTCTTTTTCAATATCTTAGAGTTTTCCAAGTTCAGGTCTTTTACCTCCTTGATTAAATTTATTCCCAGGTATTTTATTCTTTTTTGATGCAATTGGGATTGCAACAAAATAGAATAAATGGTATTGTTTTCTTAATTTTCCTTTCTGATAGTTCATTATTAGTATATAAAATGCAACTAATTTCTGAATATTAATTTTCTATCCTGATACTTTACTGAATTCATTTATTAGTTCTAATAGATTCTTTGGTGGAATCTTTAGGGTTCTCCTCTATATAGTATCATGTCACGTGCAAATAATGATATTTTTGCTTCTTTTTTTTTCCAATTTGGATGCCTTTTATTTCTTTTCCTTGTCTGATTGCTGTGGCTAGGACTTTCAATACTGTGTTTGATAAAATTGGTAAAGTGGACATCCTTGTCTTGTTCTTGATCTTAAGGAGAACACTTTTAGCTTTTCCCAGTTGAGTATGAGGTTAGCTAAGTGTTTGTCCTATACGGTCTTTATTATTTTCCCCCTACCACTTTGCTGAGAAGTTTTTTTTTTAAATCTATCATAAATGGATGTTGGGTTTTGTCAAATGTTTTAACTGCATTTATTGATATGATGATATGATTTTTATCTTTCATTTTATTTATGAAGTATATCATGTTAATTGCTTTTCAGATATTGAACCAACCTTGCATCCCAGGAATAACTCACACTTGATAATGGTGTATCTTTTTAATGTATTGCTGAATTTAGTTGTTAACATTTTGTTGAGGATTTTTATATCTATGTTCATCAGAGATATTGGCCTATAACTTTTTTTTGGTAGTGTTTTTATTGGGTTTTTGTTCCTTGATCTACTTTTAATAGAAAATCCTCTCATGTATTACTTTGTTGGGGCTACCATAACAAAACAACACAAACTGTGTGGCTTAAGTAACAGAAGCTTATTTTCTTATAGTTCTGGAGGCTGGAGGTCTAAGATCAAAGTGTTATCATGATTGATATTTTTCTGAGGACTCTCTTATTGGTTTGCAAGGGGCTGCCTTCTCACTGTGTCCTCCCATTTGTCCTTTGTCTGTGTTGTCTGTGTCCTAATCTATTTTTATAAGGACAGTAGTTATACTGGATTAAGGCCTATCAATGACTCCATTTTAACTTGATTGCCTCTGTAAGGTCCTATCTCCAAATACAGTCATATTCAGAGGTATTGATGGTTCAGGTTTCAACATGTGAATTTTGGGGACACATACTTCAGCCCATAACACCTCATTTTTCTGAATAAAAATAATTCTTTTTTTTTTTTTTTAAGATTTTATTGGGGAAGGGGAACAGGACTTTATTGGGGAACAGTGTGTACTTCCAGGCCTGTTTTCCAAGTCAAGTTGTTGTCCTTTCAATCTTAGTTGTGGAGGGCGCAGCTCAGCTCCAGGTCCAGTTGCCGTTGCTAGTTGCAGGGGGCACAGCCCACCATCCCTTGTGGGAGTTGAACCGGCAACCTTGTGGTTGAGAGGACGCGCTCCAACCAACTGAGCCATCCGGGAGCTCAGCGGCAGCTCAGCGGCAGCTCAGCTCAAGGTGCTGTGTTCAATCTTAGTTGCAGGGTGCGGAGCCCACCATCCCTTGAGGGAGTTGAGGAATCGAACTGGCAACCTTGTGGTTGAGAGCCCACTGGCCCATGTGGGAATCAAACCGTCAGCCTTCGGAGTTAGGAGCATGGAGCTCTAACCGCCTGAGCCACCGGGCCGGCCCAATTCTTTTTTTTTTGGCATTTAATTAATCCAGTTTATTTTGAAGCATTTTACTTGAACTTCAAATAATGATCATGTGACATGTAGTTTAATCTTTGATTCTTTAGGGTGCTGACAAGAAGAGGGACCCTAATTGTCTAAATTTCCAGTAATGGATGTATCCTCCAGAATACTTATTTTCAAGAATTTGCAAAATTGTTACAACGGATTATCATTGTGTAACAAGCATTTAGGCAGAATTACTTAGTAAGCAGTAATTTAAATTATGTGTAGTATTCATTACTAGATAATTCAGAGATGGATAGAGAGGGATAGGTGTGCTAATAAATGAAGTGTGATTGGACACAGAGTTTCTTAGCAATAACACTAATTAAGAAGGAATCAATCAGAGCTTTGCACTCCTTCAGGGCTCTGACTCATCTCCATGCTGTGAGTGTGAGGCCATGAATTCTCCCCCTCAATCTCTTATCCCTTCATCTGCAAACTCATTCCATCTACATATTTCCTCCACATTTGCTTGGACTCCCATTCTTTCACCTTCCCTATGTACCTTGCTGTATTATCCCCTCTTTTAATTCTCAGACTCTTTCTCTTCCCAAGTTCCTTCCCATTCATTTTTATATATGATAAAGTCTTGCTCATTTATAAATTTTGCTGTATAGAAATCTCAAAATTCAGTAACTTAAAAGAACACCATTTGTTTAGTTCATGAGTCTGTGGGTAGGTAATTTAGGCTGGGTCTGGCAGAGCAATTTTCTAGATTCACTTACAAATGTCTAATGATAGGCTGGAGAACCCCAACCTCATCCCTCATGCCTCAGCCCATTACCATCTGGTGTCTAGGCTCCATCCTTTCCCAACTCCACAGGAAGTGACATCGACCAACTTAATTACTAAAAGCAATGGAGGCTTTTCAGATCTAATTTTACTTGACTTGACTTTAGCATTGGTGCTAATGATGGCCACCGTCTTCATGAAATAAATCTTCCCTGTTGGCTTCCAAGAGTTCTTTACTTCTTTAAGTTTATTTTTTTTAAAGTGTCTTCTCACTTATTCGACTTTTCTCATAATACTTCCCAGGCTTCCATATTCAGCCTTGTCTCATTCTCTCCTGACTCCTTAAGACGCTGTGTTGACTCTTATTCTGTCAGTTGCCGGCTCCATTGTCTGAAGCAGGAAGGGTGAGAGCACAAGGTATAGTGGAAGTTCCATTATGAGGACTGCTAGATGAAGTATGCCTTACTGAAGACAGTTTACAGAACCATAACTTAAGTGGAAAGCAAGGTGGATATGCTGGAGAAGGGAGTCCAAAGGGGTCACCCAGTGAAAGAGGAAAACCAAAGATAGCTCTTGAGCATATGAGAATAGAGCCTGTGATCAGAAAGGTAGGGATAAATAGAAAGGGAGAAGACAGGACATCAGGGAAGTGGGATAGGGTGGAGGGTGTAGAATGTGTTTAAAGGACAGGGACAGGCACTGTTCTACGTGTCTGGTATTGACAGACTGATTCTATATTGCAGGGAGGACCAATTTTATTTAAAAGGCCAGAGATATACTTATTCAAAACATATTTATTAAGCCTTTTCTATATTCTAGGCTCTGTTCTAGGCACTTGGGTTAAGTCAAAAAAAGAAACAGGAAAAAATTTCTGTGTTAAGTTTACATTGGGGATGGGAGGTGGGGAAAGACCATGAACAATGAACATAATAAAAAAGTAAAAATATCTTAAAAGATGATAACCACTATGGAAAAAATAATGTGAAAAAATAGTAAAGGGAATCAGTAGTGCAGGAGTATGTTGAAACTGAAAGGGTGACTGGGATTGCCTGTTGAGAAGGCAACATTTTAACAAAGAACTACATGAGCCACATGGTTATGTTGGAGAAAAGCCCTCCAGACAGAGGGAAGAGCTAGTACAAGTGACTTAGGCCTAAGGCCTGAAAGGATTGGAAAATTAAACTGTAGACAGTTTCACAAGGCCCAGAGCACCTACAAGTAGTGCAGAAGAGCTTCTGAAGCTCCCATGTACTCCAGGAAGATAAAAGTAAGTTGGCAGTGGGATGGGAGCCAGGACAGAGTTTGAGGTTGAAAGTAAAGACTACAGCCACACACCTATCAATTGGAGGCACTGCCAAGGCTAATTGTGTGGATGCAGTGGGGGCAGAGTCTGGCTTCCATGGCTAGAGGTGAGGGCCGCTAAGCCTCAGTGTGGTCCAGTGAGGGCAATGGTGGGCACCCAGACCCCAGTCTCCTTCACAGGATGACTTAAAGTCAGTTAGTAACTGAAATGATCCTAAGGGACAAGGGAGTGAAACGGAAACCCTAACTTTAACTGAGTATCTGCCCTAGGAAACTGAATTTTAAATTAAAGGGAAAGGGATTTCTCTCAAACTGGAAACGTTGTGTTTGTTTGTTTGCTTTTTTATTTTTAAACAAAATTGTAGCTTGATAGCCCACTTAAACTTAGTTATACTTTTAGACAGATGAGAAATATTATGCTTGCTATGTGAATAGTTTATAGATGAAGAGAAGAGAAACCAAGAGTTAATTGATAAAGTTATTTCAATTTTTAATCCTTGAAGGTTATGTATCAGTTTGTTGATAGTATAATATTTGTTCATCTGTCTGCTGTTTATCAAATACTTGTTGGACACCTCCCCCTCCATCTAGGAGTACAAGTGAATTATGCAGCTTTGCAAGATACTAATCCTACCCTCAAGGGGCTAACAATGTAAAATATAAAAGTTTTTGTTACTGAAACATATTAAAGGCTCTTTGAAAATTTGATTCCAGAGGGTAGATTTGAAGATAAAAATTTATTTTTTGAGCAATTTATGAAAAATTGAGTGAAAAATGCAGAGTTCCCATAAATCCCCTCATCTAGACCCCAATTTCTCCTGTTATTAATACCTTGTATTACTGTGGTATGTTTTTTGCAATGTGTGAGCCACTGTTGATACATTATTATTAACTAAAGCCCACTGGGGTTCACTCCATGTATTATACATTCTGTGAAGTCTGACAAATGCATAATGACAAGTGTCCACCTTTATAGTATCATATAGAGTATTTTCATTGCCCTAAAAGTCCTCTATGCTCTGCCTTTTCATTCCTCCCTCCCAGAGCCTCCGGCAACCACTGATCTTTCTACTGTCTCCATAGCTTTGCCTTTTCTACAATGTCATACAGTTGGCATCTTATAGTATGTAGCCTTTTCAGATTGGCTTTTTTCACTTAGTAATATGCATTTAAAGTTCTTCATGTCTTTTCGTGGTTTGATAGCTAATTTATTTTTATTATCATGTAATATTCCATTGCATGGACATATCAAGGTTTGTTTATCTATTCACCTATTGAAAGCAATATTGGTTGCTTTGACACTTATTTTTTAATTTAGTCTTCTGTTCTATAACTGAATCTTCTTTTTCTTACTTAAATTTGGTCCTCCTATGTTTTCACTGAAAAAACACTGATATATTGTTGTTTTTGAATTTATTGATTGCAAGTGACAGAAACCCAAATTGAATCAATTTAAGCAAATCACTTAATTTACCATATGGGTACAGTCATAATACATGGAGCTTGAAGACAGGAACAAGGCTGAGCCTTGGAACAAGTGCAACGTGTCTGAGGACGTTGAATCTTGATTGTAAAAGCAGTTATGTATATGTGTATCTATCAAGTCACCTATCTATATATACATACAGAGGGTACCAAAAAATGTGTACATATTTTAAGAAAGAAAAACTGTATTAAAATTGTAATACTCAATATATACTGATAACAAAAGATGAATACAAGTCATGTTTGACTTCTGCAATTACAAGAGGTGCTCAAAGTGGTTACCATCAGCATCCAGACATTTCTGATCACAGCAAACTACTGCTTGAGGAATGTTGACTGACGTGTTCATTTGTATACATTTTTTTGGCACCTCCAGTATATATATGCCCACATACATATGTAACAGATTCTTTTCAAGTTGGTTTCCAACAATCTACAGATTTAGCCAATGGAAAGAAACTAGTCTGATTTTCTCTTTTGGTACCAAATCCAGTTTCTTTTGAAGACTCCACATTGATCCAGCTCGGCTGCCCTCCTCTGGGTTAATCAATTAAGCCATTGAAGCAGGGTCTAGAGAAGACCCCTGATGTGGCAGTGACCAGGTGGAAGGATTAATTGGGGTGGAATGGGTGGTATATGGTATGTGGTCAGAAGAAAATGGTGCACCTAAAGCAACTATGACGTTTTTTATTTTCCCCATGAAGTGCTGTGTTAACATTTAGATCTACATCTAGGTATCAGAATATTATCTATTGCAGAAAATTACTTAATGTGTTTTTGAGATGAATAATTCAGAGTACATGTTTGCTCTTTCTTTAGCTTGCTGCTGAAAACAGAAGGGTAAGAAAGACTATTTTTATACTGAAGACTATTCTCCCTTCAGTATAAATTCCTGACTTGGGTTTCCCACACTTAGTTTATGAACTTGTCATTAGAGTCATTTGGAATGAGTGAGACACAAGAAAGAGAACCTACTCATATCACATCTTAATAATCAGTGACATTCACCAGTTGATTCATTTAGCAGTTATGGCGAAAAGTATCAGACAAAGAGCACAACTATGTTGTGGTTTTGTGTTTCAATACAGAAGGGTAGAAATATTATTAGGCTCACATGATGTAACAGTCATCATTCGTTGTCCATTTACAATTATTCGTTTATTAATTAAACAAGTGTTTACTATGAACTGTCTGAATCTTTTACTAGTTAGAACTCTCTGAGGCACGGCCCCTGTCTTTTGTTGTTTCCTTAGTATATGCTACTGCACTAGCCTCAGAATAAGGACACAATCCACATCCACTGATTTGAACCGAATTAGGTTGACTGCCACTGGCAAATAAGGGATAACTAAAAGCTTCCTGTGCTCATGGACCTCTGCCGTATTGGGGCTGTAATGATTGGGGGAAAATAAGCAACATATGAAGATAGCAGTGTTTTCCATTTAATTAAGTACCAACTATATTCTAAGTACTGTCACATGTCGCACCTTTAGACCGCCTAACAACACTATGTATGTATGTGTTGGAAATTTTAAATACCTTGTCCAATGATATCTAGCTAATAAGTGTCATAACAGATTCAAAACCACACTCTAATAATTTTGTGTTTGAATTCATTACTCGCTCATATGGTGAGGTTGGGTTGCTAGTTTGTTTTTCATTTAAATCAGTTCCTTTCTTTGTATGCAGTCAGAAAAATAATGCTATTGATTTTCAATAATGCACTTGAACTTTTTCCAGTGGGATTATGGGACTCATTAAAATGTTGATGATTTAGCTCTATTTAAAAAAAATCTTCATGTCATTTCAGTTGTGGACAACAGTAGACATTTCATTATCAAGGCCAAGGATTCCTTAATTAGCAACCTCTTCCTTTGTGTGACACTAAACGGTTCTATAGGGGTGGGGCCAGTGACCTTGGCATCATTAATGCCGTGCTGTAGTCATCTCAATTCTAGTACATTATAAACTCAGTATTCCCTGCAGCATCTTTTTGATTTGTATAACCATGAGCTTCCAGACTCTAGTATTCCTTCCCACTAATAATTAGACTTTGGAAACTCAACTGCCAAAAAAATGTTTTTTAAATATTCTGATTTTAAATTATGTATTTAAGATATCTTTAATATTTGTATACATATAGTCCTGTAAAAACATATGTAGTTAGCAAAACAATACGATTTTTAGAAATGTATTCTTGCAGTTGAAGGGCTTTGTTACACAAGAAGGGCTTTGAATTAATTCATTCTACAGGCAGCAGGAAGCTGAGGCATCTGTGACTAGATTACACAGGATCTTTGTCATTCTCTTTTGGCAAAATACCTCTTTATCACTCAAAGATGTAAGAGCTAACAGGACCTTCTGTAATAATTCCCGTTATTCCCTGTAATCACCACTATTCACTCCTACACTATTTAGTAATGACAGATTTTTCTTACTAGAGAAATCTGAAGCTAAATTTATCCCCAAACTATTGCCCAAAGTATGTCGAAAATCAAGAGCTCAAATGAGGTGGTATGAGGTAAGAAAAAAATAATGGCTATTTTTATAATTCAGCACCTTGGAAAATAAATGTTTCGAGATATCAACCAATAGCTCTTAAATGGCATTGACACAAAGCACCACTAAAGATCTGCTAAATAACAGCCAGGCTTTTTCAATCCAGTATATAATTCGTGAGGTCACAAGATTAAGTGTAATCTTAATTCTTAGAAAATTAAGTTTATTTTGCATCTTAGTTTTTATGTGCTTTGGTTCAGGGTTGTGAATATTGTATCTTTAACCCGACAGGCACTGCAATCCTAATGTAATCATCAAATTGAAAATTCAAGTGCTAGGATAGGTGAGTCTGGAAAAAAATTTAAACCTGAGATTTTTATTATAATTAGCATGCCTATGTTAATATTTGAGACAGTTTAAATATTTTATAATAGAGAACAGAAAAAATTATTACAAGTTTTTTTTAATGTAAATTCATGAAGAAGTTAAAGGAATAGTATTCTAAAAGTAGATTAGAAATAAACAGGAATTTTCATAAAAGGACAGAGTAGCCTACTAAATACTCAGTTTCATTGACAGTCCTGTTCATATTACTCCAGTCTTTGAAAGGAAAAGTAAATAGGTGAAAGGTTAGAAAAGGCTAAAAATGTATTTTCATACGTGAAAACAACTGATTTTGATTTTAAAGCAACCGTTCCTTAATACTTCCTCATATGACCTGCACTTATAAGAAGGAATCCATTTTTTGATCACTTTGGGAGATTTTTTAAACTACGAGACATTAGAATCTTTGTCTCATATCTGTCTTTTACTAATGCTTTCCCCATGCCCTTGATCATGGTCCCCCACCCCTACCTTCCACCATGAGTGTCCTTCAGTCTCCTTTTGTGCCTAAGTGTCCCTGGCATCAGGGTTGAGATATTCTACATGCTAGGCTAAAGATTACCCCAGGACATTAACTTAATACGTAGCATTTTCACAGATTGCAGGATATTCCCACTCTGAAGAGGGCTAGACATTATAAACTGCTCAGTTAATGCTTGGTACAAATTACTGTTCCCTTACACAAATATGGAAAGGCACTCCATGTACTCACCAGCCCCTGCCTTCCAAATAAAAGTCAAACACCATTGGTCAAGTGTCCACTTACTCTCTTGAATAATCCTGCTAATTGTAGCAAGTCAATAATTTTGCTGTTCATCTGCTGAGTGGTGGAGACATTTTTTTTTCATATAAAACCTCAATTTATAAACATTTGTAATCTGAAATACAAATATATTCATTGTTTATTCCTTCATTCAACAATTAGATATTGAGAGTTCCAGGCACAACAAGAAGCTCTGGGGTCATAGAGACAATTAAGGAAAAAGACATGGTTTTTTCCCCTCTCAGAGCCATTAGTCCAGGGAAATGTTAGACTTGATCAAGAAAAGAAACAGCATTTATCACAGTCACTTGGGATTAAACATACCAAATTGCTTACAGCCTTTGCTGGGGACTAAATATTTGTATCACCCCAAAATCCATATTTTGAAACATAACTCCCCAATGTGATGGTATTTGGATGTGGGACCTTTGGGAAGGGATTGGGTAATGAGGGTGAAGCCCTGATGAGTGGGATTAGTGTCCTTATAAGAAAAGACAGGATAGAGATGATTGTCTTCCTCTCTGCTGTATGAGAGTACAATGAGAAAATGGCCACCGACAGGTCTGATATCTTGATTTTGGACTTTCTAGTCTCCAGAACCATGAGAAATACATTTCTATTGTTTAAGCCACTGAGTCTATGGTATTCTTGATATAACAGTGCTAAGTGACTAAGATAGCTTTACTGCTAGTATTCTTTGGGGCTATAGTTCCTTTACACATGTGTGATCCATGAGTCTTTGATTAATAAATGCATAGGACCAAAGGAACCTGAGAGAATAAATAGTGAGAGTTGGAATTTCTGGAGAATATGCATTGTTAGATGATCTTTTATTATCTGAGTCATTAATTATTAATTCAATAAATATTTATTGAACACATTATGTGGCAGACACTGTATTGGATTCGCATAGTGATAAACTATGTAGAAACGGTATCTCTTATGGGAGATTCAAGCAAAAAAAAAAATTACCCAAACAAAAAAACCCCAACAGTTTGCAAGCCTTTTATTTAAAAACCCAAGTTGTTATGGAAAAAAAAAAGTATGGGTCTTATGTATTAGGTTTTAAGCAATATGAGGGAAGAGATTTCTGTCTATTTTGTTCACTGGGTGTACCTATAGGAACAAAACTAGCACGTAACACACAGCTACGGACAATATAACACTAGTTGAATAAATCTGGCAAATAACAAAAGGGAGAGATGGGAGGGAACTCAGAGATAGTGGGACTCAGAGAAGGTGTATAAGTTTCCTGTTGCAGCTGTAATACACTATCACAAACTTAGTGACTTAATTAAAGCAACACAAACTTATCTTACAGTTCAGTTGTTCAGAAGTACAAAATGTATCACGTATCTCACTCAGAAAAAATCAAGGTGCAAGGAGCAGGGCTGCATTCCTTCTGGAAGCATTACTGGAGAATCAGTTTCGTTCCTTGGCTCCTGGCTGTGCATTTCCATCTTCCAAGATGCTGAGGCTGTCTCACATTGCCATATCTCTGGTCCCCTCTTCCATAGTCATAGCTTTGTCTTCCCCTTTTAAGGACTCCTGTGATTATGTTGGGAACACCAGCGTAATCCCGGATACTCTTAATTTAAGTCAGATGTTTAGTGACCTTCGTCTATCTGCAGTCATAATTCTTCTTTGCCATGTGACAATGTATTCACAGGTTCTAGGGATTAGGATGTGGGCCGCTTTGGGAGGCCATTATTCTGCCTACCGCAGTTTTCACTGAATAGTGATGCTGAGAAGCCAAGATCTGAAAGATGGAAGAAGTTAGTCATGTAAGAGGTGTGTGTGTGTGTGTGTGTGTATGTGTGTGTATGTACATGTGTACACATAAGCTAGTAGGGTGTTAGTGGTTCAAGTAATAGAGAGGGGAGAGAGCCTTTTAATATATTCTGTGGGAAAGAGTTTGCATTTACTTGTCAGTATACTTGGAAGCTATTGGTTTTGAAAAAGAATGATCTGATTTCTATTTTAAGTGGGTCACCCCAGGAGAAGAAAGAAACAGCATACAAATGTTTTTTTAACTGCAGAATACTAGAAGTGCGATAGGTTTATGAGAAAGGAGAGCTGGGAGCAGGTGATGGACTTGAGGGACTGAGGAATCTGCGTGGGGCAGTCTGAGGCTCATCCACCCTGGTCAGTTGCAGATCTGGTCAGGAGAGAAGGGTGAAGTGAGGTCACCAGTGGGGGGTGGGAAGGCCCTGAGCAGAGGGCAAGTGTTTTCTCCATGAACATATTCTTCACAGGTGAGTCTTTTCCAGATTTTTAGACAAGGTGAAGTCTTTTTTTTTTTTTTAATTAAAGTTTATTGGGATGACAATTGTTAGTAAAGTTACATATGTTTCAGGTATACAATTCTGTAATACATCATCTATATATCACATTGTGTGTTCACCACCCAGAGTTAGTTCTCTTTATACAACATCCATTTATGATTAAAACACTTAAATAAAATGGGTATATAAGGAAAGTATCTTAATATAATAAAGGCCATATATGACAAACCCTCAGCTAATCTCATAATTAACAGTGAAAAACTGAAGCCCTTGGCTCTATGTTCAGGAACACGACAGGGCTGTCCCCCGTCACCT
Source organism: Rhinolophus ferrumequinum (assembly GCF_004115265.2). Lineage (NCBI taxonomy): Eukaryota > Metazoa > Chordata > Mammalia > Chiroptera > Rhinolophidae > Rhinolophus > Rhinolophus ferrumequinum. The sequence continues at coordinate 39,823,080 of NC_046288.1, forward strand.
CTGCTTTTCCATATAGTACTGGAAGTCCAAGCCAGAGCAATCAGGCAAGAAAAAGAAATAAAAGGCATCCAAATTGGGAAAGAAGAAGTTAAATTGTCACTTTTTGCAAATGGTATGATGCTATATATAAGGTGAAGTCTTTATAGCAAGATCTGGCTCTGTGTCTGCTTTCGGCTTTTCGATTCTAAAGAGGATAAGTGAGGAATGGGGTCAGCAGAGTGAAAAAGATTCCAAGATCTGAGAAGCTAATAAAGCTGTGGCCACCTAGAGGTAGTCAAATGTGGCAAGCACATAATTTTTGGAGTCTGTTACACAAAAGCTATATCGGCTGGGAGAGTTTAAATGAGAAAGTGGACCTAGAAAATTCTCTCTAAGAATTTTTTTTTTTTAACACAGAAAGAAGGAAACACATTTTGTTTTGTTTTATTAATATTCGTGATACCCTGACTCCATAGAAAAGGTAGAGGAGAACTTTTCATTGTTTCCTCATTACAGGGGGCAAACTTGGAGGACTGGGAGCACAATCCCTAGTATATCGTGAGGGGCCCAGTGCAGCCCCAGGCCACTGGGGGATTCTCAGTCAGTGCTGGATGGCATCTGCATTTGTTTAATAAATTTTAGTCGTCATCATCTTCATCCTGTATTATTCATTAAAATGCCTGCAGCTAAAGCCGTTTATCAGTGAAGGAGTACATATGGTGCTATGTGCTGCCTTGTGATATTAAGGGATTACCGTGGAGACTGACGATAAACTAATGCTGCCAATACCTCTGCTATTAAGATATCCAGACCTCTTCATCATACCAAGCGTGGCCTGGAACAGGTGACTTGGCAGAATCGCAGCCGTAAACAGATGCTCATTTGGATGCTAATTAAAACTTATAAACCAGGTGCCATGTTGGGGGGACTCACATTTTGATAAATTATTTGTTAAGTATCTTCCAAGTGTATCCCTTAATATCAATTAAAGCTATTCAAAAAGAATTTACCATTTTAAAAGGAATCTATTGTTTTGTATGTGCCAAAAGGAGAGCAGAGTACAAGGAAATCTCCTGCACTGAGATATTCAGCATGGGATTATTAAAAATAAAACAGAACTTTATGTGTGGGCATTTCAGATGATTGGTGTCGAGAGGTTCGAATGGCACATCAGCATGGGAACTATAGTTCTACCTGCTTTCTGTAGGCCTCTGTCTTCAAGTATGACCAGGAGACACTGCTCGCTGTGACAGAGGAGTTTTGGGGTCCATTTTCCTGCTGCCATCCCAGCTTCTTCCCAGTAAGTGAGCATCCTTAGATGAAGCCCAACTGTAGACAGAGAACTATCAGGTCTGTCATAAGAGAAGGAACAAACCAATGGATGCACAAAGCAGAGTGAGTATGAATTGCTCTGGGAAAAACTGTTGAGAGCATTTACGTAGCATGCATTTGGGGTATGCTGACGGAAGGAGAGAACTTTGGAACAACTGGAGCCTCTTTACACTGCCTCAGCCTGTGGGAGATTGGAGCATTCATGGGGAGATGGAAGGACCAAATAAGCCTGAGATTGTTTGGCTTAAGTGACACTGGGTTGGCACTGGCAATAGATAAGCACATATTTTTCTTTTGTTACTCTCTTTGATCCATTTCCCTTTCTTGCAATATTTTTCTGTAATCCTAATTTTAAAAGAAGCAGGAAGTTACCATCTCAGTAGTGTTTGCAGGCAAAGATGGAAAGAGGCTATTCACTGTGGATGAAAAATAATGAACTTCATTGGGATTTTCATACAATGCAGGAAATAGAGAAATACTAGGAGGTTGGCAGTGACTGCCAGAGAGAAAATCCTGGCGAGAAATGTTTATGGAGGTAGTAAAGACCTAAAAATGATCATTTTAATTATTGATCCCTACAAATTCTAGCTTATTCTAACCTTAGAACTTTCTATCACCAATCTAGCTCTAAGGCATCTGATAGAATTTTTTTTCATTTATTAAATCAACAAATATTTGAGTTTCAGGCACTGTGTTTTGGTGCTATATGTATAGTGAACAAGAAGTGCATGGGCCCACCCCTCACAATGGTACTTCTTGACTGAGCCTTGAGGAGAGGGTTTGGCTCTGAACTTTACTCTCGGCAGAAGAGTTATATCATGTCAACTTTGGGGCCATGTAGATTCTACTGACCCCAAGTAAGGAACCATTCACGGAATCAAAATTATTATTAGAACTAGAAGTACCCTTTATCCAGTGCAACCTCCCAAGCTATTGTCTGTGAGTATAGAGTAAATCTCAGAAGCTTGTAGGTTATGACACAAAATGTGCGTGTATAAGAGTACTATGAAAACGATTATATATTGGTGTATTTTTTGTATAAGAGACATGTTTTTATTTTAAACTTGTGGTCCAAAACACTTAAAAAAATACACACACACACACACACACACACACACACACACACACACATATACATATATATATATTTTTTCCAGAATGAGAGAAACCTCTTTTGTTAACATTTCATTGATTAAGACAATAGAATTGCCTTTATTATGTAAGATGATTAAGACAGTAGTAATTGCCTTTATTATGTAAGAATGCACTAAAGACACAAAATAAGTGAGAATATCAGCAAGATTAAAGATGATAAAAATGTATATTTGTATTATGATTGTAAGAATATTAAATTATATATTCATTCATCCATTTAATAACTCTGATTGACTACTTAATATTTACTAGGTAGTGGGGGTATACCAATGAAAAGGCATGATCTTTGCCCCCAAGAAGCTCACACCTTAGTTGAAGGCAGATTTTTCAAGGGGAAATTTATAATACACTATGCAAATATCACAGTAGAGGTTTTATGGGATCTTCAAAGATAGGGTCTGCACCATAAGTGCAAAAGTCAGAGCAGGCTTAAGAGAAGACATAATGCTAGATTCAAAACATTAAAGATGAGTAGAGATTTGCTTGCTAAATAGGGGAAGAATCCTGGGGCAGAAGTCATGGATTCTGGAAACAGTATGGAATGTTGGGGAATCAAGACCTGTGTGCCAAACAGGACACAAAGTACTCTTATGGAGAGTGATGACCAATGAGGCTGGATAGACAGGTAGGGGCTGAGACTAAGGAGCTTTATTTCATATGCCTTAGTTTTTATTTAATTCTATAGAAAAAAAAGCATTAAGCAAGGTAATAAGAAAATCCAGGTTTCTTTTTCTTTCTTTCTTTTTTATATTAGTTTCAGGTGCACAAAACAATGTAATAGTTAGACGTTTATCATTTCTATCCCTCACACAGTGACAACCCCCTCCCCCCATCCACTATCCCTCTGACATCACACACAGCCATTACATTTCCACTGTCTCTATTCCTAATGCTGTACTCTGCTTCTTGTGTATATATATATATATATATATATATAAAATTGATAAAATATATATATATATATATATATATATACACAATATATATATAAAATTGTAATTGACATTCATTATTATTCAGCTTCAGCTTCAAGTGTACAGTGCAGTGATCAGGCATCTACATCTTCCCTGAGGTGGTCTCCCTAACGAGACAAGTGTCCATTGGATGCCCTACAAAATCTTTACGTTATTGATTACATTCCCCAAATTGACTTTCATAACCCTGTGGCAATCTTGTGGTTACTGACTGTGCTTTCGAATCCCCTCACCTTCCTCCTTATCTTCACCCACCTCTCATCTAGCAATGCTCAGTTTTTCCTCTATGTCTCTGAAACTGTTTCTGATTAGTTCATTCATTTATTCTTTTCTTTAGATTCCACATATAAGTGAGATCATATGGTATTTGTCTTTCTCTGACTTATTTCACTTAACATTATGTTCTCTAGCTCCCACCATGTTGTTGCAAATGGTAAGATTTCTTTCTTCTTTATGGCTGCGTAATACTCCATTGTATAAATGTACCACAGTTTCTTAATCCAGTCATCTACCGATGGGCATTCGGTTGTTTCCATGTCTTGGCTATTGTGTATAGTGCTGCAATAAACATAGGGGTACATACATTTTTTTGAATTAGAGTTTTGGATTTCTCTGGATAGATACCTAGGAGTGGAATTGCTGGATCATAAAGTAGTTCCATTTTCAGATTTTTGAGATACCTCCGTACTGTTTTCCATAGTGGCTGTACCAATCTGCAATCCCACCCACAGTGAACAAGGGTTCCCTTTTCTCCACATCCTCGGCAGCACTTGTTGTTTATTGATTTTTATTGATGATAGCCATTTTGACTGGGGTGAGGTGGTATCTCATTGTGGTTCTCATTTGCATTTCTCTAATGGTTAGTGAGGTTGAGCATTTTTTCATATGTCTGTTTGCCATCTGTATGTCCTTTTTAGAAAAATGTCTCTTCATGTCCTCTGCTCATTTTTTAATTGGGTTGTTTGTTTTTTTGGAATTGAGTTGAGTGAGTTTTTTATAAATTTGGGATATTAACTCCTTATCATATATATCATTGGCAAATATCTTTTCCCATTCAATAGGATCCCTTTTTGTTTTATTGATGTTTTCCTTTGCTGTGAAAAAACTTTTTAGTTTGATGTAATCCCACATATTTATTTTTTCTCTTACTTCTCTTGCCCAAAGGGAAAATCTTACTCCTTGTAATGTTTGTAAAGTTTCTTCCTATATTTTCTTCTAGGAATTTTGTGGTTTCAGATCTTACATTTAAGTCTTTAAGCCATTTTGAATTTATTCTTTTAGATGGTGTGAGGAGGTGATCCAGCTTCATTTTGTTGCATGTGTCAGTCCAGGTTTCCCAGCACCATTTATTGAATAGACTGTCTTTACCCCACCATAAATTCTTCCTTCCATTGTCGTAGATTAAATGACCATATAGGCATGGATTTATTTCTGGGCTCTGTATTCTGTTCCATTGATCTATGTGTCTGTTTTTATGCCAGTACCATGCTGTTTTGATTACTGTAGCCTTGTAGTATAATTTGATGTCAGTATCATTATAACTCCCACTTTGTTCTTACTTCTCAAGATTGCCGAGGCTATCCGGGGTATTTTATGGTTCCATATAAATTTTAGGATTATATGTTCTATTTCTGTGAAAAACGTCCTTGGTAATTTGATAGGAATTGCATTGAATATGTATATTGCCTTAGGCAGTATGGACATTTTAACTATATTAATTCTTCCTATCTATGAACATGGTATATGTTTCTATCTATTTGTATCTTCTTTAATTTCTCTCTTCAGTGTCTTATAATTTTCTGAGTACAGATCTTTTACTTCTTTGGTTAAATTTATTACTTCTTTGAAGCAATTGTAAATGGGATTGTTTTCTTAATGTCTCCTTTTGCTATTTTATTATTGGTATATACAAATGCAACTGATTTCTGAATATTAATTTTGTATTCTGCTACTTTACTAAATTCATTTATCAGCTCTAATAGTTTCTTGGTAGAGTCTTTAGGGTTGTCTATATATAGTATCATGTCATCTGCATATAATTACAATTTTACTTCCTCCTTACCAATTTGGATGCCTTTTATTTCTTTTTCTTGCCTGATTGTTGTGGCTAGAACTTCCAGTACTATGTTGAATAGAAGTGGAGAAAGTGGGCAACTTTGCCTTGTTCCTGATCTTAAGGGGAATGGTTTTAGCTTTTCCCCATTGAGTATGATGTTAGCTGTGGGCTTATCAAGGCCTTTATTATGTTGAGATATGATCCCTCTATTCCCACTTCCTTAAGGGTTTTTATCATAAATGGCTACTGGATTTTGTCAAATGCTTTTTCTGCATCTATTGATATGATCATATGATTTTTATTTTTTATTTGTTAATGTGGTGTATCGCATTAATTGATTTGCAGATGTTGAACCACACTTGCAAACCAGCAATGAATCCCACTTGATCATGGTGTATGAAGAAAATCCAATTTGCCAGCCAAAATGATCTCTCTGATGGCAGAGAAAATGAATAGAGTTTGAAGAGTGTGAATTAGATTCCTATGGCTGCTGTAACTGATTGCCACAAAGTGAATTAGTTTCCTATGGCTGCAGTAACTGATTGCCACAAAGTGGTTTAAAACAACACAAATTTATTGCATTAGAGTTTTGGAGGTCAGAAACCCTAAATCAAAGTGTTGGCAGGACTGTGTTCTTTCTGGAGGCTCTACAGGAGAATTGGTTTCCTTGTCTTTTCCAGCTTCTAGTGGCTGCCTGAAGTCCTTGGCTCAGGGTCCCTTTCTCTATTTTCAAATGTAATGGTGTAGCATCTTCAGAGCAACTTCAAATCAATATCTTTCTCACTCCTTCCCACCCCATCATGTTTCCCTCTTATAAGAAACTTTATGGTCACTTTGGGCCAACCTGGATGATCAAGGATAATCTCCCCATCTCAAGATCCTTAACTTAATCATGGCTGCAAAATGCCTTTTGCTACATAAAGTAACACATTCACAGATTCTGGAGATTAGGACATAGATATTTTAGGGGTTTCTTATTCTGCCTACCAAAGGGTAGGATGAGAAGAATGAAATAGGGATATCGTTTAGAAGATTGTTTCTCTAATCGAGCAATGATGAGTATTTAAATGAGGTTGTGGATAAGCGATTTCATGCCTAAATATTTACCCAAGAGAAGAAAAAACATGTTCACAAAAAGACTCGTATAAAAATGCTCATTGCTTATTTATCATAGCTCCAAACTAAAAACAATCTAAGTGTCCATCAACAAGAGTCCATCAACAAATATTCATACAATGGAACACATTTTTAATACCGGCAGAATGGATAAACCTCAGAAACATTATGCAAATGACAGAAACTAGACCAAAAGAAATTAACACTATGATTCCATTTGTTTAAAGTTCTAGAAGAGGTAATGCTAATTCATGGTGAGAAAAATCAGAACAATGTTTCTTTCAAGAATGAGACTGAGGATGAGTATATCTGGAAAGGGTCAAGAGGAAACTATGTAGCGTGATGGGAATGTTCTGTATCTTGATTGGGATTGACATTATTCAGGGATTTGCATATATTAAAACTCACTAAACTGTACACTTAGGACCTGAGCATTTTGTTGTTTATGAATTATACATCAATTAAAATATAGTAGCAGCACTGGGGATAAAATGGAGGAGAAAGATCAAGAGCTATTTTGAATCTAAAACTGACAATAATTTTTAATTTGTTGAATACCAGTGAGAGAAGAAAAAGAGAAATGGACAGAGAAATAAATTTCTAAACAACATTAAACAAACAAAGTCAACCAGTGTGATTTTTATGCACAGATTTTAGTTTTATCAACATTAGCGTGTTTCCCCCAAAATAAGACCTAGCCGGACAATCCACTCTAATGCGTCTTTTGGAGCAAAAATTAATATAAGACCCGGTCTTATTTTACTATAATATAAGACCAGGTCTTTAATATAATATAATATAATATAATATAATATAATATAATATAATATAATATAATATAATATAATATAACATAACATAACATAACATAAAACTGGGTCTTATATTATATTATATGCTTTTTGCTCCAAAAGACGCATTAGAGCTGATTGTCCGGTTAGGTCTTATTTTGGGTGAAACACGGTACAAAAATAAGACACAAAATGTTGCCCGACATAAAATACAAGTAAAAGACATTTCAGAATTTATTTGTTATTCTTCTTTTTGTACTTTAATTCAAAGGACTAAATGTTAGTTATCAACTTCAGAGAGGGTCAGTGAGTGAATTTGGACCCTGGTGTGAAAAATAGAGCTGATAGCATTCAAGCTTATTTGCTAAATGGATAGATAGATATAGGATATCGATATAGATATAGATATAAATATAGATATAATTAACACAACTCCGCTGTATTCTAGGACAAGTCTGTAAGGCAGATAAATTCAGCAATTACTGTAGTTTATTTGGAACATAAACAGAAGGTATTTCTTGAACTTTCCAGAGCATTTGCCTGTTGTGAACCTTTGCATGGTCATCAATACATTCAAACTGCTTTGAAGAATAGTTAAATTCAGTTTAACTGCAAATTGTTTTTAAAAGATGTTCTTATATTCATTACCATCATATTGAAGATAAATAGCTTGCTTTAGAGAATCTGAATAACTATTTTTGGAGTTTATTTAATATGAACAGACACCATCTGAATCTCTGTTATGGTAATTCCATTGGTCATCTAACTCCAAGATTCTTTCCTTTGTCTTTTTCTCTCGTCTCCTTCTTTCCCCTTTCCTCTCCCTCTCCTCTCTTCTCGGCTTCCTCTTCCCCCACTGACTTTGTATATCATATCTAGTTTCATGTACCATCTAAATGCTGATAACTCTCAAATTTCTATCTACAGTCCAGACTCCTCAACCAAACCCCAGATTTATATATCCCGTATTATCCAGAGGCTGTAGCAATTCAGGGATTTGGAGGTTCAAAGGAACTAACTGTTTTTGTTGTCTACAGAGTTCACATTAGTCTATAGATTTCAGTCTGGAAACTGCTTGAACCTCTCATTATATAATATGCTCCTATTTCTCCCTACCTTTTCCAAAATTTTCTTTGGGAAGCCACAGTGAAACACCTTAAAAATTTGTACTTCCCTTCTGACCAGCTCAGCTTGGAGACCCTGATTTCTTAGCTGCCTATATTTAATAATCAGTACAGCTACCAGCTCATTATTTAGGACCTAGGTAGTTTATTATATTAATTAATGAAGTTTTGTTATCTGTGCTCTGAGGTAACTTAAAGCAGAGTATAGTTTCTGAGCCTTTGCAAAATAAATTCATAAATTAAAAAAAAATTCATAAATTCAAAAGTTGTTTTCAGCCAGGCTAATCAACACTGACCATGAGCCATAGTTCAAACTGAACACCTTTATCATATTGACCTGTGGAGTCTCCGGTGAAACATTTTAACCTTAAAGCCAAGCAAAGTTTTACACAATTTTGCTACAAGTTGAAATTTAGTTCAGGGTTTTAAGAAAGCTGAGAAAATAAAATTAATTTAAATGGAAGGAGTGGACGACATGCCTTGTCTATCTGGAGAATTCTTTTGGTGTTGCCAAAAGATCTTGGAACCAAAATCTAGGAACCATGATTTCTGCCTTAGTGCTTTCACAAAGCCATTTGTGAAAGGAAGCCCCGTGGCTTCTATAAATTTTCTATTATAAACCAGAAGAAAAGTCCTATTTTTGGTGTCAGCTTGAGAGCAAATGGTTTTGAGAAATCAAAAGGGAACATTCCTTCACACATTGTACTTTGAAATTTTACTGCAAGGTCTGGTTGGAATGGATGAAACGTGAGAGGTTTTTTTCTTCCCTATTTTACTGAAATCTAAATAACATGTAATGTTTTAGGAAGACAGCTAAGTTGCCAGGAGGTTGAAATTTATTTTCTTGAATCTCACATCACATGACCGGGAGGCATTATTAGGCTGAGGATAAACCAAAGGCAGAAATTAGAAACTGTCATTCAAGAATACACTCTTTTTTGAACTTACAGAGAATTTCTATTGTTGGTTGTCAGTCATTTTACATGGTATATGGAGATGGACAAGAGTCTTCACCTATTTCAGGTTTTTCACTTATAAAATGAAATTAATAATGATAACACCACTTGCCTCATGGCATTGTTAGGCAGATTAAAGGAGACAAAATCTTTAAAATACTTAAAACCGCATCTAACATATGGCTCAATGTCAAATAAATGTTAATTATCTTTATTCACAGTATAACATCACTTTCATGTCCTACTTCAAAACTAAAGGTTCTTTAAAAGAATCTATTGCTGGTGGATATTGGCTTAGATTTTAATGTCATTCTTCTGTCAGGATTTTTGTGTCAGCAAACGATAGAAAACCCAATGGTAGGTACATTCATTTATTCCAACCAGGGGTCTACCTAATGCAAACTTTCTAAAACCCAAAAAGGAAATATATTTGCTGATAGCTGAAAAAATCCAGGGATAACTTCACTCAAGGCTTGATCCTGGAGCTCTAACGATGCTGTCAGAATACAGTTTTTCTTAGGATTTCAACTTTGTGTTCTGCTGTGGGGACTTTATTCTCAGCCTCCTGGGGTCTCAGGCTCTTATTTCTAGCCTCAACTTTAGTGGCCACAGAGTAGATGCACAGTCAATGGTTGCCTCCACCCCTTCCCGTTCCACTCTGTAACCCTCTCTTATCCTTGAGTCAAGGTCCTTTGGATGGTATTTCTCTCAACCACTTCTACTCTAGAGATCACTTTACATTCTCTCTCTTTTTATTTTTTTCTTTTTGGCTTCCAGCCTGCCGTTCTTTCTAAGAAACTGGTCTAGCTCCTCATAGCCTCATCAGCTCCTACGGCACAGCAATAGAGCCTCCGTCCCTAACAGCTGGGCCCATGGTCTTGTCACTTATGCTCTTTTCAGGAATGTAGTGTATACTTGAACGTATTTAAGACAACCCACCATCTAGTCCTGAGAAGTACCAATTTTCATCTCATCACATTTAAACTACTTACAACCAATGTATTCTTTAATTTTATAATACAAATTCTTATTTCCAAAATAATTTTCTCCCTGTGAAGTTTGAAAAACAAAACAAAGAAATATAAATTAGAGGAGCATAAACAAGCAAATGAAAATGCCTGCAGTACCAACCCCTAGAGATAGCTACTATCAGCTTCTTGGTTTAGTTTCCTCCTTCCTCCCTTCCTTCCTTCCTTGCTTCCTTCTTTCCTTCGTTCATCTTCTGTCTTCTTATTTGAACATACATACATATTTAATGATATTTTAATGTTCTCCTTCTATCCTCTGGCTGTTTGTTTTCAATCTTCTCTTCTGCATCTTCCTCATTTTTCTGGCTTCTAGATGTTAGTATTTTTGTGGCTCAGTCATCGGGCATCTTCTTTATCTACACTCACATCCAAGGGTGATTTCATCTAGTCCTGTGGCTTTTAACCCCTGTGTGGTGATAGCTCTCACTTAGACTACTTCTTAAATGTCAGACTCATACATCCAAGGACTACTAGCCTTTTCTGCTTGGATGTCTTAACGGGCACGCCAAAGCAAACTGTTCATTTTATACTCAGGTTTGCTCTCCTTGCACCTTTTCCATCATAGGAAATGGCAGCTCCATTCTTCCAGTTACTCAGGCCAAAAAACCTTGGTGTCATCCTCTCCACAATTTCCTTTGCACTGTGCATCTAAACCATCAGCAAATTTTGTTTTCTCTACCTTCAAAATACTTCCAAAATCAAAGTCTTTCTCAGTGCTGACTGTTACAAGACTGTTACACTGCTCTAGTCCAAGACGATTGCTTACCTAGATTATTGTAGGCTCCCTGCTTCCACCTTTACCCTTCCTTGGCAGTCTGAGTGACTCTTTTAAAATGTTAGTGATTCTTTTTAAATGTCACTCCTCTCCTTGAAATTCCCCAGAGACTTCCCATTTACACAAAATAAAATGACACATTTTTATTATGGCCTAAAATGTTCCTGCCCCATTGTGATCTGCATTCCCTAGCTCAAACCTTTCTCTGGTCTCACCTACTCCTTTCTATTTTTCCTACTTCATTCTGGCAGAAAACTCCTCTGACTCTTCCTGCTTTCTCAGTGGTCTCTGAGACTGCAGCCACATTTTGTACGTGGGCCTGCGTCATGTACAAACTCGTCATGAGACCCTCTGGATCTGTGCTCTACCAAATGGATGCTCAGGCTGTGGATCCTGGTGCCAGTTTACTGAATGCTACCATCTTTCCTCTTCTGTTTTTTGCTTTTATTGGGTTGTGATACATGTTCTACCCCTCCCATTAAAATGATTCCTTGGCCCCACTTGGTCCTCTTTCCCCCAAAGTAATTTCTGCCTACTCAGCCCTTTAATATCTTTCCCTTCTCTCCATTTAAAACAAACAAAAAACACACATAACGATTGTGCTTTCAGGCAGTCAGCTATGAGAATAGAGTTACAATAATAATCATAAAAAAAAGCAAAATAGTATTTCTATGGCTTTGACTCACACTATCTAATGGAACTCACAATTCTCTAGAATTCCTTCCAGATTGGTCTAGATGGAATCTACGGTGGAATCTAGAGTTGGAAGCCTAGAATCAATGCCTTTCATTTTCTGCCTCACTTGCTCTGGCTTGTCATGATAATGCCTGCATACTACTGATACCCAAAGTGACAGATACACCACTGATGGTGACTGAAGGTGCTTCTGTCCTAGAGCTGCCAGTGCCCAAGGCCAAGGGAGCCAACATTTTTGCCTAGTTCCCTGATGTTTAATATTGAGGACACGGAAAGGGCTGCCATCACCACCAAAGCTCTCACCATTCACTGTTGCTGATGATAGGAAGTTTCAATGTCCCAGTGGATTTATGACTCTACTTCTTTTGGCTATTCCCGTTCTCTTTTTGTTAGTCACTCCCACTAAGCCTGAGAGTTGAATTTGAATGGCAGGTGCCATTTGAATGGCAGGTGCTGTGTACTCATTCAATATACATCATTCAAATATGATGATCATTCAAATGAGCATCACAGATACTCATTTATTCCGACCAGGGGTCTACCATGCACCAAACACTGTTGTCGGACCTGGGAATCCAGCAGTGAGCAAAGCAGAAGTCCTCGTCCTCATGGAGGTTACCTTTTAGTAGGTAAGGTAGACAATAAAGCAAATAAATACTACTTTGCTAATTTAAGGTGGTAAGTGCTATTTAAAAAAATAAAGCAAAGTAAGGGGACAGACAAATACAATAGCTTAAAGCAATTATTTTGGCCTTCTCTTGACTCTTAAATCAGTATACTGGGAGTGCCAAAAAATGTATACACATTTTAAGAGATGTTTTCTATGCTCAAGTATTAGTTCACCATAATCAGAAGTGTCTGGACGCTGATGGCAACCACTTTGAGCATCTCTTGTAATTGCGTAAGTCAAACGTGACTTGTATTCCTCTTTTGTTATCAGTATATATTGGTATATATTGATATACAGTTTAATTGTAATTACAATTACAATTAATACAGTTTTTTTTTCCTTTATTAAAATGTGTATACATTTTTTGGCACCCTTTTTATAAGTCAAACTTGACGGTATCAATTTAAAAAGTTTTTTATGCAGTTGCATTCAGTGAAGGCATTAGACCCTGACAAGATATAATTTTATAGAACCCCAAAACTTTCAAACTTGCCTCACACTGACATTTAAGGAGGGTCATGGGGATCAATTAATCACATTTTCTAAGATACTATTTTCTAAGTCCACGTGATACAGAGACCAAAAATGTGTTAGAGTATAGGTAGAGTTTTTAAATCTAATTTCCCTCTATCTTTTAAAAATGAAAATGACTTTGGATGAGACAACATGGGCACAACTCAAAGTAGAGTTTCTTATATAGATGTAGGAGCGATGAGGTTAAAGAGGCCTTCGGTCAAGGAGAGAGAGGGGCAGTCACTAAGCTTGGAAAACTGGTAGAGGAAGAAAGGGTGCTTTTATCTGTCCTGTGCAGCCAAGTCCAGCCATCTCAGCACGCCCTGCAGCGTCCTACATTAGTCTTTGAAATCACCCATCGACTGAGATCTAAATGTGCCGCTCAGCTGAAAGAAGATGAAATGTCCATAAGGCCTAAGACAAATCAACGGATAACTAACAAACTGATTCTGAGATGATTTCTACCACCGTGTCTTTGATAGAACAGGAGGTAGAGCAAGAAAAATGCTTTGAGTTGCAGTTTTCTTTGTGCTTTTATTGTCTATGCTTATGCATTATTGAAATGAAATTGTTCTGTAGTGAATCAGTCACAGGGAATGCTTGTGTGTAGTAATTAATATTTACTTTCTGTCAGAGTGCATAGACACAGCATTGTCAGGCCAGGCCTGCTTATTTTAAAAAATGGGAGATGCCATTCTCGATGGTCATAATTTGGCAACAGCGAAGAAAAATGAAGTTTAATTTTAACTGTAGGGCATCATGAAAAAGAGAGAGGGAGATGTAAATGCAGAAAGACTTGTACATATTTAAGTCAGATTTTTCTGACATCTTAAAGGAGAAGTTTACAAATAAATCAATTTGATTCTCCAATAAAAGAATTTGTGTAAAAGGAATACTAGAACCCATTGAAATCTTTTTTTATTTTTTTTAACAAGTGGAACTACTTTAGCTCATGGAGAGGCATGATAGTGTAGTGGTTACCAGGATAGATTGGTGCTAGATTGCAGGGTTGGAAACCTCACTCCACTTCTTACCCACAGTGGGACCATGGACAAGTTTCTTAACCTCTATGTGCTTAATTTCTTCCATATGCAAAACAGAGATAATAATTGTACTTACCTAATAGGATTGCTGTAAAATTAAAAGAATTAATGGGCAAAATGTACCTAGAAAACTGTTAAATAAATAAGTTACTACTATGACATCTAATCATTATTAGCTTTATCGCTCATGTTGTACAGCATAAGAGTGACTATCCTCCTAAAATCCCGGGACTCAACAGCAGAAAGAAAAGAAATTCAGAGACAAACAGAAAGAAAGTTAGGATAGCAATAGCACTGATGAATAAAGAGAATTTAGAGAGGGAATTCCCTAATTCTTTGAGTTTTATTAAATGTGAGGGTTAATCACAAATGGGCCAAAAGACCAATTAGGAGAGGTGATGTTAGATGGCCCCTTGGGAGAGACAAGCACATTTACTTGTTCCCAGCTTTCTTTCTTCTTAAGACACAAGTAAATGACAACTGTATTTTGTACCTACTAAATTAAGTATGGGGAAAAAAAGCTTTCTTGTATTTTGACTTCAAATTGACTTCTCCAATACCCTTAACCTTTATAATTTAGCAGGATCCCAAGGCCTATCAATGAACATTATTACTTTGGAGAGTTCCATTTTCTATTCCATGTTTCTTTTTATAAATGTGGCTATACAGTCTCTATAAAGCTACATCTAAATTCAGATTCAGAGAAAAAGGGCTTAAAATTAGAATGAACACCTACTGTCACTAAGTTCCTTGTGTATAGTTTACAGAAATGCATTTAATTTCTACAACTGCATTTTGAGATGCCTGCTATCATTCTTGGAATATTGGAAATCAAGTAGCTTGCCCACGATCACCCAAACAGAAGATAATGCCTGATCTTTTGATTGTACATGTTTGTTGATTGTAAACACAGTGACTTCAATTCAAAAGCAGTTATTCAAAGATTTTTAGAATCCGAAACTCTCACTTTACTACTTAATAACTGTTTATTTTTTAAATCATTTAGCCTTTCTGACCTTTACTTTCTACTGTATTAAATGAGGCAAAGACCAGCTGCCTACATCAAAGAATTGTTATGAGGATTAAATGAGATGAGTAGAAAATGCTTCAGAATCAGACAGCTCTGGTTTCAAACCCCTACTTTACCATGTAAGGAACTTGGCCAAGTTATCTCAACTCTCTGCACCTAAGTGTTCTGATCTGCAAAATTAGGTGAATGGTGCCTACATATTAGGCTGTGGTTTTTAAAGTGTAATAAGTACACAATGAACCTAACCTAAACACTAGAACACAATAAACACTTCATAGATGGTTGTGGTTAATGTAATTTTTATAATAAAAAATATACATGTATCTCTCTCTAGGGGGCCCAATCTACTCATAACTCTGTATAATTATTAAAAATGTAGATTTGAAAATGTGGGAACTTTTCTGAACCCATGGCAGAAATGAAAGTCTAAAATTCTCCCTATATTTTGTATGGTAATTGTCTTAATAGAAGACAGTTTTCAAAGGGTATAAACACTAAAATACATATTTTACATAGAATTCCCACTTCATTTGAACCCTACAAATGGAAAGGTTGTGAACTATTGCCTTGATGAGTTACCATATTTGATAAAGGCTAGTTGTGCTTCTTTTTGTCAAGTGAAAACAGAAAATGTAAACAGAAAGGCAGATCCAGCTGGCAATTGACTGGCAGTAGTTTCTCAAATCCATTCTCTCTGTTTTCCTTATTAGCAGAGTTTTTGCTGGGTACACAGCTACCCAGCTAGAACCTACATTCCCCATCCTCCCCTGTAGCTTGGCATGGCCAGCGATGAAGTGTCTGCCAATAGAAGATGAACAGAAGTGAGTGTGCCCCTATCAGGTCTTGTCCTTAAAGCACTGTATCTGTACCCTTATTGGTTCCTTCCCCTTTCCCTCTGAAGCACGATGACGGCCACCCCATACTTGGAAGCTCTGTGTTAGGGATAGAGAGTTTCTTCTCCACTGTAGGTTCTTGGAGAGTCTTCCAGAATGAAGCTGCCCCATATTCCTGGACCAGATGGACTGTTCCATGGAAGACTTAAATATCTCTCTTATTTTAGCCATGGCATTGGGGTTTCTTTGTTATAGGAACTCAAACCTTGCCCTT
This sequence comes from Rhinolophus ferrumequinum, assembly GCF_004115265.2. NCBI lineage: Eukaryota > Metazoa > Chordata > Mammalia > Chiroptera > Rhinolophidae > Rhinolophus > Rhinolophus ferrumequinum. The sequence goes on from NC_046288.1 coordinate 39,839,425, forward strand.
AAATAATACACAATTAAAGTTAGAACATGGGTGACCAGCTTGGCCAGCTGTTCCCTTTCTTGGAGAGGCATGACTCTTATCAAAGAGAAACTTACAAAGCAGAAGTTTTACGATTATCAAAGAGGAAGACTTTTATTGAATTATTTGACAACGTAAAATTTCTTCCCATAACACGAAGGACTGAAATGTGCCATAAACAATAAACTGTGTTTCCAAAGAACACAGACTTTCCACTACTGAAAATGTTACCTTTATCTTATATCATATGGTCCAAAGTGGGTATTAACAGCATTATTTTGATAAATTTGGCCTCATGTTGGCTTGGGAGAATAAACAGGCAGTGACTAATAGGCAAATAATTTAAGGAGTTACTTTCTTAAATGTTTTACAGACTTCAATGCTCTCTTTCAAAAAGGTTATGGTTATTTCAGTCCCTGGATAAAAAGCATTTGCTCAAAAAATGTTTTGAGAAAAAGTGAATGAAGAATGTAGAAGTGTTATCGATGCAATAGACGGTTGTGAAATATTCAGTGAACTTCAGTGAAAAGAGAAAGTCATACTTTCTGGGCTAAAAAAATGAAAAACGCTTTCTTTTTTGCCATTCTTTCCCAAAATGTTTTAAGAAATCTACACAGTTTGCAAGACTAGTTGAGAGTAGTTGAGAGTAACTTCTGGAGAAAGAACATAATGAAAGAAAACCAAATACATAGTCTATTAATATAAATTCATTATCCCAAGTAAGAATTTAAATCATGAGGTCTAGCAGTCTAATTAACAACCAACATTTTTGTTCCTGTCTAAATCATTTGTGTGTTTTTTAATGGTAATGGAACACACCAAAATAGTGATATCCATATCCTTAAGAGACAACAAATATGAAGTATCAAGTTCTGTTGTCTTAAGTGTAATTTTTTAAAACCAAATTTCCCCAGTTTTCCTCTGTATCACATAGGCAGCACCTTTGAAGTAAACAAATGTCTAAATTGATCAATTCCTTGGAAAGCAAATCGCAGTATGACCCAACCCAGTCAGTTGCATCATGGCTTCAGGATATGCTAGGAATTTGTAGTTCTCTGAAGGTAGAAGGCAGAAAATATATGAGCCTTCCAGAGGGCTGTCTTCCCTCTTTCAGTCTCCAGCTGTTCAAATGAAGAGCTCAACCATCATAAATCAAAGAAAGGACTTCTAGACAGCAGTGGTTTTCAATGCTAAATGAACACCATGTATATACTTTAGGGGTGATTTTTCATGGTGAGAACCTTGAATTAGAACATTTTGTCAATATAATGGTTTCCTTTATAATTCTGAGGGATATAAGGCGGTCACAGGTTTTACCAGATTGCCAAGGAGTCCATGGCACAGTAGCGTTTAAAAACCTGATCTAGAGTATTGAGGACTAGCAGATACTGGTGGAGGCTCAGCACTCCATTCAACCAGGCTCCAGATGAGAGCTGGATTCCACTTCTAGCAGGGAACCAGCCCTGTAGGAATCCTGTAGGATTTGAGTGTTCAGTTTAGGACCCTAGAATTCAATTTTAACACCTTTCCATTCCGTCTCTCCCTTATTTTACATACTGATTTCTCACCAATGACTTCTAAGTGATTGGTAAAATGTCTCTATAAACTAAGTTCAATGTAAATATAAATGCAAGAAAATATTATTTTATAGGAAACAAGGTCAAATGTCTAGTGATCCTACCAGTGACATAATTATTTGTCAATTACTAGACATTCTTCCCTATTGTCCTGTTGTTTTATGAGAATTTAATGCTATCTGCATGGGTTGTGTTGACATATTTTAGGCTAAATAAATTGAACTACTGTGTTTTATAAACACTTGGGGAACAGCCAAACTTTGTTTATACTTTCCTGAGCAGTTTCTGTCATTTATAAATCCTTTTATGTTTGAAAATGTTTGAAAATTTTATTTACACATCCCTAGATGGTTTACCCAACCAAAACTGTTTTTTGAAAATCCATTCAAAACCAAATCTATTTTGATTTTTTTCATATCTTTTGCCTTCCAGGAGAATGCAAATAGTCCTACTTCACATTCTTTAAATTCCAGTTAAAATTAAGAACTCCCAGTGAAGTGGAATCACTGAAAGGAAGTCAGATGGGGCTGAGGAAACCTGGATTCAGACATAGCTCTAGGACACACCAGCTGGAGAGATTTGGCCATATCACTTAATTTAGTGTTTCTCAACTTGGTGACACATGAAAATCATCCCAAAACTTTATGAAATATGATCACTGAAGTCCTCTCCATGCCCCAGGCTTAAGTTTAAGTAGTTGGGTATAGAGTCTAGCCCTCCAGAAGTTTCCAAAGCTCCCCTTAGTGATTCTAATGAGCAATCAGAATAGATCAGTTATTAGGGTTTCAATACCTCCATCTGATTAAAAAGAAAAGTAACCAGATTTTCTGTGTCCTGGGTGCATTATGAAGGTCAATGGAAATAGTGGATTTTCTCATTTCAAACTTAAAACACTATAAAATTAATGATGATGAGGCAACATGACAAAAGACTTCTATATCCCTGCCTGTGTTTCAGTTTCAGTGTATAAAATGAGTAAAGCTATTTCAAAATGTCTAAAGAGCAAAGATTTATTGTTGTCATTATGATTGTTTTGTTTCTTCACTTATTTGTCAAATAAATCCTGGCTTATATATTATTTCTCATAGGATAAATGATGAAAATAATTTTATCATATCGCTAACATAAAAAATGACTATTTTATTATTTATTTAGACATTTAAAAGTCATAAACTGTTTTAACCCTACTAGGAGGTTGACATTTGGGTTACCGTGTAAATATTTTTATAATGAAGATCTTGGATTTGTTAAGCAATTTAATAATCTCACTCAAGACCTAGGCATTAGTTTTGTTTATTTGTTTTTGTTGATTTTAGAGCAAGAAGAACATTCCTTGTAGATTACTGGCTCCACAGAACCATGTAAGATGGTGGCTCGGATCAAGTTCCCCAGCAGTAGAGCCTAAGATAAGGATTTGGATGCACGTGGTTTACTGAGGGAGGGTTCACAGGAGTAAGGAAGTGAGAGATGCCGTCTTGGACAGGGGAAGAAGCTAAGAAGCTAGCTCTGATGTGTCCTCAGAACTCCAGCCTCGGTCTAATCCCACAGAGAATGAAGAACCATCAATAGCACCACCGAGTTGGCCCCACCTGAGGCAAGGGGGACAGCCTTTTTACCCTGAGGACAGTCAGATTTTGGATGAAGACAATTCTCTGGAGAAGAGGGCAGCTGTGTGCCATAGCAGTCAGACTCACACCACAGCTGGAGTGTGTACACTGCTGGTAAAAGAAGCCTAGGAAGATACCCACAACATTTAATTCAGCATTTAATTCCTTGCCCCAAATATCATTCTACCCATTTTCCATTTCATGTTCATACTTTCATTCCTTCGAGTATTTGAGAGTCTTTGGTAAAATGAGCATATCCTTTGAGCATATCCTGGATCACACCTTAGTTTGACACCTTAGCTATAGGGAGAAGAGACGTATTTACTGAGCACTGGCTAGATTTTAGTCATTGTGATATGCCATCATCATTCACAAATATCTTCTTATGTAATTCAAGAGATACTTTAGCTACAAACAGTGATATGAGAGCAAAAAATATCTAAGAAGGATATTTGAAGAAGAGGAGTGCTTTCAAAGGAGATAAGACTAAACTCTTGAGGACATATACCAAATGTTTATGCATATCAGTGCAACATAAAAGTTATTCAGGAAATCTATGCTAAACCCATGAATATAAATGACACCAGGAAATAGAATGATGACAGAGAAGAGCTATTTACAGAATTTGGTCCATTCACAATTTTTCCCAGAATTAGGGGAAAAAAAAGGAACCCAAAAGGTACACATTTGATTTAGACTTAACAAGACACAGAAACCCATTTAAAAAAAAAAAAAAAAAAAGAAAAAAAGAAAAAAAAAAGACAGTGGTGCAATGCAAGGGCAGTACTTCTCTTGCATGATAACTTTATTTTTAAAATTGAGATTCTAGTGTTATTCCGAGGTAGTTATCCTGAAAGATGATTGATTTAGTGCAATACCCTTCAGATTACCAGTTGTGTCAATATTCTGTAGATTCCTCCTCTTTGAACCAAAGTTAGAGTTTTGTTGATTTGATAATCATAGTGGAAAACATTTGTTCATTTCCTTCCAGGCAGAATGCCCATCAGATTTTCATCAGCCTTGCAAACACATTCTTCTGGCATGGAACATGATTTCATTAAATTGTGCTAGAACTTTCTTCCGGGGTTACACAAAACAAACTGCAGGTGTGAGTTGGTTTTTCTTTTTTCACTTCCCTATACTTGTGACTGTCATCCTTATATACTCCAGTGTCTGCTGTTTAATCAAAGGAGGCTTCAGAAAATCCATGTTTTTCCTGTCATCAACAAGTACTTTTACCAATAAAAAAATGATTCATCTCCCTCCTTAGACAACTAATATTTGTTCATTTTTTATCCTTAAACTTCAGTATCAGAAAATCACAAATTTGCATAAATAAACACCTACTTACTTCACTTCCTCATCCTGCCATCTTGCAGGTGTCTGAAAACCATGATCTTTTCCTGTGGGCCTACTCAGCCATTGACGTTTGTGCTATTTTTCATTCAAAATGTTAACACATAAGCAAATGTTTTAATAAAAATTAGTAAAACGCTAAACATATTTTGAGTTCAGAAATACAGATACAAATATGCTGACCTCCATCTAGGACTAAAGCACTATAAGTCACAGTTCCTTGGAGTTTCTCTTTTATGAGTAATAGATTTACCCCTACTGTATATAGCCTTTGCCTTTACATACTCACCTTGGTGCTCTCCTGCAGATGCTGAAACTGCTTGGATAGGAAAGGTCTCCTGTCATGGAACAGAATGAAGCTATTTGGCATTAAACACACGGTTTGCCTCAGTCTAGTACTCTCACCTCCTGGTTCTCTACCTTTTCCCTTTCTGACCCATGGGAGCACAGTGGTCCCCCTTATCCAAGGTTTCCCATTCTGCAGTTTCAGTTATCCATGGTCAACTGTAATCTGAAAACATTAGATGGAAAATTCCAGAAAAAGCCATTCATAAGTTTTAAATTGCTTGCCATTTTGAGTAGTGTGATGAAATCCCACGCTATCTTCCAAGGTTGTGAATCACCCCTTTGTCCAGCTTATCCACACTGTATATTCTCCCACCTCTTAGTCACTCCGTAGCCCTCTTGGTTATCAGATTTGCTGTTGTGGGTATCGCAACGCTTGTGTTCAAATAACCCTTATTTTACTTAATAAGGGCCCCGATGTGCAAGAGTAGTGATGCTGGCAAATTGGATATGCCAAAGAGAAGTTATAAAGTATTTCCTTTAAGTGAAAAGTACAGTACAACAAGATATTGAGAGAGAGAGAGAGAGAGAGAGAGAGAGAGAGAGAGAGAGAGAGAGAGGAAACATAACTTTTATTACAGTATATCATTATAATTGTTCTATCTTATTAGTTATTGTTAATTTCTTACTGTACCTAATTTATAAATTAAACTTTATCATACATACGTATTATAGGAAAAAAACATAGTGTAGGGTTCCTATCTGTGGTTTCAGGCATACCCTGGCAGTCTTGGAACATACCCCCCTGGGATAAAGGGGGACTACTGTAATGAATTTAACATGCCAAACACTATTCCACAGGTGGGATATCCAGGTGAAGCAGAGTCCTGGCAGAGCAGCTATAACTTGGCACATAGTTTAAGTCCATCCCTTTCTCATGAAAGAAGCATATCACAATGGACTAGAGGATTGGAAATCTTAACAAGGAGGATACTCTTAACGCCACTGTATTACTATTCACGATTCATTTGAAAATGGTGCTCCCTTAACTATTATAAGTACCACATGACCTGTGACATATACCTCAATGCATCATAGAACTGCAGATGTTCAAACCAATACTTCAACACACCACTCACAAGAAGTAATTCCTACACACAGCCACAAGAAGCAGTGTGATATCAGCAGGGACATGATTAGAGAGGGGTTAGAAGATCTGATTTTACCTGTGTGCCCTTGGATACATCTTTCCAAGTTTTACTTCAACGTCCTAAGACTGGATTATATGATTTCTAAAGCCTCTGAACAGAAAGTTAGAATCACAGCCTTAAGTCTCTAATAATCAACTAACTAGTCTTAGAGAATGGACTAGAGGAATGGACTTAATTTTTTTAGAGATCAGCTAATAAAACCCTCTTGTAGGTTCAGAGAGGCGAAATGAGAAAATGCACGTAGTGTTTCTGATGGGGACGGCTTGGTGAACACAGGCTCGGTGACAGGCACTGGGCTCAGCGGTTATCTCTAAGCCTTTCAAAAATTAAGAGTCTGTACTAATCTCCTTGTATGATGAGGAAACAGATTTCAAAAGGTAAATGACTTGACCAAGGTACCCCGTTGAGTTATACAGAGAACCCTCCTGTTAAAGATACACTTTTCAAGTACCCCACAGGTTTTGGTACATCTAAACCTAGGACACAGCCTCCTCTTCTTCTGAGCTTTTAAAAGTTGATGAGTATCCTAAATGTCCAACAGGCTACTGTAAATACATCATAGAATGTAGTACCAGTAGTAAAAATGATGTGAAATATTCAAATGTATTGTTGAGTGAAAGACAGATAGTATAACAAGTTGATAACAACAAATAATGTGTATTTTTAGATACATAAATATATCCAAGTGTTCACAGTGTTGAGTTTGGGAGGTAGGAATTGGGGTGAATTCCATTTTCTTTTTTCCTATGGCAGTCTCTAAATTTTCCACAATGAACACCTGTGACCTTGTTGCTTAACCACGTGGAGCCTCAGTTTGCTCATCTGTAATAGAGTTGTGAGGATTACATGACAAAATCTTATAAAATGCTCAGCCTAGTGCCTGGCCAATTGTATGTGCTAAATAAATGGCAGTCACTGAGAAAACAAAAACCTTATTTTGAAACGAGTTCTATTTTCTCTTTACTTGCACCTAATATATATTTATTTTAAAAGTAATTAAATTAAAATTGATGTTTAAATTCTTTGAGAGATTACCATCATTCTGGAAGATAATTGTGGTGACAGGGAGGTAAAGCCCAACCAAAGCTGGAGTACAGCTAGTTTGTACGGAGGCCAACATTTTTAGCAGTAATGTACTTGGTGCTAAATAATTAATGCATAAAAGCCACTGAAATGCAAGTGCAGCAGAAGCTCCAGCTGGAGACTAAACCGTGGTGTTTACCTTGGGATGTAGGCTATGTCTCAACATCCAGAAGATTGGTAAAGACTGTTTCTCATGCATCGGTTTTCCTGAGGGACTAAGGATTCTACAGGCAAAAACCTAAGGGAACACAGTACAGACATTCCAGTTTAAATAAAATACAAAAGGCAGGTTGGCAGGAGAAAGTTCATTTTGACTGTGTTTATTATACTTTGGCCAAGCAAGTGGAGTGTCCAACTGGTCACAATTCAAAAAGGGATGGTGCAGAGCTGGTTCTAGAGGAGGCAGGGAGTCATATGGAAATTTAAAAGAATCTAAGGACTCTCTGCCTGGAGCAACAGTGTTTGTGGATCGATAAGTCCATGGGCCTGGTGGCCCAATATATTTTAGAAAAGAAAATTTGCTTTCTTGTTAGGTAGATTCCAAAACCAGCTGATGGGGCCTCCAGGATGGAGGGGCTATTGTTAGAATCCCAGAAAAAGCTAAACGAGCATCCACTTTCCCTAAGTAATCTCCCTTAAAAAAAAAATGCTGAACAAAATCTGCTCATGTTTTCATTTTTCCTAGTGTCTTTTCAGGATGAGTCCTGATAGATAGTTGAATGACTGCCCTTTGGACAGTGAATGCGGATAGCTGAGCAAAGGGCCTGGAAATTTGGAAATACAGATTGGATGACATTCGTATAACTTAATTATATTGAGTTCTCTAACATTCTTTTATCTGTCAGCATTACCATGTTAAAATTTTATCATTCTTGAATTGTTTATTCCTGCAGTCACAATCACTCCAGGTTGCAATTTTTCCCCTTCTTAAATCTATTGCTATTTCACTAGATGATTGTTTATATTTCATCATCTGTTATGATAAAAACTGGCATAACCTTGAGCTTGAATATTTACTATCATTGGATTAGTGTTTGTTAAAATGACACACCCATTCCATTGAGTAAAATCTGAAGCTGCAGCAGGCTGGGAGCTGTGACTCTCAGTATTCAGAAAGGGCAAATATAAATGACTAGGGTACACTCACAGCCAGTTATTAGGGTTCTTCTGGTCTCAGTAGGAACAGACTTTTGCCATACCTATCACAGGGTGTGTCATCCTGCTTTTATAAGCAAATTACACACCTCCAGGTTGGTGATACACTGCTCAGTATCCCTTAGAGGAGAGATCCCAGCCTTCCTCAACCACATGTTCCTGGAAGGACCTAGTGCCTCACACAGCTGTACTTCGTCTTATTTCTATTCCTAAAGAGAGGAGATGGGTTAATAGCTGTATAGGCAGAAAATTGTTTTCAGAAGGAGTTGGGAACAGAGCTGTAAAACCATAATGTCTTCCAGACCAAATCGGACCAACTTTCAGCAATCATAACAGACACTCAGTATTCGTCAGACAGAGAGGGCTTTTCTCCTTTTTTCCAATTATCCTTTAAAGCTGACTTCTTTTAATAATATTTCTTCATGGTTGGCTTTTCAAGCAAGAGACTCATCTTGATAGTTTTTAAAGTGAGCTCTCTCTATCAATTGTCTTGACTCAAATTTTCCTATATCTCCCCTTCTATCCTATCTATGATAATTTTAGATGCTCAGATCTCATTTTCTTCTCATACCTCATTTGTATTCATATCCGCCTAACCAAAATATCTTTGTTAATGCTTGATATGTACATCCACTCTCCAATGGTACACTGGGTTTTGGGGTCCCCTCAATTGTGTAACTTTCCTTTTACCTTCTCGCGTGTCTACAGAACCCGATCATTTCAATCTGTTTAGAAATTCCTGGCTTTGTTTCAGTTTTCCTTGTAAAATAAAGTTCCCTTTATTATAGAAGTTGCAACTTTTCACTGACTTTTGAGAGAAAATATGCACTCCTCATTTAGATCCAACCTACGTCATTCATATTTGTACAGTTATCCTTATTTCACTGAGTTATTCTCAATTTACTCACCTTGTTTTTAAGTTCTCTATTGGCATTTTTCTTAGGCAATTTTTTCCTCACTGTTTTAAAGTTTTAAGCTCTGGCCTTCTATATAGGGTAAACCCTCATTCTGAAGAAGAATCTTCAGTAATATTTAAGGATCATAGCAACACACAAGAGCAGCTGGTTCTGCCACAGGACTTTGTTATCACTAAGAATTGCATAACTAACTGTGCCCAACTTTATTTATCAGATGAATACAGCCAGTCCTTCTCCCTCCCCCTGGGAAAAAAGAACCAATGGGATCCCAAGGAATAAATTAACACGACTATACCACAGAATCCCCAGACACACATTTTCATCTCTCTCTTTCTTAAAATGGCTTTTTTTTCTCCTCTGTTAATTATTTTTTTAGGCTTATATAAAAGCCTAAAATATAATGTCTTTTAATTATATTTTCCTTTTCCTTGATAATGTTGTATATATTTTTGAGCTGTTTTTAGGCTGTTTACATATATTTTGTGGCAGATAATGAACTATTTGCCTGAAAATTTCAGTTGCAACAATTAATCAGAATTCTTCCTACAACACTAGAGTAGGGCCAGATGAGTTTTTGTTCTAGGCTGTGTCTGATCTGTTCTACTCAAAGTTGCAGTGCATGAAGAAGTAACTTTACAATGAAATTGACTATCAAAAATAAAAATCATGCCAATGAAAACTTTTAGTACTAAAAGGAAACTTAGTGTTCTAATTCCATAGATTTAGGATTTTATTCAGCATTTATATGCTTAACATCATCAGATCATTTTCCAAATACTTGGGACTTATTATTCCCCACCCCCTGTCCATTTTATTCATTATGAAGAAAGCCCTCTGACTTCTTAAAGGAAAGTACTGGATTTTTAATTAATTAATTAATTAATTAATTAATTAATTTTGGATGTCTATGTTCGTAACATTACAGACATAAATTATTACCTGGTGCAGTAGTGCTATTTAGTATAAGTTTTATTTGTTTAGTCACAACAATCAAATAAGGCCTGGAGCTGTTATTTCTTTTGCTTTTTATCTTCCTCAAATAGCTTTTCTCAAACTTTCTCAAGTCCGCTTATCTTTTTTTCCTTCCCCTTTGATCACGCCTTTTAGCTTGCCACTTCTAATCTCCTGTAAGTTGGGAAATATTCAGGTAAATAGTATATGTTACATCATATTTACTAAGGCTCTCAGTGAGTGATCGAGAGCATAATACAGGCTTACATGCTGAAGTAGCCTTTTCAGTTTATTTTTGAAATCTGGGTGACAACCTTGAGCTCTCTAAGGAACTGTAGAATAGGGTATTTCTGTCACCTAAACCTACTAAGAGGACATTAGCGTTGACCTATAATACTTGATTGAAGACAGTCTAATAGCCATGCATTTGAATGAATGTGCAAAATACTACAGAACTAAGAGAAATCTGAAATTCCACTCTTTCACATGTATTTTAATTTATAATTTTGGATTGTGTCCTATGTTCTACAATTTTCCTTAGGCCAATAAACTGCTCCATTTTGAAAGGAATGAACAGTGCACACTCATTTTAGAGCCATAGAGTGAAATGCGTTCAGAAATCCTATGCCCCTGAGCTAGGAAATGAAAGAAGCACTTTGTCAGGGATGCTGGCTTCCCAGGTCTTTCCTTTGCCAAGGAGATAAATGGAAATATTAGAGAATAGCTGACAAAATAGAAGCACCAATGGACAGATCTTTCTTTGTGAGTAATGGAGCACTATTCTTTCTAAATGTCAGTGTTCTCCAAATAGCAGATGCTTTCAATGATCTTTCTCACATACTGGCTTCCCACCTTAGAAGGAAACATTATATATACATGTTTCATATCAATGTGATTCATACGGAAGAGAGTGAGTTCATGTGATATTTTCAACATATATATGTGTATATATATATACACACACACATATATGTATATGTGTATATATATATATACACATTTCCAGACAGTGATAGTAAGCAAAGTCAAAAGGAGAAAGAGGTGAACTGCACTAGATCCTTGTGTGACTACTAGTAGCAGAAATTCCAAAAGTTCAAAATAGCAATAGGAAAGTCTCACTATTTCTTCTTATTAACAGGGGTGAGTGGGACAAACACAGCAAATCAATTCCAAAGTCAGAGCATCCTGGTTCTGTGAATTCCAGCCATCACAGAGAATGGATTCTGGGAAACATTTGTTTTTCCTCTAATCTCTATGTATCAGTGTGTACATATATTCCATGCTTCTGCTTACCCAGATGTAAAACTGTTCATTTCAAAATGGAATGTTAACATATTTATATTAGTTTTTCTAAAAGGGTATCATTTTTTTTATTAGTTTCAGGTGCACAAGACAAAGTAGTACTTAGACGTTTATCATTTCTATCCCTCACACTGTGTGAACCCCCTCCCCCATCCACTATCCCTCTGACATCGCGCAGAGCCATTACATTTCCACTGTCTCTATTCCTAATGCTGTACTCCACTTCTTGTAAGTATATACATACATATATATATATATATATGTATATATATATATATATATAAAATTATAGTTGGCATTCATTATTGTTCAGCTTCAGCTTCAGGTGTACAGTGCAGTGATCAGGCATCTACATCATCCCTGAGGTGGTCTCCCAAATGGGACAGGGAATCATTTTTTAATATTCTTTCTTACATGGCAACTTTTATGTTGTTAGCTGACACTGAATGTTAGGAAGTTCAGTATTTACCTCGAATTTCTTATTTTATTAACTTCAGGTAGTATTTTTATCTGTTAGACATTTAACTTAGTAGATCATATAGATCTGCTTTGGCATATTTTGTCGTTAATATATTCAGAAACTTGGTTTTGTTTTATTTTAATGTGATCAGTTGCAGTCTTTGATGCCCTGCATCGTCACACGTTCAACTGAAAACTTGCATTTAGACTCTGCTCTTCACAGGCTTATATGCTCATCAATGTGATTCATACGGAAGAGAGTGAGTTCATGTGATATTTTCAACATGTATGACTTATAAATAATTATCTGCTGCTCGGTCATTTAAAATTATAAACCACGATCCTTCACCATCTTACTTTGTGCATTATTTTCTTGTATTCCCAGAGATTTTGTTTTAGAATGAGAGTGAACTTATTGAAGTTTTTAAATGTTTTAATAAATGCTCTGCAGTTTAATTTCTTATCTGTCAACATTCCTTGTTCAGAGTAGTGAAAATGGGATGAGAAGGAGAGATAGTAGAGTATGCTTCTTAAAGTAAAGGAAAAAAATTATTGAACAGAAAATTGACATGTAAAAAGAAGTAATAGACAAAATAAAATAAATATGATTTGAATTATAGTAAGAGATGGAATTAAAGTTTTACATTTTTCATGGTAATCAAAAATTTTATTAAAAATTTTTAAAGGCATGCTTTATATTTTAAGTAATGATCTTTAAAGCAGTCAGGCTGTTTGCATCCCTAGTCATGGAATAAACTAACGGAATTTCAGAGCTATCATTTTAGGAAAAAATGATCTTAGGACTTCCAAGTGATTGTGCTGCTTGCTGCTTCTGACACAGAATCCAAAAGAATTGTGTGCTATACATACTTTCCCCCCAGGTTGGGCTCATTGAGAATAACGTCATTGTTAGGAGCAAGAGCAGAGAGACACAGTGGGAATAAACACAAGGGAAGTCGGGGGTAGGATATGGACAAAAGTTCCTATGGAACTGTCAAAACCTAACCTGGGCAAGACCCTGGGAATCTATGACCACCTTAGAAATAGGAAAATGTCTAGATTGTCATTTCAAAACATATTAATCACCAACAACTTTGTATGCATAGTTGAGATCTCACAAAATAATGACTTCATCCTGCCACATTGACATTGTTTACTCCCTATTGGCTTTTGGCTCTGTCCTTGCTTCTCGTTGCTCAACTTGGTGCTCTGGCTTTGCCAAATTCCCAGCAATCTTACATGCTCCAGCGCGATGTCAAGTTGGCCCTGGCTTTCCTGTGTATGTCTGCGTTGTTGGTTCACCCATCCCTGGCATCCCCACTGTTTAATTTTTTGGCCCAGGTCTCCTGAACTTTGAACCTTTTACTGTTCCAAATGGCTTCCCTCCCTAAGAGAAAATAGCTCTTTTAGTTCCCTGGGAGAAAATAAATGTCCAGCTCTGGACCTTCCTTCCTGGTTTCCTCCCTCCTAAAGGTCAACAGTTAAAATACTTAGAGACTTACTTATTCCTGCCTGCATTTGTGTGCTTCCATTTTTTGGGGTCACATTCCCCTCAATGGGATGCATTAATTTTTTAGGTCCCATCTATTTCATGGAGTGTCACAAAAATTATATACTGCTCTCTGCCATTTGCAGGCTTTAATACATTCATACGTTACTCAATCAGCCCACAAATTATTAGAGTCAGTTTATGTACTCATAATTATGTGTACTCATAATTGTGGTAGACATTTTGGGGTAAATATGTCAATGTTTTTGGCTTTAAGGAGCTTATTTTATTTAGCCTTGTTGAGATAAAAGTTAAGTTTGTGTGAATGGACTACAAAACACACACTGCTCCACTCCAGCACATGAGTAAAGTTCCCAGGAGGGGAAGCTCGACAAAGGGGACTACAATTCAGTCAGACTCTGACATTTTCTTAGTTGAAGCTATCTTCTTGGTCGTTGCTTCTGCTACTTTATTCTGTGTCTTGTCTGTACTTTCTTCAGGCCAACAATACAACGAGAATCTTTTATCATATTCACTTTAGCACAGTAGATAGAGATAGATTTTCATTCTCAAAAGTATTATTATTCATTAAATAAAAGTATTATAAAATAGTAGGTAAAATAAAATGTTAGGAAATAACAAAAAATCCTGACATCTTTCGGCATCATTTGCCAATGGTGATGGTATCTATGATGGGAGGAGAGGGCAGAGAGTTTTGCAGAATAAGTACATGTCAAGGGGTTACAAGTCATGAATAGTCCACCATAATTCAGGGCCAGTTCTTTCCTTTGCTCTTATGGGCTTCAGCAGCAAAGTAAAGTTTTCTGATTTTAAGGTACTAGCAAAAGGAAAAAAAGACATAATCTAAGCTCAAATCTTCCACGTCTGAGAGCAACATTCACCATTGAACCAGCCTTCTTTAGGTTAGAACATGTATACAGCCACCTTTACTAGTCTCTTTCTCTCTCGCTCCCTACCTGCTTTTTGGCCATGTACTCACTGGAGATCATCTTGTTTTCCAACATTCTGGAATCCATCAGTTGTAAACAATATTCTCCAATGAAGAACATACAACTGATAAAAATCAAGCCTTTTTTATGTCAAGCCTTTCCAGCGTGTCCCAGACACAAAAGGAAAGTCACTTCAAATTTCTCTTCAAAAACTCTCGCCTACTTCAAAATATGTATAGGCAGTGAGCATTAAATAGTACTTTATCACCTCCTGCATTAGGTTTCCAGCCCAGCCTCTACAAATTACTTTTAAAAAGGGAGAGTTGGATGGGTCTAGAATTAACCACAAAAATATGCAAATACAATGTTAATGTCTATTTATTGAAGTTTGTATATGCAGATAATGATCCTGGAATTTGTGACAGGTAATCTAGCCTTCATTGACAATTTTCTATTAGCGATTCACAAGCTCAGTAGCTATTAAACTAAACCATTTTCCCTTGTAGGCTGCATGCACGATCGTTGTCTCCATCCTCACCTGAAAATATCTTTGCTGCCGTGGTTTCCATTCTCAAGGACTCAGTCTCCAGACTACAGTATCTAGGCTCACACTGAGAATTTCAGAGTGAAGTTAAAAGGACAGCTGTTCCTTTTAAAGAGCATTTTCCACATGGCAGGGGCTGGAAATCTGTTTTCTTGCCTGCTTGCTCTTCACTCCTACAATGCCATATACTCATTGGTGGTTGACCCTTTCTTGGCCCTTTGGCCACATGCTTCTAGCTGCTTAGTCAACTTGTAAGGATCTCCCGAGTGCTTATTGTTTGCATGGACTTTGAGCCTCTTGCCACCTTCTGCTCTTGGAGGTTTGACTATTTGAAATTGGACTCAGCTGCTGCCTACCTTTCTTATTCTCATGGAGACTGCTTCCTGGTCTTGAAGTCCGGATCCTTGATCTCATGAATATAGAGAGCAAGTTGCTTTTCAGGTGATTAAAGGTCAGAATTATCTCTCTGTGATTATTGCTTCCTCTCCAAGACTATCCTTGTAAAATCCAGTCTCTCCCTGTGGTTGTAGCTGACTTGCTTCAGTTTTCTCTGTGGTGCTTCATCACATGAATTTCAGTCTTTATATACCTGTTTCCAAAATGTTGAAATGAGGTGTGCTTGATTTGGGTATGAGAAGACTGATTACTGTTCAGAACTCATTTCTGATTGAATCATTATTGGTAATGAGGACTAGTGCTTAAGGGATTTCTTTTGAAACTGGAAACAAAGTATAGTATGGTTGGTGTCCATGACAACCAAACCCCAATTGTGGAAAGGTTGTTAATGCCTGTTTCTAAATTAGGTTTGGGGAAGTTAAGAGAGAAGGTGAACTAAAGGAAAAAGCACTAAGTTTTCTACAGACTTAGGTTCTTACCCGAGAACTATTTGCTTATGCTATAGGTAACTTCAGGCCTGTCACTTAACATCTCTGAACGTTAATTTCTTCCAGACTTCCTACTGTTGGTTAAAGAATCAAGTGAGACAATATACACAAAGGGTCTAGCATAATTCTGAGACCAAAATAATAAGTTCTTAATAAATGTTACTAACTCATATTCTCTCTCATCAGACCCACCATTCTTTACACTGCTACTACTCTACACACAATTTGATCATGTCAATTTCTTTCTTAGACCCTTCAGTATCTTAGAATGAAATAAAAACTCTTAGAATGAAGACA
The DNA here is from genome assembly GCF_004115265.2 of Rhinolophus ferrumequinum. NCBI lineage: Eukaryota > Metazoa > Chordata > Mammalia > Chiroptera > Rhinolophidae > Rhinolophus > Rhinolophus ferrumequinum. The sequence continues at coordinate 39,855,510 of NC_046288.1, forward strand.
AAATTCCTAAGCATGACCACAATGTCTGATTTTACACATTAAGGCGCCTGAAACATAATGATATATACATTTGGGAGGACATTCCCTCCTACCCACCACCCTCTTTAATTTTCCAGAAAAACTTTCTTTACCTTTCAGTGCTGCCATTCACCTATTTACAAGTTTAGGGTTGAAAGAAGGTGGTCCATGTGGAAGGTAACATAAGGTAACATAAGAACTGAGCAAAATCTTGAGCAGATGGTAGGTTTTCTGCTGGATGGATAGAGAGTGATGGACTATCAAAGGGAGAGACTAGAAGCATAGTTTCTCTGGGTGCCTGATATACGAATGTCTGACAATTAAGTTTGTGAACTTGTTGCAATGGTGTTGCTAAACTTTTTTGATATCAGAGGGATTATTCACTATGAATTTGTACCAAATGGACCAACAGTTAACCAAGTTTACTATTTGGAAGTGCTGTGTGAAAAAGTTAGATGAAAACGACCTGAACTTTTCACCAGCAATTCATGGCTCATGCATCGCGACAATGCACCAGCTCAGACGGCACTGTCTGTGAGGGAGTTTTTAGCCAGTAAACAGATAACTGTATTGGAACACCCTCCCTCCTCACCTGATCTGGCCCCCAGTGACTTCTTTCTTTACCCGAAGATAAAAGAAATATTGAAAGGAAGACATTTTGATTTCATTCAGGACATCAAGGGTAATATGACGACAGCTCTGAAGGCCATTCCAGGAAAAGAGTTCCAAAATTGCTTTGAAGGGTGGACTAGCCTCAGTACATAGCTTCCCAAGGGGAGTACTTCGAAGATGACCATAGTAATATTTAGCAATGAAGTATGTTGCACTTTTTCTAAGATGAGTTCATGAACTTAATTGTCTGACCTCATATGTTGTTCACTGGGGTGGAAACTGGACCATATGTGAACTCACTTCCCAGGGAACGCCTGAATGGGAGTAGTAGACATGCTTATTTAGGTGCACGCTTGGAGATCTCAGGTCAATGACTTTTCCCAAGTACGTGTGTTGCTTGCTCTGCATCTCATTCCTTTGTCTCTCACACTGTCTCTCATCACATCTCTGTCATCTTCTCTCTTTCTCCACATTGGGGAATTCTTTCTAGACTATAGTTAAAAAGCTATCTCTAAATCACAATCCCTTGCCTGAGACCAAAGTATCATCCCTTCCCTGAGGCCAATGAACTCAAACCTTGGAGGCACAGATGAGAAGGGAATACTAGAAATAAAAATACATTGGTATTATTTCAAAGGTCATATATAAATGTAATCCCAACACACAGAAATGTTCTGGAACCTATCCTCCATGTGAATAATAATTATGTAAAAAAATGTGTTTATAATTTCAATAAAAGTTATTAGGAATGTATTACCTGCTGCTGTAAATGTGACACTAGGGTAGATGGTTTCCCAGCATCCTATGCACATGACTACTAAGTAGCTGAACTGAGGACTCTCCCAGTTCTGAGCGGGGCAGGCAAGGATCCAGAGCAACCTGGGGGCACGGAAAACCCTTCAAGGCAATTTCAAGCTTGCTTCCTGCCTTGTTTTCCTCCTCTCACTTGAGCTTTTACTTTTCTTTGTAACAACTAGTGTCCTTTCCTTTGTGTATGTGTGTGTGTATGTGTGTGTGTGTGTACATGTTTAGTTTTATTGTAACAAAGCAATGTGTACACTTTTGATGTTTAAAACTGAGCATCATCTTTCCTTTCCAGTGAAACAAAAAGAAAATTTAAAAATAAAGAAGAACAAAATGACAATAGAGGATATCAATTCCGAATAAGATCCTACAGCTTCTGCTGATTTGCCCATCAAGTGGCAGGGCTCACGTCATCATTAGGAGAAAATTTTGTTTTAAAAGTGTCATCTTAAAATGCAAGGATGTCCGTTAAACATCACAATTAAACATGCCAAAGGAGAAGCCATGTTGTCAAAATGCCCACTTAACCCACCCAAACATCTCAAACCCACTCTTTGCTGACCTTCTATAACCCCATTTTTAATTTATTTTTTCTTTTTTAAAACGAGAGGAAGTAGACAGATACATGTTGGTAAATGCTAATTCTCCATATTCACATAGAGACACAGTGTAATCTCTGAGCCCAATATACAGAGAAAGGAGGAAAAAAAGCTAGAATTCTATGCACTACTACACAAGGGCCTACCACCCTCCAGCTTCCAGCAGAGCTAAGGGAGCAGAAGGTTTTTCTTTTTTCCCACAGAGCACGGTGGTGTTGATTCCATATAGTTTTTGTTGAGACAGGAAGGGATAAAAATGAATTTAGAACAGAAAGGGTCAGAGATTCTTTTCCCAATGTATTCTGCTGCAGTTATTTCCCCCCAAATAAGGTGAGAACCATGGTGTAAAGGAGAGAAAAGAGACCTCAAAAACAGGGCGACTGAGCAGAAGAGAAAAAAAAAAAAAGAGTGCAACTTGCTCCCAGGGACTGGAGAAAATTAAAAAAGGTTGGAATCCATCAATGTTCCATTAGTCATCTTCTCCTTCATCTTCCTCTCCTTCCTCCCCCTCATTATCATCTTCGTCTTCTTCACCTTCATCCTCATCCCCTTCTTCATCAATATCTTCCGATCCTTCTTCTTCTTCGTTATCTTCAAAATCCTCTTCTCCTTCTTCCTCATCCACTTCAGGAACCAAGTAGTACTGTAGCTGATTTGGCCAAATATCATCTTTGATGACTTCTCCTAACTCATCTGCACCTGCATCAGAATGGTCAGTAAACCAGGTAAAGAAGCTCTCTGCTTCCTCATGCTGTCTCTTCCTGCTGGCTTTATTGTGTTGGACTTAAATGTTTCGTCAGATTCTTTCCAGATTTCCATTTGATTTCAGTGGACTTTGAAGATGGATCACCACTCTCATTCAGATGAAATTCTTTGGAGAGAAATTTATTTTTGAAGTAAGGATTTTCATCAAAATAAAAATCTATTCTGTAACCTGATTTTATATCTTCAAATTCTGTCACTTCAACTCTTGTCAAATAATGCAGCGCTTCCTCATCTTCTTCCCCAAGCAGTGCAGACACTTGTGGATGGTTGACAAATGTTGTTACCCCAAAATTTGGGATTTTGGTGATCAATTTGGACCTCTTCTGAAAAAATGGTTGGCGGAGTTTGTTATATTTCTTCTGTTCTACTTTCAAAATCTCCTCACTGGCTTGTTCATTAAGTCTGTCTATTTCATTTTGTACTTCATCAATATGTTCAATTGCTTCTTGCTGTTCTTTTTCTTCCTTCGGCAAGTCCAGAGAGATCAATGTCTTCTCCGGCTTGGGGGCAGGAGGCAGTCTTAGTTTCTTCGTTTGAGGTGGGAGTGAAGACTGGTGTTTGGGGGCCATACTGTGAGGAAAGTCAGAGAACGAGACCCAAAGGAGGATGAACGTCAGGAAGAAGCTGAGAACTTGGCCTTTCCTTTTAACAAGGATTTCTTTTCACCCCTGTGGGCTGTGACAAAACAGTCTCTGCAATTTTGGTCTTATAACCTCTCTCTAAAGTTAATAGATAGGCTTTTGTTGTTATTGTTGTTTCTTCCTTTTTAGCAAAAAAGGGAAAGAGGCAAGGGAAAGTCACTCTTTTAGGTCTAGTTCTGGTCCTCTTTCTGTTTAGTCTCAGGGAAGAACTTGTGCTCTAGTCCTAAATCAGTGGGACCCATCTCTGAAATTAGACAACGGGGTTGGGAATCATATCCCCTCCTCTCAATCACATCAAGATTTAGGCACATGACAGGCTGAATTAAGCACCTAGGAGAGAATATAGTGTCAGTTTTTATAAGAAAGGCCATCCTAGAAATTCTGTCCCAGAAGTCAGAGCAGGCATTCAAGTGTGAATGTGGGGATCCTCTGAGAGAGGAGCAAGAAGGAAAAGAAGAGTTGGACAGGGCCTGTGAGAGAGAGAACTGCCATCCCATTTTCTCTTTGTCCTCAGCAGTCCTTCCCTAGCTCTGTAAAACCCATCCTGGGTTATTTTTGGATTGGTTTGTAAAACAGGGATGAGTGGTAGAAAATGATCAAAAAGGAAAGTAGAGGAATTCCATGGATAGGATGGAAAAATTCACTCAGCCATTTAAATTAAAAAGTTGTGCATAAATCAGTTGTAGACTTAATTATAAACTACCTAATTGAAAATGTGGACAGCATTATGCTTTCTTGGATTAGATATAGCAGATACCTGACATAATCTGTTATCGTGTCAAAGAACATCTTCCTGATTTTCATGTTTGAAATCTTTGCTTTTCCCAGCATGGCCACAAATGTTTGTAATGAATATATTGACCACCTTAGTATTTGTATAATCAGTGCAATTTTGTTTCTGGACTGTCATGTCTTGAGGAGTCATGAAGGTCAAGGTCTCAGAAAGCATTTAAGGAATGAACAAATTGGGTGTTTTCATTTGGGGAATGAACTGTGGGTGTTAAAGTAGCAGAGATTCAACAGATGATGTCCAAGGCTGAATGGTAGGTAAAATAATAGCCCCATGTATTGTGTTCCATGTGTCAGGCAATGCGATTTTTAGTTCACTTGTAATAATTTTATGTTCAAAACAATTCTGTAGTATACCATGATGACACTAATGACTCCCAGCTGGAGAGGACAGACTTATGGGATAAATGGGGAAATGGGTGGACACCTGAGAAGGAAATCTCTGGTAAGGAGAACTCCGATTGATTAAGAAGGATCAAGCAAATCTGAATCCATTATTAGAACATTATGTATAAATAATGGCAAGAGGTCAGCCAGCAAGTGAAGAATAGACTCTTGAAGAAAATGGTGGCAAAGACTAACAAAAAATAAGAGTCTCCAGGGAAAAATCAATGGTTCTTGTAGAATAGATGGATCAGCTTCCTGTTGAGTTTCTAGGAAGTTACTTAGCATTGATGACATTTTTGGAGTGTTTTATTCCAGCCTCTTGGTCCCACCTTTTACAACTGCATTGGGTAAAGTGCCTATGCATATGCTGGTATGTGTTTTATTTTCAGATCTCATAAACTCATATTAATAGTATTCCAGATTGCATTGAACATTGAACTATGAGATTTGAGCACTTCCATTTTTAAATAGCCCTCATTATCTCCAAAGGCTCAAAATGTCCGACAGGTTTATGAGTATGTTATAAAACATTTGAACCTGAGTATTTACTTATAATATGCAAACATCAATATATGCATTTTTCATGCTAGAGCCCTTGTGTCCTGTGATATGAAGCTCGTCATCAGGCAGAGGTACAGTTAAAATCCTCTTGGAACATAAATATATTGAAAGTTGATAATGAAAGACTAATTGATAAAACAGAAATCAGGCAATTTTAATAATGCAATTTGTTCAGTTTCACTATAGTAATTAAAAAAAGAAATAAAAATGTTTCAATGTCTAAATTCTGTACTGGAAGATCCAAGGTTAAGATAAGGTCAGAGCACAGTTTATTAGTATTGTTAAAAAAGATCAAGTTAATTAAAATTGAGTTAATTATGGTGCAACTATATAGATAGGCTCATACAGCCACTTTAATGAGTTCCATTAAAGGTAGCAATAATAAGCTATTTTGAAACCACCTCAATAGTTTTTATAAGGAACCTACTATGCATGTGTCTCATGTCCCAGTTGGAAAAAACTGTAGTGGCAGGATATTTAGACTGTGGACTCTAGAAATAGCTGTGGCCCTGACTGCTCTGCAGAAGATTGTTTATTGAATTAATGCTATGTGTGCTATTTGAGAAGAGTAGTTACAACCAATATGTATTATTCCTCCCTGCACAACTCTTCCACCTTCAAAGAACAATATTTACACTAAAGGAGAGAGGACAGTCTAAGGCAAAGTTCCCCAGTCTTTTCTCAACTATTGGGAATCCTTTTTAATGTCAAAGTATTTAAATGTCTCCTCACATATAAATTTTTAGTATCCCATCGATTAGTCAAAGGCATAATGACACAAAAGTTCTATGAATTTAGTAGTAATTTTCATTTTAGTAGTCACAAGTTCTACATACCTAGGGGCAATATTTGTGGATTTTTGTTTGATCTTATGATGTTTCAGTTCTCAGACAAAGCTGCTTTATTCTTGTCTTTCCTCTCCCCTCGCTCCCCAGGATAGGGCCACCGGTATTGGAAATCTAGAGTAGGAAAAGATAGATCCTCAAGTTTCTGCAACTTCTCCTTGGGATGTTTATCTGAGCAGGAAATTGGAGAAAAGGAAAGTGGTTTACTGTAGTGCAGATATCAATACTTTGGGCACCTACTTGCTCTTTCCATGAGAATGTTTTCCTTATAACTTATCACAAATTTCTACTTTAGTTATTTGTATTTGTAATTGGAACAAAATTAAGTTAAAGGTAGAATAAAGCTGGATATTTAGTATTTGTCCTAATTTTGTGACTATTCAGGCTTTATGTAATGAATAATTAAAAGGCTCTTCATATAGTAAATAAATCTTGACTTTATTGGCCTCAGGAATGACCAATGATGTTAATAAGCATCACTCAATTTAGATAATTTATTAATCTTCTTATTGCATCCTTTTAAGTAAATGACTTTTTTATTTTAAAGATTCACGCCTGCTCTAAAATCACAAAGTTCTGATACATATCCATAGTTTGACTTACTAAAGATCATTCAGTAGCCTAATAAGGGATTATTCCATAAATTTGTCTTAGGTTTTAACAAAGCTGTGTTTTTATGGACTATTAGTTTACATTTGAGCGTAGTATGCTTCATCCTGAAAAGGGCTCTTTTCATGGGGCATCCTTGCAGCTATTAAATAAATGCAATCATAGGGTCACTAATCTTACCTCAATACAATTCAAACGCAAAGTTTTTACCATGAATAAGTTTATCCATATACAGTCATGTGATGCCTAATGGCGGGATATGTTCTGAGAAATGCGTCATTAGATTTTGTCATCGTGCGAACATCATAGAATGCACTTACACAAACCTAGATGGTAAAGCCTACTCCACACCTAGGCTATGTGGTACAGCCTTCTTCTGCACCTAGTCTTCAAACTCATACAGCATGTTACTGTATAGAATATGTAGGCAATTTAACACAGTGGTATTTGTTTATCTAGACGTATCTAAACACAGGAAAGTCACAATAAAAATATGGTATAAAAGATAAAATAATGGTATATTTATTTAGGGCCCTTACCATGCATGAAGCTTGCAGGAGTGGAAGTTGTTCTGGGTGAGTCAGTGAGTGACTGTGAGGGCCTAGGACACTAGTGTACACTACTGTTGACTTTATAAACACTGTACACTCAGGCTACAGTACATTCATAAACAATGTTCCCTTCAATAATAAATTAACCTTAGCTTACTGTAACTTTATAAACTTTTTCGTTTTTTAACTTTTCAACTCTTTCATAACAACATTTAGCTTAAAACACAAACACATTGTACAGCTGCACAAAAATATTTTCTTTATGTCCTTCTTCTATAAGCTTTTTTCCTATTCTTTTAAATAGTTTTTATATTTTTACTTTTAATTTAAAAAGTTTTTATTTTTTTTTTAACTAAAACACAAATCACACACATTAGCCTAGGACTACACAGGGTCAGGAGCATCAATATCACTGTCTTCTGCTTCCACCTCCTGTCCCACTGGGAGGTCTTCAGGTGCTGTCATCTCCTACGATAACAATGCCATCTTCTGGAATACCTCCCAAAGGACCTCGTTGAGTCTTTTCTTGAGGAGGTATCACTCTTTTCAGAAATATGTCCATGGTAATTTGCATGGCTTCTTTCCTTCTCTCTCTCTCTCTGTCTCTCTCTGTCTCTCTCTCTCTCTCTCTCTCTCTGTCTCTCATTCATTGATTTGCTTGTAAGCAGATAATTCACCTTGAACATCCTCCTTATTAATGAAAACCTTTTGGTGTTGGGGTTCATGTTTTCAAACTTTTCAAGGCGCTTATTGAGGGTCTGCAAAAGCTTCTGCTAACCCCTTCACTGTGAATTTTCTTGGTTCTACTTTTTTTTCTCCTGCAGTCTCCTCTTCTTCAGTTCTATCTTCCTGTTCCAGTTTTAACACCTCATTAGTCAGTTCCTCAGGAACCACCTCCAGGAGCTCCTCAATGTCATCTCATCCACACCCAGGTTCAAGTTGTTTGCCATCTCAACCACAGTCTTGTTGATTTTTACAACCTCCTCATCCTTGACAAATCCTTTGATGTCATGGACCAATCTCTTGAGCATCTTCTTCCAGATGCCATTTATACACTCCTTGCTGACATCACCCAAAGACCAAGCAAGGTTCTTGACACAACATATATGTAGTAATCGTTCCAGAATTGCATCAGTGTCTTCTTAGTGTCTTCCTCAATTGCAGCAATAGCCTAGGGAAATAATGTCCTTCTCCAATAGTAGGCCTTAAAAGCTGTTATAACTGCTTGCTTTATTGGTTGGATCAAAGAGATGGTGTTTGGAGGGAAAAATGCCACTTTGATATTGGAATGAAGATCACCAATAAAAGGAGGATGTCCAGGAGTATTATCAACAATAACCAAAATCTTGAAAGGTATGTTGTTCTCTGAACAGTATTTCTCCATTACACTAGCATAGCAATCCAGGAGAGCATCTTGGAAGAGGAGTTGGTTGTCCATGTCTTCCTATTGCTGCTGCAGTATACTGAAAGTGTGTGCTTACTGATATGCTTTAAGACCTGTGTTCTCACTGGCCCAGATCACATAGGGTTTCAATTTATAGTCTGCAACATTGTCCCCAAGCAAGACTGTTACCCTGTCCTTAAAAGCATTGAAACTTGGCATTGACTTAGCCACCTTATGGATGAAAGCTCTTTCAGGCATCCATTTTCAGAACAGGGAGGTTTCATCCAAATTGAATATTTGCTCTGGCAAATAATTTTCCTCCATAATCAGCTTATGTAGAGTTTCCAAAAATCTTTAGCTGCTTTCACATCAGCACTTGCAGACTCACCATTCACTTTCCCATTATGTAATGCATAACAATTCTTAAACTGTTTAAACCATCCAGAGCTAGCAGTAAATTCAACATTGTAATCAGTTTCAGCATATTGTTTCAACATCATAAATTTTTGCTTTGGCCAGGATGGTCATAGTGCTGAGAGGGATGTGCTTCTGTATCTGGTCTTCAATTCAGGTCATTAGAAGTTTCTCTTTGTCAGATCTAGGACTTTCTCAAAATTTTGTCAGTCTTGTTGCCTTCAATGAAGCAGATCCTTTAATAGCTACTATAACTTTGTTCTTATTCTTCAAGATCGTAGGTATGGTGGAATGGGACATAACTGACTCATGAGCAGTAACTATCACTGATTTTCCATCGTCGTAACCCTTAATCACTTTTGATTTTATTTCCAGGTTAATCGCTCAATGTAGCCTCTTAATGGCAACATTAGCGATGGATTTTTTACACTTAGGGCTCACGATGAACAAAACAGCACGAGATTAAATCAAGCACTAGAGAAAATGATTTAATCAAGGGACAAGGAAAACAAGATGCATGAGGCTACTGCCAGTGTAACATGGCATACTGTTTTATAGCAAACATTTTTTTAAGAAATAGAAAGAGTAGACTCTAAAATAACAATAAAAAATATAGTAAATACGTAAACTGGTAATATAGTTGTTTATTATCATTTTCAAGTATTATGTAGTGTCCATAAGTATATGTGCTATATATGTATAGTATATAATTGTATGTGCTATATATGGGGTCTGACAATTAAGTTCCCAAACTTGTCACAACAATGTTGCTAACCTTTTTTTATATCAGAGGGATTATTCATTATGAATTTGTACCAACTGGACAAACAGTTAACCAAGTTTACTATTTGGAAGTGCTGAGAAGGCTGTGTGAAAAAGTTAGATGAGAATGTCCTGAAGTTTTCACCAACAATTCATGGCTCTTTCATCATGACAATGTCTCATAGCACTGTCCATGAGGGAGTTTTTAGCCAGTAAATAAATAACTGTATTAGAACACCCATCCTACTCACCTGATCTGGCCCCCAACGACTTCTTTCTTTATCCAAATATAAAGGAAATATTGAAAAGAAGACATTTTGAGGACATTCAGGACATCAAGGGTAATATGACAACAGCTCTGATGGCCATTCCAGAAAAGTGTTCCAAAATTGCTTTGAAGGATGGGCTAGGTGCTGGCGTTGGTGCATAGCTTCCCAAGGGGAGTACTTCAAAGGTGACCATAGAGATATTCAGCAGTGAGGTATGTAGCACTTTTTCTAGGATGAGTTCGCGAACTTAACTGTCCGATATTGTATGTGTATAGCATGACTGGCAGCTCAGTAGGTTAGTTTGTACTAGCATCACCACACATATTGAGTAACGTGTGTGTTACGATGTTAGGACGGCTACTATGTCACTAGGCGATAGGAATTTTTCAGTTCCATTATGGGACCACTGTCATATATGTGGTCCATCACTGACTGAAAGGTCGTTGTGGTGCATACGTGTATATTATATAAAATTGTATACTTCAGAAACATAACCAATAATTACAAAGTCAACATGAGTATAACTTGAGTCAATTAAGAGCAATTCACATTAAGAGTATTGAATTTTTGGCCTACTGCACTTTATGTTTAGAAATCATTGTGTTTGCAAGATAACCTCTAAATATGATAAACTATTAAAAGAAGTTGCATGTAGACAAGGCTAAATTTACATAAGCATTTCAGTTCTAAAGTTGTCATTTTTAATTAATAAAATTAAAGAGCAACTTTGCTATATTCTTTTCATTGAAATAAAACTATAAATCCCTAGTCTCAAAAGTTCTAAATTAATACAATATTTGTGTGCAAAGATATTATTTTAAGCAATCATTTGATCTATTTTTCTAATCCAATAGGGCACATCATGAGGAATTAATGTTATTTTATATATGGCAAGTGGCTTAATCTTAAATATTTGTTTTATAACATTTTATAATCTTAAATATTTGTTTTATAACACTAATTTTATGAAAGGCCTAATTAAATTAATAATTGTTTATAGTGATCCCAAGAAGGAAAAGAGAAATGGGGTAGGGGGAAGGTAACTTTTGAATCATTTTTAAGCATACAGATTGCATTTCTCTAAATTTTGTCATGTTTTGCCTTAAAGAAGTATGGGAAACTTCAATGCAAATATATATGGTTTTAGAATTTCATAAGCAGTTAAAGCTAGAGATTAAAATAAAAGGGTTTTGTTTCTATTGTAGGCTTTCCTAATGTAGTGTTCAATTAGAAACTATTTTGAGGTTTGTAAAAAATTTTCAAAAGATTTGATACTATCACTACATTTTTGTGACGGATTTAAAAACAGTGAGTTTTTTTCTATTGTACAATTCAAAACCAGAGATTCTGTGTAATGCATGCTAAGAAAACCCCACTGAGTAAGTCCCTGGAAAATCTTCACATAACTTATGCCCATTGTCTTATGGTCTATAAAGCAATGTGTTGAGAATTTAAAGAACAAATGAGCAAAAATATAAAATATGTCAAGATGTCTTTTCATACTGGTTTAAAGTCTAGGCTAGGATCTGTCTCAAATAATGATACATTACCATATGAAGAATCAGTCTTTTGTTTGCCTGTGAAGATGATACGAGTAGTACCTTTCAGAGGCTGGATACGAGCCAAAAGTAAATGTCTATACTGTGCATTTACAGGAAAAAGGGAAAATTTACTCTTGTCACCAAAGGTTGTCGCCACCATTTCAATGCCAACAGCAATCCTCATTCTGGGGTGCAGTGAAGAGGGAGACTTAATTCAGTGAAAAACAGCTCAATTGTGAACCGTTTAATTTGTGGAACAGCTCGGCTGTGAGACAGCTCAATAGAAGTGGCTCAGGAGAGGTAGCTCAGGGAAAGTGGCTCAGGAAAGATGGCTCAGGTGTTACAGCTCTGGAAAAACAGTCTTCCATGGAAACTGAAAGTGTGCTCTGTGGAGGCAGAGGTGAAGCTGGTCTATTTAGAGAAGGGTGCCCGCTCCCTGCCCATGATTGGTCTATTCCTATGCAAGTGAGGACTTCAAGTCCTCACAGTTTGATTGGACAAATAGCACCTGATTGGTCACAATGATGCCATTCTGATTGGTGCAAATGAGGATGTAGCTGCTGCAGCCCTGATTGTCTATAGGGTAGGTCCTTAGCCCATTGGTTGATTTATGAGCCTCAGAGCTCCTTTATAAGGATTGGCACAGATGGCAGGAAAAGGGTGCATGAGGCAGGCAGCCCAGTGCAGCTTTTACCTGAAGTGCAGAGTGCATGAGAGGCCTCTGCTTGTCAATGACTACTAGACTCTATAAATTTGAGCCTAGTTAGCTACTAGGTATCTTTACATTTATTCTTGGGGACAACACTCTGAACCTTTTTAGTTCACTCAATCTCACTGATTGAATGTAAATTTCTTGAAGGAGCAGGTAATGTCTGAATTGACTGTGCATTTTGCACAAGCCTTGTGTTTGGGAGCTGTTGCACATTTTTTGCCTGTCAGGAACCAGCCGTGTACATGGCAACCAGCTACTTTTTTGAATTTGCTCATTTCTCCCAATATTATTTTTCTTCATAAAATTACCATGGGACTTAACTGTTTCCCCTCCTCACTTCTAATTCCTTTTGGTATTTGAGTATCCAAGCAGTTTAAAGGGACTGAGGCAGGGATATAGGTAAAATTTATGTTGATGATGTACATTTATGTACCGGTTGAAGTCTAGGCTTCACACTTGAGGCTCTGAGTCTCTGCCCAGCAGGATCCGTGGAAATCCCCTTCCCGCTGAGCCTCCCATCTACCCCTCAGAGGGTACTTATGCCTTCTTCAGAGCAGCTTATGCCTTCTGCTTAGGGCTTATTGATGTTTCCCTGCTACAGATCTCAGTCCTACTGTCCACTCTCTTAACCTGGTGGCTTTAGTCTGCTCCAGGGTTGGACCTGGAAGGCACAGCTGGGTTTGATCTTGGTCTTGCTGATGATGGCGTCTATAGATGCTGAGTACCCCACCTCCAACCCTGGCCAGGGAGGCTTTCTCTAAGCTGATTTGAAAACTATTTTTTTGGGATCCCCAAAGGGTGGTCTTGGTCTCTGTCTTTTGTTTGTTTGTTTGTTTTTGAAATTTCCTTTCTTGAGGAACATGGAATCATTTTCCCAAAGTTTGATTCAGAGGACCTTTGAATGAACACATTTGATATCCCATCCAAAAGCATCCTTCTTTCTTCAAAATGCGTCAATGTCTTGGGCTGAAGTCTTGGAGTATCAATTTACATTTCATGGGACAATTCCCACTAGAGCCACTGTCATGCAGGGAGTCACGCGGGGTCTCCGGTCCCGCTCTCCACATAAGAACGCAGGATACGGTGCGGCCAAAGAGAAACACTCACGGAGCCACAGATAGGGGAATCATACCACTATATTCTCACTGGCAGCTGGGTTGGAGACACAAAAAGCAGGAGCCACATTGTTCGCAACCCGCTGTCCTAACAGCAATCCACACTTGCCAGCCACCATCTTCTTGCTAGCCCCCCATTTTTCTCTGCTAGGGTGGCCACGGCAGTTATATTAGTGACCAATGGCTCACTGGTTACAGCTGATGGCCAACTAGCCACAGCTGATGGCCATCCAATCACAGTTGATGGCCATTTTCTACCTGAGCCAGCACCTTTCCACGTGAGGCCGAGAGCCTGGAAACTGCACTTCTGGCTCTGTCCCCACACTCTACTCCTACAGGGTCTCGCCTACAATCTACACAACAAGCATCTTTCGTGAGGGGCCCTGTGCGAGGAGCCTGGAGGTGAATGCAATATCCTGGACACAGTCAGACTCTCTGGGCACAGCCAGGGTTTCTCAGGGCACCACCAATCCTTCTGGGCACAGCCAGACTTCCTGGACTTCTTAGGGTGCCACCAGTCTTCCCGGACACAGCCAGCGTTTCTCGGCACCACCAGTTCTTCTGGGCAAAGCCAGGGCCTCTCAGGGGACTGCCACTCTCTCTGGGCACAGCCAGACTTCCTGGGCTCAACCATGGCTCTCAGGGCACTGCCACACTCCCTGGGCCTCTCAGGGTACTGTGCTGGAACAACAGCGACTCACAGTCCAGGTGCTTACATACTCTCGATGGTGGCCAGTCAAGACACAAAAGCAAACATCCGCCAGTTCCACTACATGATGGTATGTTCCCAAACAGTCAAGCAGTCCATTAAATTAGGGGTGGAAGGCAATTCCCCATAGTCCAAAGTCATTCGCCAGGGCTGTCCTGGGGGTGAGGGACGACCTTGACCTCACCCTTAGCTCCCATGGAGGACTCAGCAAGCGTTTCCTCCTGGGACTACAAGTCTTGCATCTGGGCTGCCTCAGCAAGAACTTCCCAGCTCACTGGGCCGCAATGACATTCGCTTTTTCGGCCTATGTTGGTTGGGGAACCGTCCACGTCTTCCCACCCCTCCATGGGCGTCGGCAGCTCTCCGGCAGCTGCTCCTCCTGCTCTTCCTGAGACTGAGTGTTCATACGCACAAACTGCTCTACCATCCTTCGGAAACTTCTGGCCGGCACCATACCCTGCTCACGAAACTGAGCTTCCATACGTTTAAAATGCTCCATTACCACTTTGAACCCTCTGGCTGGCATTGTACCCTGCTCGCTGCGCCAGGTGTCATGCAGGGTGTCATGTGGGGTCTCTGGTCCCGCTCCCCACATAAGAACGCAGGATACGGTGAAGCCAAAGAGGAACACACATGGAGCCATACATAGGGGAGTCACACCACTATATTCTCGCTGGCAGCTGGGTTGGAGACACAGGAAGCAGGAGCCACATTGTCCGCAACCCGCCGTCCTAACAGCAATCCGCACTTGCCAGCCACCATCTTCTTGCTAGCCCCCATTTTCTGCTAGCATAGCCACGGCAGTTATATTAGTGGCCAATGGCTCACTGGTTACAGCTGACGGCCAACTAGCCACAGCCGATGGCCATGCAATCACAGTTGATGGCCATTTTCTACCTGAGCCAGCACCTTTCCACGTGAGGCCGAGAGCCTGGAAACTGCACTTCTGGCTCTGTCCCCACAGCCACTTAGAAGCTTCTTTTACTGACCTCTTCATTCTTGAATAAAACACACAGTCCAGAGAGTCTTCCATTGAAGTTATCTAGAATAGACTGCTCGGCATTTAGAAGCGCCACCATTTGTCCTTTTCAGCCTCCACCCCTTATTAATTACTCCCAGCCTAACCTCTCCACTCTTGCATAGTAAGCCTCTACAACTTGCTTCCTACCACTTTCAAACTTAGAAAAAGTTGAAAAATTAGAGACAAGAAAATAAACGGAGAAGATAATAACTTTGCAGTATGTATATATGTATTATTTATTTATTTAGTCTCCTTAATAGCCCACATCTTGAACTGCCTTTTGGTCATTGTGTTCTCCTAGTTTATTTTGAACATCTTTCAAAAATTGCATTATTTTCATTGATTTTCCAGGAATTTTATTTGGTAAATTTTCAAATATCAAGGAACTAGTTATCCTCAATTCTATTTCTTATCCGGTCAACCTCTGCCCATCTTTTCTATGTCTTAAAAAGAAAATTTACCATTTCAATTTTTCTTTAGTTTCACTTCAAGACTTTAAAACCAATACTTACTTCTCAGGAACTATTTTTCAAGTTTTTAAATTATCTAAACCACTTGCTGTTTTTTTTTTTTAATATTTCCGCCTGATTTTTGGCCAATTCACTGTTCATTAGCACCTCCAACAGATGGTGAGCACAGAGAGAAAGAGAGAGAACACTTAATTTTCCTATTTGTTGGAAACTTGAATAAAAATGTTGGTATGATAGAACATTAAAATTAGTACCTAAAATGGAATTTAAAATTGGTCTGTGGGAGGATGACACTCTTCCTTCTCACAAAAGAATATAATGATAACAATTATTGTCAAGCCCCTGACCAGTATAAGTGACATGTGAAAGGGACATTTTGCTTCTTTTGCATAGGAAGATGCTGCTGCTGACACTTTAGTGAAAAGAATCCAGAATCTGTGCTCAGATGGCCTAAATTCAAGTCTTATCTTCATGTCATTAGCTTACGTGATCCCGAGCAAGGTGTGTGTGCTCTTTCTCTCTGTTCTCTCTTTTGTAAAAGGTAAGCAACAATAGATTTTTCATAAGATTGCTGCAATGAACAAACATCGCATATAGGAAGGTACCTTAAAAACTCTACGGACTATTTCTATTATTTATTTATTATTATTATTATTGTTAATGTGTTTGAATGAGTTACTTTGATTCATATACACTTTCTTATTTAGTTTTCATGCAAAATAGTTGACCAAGGTGATGGTTATGTCTATACTCTGTGACAATAAAACATTTTATTCCCTTGATAACCTACTTGGTTTTAAGTGACAGAGTAATGACCTCAGCTCTAAGTCTCTAGTTAGCTGAGATACAGTCCAAACCAGGAAAATAACATTTGCTCAAGCATGGAATCAATTGTACCTAATATCCAAGTCCATTAGCAGTTTTAATAGCTCAACTTTGTATCTTAGACTGTGTATTTTCTACCATTGGGAGAAAAATCTGTAGTGAGTTAAAGGTTCTTCTCTAAGTTTCAAATTATCTAAAACTAGATAAAGCAGGTAATGCAGACAGGAAGAAAAATGGAAAAGGAGGCAAAAAAGTTATATCCATTATTTAAAGAGCTTGGAATATGATGAAAATAAGATGAAATGAGTAAAAGTTTGGAATGATGAAAATAGGATGAAATGAGGATTTCCTAAACAGATGATAAGGCTTGGAATATACATGACACTGCAATTAGACACGTGTAAAGAACCTATTGATAATTTACTCTCTGTCCCCTTGAGTATAAAACATAGGAAACTGGTTTTCAAGTCATGCATAATTTAGGTAGTCTGTAAGTAAATAATTTTTGGGAGCAGAGTGGTTTTATTTCTATGGCAGTATATAATTTTCTGAAAAATGCAAAGTTAAGACAATTCCAACATGACAGTAAACTTGTAATCTATAAAACGGTATGGGTATTGAGAGTAAGCCCATCTTGCTGTTAGTCAGGTACTCAAATGGAATTAGATTTTAAAATATTTTAAATTTCATGCCAGTTTTATATTAAGAGCTGAGTCCACAAGTGGAAAGTTGCACGTCTGGGGGAACGTTTCACTTTATGGGTGTGCATGTGTGCTGTGAATGTGCATGGTGTGTGTGTGTGTGTGTGTGTGTGTGCCTGTACTCATGGGTGAGTAGAGAAAGGAGAGAGGATGTGGTGAGCTGAGATGTGAATGATGGGAAAATAAAGGCTGTCTTTGAGAAATTGTGAGTCAGCAAGAACAAAGAAACTCTAGAATACTGAGAGATTTATAAATGGCCACTGAAAGTATAAGCCAGAAGATTTTTCTGGGAGACAACTTAGGGAGAATCTGCATTATCTTGAAAGGGAGAGTTTAGTTGTTTAATAAGAATCCAGTAAACTCTGGAGGCTTGGTCAAGCAGCATCAAAGGAAACTGTTTTAATTGGAAATTGAGGTTTTAATTTAGGGCCCAGGCAAAAAGAACCTGGCTTTGGTTCCTAATATTATCCAAACCTTTATATTCTTCACACAGAGGTGAAAAAACAGTTAGACATGTTCAAATTATATCTAATTTGAATCTAATTAACCATATCTTTAAATGGTGAGATTATGGCAATTTAAAATGTCATCTTATATTTCTTTGTGGCTTCCCAGTTTCATGTGTTGAGCATACATTAATTTTGTAATTAGACAAAAATATAACAAACATTCTTGAAAATACATTTAATCATGGATTCTTTTTGTACCATCTACTCTGGGGGTCCAGGAGACAATGGAGTTTGTTTTGGGCTGCCATCACTCGAGATCTAAATGGTGACATATCATGCTCTTTAAAGCTCTTGAATGATAGCAGGCCTGTGATGGAATTATAGAGGCAGGAAGGAATCCATGGCTATTGTAGTCCTTTGCTCTTTCTCTTTATTATCTTTCTCACAAGGATTTAGCTGAGTTGATTCAGTCCCACCATTTTAATAGGAGGAGTGCAACGCTTTTCCCTGAATCATGTGATCCAAAGTGTTGGGGGGAGGGTGGGCACAAAACTCCCTTAATCTCTTTCCACCTTATTTTGCTAAGACAAAACTACACTTTCTCAAAAAGGAACTTCCACGAGGAAATTAAAAAAAACAAAAACAAAACCAGACATTTTGCAACAGACATGCTTTAAAGCGTAGCCTTCTATCTTCATCCTGAAATCAGATCTTGGCATATTTTAATACCCACACAAATTCTACATTGTTGGTGAGAGCCTGAAGGAAATGTTAGGATTCTGGCAATTCTTGACTATTCAGTTTTGTTACTGTGTTTTTTGCCCTCTTAGGAATTTATGTTTTCACTAAAGAAAACACAATTAAAGAGCTCCAGTATCTGATGTTAATGGACAAATGGGTAACATAACAATACATTACTCTATGCTAAGGTTTTCAAAGAATGTGCAGGCAATCTGTTGGAAAACTACAATTTTTAAGTTAATGAAGTACATTAAAAAATATTTTTAATCCATACTTGTATATTAGTACCATTTTACCCATATACTTGAAATATTACACAAAGTGATTGTACAAACTCTTGCTGAGTCTCCACTAAATTCCAATCAAAGTGGCCTGACAAGAGCATCTAAGGGGCTTTGTCTATGGATGGATGCTTTTCCTGTCATTGAATCTGGCAATACTGATGCTCAAACAATTTGTCCAAGTGTAGTGAGACCATGATCATCTTTCTCCCCTCCTTTATTCCCTCCTCCTCCTCCTCTTCTTCCTATTTCATTTGTAGGTCCCTGAAATCCCTCTGGTCCTGGAGGTATTACACATCCCCCTTGTAAATCGGAGGGTCCTCAAACCCTTCCCTGCCTTTTATATGGATCTTTCATAGACCCTTCTTCTGAGGGCGTCTATGACTTTAGAATCCTGGAAAACTAGCCCTCACCCTGGAATCATTTGTAGATTTTGTAGAGTTCATCTGAAGCATGCCCTTGACTCAGAATTGAGTTGACTGATAAATTTCAGCTTTAAGAACAGCTCTGGGCAAGTGCTTACCAGAGACCCTGTGAACTGAGTGACAGAGACCACCTTCCCTGGAGTCTGTATCAGTAGCATCAGCATCATTCTTTGGTTAGAATCTTTCAAGTCTGTTTAAGAGTTTATTTCTCCTTTAAAGTTGCTACAATATGTATAAGGGATGTTTCCCAGTCCCAATTGATCCACAAATAAGAGAGGAATAATGTAGTCTGAGTCCTGTGAACAACCAAGCTTTTCTAGTCCAGGTTATACTCCCTTATAACAAAGATCTTTACTGAATCCCTAAGGGGCTTCTAGCGAAGGAATAGAGCGGCCCTTCTCCTTCTTTGGAGATGTGGAAGGGGAAGAGGAGGCTTGTCCTGGTAACCGTATCTCCCCTCTGCTTAATCCCCAAGGGACAATCTTATCCTTCAGTTGTACACTCTAGTTTAAGATAATCGCATACATCCCACAGGTCAATGAAGTGATGTCAAGGGGAAAGGGAAGGAGACAGAATCAGGAGTCGTGAAGGAAAAAGGCCTTAGATACAAGGGTGTGTCACAGAGGCATGCCTTAATCTTTTGGATTGGGGACAACCCAGCAACTACCTTGAGTTCAACTTTGAATTGTCTTGACTCTAAATTGCTTGTAATAATAACTGTTAGATACCAAGATACTGACATGATAGGTTCCTTGTATTTTTCAAATCACTATCTTGAATCATATCTCTTCACTCTCGTCTTCCTGAGGCTTTTGAGTCTACCAAGTGAGTGCAAATTTCATTTTGGTTATTTTCATTGTCTTCCAGCTTTCATCTAAAACTGCCCATTGGCATTTACCTGCCAGCGTGCAGCTAGAACGCATAAAGCCATGTTAGTTGATGAAGGTCATTTATTCTCACCAATTAGAAAATAAGCTATATGGCTTCTGGCAAGCCATTACATACACATTTTTTAAAAAAGGCTCGGGCAGTTCACTAGGAAGAAAGACTCCAAAAAACCAGAGAAAGAGGATAAGAGAGAAAAACATATCAGTGTCCACACAGACTTTTATGTTTGGTATTTCTTTAGATGTGTGCTCTTCTTCCATATAACTGGAGAGCTCTAATGAGGCCACTCTTATTTTGTGTCTTAAAGAAATCTGGTGATGATTTCTAAATAATCTAAGCAGAGATCTTTACAAAGCTTTTTGAAACAATTTGAGACGGTATTCCAGGTAACCGATATGTAAAATCTAGATTTGAAATTAGATTTTTTTTTTTTTTTGGTGGTGGTATGAACAGAGGGTGCTGCATCAGCAAAATGTTTACTTCTTCTGTCCTCTTTTCTTCATACTGTGTAATTCTGACAGCTCTTAAACCATGATAAGGAAGTAATTATACTTTGAATTTCTCGAAGGATCTAACTAAAGGGCATCCATCTCAATAAGCATTTCTAGGAATCCAGGTTTAATGAACAAAGTAATTCTGATCGAGAAATAAAAGTTTACAGAGACCTGAGGGAAGAAAGTAAAACAGGAGTGTTGGGGGGGGGGGCGGGTTGCCTAAGAAATGTGGACCTCCTTGAAGTCAGGTCACCTGTATTTTCCATCCTTGCGTCCACAGCCCCAAATCTGTGACCAACACGCATCTGTGCTGTGCTACACATGAAATGAAATGAGTGATGGCAGCTGCGGAGGGACCGAGAAAGGGCGGGCTCTATCTGGTCGTCCAGGGGAAGGACGCCCGGCAGTGATAACCGAGATAACCGAGCAATGAATCGTTGGGCGAGGGCGAGGCTCCTCCCGGCCTCCCCAGTAGTGCGGCTGGAGTCTTCTGAAGCTGCCAGTTGCCAAATGAAATCTGAAACCCCGAGCTGCGTCTGAGGGTTGGCTCCGCTCAGTTGTTCCAGCCTCTTGTACTGTATATTTACTCATTCACACACAATCACTCTTTCTAACTTCTGGGACTCTTCTTCGCGCAACTGCTAGGATTTCTCAAGTGCATGTGGCAACTCAGCCCAGCTTCGGGTGGAAACCGGCGGGGCCCCGCAGGGTCTCGGAGGCCAGGGTAGCTGTCAAGGCTGCAGCGGGGACAGGAGAGGATCGAGGCGCGGGCGGCGGGGGGAAAACGCCCACAACTTTCCACCCCAGCCGCAGCTCTTTCGGCCGCGGTGTGTTTCTTCCGAAACCACAGACAGCTGCGGAGCAACCAAGTGCATGGGGCGCAACACTTCCCCTTGTTGTGGAAAGTAAAGGAGCCGTCCCACACTCTTTTGCTCTTTTCCTTTTCTTTCGGCTTGTCCTGGGAGCCTTTTCCTTCGGAGCAGCCGCTGTCCCGCGTCTGTCGGAGTTCGGAGCAGGGTAGGTGACGCCGCCACAGGGGTGTGGGTCGGGGCCACCGCGGAAGCCTGGGACGCGGCCTTGAGGACGCGCGGGGTTCCGAGCACAGCTGCGTCCCACAGGGAAGGGGGCTGCAGGGGCGAGGAGCAATCGCAGGAATTCCCGTGCTGGTGCAGTGTGAGTGTGTGTGGGTACGTACTCGCGCGCGCGCTCGCGCGTGTGTGATGAGAAACAATGCTCTTTTATTACGGATAAAAACGGCGCAAGCTGGTAGTATGTGTTTAAATAGAATTAGTACAAAACTGTGCAATTCTGTTCCCTCTCTTACTGTCCAGCCTCCATTCCTCCCTGCCTGTTTCTGTTAGTGCCTCATGAGTTTCCTAGATAATAGACATTCAGAGGTAGGTTTCAGTAATAAACACTT
This sequence comes from Rhinolophus ferrumequinum, assembly GCF_004115265.2. NCBI lineage: Eukaryota > Metazoa > Chordata > Mammalia > Chiroptera > Rhinolophidae > Rhinolophus > Rhinolophus ferrumequinum. Next base: position 39,877,312 of record NC_046288.1, read on the forward strand.
TTATTGCAAACACAAAGCATTAGGGAATCTTTGGTGAATTTTAACCACCCAAAAGGTTTTGTCTAAGTTTTGAAAAAGGTAACTTTTTAAGGAAGCATCCATCCTCTCTTGAGGACAAATATGTAATACGTTGTCATTAAAAAAATACTTTAGACTGGGTTTCTTTTATAAGTCCCCAAAATAGGAGGGGAGATAATGTTCCACTGGGTTCCTTAGGCTTTCAATATCAACTAGTAATGGGAAGACCAGACTCCCTTGTAGTCTATTTTAATTCATCTGAATTAAAAGATCATCTCCAAGTAATTAGTTTCCATCATAGTTTACTTTGTCACTCTTTTTTTTTTTGAACTTAGCAAGACATCATTTCATTTCTTTCTAAAAAGAGGAAATAAATAAATCATGTTGGGTATTTGAAATATAAAAGTTGTAAAGGGTTTGCTTTTCCATAAGTAAAACAATATGTGTTGCTGTGTCTACTAAGACAAAAAATCCAGGTATATTTACAGTAAAGAGCTTTGCTCAATTACTGAGAAGAAGATGGACAGATGGATTAAATGAGAACAGTCTGTCGCCTGCCTCTCGTTAGAATGCAAAACCAATCCTTAAGGGCAAGAATGGACGTTGGTATTAAACTGGGCATCATAAAACATAAAGCAAACAGAATTAATATATTAGTAAAGCCACAAAACAAATATAAAGCCACATAAAACTTGTTAACATCTCTTTCTCCCTCTTAAATTTCTTAGTACTTCCTCTTCTTTGGGGTATTTCAACTTCTAAGAGAGCCCAATAATTCAGTTCCCCCTTTTGCCTTCCCTGAGTGCTTGATCTTCAGGTAGCAAGTCTAGAAATCTGTTCTCTTTAGAGCCATTGCTGAGTTGTCAGAGATTCACCTTAAACATCTTGTAGAACCAAGATATTGACAAAACTTTAAAATAAGTAAGTTTCCTACCACTCAGAGAAAGTATGGTATGTACTTGGTGGAAGACCTTTAAGTGGGAAGAAGGGATAACCTGAGTTTTTCAGATCTGGAATTTAGTTGAGGTGTGGGTAAGGAATATGCAACTAGCATTACAAAAGGAAGAGAATCTATAATCCTTTTTACATGTAAGAGGCTGTTGAAACTCAGTCTGTCCTGGGCTTTCAACTATATTATTTGGTTTTATTATTTAATTTTAGGGATTTGGATTTGAGAGGGGATGGTTTCTCAGTAATGTTCCTTTGGGCTGTGAATTTGAATCATTTTGAAAATACAAACCTGATAGTAAGTGGGGAAGAATTAAGTTCTAAAAAAAAAAAAAAAAATCACTGCAGAACAAATAGCAAAGCATCTTTCCAGGCCAGAGCATACCTTTAAGCATAAAAATGAAAAGTGTTCTTGGCTAAAATCCCCAGTGAAAGCCTTTCAGGTTTTGCTCAGGATAGTAATGGCCCAAGTTCTGAGAGTTTTCATCCAGGCATGATATTATTAACTTTGTGATCTTGGATTCTCCAGGGTGAAGGGTGGAGGTTAAAGGAAGTGGGGGTGGGGCAGGAAGGGTGAGGAATGTGCAGCAGGTGGTAATAAGTGCTTTGAGTCTTAATACTTTGCTGTTTTGGCCACAGCCTGCTTCATGTTTACAATCAGTGCCCTGAGTAGTTTTGCTGTGACCCACTGGCCAATGAAGTGTGTTTTCTTTCTGTCTCTATTAGTGCCCAGGTTGGTTTCTCAGGGCTGAAAGCAGGAGGAGCTGCTGCATTTGGTTCCTGTTCTTAGTGTTTGCAGTGCTGTCCGATCACCTCAGTTATCTGTAGTTATTCTGCGGTATTTTCTGGCCATTGGTCAAGGGTTCTTTTCCCATGAGTTGAGCTTAAGTAATGCCGATTCCTTCTTTCTGTCACGGATCAGTTTTGGTAAAGTTGTGCTTTGGAAAAACAAGATGAGGTTAGTGGAGAGAGCTTCAGCTTGAAGCCCAGTAGAAGGGACCACCACCCAACTGGTCACACATGGGTGTGAAGAAGGTTGATGATAACAAGAACCTGAGGTATCCATTCTACCCTGATAAAATTACTGAGGAAAAATGTAGCAGAGATTTAAAATAGAAAAACAAAAAACCTGTTCATTCTTAAATCCATGGTTGAAAGATTAAGATTCTCCTAAATAGAGAAAATTATTTAAAAATAAAATTGTAAATAGTCAACTTAGCCATGAAGTTCACGCTCTTCATGTGAAGAGTTGGTGCCTCATGTTGAATCGCGCCATGGGAGCTACGTGAACTCACTTTACAAGATCATGATAGTTTCAGTATCTAACCTAAAGCATATTTGGAAATGAAATGATTATTGTGATGAAGAGTCAAAGAATGTTAAGTTTTTGGAGGTTATTGTGTACATGTGTGCTTTTAAATAGCATCTTCATTCTACGGTGGCATTGCTGCAATCAATCTTTATAAAGTGCAGATCTAATTGTGTCAGTCCCTTGTTCTAAAGGTGGATCCTGGTGGCCTAAAACATGAACTCTAAACTCTTTAGCGACTCAAAGCTCTTCAAAGCTCTTCCTTTTTAGCTTTCTCTTCCCCTCACTGTTCATACTTTTGATTTCACCAATTTTCATTCTCCTGGAATTCCCTTTTCCTGGAAAGTCCCTCTTCATTCTTGGTCGTCCACTGCAAGTGGAATTTCTTTTGTAGAATTTACCCAATTTCATGCAGGAAAAATTAATCATTTTATCATGTCTGCTTCTATGGTTTTTGTGCCTACTTTGAATATTAATTTTTATGTGTCTCTTCCATAACCAACTACAGTGAGTTCCTTAATGGGTATATTGGCGAAGGGGGACTCACCTGTGCCCTAGTGCCCAGCCCAGTATCTGAAATACATAGTAGACATCTGTTAATGTTTCCTTAATGAGTAAGCAGAGTCATGAATGAATAAAGTACTAGTGGACTCCAATTTATGCAGATAGTTATTTCCCAAAGGTCCATTTGAAAAATGTCTATTTGGACTCACAGTTCATTTTGCAAAAGTAATAATGCTACAAAACATGATTCACTTTCCAGACCAGTCCACACATGCCTATTTAATTCCTACAATAGATGAAACATTGTGCTTTTGCAATTATAAAGCAAAATCAAAACATAACAAAAAAACTACACTGAAATCATCTTTTTCTTTTGGAAATCACAAAATATTATTGAGATGAAAGGTAATAGGAACAGTTATAACAGAGAGACATTTTCCACAATTGCTTTTTTATATAATACTATAAAATCTGTAATCCCAGTGGGAGGTCTTGGATTTGGCTGTGATGAGGACTAATAATATAGTTAAATTTGAAGATTCTGTTGCCTGTGAAATGGGCAGTAATCTTAATTACTGAAACAAAATAGAAATACTAATTTTGACTAATAATTATCTTGAATGTTAGCGCTGGGGAAATTGGATTTAACTGAAGGAGAATGTGGAGGTGGGCGCAGAGGAGGAAATTCAGAGGGGCACCTTCTTCCATGTTACTTATTCTTATATATTGATCTTTTTGTCTCATTTGAATACTTAGGCAAATCTGAAGAATCTTTCTGAAGAAAACACTGTCTTTTCCCACAGCAATTTCTGCTGCCTAACATATATAATAAGGTGGGGTTTCACTCCATTTGAGCCAAAATACAAGTGGGCTCATTTCATTGTCAGAGCAGTGATACCTTTGTCATTTGCATACCTGCTGTTTAGCACTTGGATATTTTTCAGTCGAGAATGCAGACTTGTGTTTCTGGCTCAAGTTGCTCTAATATAGTATCTCTGAGAAGGCTGGAAGAACAAGCATGGATATTTAAGAGTAATAGTCTACTAGGTTTTCGCAACCTTCCATGCTCTCTGTTTTTATCAAATAACATGCCCACAAATGTGCCTACCCTAATCACCTTACAACACCTTTTTGTTACATTATCTTCATTGCACTGTGCTTTAATATAACTCCTTTTTACTGAAAGTCAATATAAAAGTGATGGGTTGCATGGAAAATATCTTGGCAATTTTTGTTATGTATTTCAATATTCCTTATGTAAAGATCTCAGTAAATTTATCTTTGTTTTTACTGCTTTAAAAAGTGTGTCTGTTCTAATTAGCCAGTGTTGTTTCTTTTATTAGAAGAAAAAAGAGACTAAGAAATTTTGGCTTGTCATCAAAGAAGCTCAGAACTAAACTTGATGCTCAATTGCATCAAGTCAAGGTGTTCCGATGACATGATTTGCAAACTTTTAAAAGCTTTCCTTTAGTGGACATGCCATACCAATACTATTTAATTCAAATTCATTATGAAAATAGGTTGAATGACCTTCATTATATATATATTTTTTACTTCTTTTAGACTTGTAGTTAAATATTTATAAATTTCTATTTTGTAGTTTCAGGCTAGTATTTTATAACCAGTAATTTTTCCAGATCATTTTTTGTGGTTCCTTGAAATGTTCTAGGTATTGTTTTCACACTTCCCTGATTTATAAAATGGCCTTGCCCCAAATGTTACATTTCTTGAAATCCTTAGAAGGAAAATCATGTCTGAGATATTTTGAAAGTAGATACAAGACCAAACACATAAGTTCTTTTTAATATGTGTATCAAAAATGTATAGTAGAGTGACCTTAGGAATATCTCTGAGAAATAAGAAAAAGCCTTTTTTTCCTTACAAATGAAATCTATCAATAAATTGAGGCTCATGGAGCTGTAATTAGGGCTGTTTTCCGCTCGTCAAATTGAGTTTCAGAAAAACAAAGTAATTTTTCAGGTTCCCCAAGGAGGGAAAATAGCTCTGATTTTGTTCTGAAAATTTTCTCTGAGTATCACAGACTCTCATAAAGATAATCACTCTAATGAATTAAGTACTTACTAAGTACTAAACACTCCATGAGTTGTTGTTCATATATTATTCGTAATTCCAGAAGTAGCTAGAAGTAATTCATAATTCCAGAAGTAAGTTATATCTAATTCAGATATTATTATTCTCATTGTATGAGAATATTTAGGCTCGGAGAGATAAATAACTTTCCTCAAAGTAATATAGTTAGTAAGGAATACAGAGTTGAGAATCAAAATCAGGTCTACTTGAATTCAAATAGTCTGTTGTTTTTACTATGTGACCTTCCTCTCAGTGCTTCTTTCTCCAGTTATTAATTTTAGAATCATAATCTGTATGTTCCATGGATTTGACATACGGTATAGACCCTGGTCTCAACATGATCTCTACAAACTGGCCTTGGAGCTCTCTTGTGGTGTTTGTTTATTTATTTATTACAGTTCATAAAATTGAGGTGAAGAGAAAGTAAGTGCCTTTCATTGTGTTGTATAGCTAATCAGTGGCAGAATTAGACTATACATGTTCTACGGATTCCCTTTGTGTCCAGTGTCACAAACCTGATTTTAGGGAGATTTTCCATGACTGTACATGTATACATTTTTATTCTTTAAAAATAATTTTCTATTTTTCAATTATAGTTGACATTAAGTGTTATATTAGTTTCAGGTATACAACATAATGATTAGACATTTATATAGCTTATGTAATGATCACCCCGGTAAATCTAATAGCCATCGAACACCACACATAGTTATTATAATATTATTGACTATATTCTCTATGCTTATTTACATCCCCATGACTGTTTTTCTTTAATTAAAGTTTATTGAGGTGACAATTGTTAATAAAGTTACATAGATTTCAGGTGTACAATTCTGTATTACATCATCTATGAATCCCATTGTGTGTTCACCACCCAGAGTCAGTTCTCTCTCCATCACCATATATTTGATCCCCCTTACCCTCATGTATCACATCCCTCCCCCCTTACCCTGTGGTAACCACTAAACTATTGTCTGTGTCTATGAGTTTTTGTTTCTTCATTTGTTTGTCTTGTTCTTTTGTTGTTTGCAGTTTCATATACCACATATCATTAAAATCATATGGTTCTCGACTTTTTCTGTCTGACTTATTTCATTCAGCATAAGAATCTCAAGATCCATCCATGTTGTTACAATGGCACTATTTCATCTTTTCTTATGGCAGACTAGTATTCCATTGTGTATATATACCACAACTTCTTTATCACGTGACTGTTTTTATAACTGGCAATTTGTAAATCTTAATCCCTTCCCCTTTTTCACCCATTTCCCCAACTCCCCTCCCATCTCGTAACCATAAAAATGTTTTATGTATCTATGAGTTTGTTTCTGTTTTGTGTGTTTATTTTGTGTTTTAGATTCCACATATAAGTGAAATCATATGATATTTGTCTTTCTCTGTTTGACTTATTTCACTTATCATCATAGTCCATCCGTGTCGTTGCAAGTCGCAAGATTTCACATTTTTTTATGGCTGAATAATATTGCATTGTACCATTTTTCCCCGAAAATAAGACCTAGCCAGACAGTAAGCTCTAATGCATCTTTTGGAGCAAAAATTAATATAAGACTCAGTCTTATATAAGACCTGGTATTATATTTATGTTATATTATATTATATTATTCCCGGCATTATATTATATTATATTATATTATATTATATTATATTATATTATATTATATTATATTATATTAAAGACCCGGTCTTATTTTACTATAAGTAAAAGTTTACTAAATATAAAGTTTACTATTTTACTTATAGTAAAATAAGACCGGGTCTTATATTAATTTTTGCTCCAAAAGACGCATTAGAGCTGATTGTCTGGCTAGGTCTTATTTTCAGGGAAACATGGTATATATGTACCACATCTTCTTTATCCATTTGTCTATCAATGGACACTTAGGTTGCTTCCATATCTTGACTATTGTAAATAATGCTGCAGTGACTATAGGAATGTGTATGTCTTTTCAAATTAGTGTTTTGGGTTTCTTTGGATAAATACCCAGAAGTTGGATTGCTGGGTCCTTCCGTGTCTCTTGTTATAGCATTTGTTTTGAAGTCTATTTTGTATGGTATAATTATTGCTACCCTAGCTTTATTTTGTTCTCATTTGCATGAAATATCTTTTTTCTATCCTTTTACTTTCAGTCTGTGAGTGTCTTTCGATCTGAAGTGGGTCTCTTGTAGGCAACATATGTATGGATCTTGTTTTCTTATCCATTCAGCCACCCTATATCTTTTGATTGGAGCATTTAATCCATTTACATTTAAGGTAATTATTGATAGGTTACTGACATTTTATTATTTATATATTTGATATTTTTCTTCTTCTTCTTAAAGAAGTCCTTTAACATTTCTTGTACACTGGTTTGAGGATGGTGAACTCCTTTAGCTTTTTCTTGTCTGGGATCTCTTGTGGTTCTTTTAGATGACAGAATTCTTATTCTGATGTATTGGGACTCCTAGGATGGGTTTCCACTATCAAGATGTGAGAAAAGAGCTCCAGCTACCACAGGTCAGTAACTGAATCAACCTATAGTGATCAGCCTGGCCAGACTTTATTTATTTTCTAGTGAGAGGTAAGCGGAAAACAAAGTCCATGGAGCTCAGTGATCTATCCCCATTATTTAATTTGCACACATGGGGACACATGCCCCAGGAATACTGTAAGTGATTGATGGAAGTAGAGAAATAAGAAAGGAACAAGTGGTCCTTGGTCTGAGGACTAGAGAATTAACTTGGGAAAGTTGAAAGATAGAAGGAAAGGATGATTTTGTTGGGAATAGCAACTGAGAAGGGGAGAAAAGTTGAATTAGCGGTGGCAGCACTCACTGGGCACAAAGAAATGAAAGGAGCAATTGGGAAAGATTTCCAAGCCAATCTTTCTTAGTCATTTATCCCAGGAATTCCAGTCATTTATCCCAGGAATTATTGGAGTGGATCACACTCCTGTTTGTAGATTCCTAAAGAAGAGGATTCTCCATTCTCCTTGAAGGGAGGTCTTTGATTGTTTTATTGTGCTGGGAATATCTGGTTTTAAAACTTCTTATATGAAGGAATTTCCAGCAAGAGAAGATCATCCAGGGAAGTCAAAAGAGGCTTTAAAAAATCTAGGATTTAGTTACATAAATGTCACCTTCAGAGTTCCATTTTGTGTTTTGTATCCCATTATGGTTTAATTGTTATTGTGAAATGGTCAAGTGCAACGTTGATGATTTCATATAAAGGCATCAATGGGGTCTCCAGAAGGCTTCAGCCTTCTCACATTTGTGATTTGCTGATTAGAAAGTTCATTTAAAAAAAAAAAGAAACTTCATTTTTTTTGGTAACAACTGACACGTTCATCATGGAATACTTTTTCTGTATCTATGGTGTTAGGTTCAGATTAGCAGGTTTGATAGGGGAGCTTTGGTCTTTGGTGCCTAGAGACAGGTGGAGACACAAGGAATTGTCTGGATAAGGAGTGTTGAGAACCTTTGCACAACAGATAGAGCTGCTGGAGGAGGATGGATGAGAGAAGGGCAGAGGCAAGGTCATAGGATAACAAATGTTGGAAGCCAAGGAATCAGGAGAAAAGGCAAGTCCAGAGACAGCAGTGAGAACTTGAAGCCAAGGGAAGGGAGGTAGTGGATGATGTTAATTAAAAATTCAGTCTCTGTCTGATAATAAGTAACAATTATTGAAGCCTTACTATGTGCCAGTTATGCCAGGCACTTGTGGTGGGTTATCTCCTTTAATGCTCATGGCTCCCAAGGACATAGGCCCTATTATTACCTCTCTTTAACAGATGGGGGAACTGAAACTTCGAGAGGATTAGGAACTTACCAAAATCACGCAGCCACTAAGTGGTAGATTGGGATTCAAAATTAAACTATCTCACTCCAACAGGGCAATCTTTGCTATTATGTTCTGGAATTAGACCTGTTTTCCATCCTGGTTCTGATATATACAAACCTGTGTCCTTAACCAAGTTGCATTAACTTTGAACCACAGATTTCCTCTCTGTGAATGGGGCATTTAATAATACCTACTTCATAGCATTATTATGAGTTCTTAATTTATGAAGTGAACAATGCCTGTAAACAGACTGGAAGAGTATATGGCACCTGGTAAGTGTCAATACCTGTCAACAGTTATTATTATTAAATTAAATGATGAACATGAGAGTCCTGGGCACTATTTTTCAAACTGTAAGTCTCGATCTATCAGGGATCATGAAATCAAATTAATGGTTCATGATCAATGTTTTTTAGTGAAAAGGAATAAAATAGCACAGAGTGGAATAGAAATAAATCAGGGTTCATTATATGTAGTAAAAGTACTAATTGTTTCATATGTTTTAATTTCCGTTTTTGTGTGTGTGTGCATCTTGAGCACTGGTTAAAAGTGAAAAACAAAATGTACTTCTGATTATTGGTAGCTGTCAAAAAAAGGTACTAAAAATGTTTTGTAGTAGGATTTTTCAGTGTGTGGTCCCAGAACCAGCAGCATCACCTTTACTTGGGAACTTGCTAGAAATGCAAATTACTGAGCCCTACCAGGGCCCAACCTCCAGGTGATTAAGGACAATTACATGATCAAAAGGGGCATTTGGAAATAGTGAAAAACAAGGTAAGGGTATATTAAATTACTTACGAGTGGTTAAAAGTTCATATTATTGGATGGATCTTGAGATCTAAGCAAAATAAGCGAGACAGAAAAAGTTGAGAACCATATGATTTTACTGATATGTGGTATATGAAACTGAAAACAACAAAGGAACAAGACAAACAAACAAAGAAACAAAAACTGACAGACATAGACAATAGTTTAGTTACTAGAGGGTAAGGTTACCAGAGGGTAAGGGGGGAGGGAGGTGGTAGAAGAGGGTAAATGGGATCAAAATATATGGTGATGGAAGGAGAACGGACTCTGGGTGGTGAACACACAATGTGATATATAGATGATGTACTACAGAATTGTACACTTGAAACATATGTAACTTGACTAGCCATTAAATTAAATAAACTTTAATTTTTTTAAAAAAAGTACATGTGTATTGTATTGACTAAAGATTTTCATTCCCCACAGAATGCTGTCCTGTGTTGTGTGACTGGTTTTGTTATTAGTTATTACCTCTATTTTTTTTTGGTTGGTTGTTTGTTTCCTATTTTTCTATGCTGCCTGCCCATAGTACAAGGGTACATAGTACATAGTCCCACAGATGTCATTTAGTTTATATATAGGACACTGAGTAGTTAGATCCTGTACTTTCTTCTAAAACTACAAGATAAAAACATACCATTCTTTGTGAGTAGCCCTAAGCCCTGAATATCTAAGTTGTGTTCAATTTGAAACCTTTTAATGATAATAATTCAGATGCCTGACAACTGTAAAATTAGGAATTTAAAATGCATAAAAAACTCTACTCAATATTTTACTAATTGAGATATTTTGAAAAGCACATGTAGGCAAGATATTGACAATCTAATCAATGTGAAACTAACACTAATGATAAAAAGATTTTTTGGTAAAAATGGAAGTGATATAAATTTTTACCCTGGGAATGTGTTTAAGGTCTTTATTGATTGTATACCATTACTTTAAAAAGCGAGCAAGTAATGTTGGGTTGATCAGTCTTTGTTCATTATTAAATTTAATTTACTATTGTATTTGGTTTTTGATTAGAGGGTATTTTCATTTTAAGAATTTATCCTCTTCAAAAACACAGCATCCAGATTCACTAGAGAAGAGTTGAGGGTTTCTTTTCCATTTAAAAAAATATTAACTTGGATTTTTAAAAGGCAGCTTTTCAATAGGTACATATTAACTTTTCTAAAGTAAGTTCTTAGTAGTATATGAAAATATTTTCCAGGACAATAGTATCAGGAAAAACGAGTTTCAAGAGTAAGAAAGTCTACTTGCTGGCTCACTACAGGTAAAATTTCATATTTAAACAGTAGCTTGAGAGATGTTTTGAAAGGTCCTTCTCTACTTTCATTCTACGTTTGGAGAAGAGTGGAAAGAGAAAACAGCTAGGAGGATGTGTGCTCTGATTCTTCTTCTGGTATTAATTAGCATCTGTGAACTCAGGCAAATCACTTAGTTTTTCTGGACTTCAGTCTCCTTATCTGTATGCTTTCTAAGATTGTTCCAGTCTTCAAAAAGTCTCTGTTGATAAATGGTAATGTGTTCCTTTTGAGCCATTTTGATAAGAATGTGGCTACGTGTATGTATTGGCAGGGCTCAAAAAATGGATGTTTGATTTTACAGAGGAGTGAGGATGTGGAAGCCATATAGATTACATGATAAAGTTTAGCTCAACCTTACCTTGACAAGTTTCATGTGCCAATGGACTGGTTTTCATCAGCTGTGGGTTTGGGTGCATGGATGGACTGACTATTCCTTAGGAGGCATTTAAAAATTCATCGGGTTGTTTTTGGTCATCACAATATTGGGTGAAGCTACCGGCATTTAGTCTCCAGAGATGAAGAATGCCTTATGTCTTGTAATGTGTGTGATGGTTCCTTATTACAAAGAATTTTCCCTCCCCAAGTGCCAAGAATATCCCTATTGAGAAACTAGCTATTGAAGATAAAAGACAGAGTTTTAACTTCATATTTTACAGTCATCCGGGAAATTGGAAAAAGTCATATACTTTCTGCTGTTTCAGTAACACAAATGCAAACAGTATCTATTCTTAGATGACAACTGGTGTTCATGATGCATGGGAGAGAACACCCTCCAGTTCCCTGCACTATATATTGACTATGCAGGAAGAAAAGCAGTAAAAATCTCAGCTCTGTTAGTACAGTGTACAAATATAACTTGAAGACATACTAAGAATAGTTCCTTTGAGTATGAAGTTACTAGTTTTCTGATGACAGCCATATTTTTAATGAAATGGCTTGCAGAAGTTTCCATTCAATGTAACTAGATATTTCTTGTGTTCAAATAAATGCCACGATTAAGGCATTAGACGCATAGATTTGATTCTCTATTATAAGATATACCACTTCCTTAACAGCTCTCTGTGTAATGATGAGTACTTCCTGTTTCTCCTCTGACCTCCTTCTGCACTTGGGTTGGCACTTCCGGTCAGATTAAGGAAAGAGCCCATTCAGCAAGAGTGAGTCATCCAGGGCTGTCTCAAAAACCCTGGTAACATTTTCAAATTTGAGGTGAATTTTGCTTTGGAATCACTTAAATCACAGGATCATTTTCTTAAAATTCTTTTCTCTCATCTTTCTTCTTGCGTTTGTCAAGTCCTTGGATTGTTAATGTATTTTAAAAATACTGCTTATATTCAGCTCTCAGATATTGTGAGTATAAAAGTGCTGTACAGATAAAATTCTTGTCTAGCAAATCAAAGCCAACTTGATATTTTCCAAGAGTGAGAGAGAGAACCCCTCCTTCTCCTTTCGTTGGTAAATCTGGGCAATACTACCTCTGCAGGATAAGGGGGGAAAGGAGGTGATATTGAAATGTGTAACTTTTACTATAAATTTGGTAAAAATTTACATTTCAGGAGAAGATTGAAATTATACAATTAAAAAATGTTTTGGGCATTCTTTCACGTTCATTATGTATACAAGGCCTCTCCACAATTAACAAATTGAAGGTTATATGCTACATTCCCCTTAGAATGAATTAATTGGACATCAGAACAAAAGTCCACTTAGAAAATAGCTATAACCTTAATTCAATCTTTAATATGGAAAATGAGTCCAGAGTGATTCAGGAGGTTTGCCCCAGAATACAGTCAGGACAAGACCAGGCTCTTGATTTTTGATGATTGGTTTTTCAACCCCACTGCCCTACTCACCTTTCCCCGGGGCAACTCAAACTCAAATTCTAAAATAAACCCAATTTAAAAATTAAAAACAATTTAAAAAATTAAATTGAAAATGTTTAACATTTCAATAAAATTAAAAATTAAAAAAATCAATTAAAACTGAATAGTAAAAAATTTAAAAATTTTACAAATAAAATTAAAATTAAACCCAAAGGCATCCAGTGCATATAATGAATTATTTCCTCCGCTCTACAACTAGAAAGGTACTCCTTGAGTACCATCTGCTGAAGCTGAAAAAGAGTCACTCATGATTTTCTGTGTTCTATTGTTTAGGTGAGGAATTATGGCTGAGAAAAGAGCAAGTGTATCTGTATCTGTAACTAACATTTTAAAAAGCATGTTTACTAAGCCTTGATTAACCCTGAAGGCAGCTGGAAAATATACCAGATTAAAATCAAGATGTAATTTGTAATACTTTGTGGTTTTGGTAGATTTTAAGCTAATTCCTTGTAATAATATTAATTATGCCCAACCTACTTAATATGAACATTATCAATACACTGTAGATTTTCATTTAATTCAGTCTTCATTGTACATTGTTCTCTTATTTTATGCTGTTCATAGTCCTGAAAAACAAAGAATAAGGAAGCCTGATGTTATTTAACAGTTAAGGTATTTCATGCAGAAAACAAAAACAAGAATTTAAAAAAAACTGCTTAATCTCTAAAGAGATTAAAAGCACTGCCTTGAGTCAAATAATCATTGAAGGTGAGTGAGAGAATGGAGGCGGGGGAAGAGGCTTTGGCTCATGGTAACTGCTGTGTAAAGCTGAGAAACGGAGAATTCTTTCTGGGCAGTGCTTTTATTCTCTCACTGTTTGCGGTCCCATCCTCTGCTGTTTAATTTGTGGAACATTCCGAGGAGTATCCTTAGCTTCCCTGACAGAAGCCCTGACCTGGGGCTTGAAGGCTGTGAGGGGCTCCTTTCTGAAGCATGGGAGGACGAATAGGGCACATTTGCTGTGCTGCCCATGGCTCAGCTGGTGGAGACAGACTCTTTATCAGGAGCAAGGTGAGACCTGTGTGCCACTGAGCTACGGGATGCCATAGCATGCTGTTCCACATACCTTTGCAGGCAGTTCTGAAGTGTAGGATGCGATCTCAGAAAAAATGGGGTTACTTCTATATCTCCAAAGAGAGAATACTAAGTGCTTAGACTTCCTTGAGACTTTTGCATGTGGCTCAGTGGTATCACATCTGGGAGTCTGCTTCTAATGTATATATTTTTAAGCAAGAATAGGACACAAGTGGCTTGTGAGGGTTAGTCCTTATGTGTTTAGCAAATAATACTGAGCAAATGCATAGCCGTAAGAGTAGTGGCATCTTTTTACTGCTGTTTTCTGTTTGTTTGATGTAATAAAGATTTTCTTAATGTCTTAGAGCCATTAAGTGAAATAAAATTATATTGAATTATTTTGTGGAAATGCCAAGCAATGCGTGTATATCATTTATGAGCTGCATTATTAATGTGAAATAATAATTCAGAAACAATAAATGATATGTAAAGGTCATATTACCATGAGCCTGGAGGGGGTGGGAATGGAGGCGGGAGAAGGGAGGGGAGGGAGAGAGGGACAGAGGGAGAGAGGGGGAGACAGAGGGAGAAGGAGAGAGAGACGGAGAGGGAGAAAGAGAAGGAGAAGGAGAGGGAGAGAAGGAATAAATACTTGTGTGATGTTAAGGTGGAATGCACTAAAATTGCTGGTGATATTTCCTAGTTTTCTGGAATATGCTGAATTACAGCTGGTGCTGCTGTTTGTCAGGGTTGTCAGGGAACACATCCTGTGACTGCTTAAGAGATTGGAGATTGATTCCTGATACCAATGTTGACTCATAAATTGTAACCAAGATAATGAAGACTCTGTTTACAGACTAAAAGGCAGGCATAGAAGGCTTCTGGCGTGTTATTTCCAATGAACCAGGATAAATTTTTATCTTAAATCAGACCTTTGATTTGAAACAAAAGTCTTAGCTATTTTGCTCAATTTAGTAGTTCTTTTACCTTGCAACTTCCTGTTATTCCATTGTTACATTTCCAGAGAATTCTCTTTAGTGTGAGTTCATACAGGAAACAGTTTACCTGCCTGCTTTCTGAGAGACTGAATTTGGTGCTGTAATTGATTTTAATCAGAGGCAAGGCAGCACCATTATTTTTTGACTGTTAAGAACTGTAATAAACAATTCAGCCATAGAATGTTTGGCAGCTTTTGGAAAAATTATTAACCTCGTAGCCCCAACTCCTATTAAATGACGCATTTACCTCTGCAGGTCTATGAATGTAGCACTTTTTGTTTGTGGTGGATGAGTGGCCCCTAACTAGTATTTGATAGCTTATTTGAAATTTTTCCTGGAAATTTTTCTTCCAAAACAGAATTTGTGTGGCATGATATCATAAAAAACTTTCATTATTGTATTATTTATTAGGTTGGTGCAAAAGTAATTGCAGTTTTTGCAATTATTTTTACCCTTTAAACTGCAATTCCTTATGCACCAACCTAATAACTAGGCTCAAACACATCTTTATTAATCAAAACAGGACCATTACAATCAACACATTTTTGCCAACAAGAAATAAGTTTGTTTATTACTGTATAAAAATCCGTGCTTTGGGATTCGATGAACGCTTGGAAAGCATTTTTTGCATCCTACTAGTTGTGTTGTCGAGGTGCTTGAAGAAGTGGTAGTCGGTTAGCAAGAGGTCAGGTGAATATGGTGGATAAGGCAAAACTTCGTAGCCCAGTTTGTTCAGCTTTTGAAGCGTTGATTGTGAGATATGAAGTCGGGCATTTTCGTGGAGAAGAATTGGGCCCTTTCTGTTAACCAGTGCCAGCCGCAGGCACTGCAGTTTTCAGTGCATCTCATTGATTTGCTGAACATACTTCTCAGATGTAATGTTTTCGCTGAGATTCAGAAAGCTATAGTGCATCAGCTGTAGTGGCAGCAGACCACCAAACAGTGACCATGACCTTTTTTTGCTGCAAGTTTGGCTTTGGGAAGTGCTTTGGAGCTTTTCGGTCCAACCACTGAGCTGGTCATCACCAGTTGTATAAAATCCTCTTTTCATCACAAGTCCCAATCTGATTGAGATATGGTTCGTTGTTGTTGCGTAGAATAAGAGAAGGCGATACTTCAAAACGATGATTTTTTTGATTTGCGGTCAGCTCATGAGGCACCCACTTATCGAGCCTTTTCACCTTTCCAATTTGCTTCAAATGCTGAACGACCATAGAATAGTCGACGTTGAGTTCTTCGGCAACTTCTCATGTAGTTGTAAGAGGATCAGCTTCGATGATCGCTCTCAATTGGTTGTTGTTAACTTCCCATGGCCGGCCACTGCGCTCCTGTTGTCAAAGCTCTAGTCTCCTTTGCCACACTTCTTGAACAACCACTGCACTGTATGGTCATTAGCAGTTCCTGAGCCAAATGTGTTGTTGATGTTGTGAATTGTCTCTGCTGGTTTATGACACATTTTGAACTCGAATAAGAAAATCGCTTGAATTTGCTTTTTGTCTAACATCATGTCCATAGTTTAAAATAAATATAAAATCAACAGCAAGTAATAAATCATTAGCAAAAAAAAATAAAGCGAGAAATGAGCATTAAAATGATATATAACATAACCACATTTATTTAAGAATGTATTCCAATATCAAATGGCAAATTTTAACAATGCAAAAACCGTTGTTACTTTTGCACCAACAATTAATGAATTGTTTCCCATTGAGACTATCTGATATAATTTTGAGTCTCATATTTTTGAATCTTTATGTTTGTAGTCTCACACAAATGTTTCTTCCTGCAGACTCCAGTATGCCTTTTATTAATACTAGGTTTCTTTAGTTGAACACTTTTCCGATATTTAAGCACAGCTGATTTTTTTTTTTTTTTCCAACAGTGAATGGTATTTATAAGGGTTAGTACAAAACTTGGTATTCTGGGTTGATCAGTTACCCTGTTATCTTGCTTTATTCTCTTCTAAGTTTTGACTAAATCAGGCCTGATATTAAATGTCTTGCAATTTATCATTTAAAAATAATGCTTTCATAGACTAATTTTAAGTTGATTAGTTTTTCATAATTAATGACTGTTTTTAGTTTATAATTGTTTATTTTTTAGTTCCTTAATGGCTAGATTGGTACATTCTTCCATTTAAAATGAAATGTTGAGAAAATAACAATTTCATTCTCTTTCATTTCTTCTGATAATTTTTTGTTTGATTTTAAATATCACATTCAGATTATGACTACAAAAATAAGTAATGGAAACTAGTCTCTTCAGCTATTAATTGCCAATTACTGTTCTGTGACTTTTTCACTTGTTTATATATTAAGTCAGTAGGCTGTATTTCGGCTTAACTGTTATCTTGAAATCACCAAGACTCCTGGAGTCTGTTCACACCCTCTTGGCTGTGTGGAAACCAGACTAAAGAGAGCAGTGATGCTAGGCAGGGGTCCCAAGAGAGATTTGGAGTGGATTAAGTACTTACTGGGGTCTTGGTGCTGGTGTTTTTATCTAGACTTTTGCTATGAATCTACACTCGCTTCTTGGTCTAATGAAGACACTGGCCAGAGTACATGGTCAACCAGAAGACCAAAGCCTGTCTGTCCTGTGATGACAACTTCCAGTGCCTCTGGGTGTCTGCAATGCCATCTCAGTAGAATCCACCTTAAATTCCCTTAGAAGTTTCAGCTGCTTCATGTTCTTAATTCTGATGGACTTGAAACTGTATTGAGCAGGTAACAGCTATGAGTTAGCCACCACATCCACAGCCCGTTCACTTTTGTTCTAATTCAAAATGGTAGGCCCTTTCTTCTTTGAAGTTCAATGTGTTGCTTCTGTCCTTTCTCAAGCCACTTTTTCCCTTCTTTTCTCTTTCTTTCAATTTGATTCCTTTCATTTTCTTTTGTTTTATCGCTTTTTCACCCTAGAAACTTGTCATATCAGTTTCTTGTTTTCTTCCCATAGCCCTTCATATTATTGTTGTTCATGGTGTTTATCTGGCTGTCTTTCTTCTTCAGTTACGCATTTCCAGGATATACTACGTTGCTTATTGTTTTTGTTCACTTGGGGTGAATCCATGCACTAAATAATCCACTTTAACTATCCCAAATTCCTTGAACGAACTGTTGTACAGTAGTCCTCCCCTTATCTGCGATTTAGCTTTCCAAGGGTTTGGTTACCTGGGGTCAACTTCAGTCTGAAAATATTAAATGGAAAATTCCAGAAATAATTTATAAGTTTTAAATTGCCTGCTGTTCTAAGTGGCGTTGATGCAATCTTGCCCAAAACATAAATCCTACCTTTGTTCAGTGTATCCAAGCTGTGTGTGCCACCTGCCTATTCAGTCACCTGGTAGCTGTCTCGGTTACCAGATCTGTTATCAGAGAGAGAGTCCACATTTACATAACTTCATATGCATAACTATATATTGTTATAATTGTTCTATTTTATTATTAGTTATTGTTTTACACTGCCTAATTTTTAAACGTTATCATAGGTATGTATGTATAGGAAAAACGTAATATATATAGGGTTTGGTACTGTCTGCGGTTTCAGGCATCCACTGGGGGTCTTGGAACATATCCCTGAGGGTAAAGGGGGACTACTGCATACCTATTATTAACTCTTCCTTCCTATTTCCACCCCCATAAAGCGTTTGTAGAAATGAAAACCAGATAAGCAGCTGATTTGGCAAATATTACATTAGTTCTTGGTTCAAAACACTGTGGATTTGAAAGTCAGTTCTGAGATTCACTGCAGTGACTAGGCACTTAAAATATTTTGTAAAATGTGATAATGGCCAAGTGAAGTAATGTAGCAGAAAGCATTTCATGGTGCAAATGTTAGTTATTGCTGAGAATTATATTGAAAAGGATCACCATTCAATACCACAGGACATTTTAAAATTTATATTTTATTTTGAAATAATTTTAGACATAAACTTTCCAAAAATAGTTCAAACAATGCCTATGTAACCTTTTCTAGATGTTATCAAAACCAGGAAATTAATTTTGATATGCTATTAACTAATCTATAGATATTATTCAAATTTCTTCAGTTGTACCACCAATGTCCTTCTTCTGGCTATAACAGGAATCACACATATTTTTAGTTGTTTTGTCTATCAGTTTACTCCCATTTGAGGCAGTTCCTCAGTCTTTCTTTGTTTTATATAATCTTGACACTTTTGAAGAGTAGTGACCAGTTATTTTGGAGAATATCTCCCAATTTTGGTTTTCTGATGTTTAATTTCAGGTTACGCGTTTTTGGCAAAAGTCCCATAGAATGACCCGATGCCTTCCTCAGTCTATCATATCAGGAAGCACATGATGTCAAAGTGTCTGCTAATGATGTTAGCTTCCATTCTTCACCTGAGGTCTGCTAGGTTTCTCCACTATTAGGTTGTTAGTTTCCTTTTTGTAATTAGTAAGCATCTTGTTGGGAGATACTTTGAGACTATGTAAATGACCACCTTTTTCTTTTTTCTTTTTTTTTTAAGTGCTTAGATATTTATAGACCTCACAAAGTGATAACCCCAATAAGCATATACCCATGTAACACTGTATATAGTTATTAAAATATTATTGACTATATTCCCTATGGTGTACGTTATATCCCTGTGACGATTTTTTTAAATATAGTTGATATTCAATATTATTTTATATTAGTTTCAGGTGTAGAATGCAGTGGGTAGACATTTATATAATTTATGAAGTGATTCCCCTGATAAGCCTAGTACCCGTCTGACACTATACATAGTACGTAGATTTTACAATATTATTGACTGTATCCCCATACTGTATTTTACATCCCCGTGACTCTTTGTAACTACCAATTTGTACTTCTTAATCCCTTCACATTTCTTATTCAGTCCCCCAAGCTCCCTCACGTCTAGGAACCATCAGTTTGTTCTCTGTATCTATGAGTCTGTTTCTGTTTTGTTTGTTCACTTACTTTGTTCTTTACATTCCACATTTGTCTTTGTCTGTCTGATTTATTTCATTTTCATAATGTCCTCTATGTCCATCCATGTTGTTGCAAATGGTAAGATTTTATTCTTTTTATGGCAGAGTAGTATTCCATTGTATATATGTACCACAATTTCTTTATCCAGTTGTCTGTTGATGGGCATTTCAGTTTCCACTTTTTGGCTATTGTAAATACGTAGCTCTGCAGTGAACATAGGGATGCATGTGTCTTTTCAAATTAATGTTTTGCATTTCTTTGAATAAATACCTAGGAGTGGAATTGCTGGGTCATAAAGTAGTTCTATTTTTAATTTTTTAAGTGACCTCCATTCTGTTTTCCATAGTGGCTGCACCTATTTGCAATTCCACCAAGAGTGCATGAGTATTCCCTTTCCTCCACATCCTCACCAGCACTTGTTGTTTGTTGATTTATTGATAATGGCCATTCTGACAGGTGTCAAGTGATATCTCACTGTAGTTTTTATTTGCAATTCTCTGATGATTGGTGATGTTGAGCATCTTTTCATATATCTGTTGGCCATTTGTATATCCTCTTTAGAGAAATGCCTATTTAGGTCCTCTGCCTATTTGTTAATTGGATTGTTTTTTTTCGTTGTTGTTGTTGTTGTTTTTTTTTTTTTTTTTGGTGTTGAGTTGTATGAGTTTTTCATAGATTGTGGATATTAACCCCTTATCAGATGTATCATTGGCAAATATCTTCTTTAATTCAGGAGGATATCTTTTTATTTTGTTGATGGTTTCCTTTGCTGTGCAAAATTTTTTAGTTTGATGTTGTCCCATTTGTTTCTTTTTTCTTTTTTTTCCCTTGCCCGAGGAGATTTATCAGCGAAAATATTACTAAGGGTAATGTCTGAAAGTTTACTACCCATGTTTTCTTCTAGTAGTCTTATGGTTTCGGGCCTTACATTTAAGTTTTTAATCCATTTTGAGTTTATTCTTGTATATGCAATAAGAAGGTTCCATTTTTTTTTGCATTTATCTGTCCAGTTTTCCCAGCATTATTTATTGAAAACACTGTCTTTACCCCAATTTATATTCTTGCTTCCTTTGTCATAGATTAAATGACCATACAGGCATGGGTTTATAAATATTTTGGGCTCTCTATTCTGTTGCATTGATCTGTGTGTCTGTTTCTATGCCACTACTATGCTGTTTTGATTACTATGGATTTGCAGTATAATTTAATATCAGCTAGCACGATACCTCCAGCTTTGTTCTTTCTCAAGTTTGCCATTGCTATTTGAGGTCTTTTATGGTTCCATATAAATTTTAGGATATTTGTTCTAGTTTTGTGAAAAATGCCATTGGTATTTTGATGGGGATTGCATTGAATCTACAGATTGCTTTGGGTAGTATGGACATTTTAACTGTATTCATTCTTCCTATCCAGGAGCATGGTATATTATTCCATTTATTTGTAACCTTAATTTCTTTCTTCAAAGTCTTATAATTTTTTTAGTACAGGTCTTTACTTCCTTTGTTAAATTTATTCCTAGGTATTTCTTTGTGATGCAATTGTAAATGGGATTGTTTTCTTAATTTCTCTTTCTGATAGCTTTTTATTGGTGTATAAAAATATAACCAATTTCTGAATATTAATTTTGGATTCTGCTACGTTACTAAATGCATTTATCAGTTCTAATAGTTTTTTTGGTGGACTCTTTGGGGTTCTCTCTATATAGTATCAAGTCATCAGCAAATAATGACAATTTTACTTCTTCCTTTCCCATTTAGATGCCTTTTATTTCTTGTTGGAATGCTGTGGTCTATGTTGAATAAAAGTGGTAAAAGTGGACATCCTTTTCTTGTTCCTGATCTTAAGGAGAATACTTTTAGCTTTTCAATATGTTATTGAGAAGCATATTGAGTATGATGTTAGCTGTGGGTTTGTCATATATGGTCTTTATTATGTTTAGCTATGTTCCCTCTATTCCCACTTCACTGTGAGTTTTTATATAAATGGATGCTGGATTTTGTCAAACACTTTTTCTGCATCCATTGATATGATTATATGATTTTTATATTCCATTTTGTTTATGTGGTGTATCACATGAATTGATTTGTGGATATCGAACCAGCCTTGCGTACCAGGAATAAATCTCACTTGATCATGGGGTATGATTTTTTTAATGTATTTTTGAATTTGGTTTGCTAATATTTTGTTGAGGTTTTTGCATCTAGGTTCATCAGGGATATCAGATTATAGTTTTTCTTTTCTGTAATATCTTTGTCTAGTTTTGGATTCAGGATAATGTCACCTCATAAAATGAGCTTGGGCGCCTAGCCTAATCTTGAATTTTGGGGATAGTTTGAGAAGAATAGGTATTAACTCTTGTTTGAATGTTTGGTAAAATTGACCTGGGAGGCCATTGGACCAGGGCTTTTGTTTGTTGGGAGCTTGTTGATTACTGATTCGATTTCATTAATAACAATTGGTTGGTTCAGATTTTCTTTTTCTATTTGATTCAGCCTTGGAAGATTGTGTGCTTCTAGGAATTTATACATTTGTTTCAGACTATGCTTTTTGTTTGTGTTTAGCTGCTTGTAGTACTTTCTTAAATTATTTTATATTTCTGTGGTGTTCATTATCAGGTCTCCTCTTTCATTTCTGATTTTATTTGAGTCCTTTCTCTTTTTTTCTTGATAAGTCCAGTTCAAGGTTAATCAATTTTGTTTATGTTTTCAAAGAACCAGCTCTTGGTTTCATTGATCTTTTGTACTTTTATTTTATTATTGTTTTTTACCCTCTTTCATTTATTTCCACTCTGATCTTTATTATTTCCTTCCTTTTACTCACTCTGGGCTTTATTTGCTGTTCTTTTTCCAGTTCCCTTATGTGTAAAGTTAGATTGTTTACTTGATCTTTTTCTTGTTTCTTTAGGTAGGCCTGCATTGCCATGAATTTCTCTGTTAGGATTGCTTTCGGTGTGTCCCATAGATTTGGGGTCATTATGTTTTCATTTTCATTTGTCTTAAGGTATCTTTTGATTTCTTTCTTGATCTCATTATTAACCCACTTATTGTTTAGTTGCACATTATTTAGCCTCCATGTGTTTGTGTGTTTTTCAGGGCTTTTTTTTCCTGCAGTTGATTTCTAGTTTCATACCATTGTGGTCAGAGAAGATGCTTGATATGATTTCAGTGTTCTCAAATTTATTGAGACTTTGTTTTGTGGCCTAACATGTTGTCTGTCTTGGAAAATGTTCTACGTGGACTTGAAAAGAATGTATATTCTGCTGCTTTGGAGTAAAATGCTCTAAAAATATCAATTAAATCCATCTGTGCAAATGACCAATTTTTCATTATACTTTCAACCACAAATTTTCTTGCTTGAAACAGTTGTCACTGTGGTGTTTGCTAAATAATGATTCTCTATTTTATCATTCCTTATACATTTTTTAGTAAAATTCTTCAGTAAGAAGGAGCTTTCCTTTCTCCTCCACTTATTAACTTATTCAGTGATTTATTTATATCATTATGTACTCATGGATATTTGTTTTAACCTATGAGTTATATATAATCCATTACAACTGGTATTTATTTTGTTGCTCAAAATGTCCAGATTTGGCCATATGGCCAATCTTCAATTTGGCTCCTGTGTCCTTTCTTCATTCACCATCACTTTTAAAACACTTCTTTTTTTCTGGTACCACAAGGTGTTCCAGGCTCATCTGACACTTTTTATGAACCAGTTCTTGAATCAGCCATTCAGGAACACAGATTTCTTTTATTGAAGAATGATGTTTAGAAACCAAGATCTGTGTGCTAGATGTTCTCATTCACAAAATAACGCATCTCCTTTCCCATACCATATATTTACTTATTTCCTCAAACCTTCAATAACGTAAAATACTTTCAGAGTTGCTAACCATGTCCCTGTGAAAAACAATTTTACTAACTAGAGTACAATATCCGTGTAAAATTATTCTTTTCATTAGCCTCACAGTATGGAGTCAAAATACTATGGCCCACAAAAAAAAAACTATGGAGAAATCATCTTGATCTGAATAGTTGCATGCTTAAACAAGTAACCTGCAAATCAAGGTATTTTTAATAGACTAATTTAGATATCTATATTGCTACCAACATGAAAAGGAAGTCTCAGATTTCTAATGTGTTTTCAGGCTGTTGTGGAAATTGGACAAGCATGCTCCCCACAATTAGGAAAATGTAAAGCCCCATGGAAACTGCATATTATTATATTTGAAAATTTTAATTAATTTTTTAAGCTTTTACTAGAATTTTCTTTGGAAATAGTATGAACAATAGTTTATTAATGGTTTTGTTTCAAGTCTCTTTCTTTACCTCTTACCCTCATTGTTGTGGTACTTTCAAAATATTTCCAACTCTACACTCTTTGGTTCTTTTTCTTTAAATCTACACTGAGAATTGAATCAGCCTCAGGTTGTAAAGGTGGAGATTATGTACAATTTCGTAGCCTTATTCCCCATTCCTAATATCACTGAAAATATTATATCTTTCCTAACCAATTCTGCATAGGAGATATTAAAAGAGACAAGAGGAACTTTTTTCTATTGCATATACCTTTTGTCATTATATGCATGCATCAAAGCTTTCATTTCATAGAAAAGCAAAAAAAAAAAAAAAAAAAAAACAAAAAACAAATACCAAACAAAAAACTAGAAGTTCAGAGTGCCTAGTCATTTGCTACTTAGTCAAACTTTTAAAGGCTGAGATACCACTAAATCCCTGATTAATACCTGATATTCAGACTCCTCCCCCGAGCCCAGGCCCTTATAAAAATCCATTTAACTTTAGGTGGGATTGACAACACAAATGATATTCTTTTTCTAGTATTCATATAAATGTTTGTTCCATTTTCTTTGAGAATGTGGAACTTTTACATTTCCTCCATATGGGGTAGTATTTTCATCATCTGCACTCTAAATTCTCTCCCTTCTTTGGGAATCTTCATATTACAGTAGTTCGTGGTATATAGGCTATGGGTTGGTTACGAGGGTTCTAATCCTTACTCTATCAGCTATGTGGTTCTTGGTGAAGCTACTTACTCTCTTAATTTCTTCTTCTGGAAAAGGAGAACCAAAATAGAACTTCTTTATATGGTTGTTATAAAGTTTAAGTGGATGCTATTGGATGTACAGTGCTTAGCAGAATTCCTTAGTAAGCACTCACTAATTGTTATTGCTGCTATGTGGTTATTATTTCTGTACCCTGCCTCTCTTTGGATCTCATCATCATACCTGCATTTTCTATACTACTAGATACATGGGTATTTAAAATGTATGCATACAATAAAGGGTAAGAATAGTTATTTTCGCATTATAAGGAGTTAAGACTATACATCAGCAATCTCTTAGGTGAAGATGGAATGAAAGAGAAGATGACTAAACATTATTAAGTGATATAACATTATTATATGTTTTTTACTATCTTAATGTTAATATTAATTTATATTTCACATAAGAAATAAAATAACATGAAGCATCCTTTTTTTCTAAGTTTCTGTAACTGAGTACAATAAAACAAAATTTCATGAAAAGCCCCAAGATAAGCAGTGACTTAAGCCAAAAATAGACCCTCCAAGCTGACAAGCCATTTTGTCATTCTGAAAGATGAAAGCTGTAAACTATACAGTAGAACAGTCTACTTCTCTGCTTCATTTCTGGGTTTCAGTGCAGAGCGAAGGGAACCGGAAGGGCAGGGTGGGGAAGGATATGAAATGCTAGAAAAAGGGGGAATACCCCAAATCAAGCAGCAGTTAAGTATAGAAGAAGTTTATTGTTATTAACCATGAATTATCAGATATGAGGACATACTGACTTCTATTAGGATGTCTATTTTTAATAATGTGTCAGAATTTTGTACCCTGTAGGTGTGGCAAACATTTCTGATGCCTCGATAGAGATATGATAGGGATTTAGTGCTCTGATTTCTTTTCTTAGCTGTAAGTTATGAGTGCCAGCATTATTTCTCTTAGATAGAGATAGAAAATTTTAATCTTACAGTTGTATCCCTTGTTGTATATATGTTTGTTTCTCATTTTGATTTGATATCTTTTAAATCTTGGGGAATGTATGAAGGAGTTAGATTACTGTTAATCTTGTTGTGAGCTTTTGATCTTTTATCTTAAATAGCATAGTGAACTCTTTCTTTCAGTGAATGTACTTTCCCTTATTAGTCACACTTAATGTTTGCAAAGCTTTTTTTTTTTTAATACAAATGCCACCATTTTTGTAACTTCTTGGCTTATGAAGGGTGCATGTTTAGAGTTACCGAGAACCATGAAAAGGAAGATACCACAGGTATTTATTTACTGCGGTTTAATAAGAGAGTCATTGATATTGTTATCCTTTGTCTGCAGGAATCTAGGAACGCTTTGGGTTACATGTGCCTTTCTGGCTTGGCAGTTGTAAAACAGTAACAGCTTGTGAGTATCACCATGTGACAGGGCCATCAGCAGCAGAAATAGGTCCAGCCCCATCGTTGCTGATGTGTTCATGGGAATCTTTGGTATGGTAGGAATGTTTATTTGTTTACTTTTCATAATCTAAAGTAAGAGAACGCCTGTCTTGAAGAAGTCTATTTCCCCTCTGGCTTTTGAGAAGGTTATAACCCTTTGCATGATTTACTGATCACCTTTTGACCACAAGTGTGTGTCATGTCAGGTTTTAATCACAAGTATAAAGTTCAACAACATATTCATAAAAATGGTCATGCTACAATGTGAAGACAAACATACACAAGCTCCAGGGTACATTCCGTTATGATAATGAAAAAGCACAACCTTCGTTGCTCTGTGGTTCATAGTGTGTGCTCCATTTTCATGTGAGTTTTGTAGACTCTTAGCTGTAGAATTAGCACCCATATTTTGGTCACAACTTGAAAATCTTTGGGAAATCGGTGAAAATTTATTCTTGTTGGTGAAAAGTTTATTCTTGTTGGTGAAAGTTTATTATTCCTGGAAAAATCCTACCAACAAAATATTGAGTGCTTACTATGAAATTTATAGACAGGAAAAGAAGGAAGTTTACAAGTGAACAAGGAAGGAATGAAGGAATGGAGGAAGGGAGAGATGAAAGGAAGTCATTTCAGGCAGAGGGAAATCCATGTGCAAAGAATACTGTAATGAGAATATTAAGAGATGTGGGGTAAATGTTCAGGAATTTAGGATGAATTTGGATACTGCTGATGAAGAGCCAGATACGGAGTCAAGAATTAAGAAAGGGTTAAAATGACTAAACTTGTTGACTAATTAATGGAAGGACATAAGGGAGATGGGGGTTGGAAAGACCCTAACCAACTGAGAGTATTAGTCACAGAGATTAGTGACTAAATCTTACTCTGTCCTATCCATTTCTGAATTGCCTAATCAGGGTATTAAATCATGTGCTTTTATGAAGCCTAAAAAATATGGTTTTATGTTTCATCTCTGTCAGTCATATGCACTACTTTGGGAAAATAATTTCTGTGTGTATGACATTCTTGAAGAGAATACTTCTCAGAGATTTTATAAAGACTAATTGGAGGAGAGAAGTCTCTTTTAATAACTATATAAACACGAAGCGTATTGTTGTCCTCTTGCCCACTGCTGCTCATTATTTACATTAAAGTGTATATTTGCAAAATCAGTTCTATTTGCTAAATTAAGAAATGGGACACTGTGTCTCTAATTTTCCAGTTATACTGTTGTAGCAGTCTCCGGACACGCCAGTTTTGCCATACTCTTGGGTCTTGCCAGCATTCAACTCCCTTCTCCATCTTTTTAATTTCTAATCTAAATAAAACAAGAGGTAGTTATGGTTGAGTTCCTTTTTCTCTTAAGTTGGTTAATGAAAAGTGTGCAGTCCTTTTCTCCAAGTAAAATAAATGCACAAGCTATGAGGCAGGCTAATAGTTTATTTTCTTTTCTTTGGTGACAGGAACAAGGAAATTTTTGTGAGGAAACAAAATACTTGTTTGCAAAGAATCAATGCTAATGTGTCAAAGGTGACTAGCATCTTGAATCTCATCCAGACACCTATTACAGGGGAAATAAGGACACAGTAAAATAATGGCCATCTTTAATACCTGGCTTGGCTCTCAGTACCAAACTTTGATGTGATTTGTACCCTAGTGAGCTGAGCCAGGCCTCAGTCAAGTTCGCAGATATAATGTTGCTTCTTTAACCCCTCATGAGACAGAAAGCAGCTCAAATGGCTGGTGTTGTTATTTTCTCTGTGACTTGCTTACTTAGGGATTCTAAAGTTTTCAGTTTTACTATGGGGAAAGAAGGAGAGCACAAAACAGGGTGACCCTGTGCCTCGTTTCTGGGCTGAGCCTCTTGCCAAACTGCCTTTAGAGAGTGAGAACCCTCTCCTCCAAATGAGGAAATCCACAGGTCTGATACGACATCCTGGCCATAAGAAAGTGAAGAGAGCAAAGAGAATCTCTTCTAAAGCCTAGAGAAGAATTACAATATTTGCAAATAGGGCCCTGGAATCTACATTCTAACAAATTTCTTGTGTGAGACTTATGTACATTAAAGTTTAAAAATATTTACTAAAACGTCCAACCCCTACTATAGTCCTTTTATAAAAACAACAAGATGCTACTATGTATAACTAACAAACACCCACATTTCTAAGAAAATGAAAATTATTACTTACCAGAGCTTGGTCAGAATGACTTCTGACTTAAATAAGATCTACTGTATTGTTTTAAAATAAGAAAACATACTAATATTTGAAAGACTGTATCAACATATATTTTGATAATGGCAGAATTTTTAAAATGAATAGATAGTCTTCTAAGTTGACTAGATTAAAAAAGCCATCAATGATAGGTTGGGGATATAAGTTAAATTCAGTGCACCTATTATAATATCAAGCCTACAGTTTTATAAGCAAAATTCATATTTGAATTTAATATTAACGAAATGCTCTGTTTAGAATCATTCAGAAGATAGCACATACTATCATTAACATGGCTTTAAGTGAGAGAGAAACACTTAGAGGCTAAAAAGCCTTATCACCCTTTCATTCACACATTCCCTCCTGTCTATCATGATGATTCAAGATCTAAATATTTGAAGCCATAAAACATTAAGTAGCATTCTCAAGGGGTCTAACTAAAGAGAGCTCCCACTTAGCTTGCACCCTTGACTGCCCCCAGGATTAGCCTTTCCATTTCATTAGGTACTATGACTCTCTCCCATTATCACCTCTTAAAGGAGGGTCCCACTAAACAACAAAGTACAAACGAAAATCAGACAAAAAAGCATATGGCTTAAATATTGCTGAAGAAGAAATACGGGTAGAGATTGATCCCGATCCATACTGTTTAGTATTGTAGTCACAGCTCTTGAGCATTTGTAATGGAGCTGATATACAAGTGAGGAACTGAGTTTTTAATTTGTTTCTAATTTTATTTAACATATTTAAATATATATATTTAAATATATATATATATATATATATATATATATATATATATATATATATTTAAGATTTTATTGGGGAAGGGGAACAGGACTTTATTGGGGAACAGTGTGTACTTCCAGGCCTGTTTTCCAAGTCAAGTTGTTGTCCTTTCAATCTTAGTTGTGGAGGGCGCAGCTCAGCTCCAGGTCCAGTTGCCGTTGTTAGTTGCAGGGGGCTCAGCCCAGCATCCCTTGCGGGAGTTGAACCCGTAACCTTGTGGTTGAGAGGACGCGCGCCAACCAACTGAGGCATCGGGGAGCTCAGCGCCAGCTCAGCTCAAGGTGCCGTGTTCAATCTTAGTTGCAGGGGGCGCTGCCCACCATTCCTTGCGGGACTTGAGGAATCGAACCAGCAACCTTGTGGTTGAGAGCCCACTGGCCCATGTCGGAATCGAACTGGCAGCCTTTAGAGTTAGGAGCATGGAGCTCCAACCGCCTGAGCCCCCGGGCCGGCCTGTATATATATTTTTTAAGTTATAGAAAAAATTTATTTTTTGAAATAACTTGGTTCTGGGAATCTCCTTTTTAAAATGAAATTTTTATTGAAACCCAATACCAATTAAGTATTTCTGATAAAAATTTAGCCTCCAGATTGAGATGTGTGTTTTTAACACTAATAAATTTTTTTTTGCTAGTCTTAGGTAGTTAGTATTAATTGTGATTTTCGAAGTTTGTAGATATACAACCTCAAGTTTGAGTTTTGCCACTGTATAATAGGCATATCTCAATTAAAATAGACCTCCATATTGCTCATATGGTTTCTCTTATGGAATGTAGGTGGGGAAAACATGAAAATATTTTCTGAAATCCTGATTCAAATGTACCCAAACACAATAATTTGGAGGCAACGAGGGCAAGACTATTAAAGAAAATGGTACCTTAACATGGCTCACCTTAAAAATGAGAGATACCATCTTAAGAGAAATATTTGCAGAGCTGAGTGGTTTATTTTGAAGGTTGCTGGAGCGATCGTCCATTCATAAGTTATAGCTTTCAAGGAGTGTTTTTCTGTGATACACACTTTCAAGATCTTACATTTTATTTGTCAATTATACCTCGATAAAGATTTTTTTAAAAAAGGAGTGTTTCTCTGCTGATTCCTAAGCATTTGACCTAAGGCTAAAAGACAGAAACGTTTTGTTACTACCAGGCAAAAGAGGAACACATTGCAGATCTGAAAGCACCCTGTCTCCAAGCTCCAATAATTCATCTTGTGTAATATTCCTTCCATCCATTCCCACTGCTGTCCCCCTTCCCCAGGCCCTCACCATGTGATGCTTGGATCATTGCTGTTTCGTGCAACAGTTTAACCTATCTGTCTTTGGCCTTGGCTGCAGTTAAATTCATCTTTTATGTTGTGCCAGTTCAGTCTCTCTTCATGTCTCTTCTCTCCACAAGTGTACATTGGACTCTTCTTGCTGGGATTTTCCAGTTGTCATTGATCCAGTCAATCATATTTCCTTGTGTGTTCTTCCCCATAGGCTGTTTTTTTGACTCTCCGCCTCCTACATTCCAATACTCCTCCCTTCTTTAGGCCTTTCCCTGCTTGGAATTCCCTCCTCTCTCCTTGTCTGAGTCTTATGCCTGGCTCCAGTCCTATCATCTCATGAATCCTTCTTCCAGTCTGCCCTTGCAATGAATGATCACCCCATTGTCTGGAGTTTTAGAGAACAATGGATTCTAGCTATACAATGGATTTTATAATTTGCAAAATTATACTTTTTAGCATTATCTTTCATCTGTATGTCCTAACTGAACATTTCTTATTTGAATTAAAAAAAACAGTACAGGAAAAAGGGATATCTAGATTATAAAAAGACATATACACACATCTAAAAACATACGCAATGTGTTACAGAAAGAGGATGAAATTATCAATATATTGACTACAAAAACATTTTCTAGCACCGAAAGTTGAAGCAGTACCTGAGGAATACTGTCTCTTTGAGGAACTCTTTCTTTATCAGTATATTTTGCAATGCTCATGTGTCCCAACCTGGCTGCATGTTTATTCTTTTAGCACAATGAAATCCTGGTGTGGGATCTGCAGCTTTCATGTTGGCGGCCTTCTTTTTGCTTTTTATTAAGCTTTTCCTGGTGTGATTATATTGAAGAACGACTTTGCTTTGAACCCTAGGGCTTTTCATGTGATTTAAAAAGTTTTTTTAAAATATATATTTATAATGTATATAATAAATATATTTATAAATTAAATATAATACATTAAATATGCTACTTTTGTACTATGGGCTGCTGTAATTGTGCCTTTTCCTGGGAAAGCCCTGCTCCTAATAAATGTCATGTACTCACAGCACAAAGATAGAATGGTGACAATATGTGTCTCCATATTTATGGCCCTTGATCTTTACTATACAGAAATATTTCTCAAAGATCAAACCACAACGCACTTGGCTCTTGGCACTAGAAAACTTGGGCTTTGATGGTAATCAAGCATTGCATGTGATGTGGCGGCTCTTAAAAGGGACTCTGCAAAATAAAGTGATAGGAATGTATACTATTCTTTTGTTTCAGAGAAAAGACTTTGCCAAGATAAAAAAAAAAAAAAGACAGTGTATATGAATATTTTCCTCCTTTGACTGGATACTTATTATTAGTATTATTAGTATTATTATTAGGAGAAAGTGTCACGGAATGTGTCTCTTTTCATTTAGTGAAGTTGGCACTAGGACCCTGAAGAAAATGCATGTCCGGCATATTGATAAAAGGAAAGATTTCGCACCTTCTCACAAATTCAGCGTATTTTCCCTCCTCTACTCTCCTTCCCTGTCTCTCTCCCTCTCCTTCTCTTTCCTCCTCTCCCTTCCCCTGCCTTCCCCACCCCCCCTCCACTCTGACCTCCTCTCCTTCCCAGGTTCTCACTTCTGCCTCTTCTCTTGTCTTCAGGCTCATTTTCCCCTCTCTGGTCCGCTCACCTTTCTTTTCCTCTTTTGTCCATTTCTTTATCACTTCTGTGACAATATATCTTCACCATATCCTTCTTCTCTCTCTCTCCTCTGAGTTTATATTCCCTCTGCCGTCTCTTTCTTTTGCAAGGAAAATCCACGTCTCTTCTCCAGAAATGCTGGCTGAATAGGATCTGTGTACTTTGTAAAACTTGTCTGCCCACCTTAGTATAAGTCTGTTTGTTCTAGATGAGTTCCTAGAGTGTAGTAATTCAAATAAAACAGCCTAACAGCCACCCACAAAATACAAAGAATCCTTTTTTGAAGATGAAAATTTGCTTCAGGATAGATGCTGGCCATTCCAGTAATTTTAAAGGATAGAGTTAAGCTATTTTATAAAATAATAACTGTAGAAATTATGTTTGCCACAGCTAAGGCACAAAATAGGAATTCTGATTAAAAATATATCTGACTTATTGGATCTTTATGTACTTTAATAAAATTGAAAAATTATATCTATTTTACATGTAATTTATTTTTTTATTATCCAGGAAAGACTTCAAGCTGATGTGGTACCGTGTTTCTCTGAAAATAAGACTTAACTAGAAAATAAGCCCTAGCATGATTTTTCAGGATGACATTCCCTGAACATAAAGCCTAATGCATCTTTTGGAGCAAAAATTATTATGAAACCCGGTCTTATTTTCGGGGAAACATGGTAGTAAAACATGACACTCTGAAGGCTTTGGAGTTAGGTATTATATTAGTTTTTTAGGGGTACTGTAATCGAGTACCACAAACTGGTTATTTTAAAACAACAGAAATGTATTGTCTCACAGTTCTGGAGGCCAGAAGTCTGAAATCAAGGTGTGAACAGGCCCAGAGTCCCTCTGGAACCTGTAGGGGAATCCTCCGTTGCCTCTTTCTAGCTTCTGGTGGTTTGCCTACAGTCATTAGCATTCCTTGGTTTTCTTGTTGACTTCAGTCTCTGCCTTCATGGTCACATGCATTCTTCCTGTGCGTCTCTCTGTCTTCATGGCCATCTTCTTATAAAGATACAGTCATATCGGAGTGGGACTCCACCTTAGAGCTACCCTACTCCCTGACGACCTCATCTTAGCTAATGATATCGGCAACTGCCATATCTTAAATAATGCCATATTCTGAGGTCATGGGGCTTAGGAGTTCAATCTAACATTTGAGGGGAAACACAACACAACTCGTAACAGGCAGCCTGGGTTCCAGTTTTATTCTTGCCACCTGGAAGCTAGGGAGTTATTTAATTTACCAGGTCTTTTGGAACTTTGGAAATTTAGGGGATCCCTAGGATAACTTAGCACTGTGGGTCATGTCTAATGAATTGAAGTTTAGGAAGCCTGAGTCCTGGTCAGATTTCTCTATAACTTGCCACACACACACACACATACACACACATGCGCACACACTAAAAGAAAAGCATATTTAACTTACATGTAACAAATACAAAACTTAGAATATTACATATTGTATTCTTTGATACAGAAGAAGCAGAGGCCAAAAGAGGTTACATTAGTTCCCATTGTCACAAAGAGGTTCAAATGAATTACAGGCTAATTAAAATCAGTGGTCCATCAATTGTTCACACTCCAGAGGACTGAGTACCCAAAAAGGATTTGAGTGTGTTTCCAGGTTAGGCGTGTGGACCATCTTGGCAAATGCTTGCCCATGAGATACAGTTCTTGCCCCTTAGATGAACTTGAATTTGTCTCTGCTTTGTGGATCTTGGGCATTTCTCTGTCACTCCTGTCATTTCACCTTCTGCTATACACACACAAACACAGGAATACTAGCTACTGGACCTTCACTTATGTATAGAGTATCTCAAGAGATGATTCCATAGGGAATTTGCCACCTGACTCCAAAAGAGGGCAAGGAAAGAAGTTTGTTATGATACTGTCAGTTCAGAAGTAGCTGCCAAACCTCCAAGGGACACCTTGAGTGAAGAGGAAACCTAGGAATTTTTGAGCAAGACCAGCTGCGGGAGGAAGCCTAAATCTTTGTGGTGTCCCCACCATCTTCAGCTACCCAGGAGATTCCTGCTTTAGTGTTCATTTTGGCCGCTGGGACTAGTAATACCCCCTTGCCAGTCCAATAACCATATTTTTATGCCCCTTATGAAAACAGTGACAAGTCATAGCGCATCACATTTAAGGAGAAACATTTTCTTTTGTTCAATACTTTTAGTTCTCTTGTCCAGCTTCAAAACATTCCCTGTTTAGAATTACTTTCTTTTTTTATTAAGGTGTGGGGACGGAGTCCCAGAGAGCAGTTTTCAGACTGTTGGCCTCATGTGGAAAGGTGCTGGCTCGGTTATTAGATGGGCCAGCAGCTGTAATCAGATGGCCATCTGCTGTGGCTGGGTGGCCATCAGCTGTTACTGGTTAGCAATTAACCACTGATTTAACTGCCGTGGCTACGTTGGGGGGTTGGTTGGTTGGCAGAGAAGCGGATTGCGGATTGCACATTGTGTGGCTCCTGCTTCCTGTGTCTCCAACCCAGCCGCCAGCAAGACTATAGTGGTATGACGCCCCTATCTATGGCTCCATTGGTGTTCCTTTTTGGCCTCACCATATCCTGCGTTCTTGTGTGGGGAGCGGGAGCTGAGACCCTGCATGACTTAAGGTTTCTTGTATTTTTTTCTTTTTTTTAATAACTTGATTGTTCATGTATAGCTGATCTTTTTGTCTTGAGTCTTTGTCTACTAAAGACAGAAAACCAATATGAAGTAGTTTTAACACAAAGGAATTTATTGG
This sequence comes from Rhinolophus ferrumequinum, assembly GCF_004115265.2. NCBI lineage: Eukaryota > Metazoa > Chordata > Mammalia > Chiroptera > Rhinolophidae > Rhinolophus > Rhinolophus ferrumequinum. Next base: position 39,912,138 of record NC_046288.1, read on the forward strand.
CTCATTTAAGCAAACTATAGGAAGGGTTGGTGTGAAGCTAATTTTAGGGCTGTCCAGAACTGGGGGCTGACCTCTTTCAGGATTCTCTACACTCATCTTTTTTCTCTCGGCATGATGCCTTTTTTCTTTGAGACTGCATTCTCTGCCAGAAAGAGAACCTTCTATGGGGAGACCTCATTCAAATTCCTACAGCCTGATAATGAGAAAAAAAAAAGAGTTCTCTTTAGCACAGGTTTGAGCCATCTCCTCAATAGGCTCTGATAAGCTCAGCTCAATAGAATATGTACATTCTAACCCCTGGGGTGGGACTCAGTCAGCTAACACCAGAGCCACACGTGTGAAGGAGAGTGTCTCAAAAGAATAGGTGATATTTGTGCTAAAATAATAAATGCCCCATGTATCTGATATTGCAAAATGTTTTCATACCTACCACTTTGTTTTTTACCCCATGAATTTTTTCCCCTTGTGATGGATTCACATCTTCACGCTTCAGATTGGCTTGTTCTGGTTTGTCTGTAATTTTGGTGTTTGTCTTAGAGGTTTGATGTAAATCACAGTTGCAGTGTCTTCACTTGCTCTATTTGACAGCTGTCATGGCAGGGATCCTAGTGTGGGGATGTTGTCTTTATCTGCAATTTGTTCTCTTACAGAATATCTGCATTCCTTTGTCTTGTCTCTGTAAGTTAGCTCTTCTTCAGTCTTATCAAAAGTCTTTGTGGAATGGTCCGATATATTAAATTTCCTAAAACTTTTATTCTATGATGGTGAAAATTCCTCCCTTTAAGCAGAATACTGCACACAGACCAGTATATAGTTTTTTTCCTTTTCTTGTCTTAGTTCCTTGTCACGTTGCTCACCTTTTCCACATTCAGTAACTAATCAAATCCCAGCAGTTCTATTATGAGTAATCCATGTATTTCTTAATGAGTTTAAGAATGAGCTCTTTAGATTACCTTCTGTAGCATTACATCAAATGCCACATGTAATTTTATGTATTTCTTTGCTTATGCAAAGTGTCAGTCACTAGTGAGTCTTACAGTTATTACATAAATAGATTTATATTGTCTCAAATTCCCATGTCAATTACTATTAAATATTTCTGAGAATCTGAAAATGCAAGATAAATGATGGAGTTAGATGGGTAGCAAAGGTATTATAGTATTCTTTCCATAGTCAGAGAGGCAGATTTAGAGAGGGCTACTTCAATAGATAGTTCTGCAGCTATTTATTCAGATCACTAAATGGTCTCCTCTTTTTTCTAACTTCTTTTACATCTTCTGTCTCAACGGGGGGAAGCAGCCTCATTTAGGTTCTTTGACCTTTTATTCTTCTCTCAAGTGTCTTCTCATCTCCCTTTCACAGGAAGATTTATCTATGGCACAAAACCATGTGCAGGCAGCTGTAGGAGAAATTGCCATCTATACATGGAGCAAGAAAAAAAGAGAGAGAGCACAAATCAACAACATTGGGAATAAAAATGCATCAAACTACTGATGCAAAAGGGATTTTAAAGTTCATAGGAGAGTAGTATCATATTATGGCCATAAATTTGTCATTTAAAATGAGATGGATAATTTTCTAACAAAATATAAGTTATTAACCTAGACTTGAAAGGTAAAAACCATGAATAAATAAGTAACCATTAAAGAAATCAAATTAATGTAAAATATCTTGCCCCTCCCTATCTCCAAATGACAACAAGGGCAGTTATTTATAGGCATAGTTTAAAAAACCTGTAAAAGCAAAAAATCTCTATTTTAGGCAAACTTGATTAGAGACTCAAAATAGGAAATCTAACCAAACCACTTTATGCAGTGAGTGTAACTTTAATGTTAAAAATGGATATAAAGGTAGAATATAAGAATTATAGTGAATTCTCACTTATAAATATAAAATCAAAACCTTTAATGTAATATTGACAATATTTTCAGCATTTTATAAAAAACTACATGATAGCCAAAGAAAGATTATTTGAAAATGCAAGGATGGTTCAATAGTCAGACATCTATAAAATTTAGGAGAAAACCCTATATAGTTATTTTAATAGATGTGGACAAAACATCCAATAAAACTCGACACTAAATTGTGATATAAACTTTTAGTACACTAGGAACAGAGACATTTTTTATTATTCTGATAAGAAATATCTATCTAAAACCACTCCAAAACTGTATAGTTATTTAGAAAACTTTATAAACATTCCTATTGAAGTAAGCATAGCCTGAGAATCCCTGTGATTATCCCCAATATTGAGCATTGTACTAGATGTCCTAGCCAACTTTAAAAGGCAAGAAAAATAAGAGGTGCAAGGACTTAAAGGGAAAAGACAAAACTTGCAAATTATGAAATTAACAAAATAGAAAACCCAAGAAAGACATCAGACATATCATTGGAGCAATTTAGAAGTGAGTTTTGCATGTTCACTGGACTCAAGATTAATATACGTGAAATAGTAGCATTCCTGGAAAACAACAATTAACCAACTAGGAAATGTCTAGAGGAAAAATATATACCATTTACGGTAGGCAGAATCCCTATCTTAGGCAAACTAACACCCCCCCCCCCCCCACCGCCAAATATTCACCCTAAAACCTATGAATATGTTAGGATATTTGGCAAAGGGGATTTAAATTTGCAGATGAAATTATGTTACGGTAAAGGGATTATCTTGGATTATCCAGGTGGACCAGTGTCATCACAAGTGTCCTTTAAATATGAAAGTGGGGTGAGGAAGCAGTGTCAGAGTGTTGTGACATAAGAAAGACTCAACTTGCCATTGTTGGCTTTCAGGATGGAAGGGGGCCAGCCATAAGCCAAGGAATGCAGACAGTCTGTAGAAGCTAGAAAAGGCAAGAAAGTGAATTCTTCCCTAGAAACCTCCAGAAAGGAATCCAGCCTAGTCCAATGATAACTATTTCAGATTTCTGACCTCAACAAAAGTTGTAAGATATAAATTTGTATTATTTTAAGCCATTAAGTTTGTGGTAATTTGTTACAGGAGCAATATAAGCAATATAAACTAATTAATTAAGGGCTTTCTGAAGGCGGGAATTAATGTGGCCTCCTTTCCCTCCACTTCTAATTCTTTTGCTCTGCCACTTCTGATTCAAATGGTTAGTGAGTTTGCGAGTGGCTGGGATCTAAGAAGAAATCCCTCTTCCCTTGTGGCCTGAGCAGCAATATAAAACTAATACACCATCCATCGTAGGAAAGAAAAAAACACAGAAAAGACATGGCTTTATTGCCCAATTGTACCCATATTCCAGTTCTTCCCCCCTAGTTTTTTTTTCTTAGAACTACTTTAGACATTTTCAACACCAATTCATTGGGGCTCAGTTCCATTTGTTGAAGTCTCTACATGTCAGCGCCCCTCCTTATAGACTCTGGGTGTGGAGGAAAATAATGTACCTTTATTCTTCTGCTATGATGCCTGAAAGAAGGTTCCCTACTCTTTCTCTCTTTCAGTCTCCCAAACTTAAGGACCGGAGAGATGACTTTCTAGTCATTTCCCTAACTTTGGCCTCTTGGGGGCTCTGAGAGGCCAAGAGTACAGCTCTTTCAGACCACAAGGGAAGAGGGATTTCTTCTTAGATCCCAGCCACTTGCAGACTCATTAGTGGCAGAGCAAACGAATTAGAAGTGGAGGAAAAGGAGGCCACATTAATTCCCGCCTTTAGAAAGCCCTTAATTAAAGTTGTCTAAAGTCCTTGCGCAGTGATCTACTGACCAGAAGCTTACACTGGCCCAACCCTGGATCATGTGTTGTCTTTGCATTAATAAAAAAAATATAAAAATTCTACTAAATTTGTAAATAGAAGTGATAGAACCTGTCTTGGTCTGGGGACTCCCAAGAGCAGACCCTGAAACAAAGATTTGAGTGAAAGTAGTTTTGGGGGAGATGAGCCAAGGAAACATGGTGAAGGAGGGACAAACCAGAGAGGGGAGAAAGAAAAGCCTATAAAGGTGCTTATGGAGTAAGGGACAGCTCTAGGCAGCTGGGACCCAGTCCTGCTGGGGATCCTCTGAGAGGCGTAGAATGTTCTTCAGAAATAGGAAGCTGGAGACTAGGGATTTATACTTCACAACTTTCAGCATGCCCTGCATGCATGAGCCAAGTGTGCTCCTATGATCCAAGAACTCCCCCAAGCAGAGGGATACTTTTTAAAATCTTTTGGATTTAATTTTATTTTCTGAGTGGTAAATCTTTTCCCCAATTTAAAATTCAAAATTATGTAAAGAGGTATAAACTAAGATATATGACATATATATGTATATATATGTACATATATACACACATTCTTCCTTTATTATGCAAAAGGTATGGAATATGTACTCTTTTCTATCTCCTTGTTGTTTTTTTCACTTAACACTATGTCCTGTCATTGGGTTCCAGTATCAGTAGTTTTTTAGCCAGTCTCCTATGGATGTGCATTTAGGCTATTTCCATATTTTGCTATTACAAAATTATTTTATTATCACTTCTAAGTAAACATAAACAAATGTTTCATAATTTTAGGGATGAATCTTTAAGGTAAAATTCAAGAAGTAATATTGCTTGGTCAAATGGTAAATGTATACAGTGTTTTTGTTTTTGTTTTTTTAGATTATGCCGCAAGGTTCTGTGATAGTCCCACATCAATATGTAGCAATGTATCTGCTCAACCTTAGTAACTGAATATGCTGTCAAAAGTTAACCTGTCTATCTAAAAGGTATAGTTATAGTTATAGTTTGAATGCTTCTTATTTTGAGAATTCTATCTTTCCTTATTTTTGTGGGCTAGGAAATTTGTTTCTCTTTCTTTTTTTTTTGTGGTAAAGTTTGTATATTTGTACTTTTTTTCCATTGGTAATTTGGTTTTTTCATTCCTCAATTTTCTAAAAGCTTTTATATATTAAAGTTATAAATTAAAGATTTAGTCTTTGTGATACACAACGCAAATATTTTCTTTGTCATTAGTCTTTTGGCTTTGCTCTTTTTAGTCACGAAAAATTGTTTTTCCCCCTTAATTTTATATTATTTAATTTATCAATCTTTTATTGGGTATGGATTTTGAATCATACTTAGAAAGCCTTTCCCTGTACCTAAATTTTCTTCAGTACTTGTAGGGCTTCATTTTTTTTTGTTTTTTGTTTTAACACATTTAGATATCTAACTCATTTGGAGTTTATCCTGGTATATGGTGTGAGGTAGGATCCACTTTCATGTTTTTCAAAAATACTATCCAGTTTCTCCAACTCTTGTTTGTAAAAAGTTCATCCTTTTGCCCAATGATTTGAGATGACACTTTAATCATGTAACATGTTTCCATGATACTTAGCTCCATTTTTGGATTTTCTTTTCTGTTCTGTTGGTCTGTCTGTGCATGAGCCACCTTACTGTTTTAAACACAGAAGCCTCATAGTATATTTAAACCTGTATTTTTAGTAGGTTTAGTTCATTCATCACCACATAACTGTATTTGACTTAATAAAACATAATTTCCTTCATCCATCCCTTATTTATAGATAATTATGATTTTCTTTCCAACTTTAACAGCAAATTTAATTATTATGTTATCTTTGTCATATAGCTTTTCCAAATATTATATAATTGTGGACATTTTTATGACTCCTTATGCAGATTGTCAAATTTCTTTCCAAGATGAAATAACTGATACACAGCTGTCACAAAATTAAAAACTATTTTTAATTAAATTTTTTTTAAAAGTCTTGACTTTAATAGCCAAAAGGCTAACCAATTTGCATTTTTCAGATTGTTAAGAAGGTTAAATATTTTTCCCTATATTCATTCACTCATTGTTATTTCTCCTTTTGACTTGCTTTTCATGTTGCCTTATGTTACTTCAGTTTTTTAATTGATTTATATAAATTCGCATATAAAGATATTGATTCTTCATCAATCATGCTTACTGCAGTGCTTACCCAAATTATTACATTATTAATGCTATTTATCTTTTGTCAAGCTAATATTTTAAACTTTAGTTTTAATAATTATTACTTTTTGCTTTCATTAGTTCATTAGTCTTTTCTACAATCATTTCTAATTTGTAGGATTGATATATATTTATAATTTTAAATGAATATGTAATATTTACCCAAAATATAAAAACAATTCTAACTTGCCTAGTGATTTTCTTCTCTGGACTAACGTAGGTTTCAAGCAGTAAATTAGAAGGCAGAAGTAATATTATAGGCAGGGACTCTGACAGCTTTGAAAGTGACATTTGTTGAAAGGACAAGAGACTTTCTAAAATTATCACACAGTGGTCCCCAAAATTATAGCAATCTAACACACTGAAGGTACAACAAACAGACCTCAAAGTGCCCTGAACTGATGTCCGTAAAGTGATCGCAGCATTACGAAAATATTCAGTGATGTTCAGGGTATCATGGGGGGAAAACAAAGAAATATAGGATGATTTAAAAGACATTTCTACCTCAAATAATTTTAAAAAATAGTGTTTAGAGGCATACAGTCTTTACTTACGCAGGAAAATTTGCTGTGAAAAATGACTTGTTCCCAGAGGTGCCAGTTATATGACACTTTATAAAAATTGTTACCTATTTTGTACAGCTTTCTAGATTCTGAACTCCTTGGAGATGATGAGCATGATTTATTCTTCAGGTCTTCTTTAATGCCACATATAATAGGTACTGAATGCCAGCTGAGTCTCGTTGTTCCATATTCTTAGTTTTTAACCCACTTATATCCTACTTGCCCAGGGAGGAAACGAAAGCTCGAAAAGGTTAGGCTCCTTACCCAAGGTTGGGTTTGGAAGGCAAGGACTGTGTGTTCTCCCCACATGGCTCATCCCTTTCTCATGATAACCAGCACAGTATCGTCCCTAACTTGCTGGTTCATTGTTTGCCAAGCAGATCAGACAATTAATTTGTTATTATCAATGAGAGGCTGGGAGTGGGTGACCAGGTTTATAATTTTGTTGGAGAAATAGGACATATGTATGAAACAAGATCGCGATCAAATTATGATTTAAAGCCGATTATTTTAGTTGCCTTTCTCAGAGCAATTGAGTCAACCCAGGGACCTTTACAAAGCAACAATTAGATTCTTCTAGGATCTGAATATATTTGTTTTTAGGTAAATATAATTTGCATCACCTCACTCTAGGATCAAGACACTGTATGTAATCACGTGTGAGATGGTTTTTCACGCTTCCCCACTAAATTCTTCACTGGAACTGGCACATTCTTAGTCTTTTTGATTATGAAAGAGAAACAAAAGAAAGCTCTTTGTCTGTCTTCAAAGCCCTCCCTGTCTGTGGTTTGTTGTCACATATTCTCCTACATCATTTTTCACATTCCATCTCTACAAAAAAATATTTTTTTTGTGGAGATGATAGTTTTTGAAAGTCATTTTTATACTATTCTATACATTTAATTGTTATCCCCCACTTTAATTTTGGTTAGATATGACACCGTATCTTATAAGGATTTAAAAACATGCTTACCTAGTAAGATGATGCCGTTTGCAAACCCTTCCGTTATACTTGATGAATTATTGCTTTAGAAACATTTTTAGTCTTCTTTCTCACCATAAACCAGCCAAGCAAGACAAATAGTGTGTTAAAAAGAGGTTGAATTTCCACATTCATTGTAGGAAAACATATAAGATTTATGCAGTTTTGTCAGGTAAAAGGTGAAAAGGTTGTCAAGGACTTTTTAAATGATGCATAAATCTGAGTGCCCAGATGGAGGAGAGATGCAGACAAGTCAGTAGAGGCATTGATGGATTATTTAGATTACAATACCACTTTCTCAGGGAGTACAGCAAATGCCAAAACTGAGCCACAGTCTTTACTTTAATTTAATTTAATATAGCAGGCCCTCTAACAAAGAGAGCAAGCATAGGTAAAGTTCCTTCTGAGAATGCTGGTCTGTCAACAGGCTTCAATAATAATGCCTAATATGGTACCAAGGAAACGATGGGTACTCAAATAGTAATATGTATTTAAAAATTTGGGCAATGATAAGGGGGAAGGAAATTTCTTAACTATTTGTCCATATTCTGTCTTCTAATTTATTGTACAACCCCCCCACCCCACCCCACCGCCTGTCTCTTCTCTTACCTCCGAGATATTGAACTCATCTAGGTCACCTTCCTCAGCCATCCATGCACTGCCCAGTTCTACCAGTTGATTCAGAAGATATTCAGCTGAACGTGTACAATGCTTAGTGAGGGAATATTGAGCATGAAGGCACGAATTAGCACTGATGGACTTGGACAGGCAAATGTGGGGAAAAGGGGGCAAGGCTGATGATTTGACCAATGAAGTTGGTGAGAATGTATGTTGTGCTTAGAAAACATATAGATAGATGACAATTACTCAAGTAGAGAGTATGTTGAAGGAGTGGGAAAAATATTAGAGGGGGATCTGAGGGCAGAACATTTGCTAAGAAAAACTATGTCCAATAATTCTGATATGCATCAGGGAGGGTAAACTTGGTATGCATCAGGGAAGACTCTATAAAGATTTTAGGGAGGGCAGTGACATGATCAGACCTTTGTTTCATCAAAGTAGCTCACGGCAAGTCATCGGATGGATCTCAGGGGAAAAACCTTATTAGTGAATGTATAACATGCCCACTTATACAGTCTGTTCCCCTTTAACAATGATCTTAATACATTGACTCTCAAAATAGCATTCTGTTTCACTAATGAGCAACAAAGCTATTATTCCATTTTCTTGGCTTGTGCTCTGCTGTTCAATTCCCCACCCCAACGTTAACCTGTGGCGGCCTCTAATATTGTTGAGAGATGGCACTGAAAGTTACATAGTGACAGGGAGTAGGCATCAGGTGAAAGGAGAGCAAGGTGCTGCCAGATGGTCTTAAGAATACCTTGAAGTGGTAATATAAGCATTACCTGTAACGCGCTCCTTTTTTTACTACCAACGTCCAGACATAGCCACACTCATGCATTACCACCCTCTAGTTCATGTCCTACCCTCATTCCCAAGGCGATACAGGCAGCTCTCCAACTGGAAGCCTTGCAGTAACACCTCTCAGTTCTCGTCACACATCATCCTCAGGTCTGTGTGCATCCCTGTGACATTTCCGAACTCTGGGTCATTCCTTTTCCCTTTTTAACATCTCTGCCTACTGGTCATCCTAATGTACTAATTATTCAGTTAATTAACTGTCCTTGATGTTCATTTTAACTAATTTTCCCCTGCTTAAAGTGCTATTAGGTGCATAGTACATACAAGTATTTTTCATGAGTCTTACAAGAAACTTCACCTGAACTATCTCCCTACAACACATTTAAGAGGCCAATATAGTTATCATTTGTTAGTGACAATCAAGGACACTAACCAAATGTATTGGCAAGCTGTTATGTTAGAAATAGGTAGTTTTTATCAGAATATCAATGGAAAAGCTAACGCTATCAAGCCATTCAATTTTCATTTCAAACAAATCATTGATCTATTTGATGTCTGTTTTGTTGAATTTTCCTAGAAGTTTAAAGAAAACAGAAATGATGTATGTATCTTAATGTATAACAGTGCTGGTTTTCAATTCAGCTTGTATTTGGATTCATACTTTGTGTGAACTGTTCTGGCAAGTAATCAATCAAAGCTTCATCAAATGAATAGAAAAATGCTAGGGCATCTGTTTTAATAGTACTTGAGTAGGGGCTAAGCTTGGGAAAGAAAATTAAGATACTTAATTGATCTTTGATTTAAAAGATTATTAAAGATCATCATGAAGATAAATACACATTAAACAACACATTAATTAAACAAAAACCAACCACAAATTTAGTCTCGCTCAATCATACGTCTCAGAGTATTTTGTTTTGTTTTTGGGTTTGATGTCAGGTGATAGACTCAGCTCATGAAACATCAAAATAGCAAATACCTAGCTTGCTATAAATCATTATTTTCACAACACACTCACCATAATATATAATTATACATACTGGTGTTGGTGTTAGTAGTGGTAATAGCAGTGGTAGCAGCAGCAGGAGAACTGAAGGTATTGGTGCCTGTATAAGCAATGTGTTATTACTGCTCACACTACTCTTTCCCCACACCCCCTGCACCCCTGTCACATATCCATATTCTTGTTTGATCAGGTACTGTTCTGGGTATTTTATAAGGATTATCTGTAAACATCACAATAACCTAACTAGGTAGATGGTGCTATCCCAACTTTTCAGAAGTAGAGGCTGCAACTTGAAGAGCTTAAGTAATTTGCCTAAGGTCTTATAGCTCACACCTTGGAAGAGGCAGGATTTGAACTCAGATTCCTGGGTCCAAAAACTCTTGCCTATTCTGGTACACCGTGTTGTCATATTATCCAGTTTCAGTTTATCCACCAAATACAAAGTAAGGGAATTGTACAATCATGTGGTTTTTCGTTTTTCCTTTGGGGCCAGCTTACAGGTATATAGAAATATAGTCTCTCACTTTGTCTCAGCTTACCTTTTAACCTGCTTATTCAAATAATCGGCTGCTTTTATAATTTTCTGACAGAGGCTGTATGTGTGTAAATAGCCTGCTAGTCACATGACCACATGCCAGATAGGCTGGTCATCTGGCCCTTTGGTGGTTGACACACATCCAGGTGGCTCTGCCACTCTTTGACGCGGTAGAATGCTATCTGATGAATTCAGATAATGTTAGCTATTCAGTACTGAGAACAAAGGCCCATACATAAATGGAGGCCACATTCTTTCCTTAGACAGTAAAGGAAGGTCTCTACTATTTAAGGATACTTATTACAAGTCTAACACTTTCCCACATGTCCTTTAATGTCACATTAACTCTGAGATGAAAATAATGTATTATCACTTAAACTTTCTTTTGAGGAGAACTAACGTACTTAAGTACTGTTCGTGACTTAGACTTCCCAATTAAAAAATTACTTAAGCTATGCTCCAGAGCACCTCCTCATTACCATCCCTTGGTATGTCTCAGAGACTGTAAACCAATTTTAGACATGACTTAATCAAAATGTGATTAGGATAGCAGCTTTGGAGGAGATAAACATAGCATTCCTTAAACTAATGTAATTGTTATTTGTTCTGTTCACAGCCTCATTAACATAAATGACACTTCCTAAGGATGTTAAACTTCAGTTATTCTTTTCCTTTTTTTAATTTGTAATTCAAATGTGGCTAAGATGACTCTTGGAGTCACTAATAGCTCTGTAGCGGTTGTGTGAAGGTACTGAATGAAGGTCTTTCCAGATCCTGAGCACTATGGGAATTCAGGGATCTGGGCTTCCCTGTTATTGCGTGAAGAGCTGGCTGCTTGGATTCTCAGAAATAGCCTTTGTGGGGTTCACTGAGCTCAAGTATGTAAAGTTCCTCCCCTTACAATACAGGATAATAATAAGGTGAAGATTGGGAATAAAGAGTGGTTTTTCCTTAGGTCCATTATCTTGGCCACTGTTATTACAGCATTCAGATTTGGGACGTAGGTGAGGACTGTGGGTAAATGCTGCCAGCATGATTTGCCTTCTGAAGTGGTAACGTTTTCAAACCGAGCCAAAATTGAATTATTATTTCCTATATATCGAGTCTAAGAAATTGTACTCTCTGTGTCTTTCAGAATTCCAAAGTGGCTTTACAAACACAAAATACAAAACAACTCAGAAACACTTTTTTCCTTACCTTAGGGATAAATGGTGGGGAAATGTCATAATTACCAAAATTTTACACTTAGCTCAAGATAATTGTGTAACTTGGAACAATTTGAAGGCATAAAGTTGAAAATGTTATTTTAGTGGTTTTTAGTGTGTTTAAAGGAGGATGTTAAATTTCTAGGTGGAATTATCACCCATAATGTGTATAGTTAGCAATGAGGTGCACTTAGCTTACAAATAAGTAAATGCCTTGTACATGAGCTGGCAGGAAGAATAATTATTTTTCTCCTCTGTGGGGAAAGCTTCTTGGTACGAAATGGGACAAAGTATTTAATGAATTTGACTTTATTGACTTTCTAACATCAAAATTAAAATTTTATAGGAAATATGAACAAACACATTTTTTGTTGACCGCAAAATATGTATTCTTGATACACTGTGATGGGATTGATCCTTATAGACGCTGGTACCTACTCTAGAGGTAGTGGTGAACAACCCAATTCTGTGCCCATGCTTTACACTGGTATATCTAGTCAGTCTTTGGGGGAATCGATAATTTATCACTTATTACTCCCAAGCTTGTTTGAAGACAACAATATTCTGTACGTGGAACATAATTTTGCAAATGTGATTTACGTACATCAGAATTACCTAGAGAATTCTGCTACAGAATCCTAACCCCTATTTTGGACCCTTGAATTAGAATCTATATTTTTACCAATTCTTGAGTGAGCTTAAGATTTTAATATTTAGTAACCAAATTCTTGGCATTTTACTCTTTAATGTTGCTTTTGCTGTGAGTCTGTAACTAGTAAACATTGAATACACACTATTCTATTTTAACCATTTAATGGCTAGGCATTTGATATCATTAAAGTTTCTATCACAGAACTGTGCAGTTAATAGTAGTAGCTACCGTGTTTCCCTGAAAATAAGACCTAACCGGAGAATAAGCCCTACCATGATTTTTCAAGATGACATCCCCTGAACATAAGCCCTAATGCATTTTTTGGAGCAAAACTTAATATAAGACTTGGTCTTATTTTCTGGGAAACACGGTATCATATATTGAACATTTGAACATAAAATGATGTCCTATGGCCATTCAAGATCTTTAATTCTCACAACAGCCCTTCATGATAGGTGATTTTATTCCCATTTTATATTTTATATGTAGGAGACAGGTTAGAGAGATTAAGAGATTGGATAGGATTGGGATTACCAATCATTACACTTACAGTAAGAGATAGCATTAAGATTTAAATCCAAATATGGCTTAGTCCACAGCCTGTACTGGAATTACTATGGTAGAGTGCCTGTTTTACACATATATACGTAGCAATGCACAGGGCCACCACAAATTAATATGGCAACTTTCTATGGTTTAGGAGAAGTCTTTTCACCCTACAGAAAAAAACAGTCCATGCTGGGGTGCGTGAGCAGAACATGAGGTAGAAGTCACCTTTCCTCTCTCTTTCCACCAGGTACCCCTGTATGATGAACTACCTGAATTACTGTAGGTGGTAGCCACGATGATGCTTTTAGTGAGAATATAGACCTAACATCTTATAAGCACAAAAAAGTGTTAGGCAGCAGACTAAAATTTGATAAATGTGACAGTGATAAAGAAAGGGGAAGCTAGCTTATTGATTGTCCAACTCTACTGATTCATTTTGATTGCCTTTGGAATTCTTGTGGAAAGGAGTGGCTTTACATTCTGATTTTGTGATGGAGGATAACTTATGATCTAGTAACATTTTAGCTAGAGTACAGTTTGACTTCCTGTGCATCTACACGGTAACCACTATTTCGTTAATATCTGAATGATGTCTTTGACCAAACTATAATAGTATTTATAAAGTATTCAAGATCTAATTGAACTTTTTCCTATAGCTGTATTTTTGTTAATAGTTTAGAGTACCTATGTGTTACCAGCATTTTAAAAATTAAATAGCTCATATTTGTTTTACATGCTGTATATTTACATCCTTTTCACACCTCTGCCACCTCACCTTTTAGATCTCTTACTGTATTTGATTCAAACTTTCTTCATTCTAGGATTCAGGTCCTAAAACCAGAAGAGGTTTTAACCACCCCATTTTTAAAAAAAATCATCTTAACACAATGATGATGAATTTTCTAAAACAAAGTAAAAGCATGGAAAGCCATCAATTTCTTAGATAAAACCCATTGCTAAATCTTCAGAGCATACTGCTATTGAGCCAAGAATATTATGTAAACAAGCTATACTAATTACTGAGCACCTACTGTGTGTCACATCCTGTCCTATGTTTTTCTGCATGTGTTTAGCTCATTAAATTTAATCACAATTGTTTAGTCTTTTGGAGATTGCTTTCCAGGGGAATAGGTGACAGATATAATGAGGCTGCTTCAGTACAGACGTGTCACCATTCCTAGAAAGAAAGCTTCCAAGCAAATGTTTTACTCTTAGTGATTTAGCCATGGACGTCACCTACTCAATGAGCCACAACCTGGAGTTCCTCGAGAGTTGTTCAATGTTCTTATTTTCTTAGGTCACCCTTTTATTTTGTCTTCATTCTTTATGTAAGAAAATTTTCATCAGGTTTTATGTAGTCTTTATACTCCCCCAGGGTTCATGTACTCAGAGGTGTATGCTTTTAATCCTTTTGTTCCATTTCCTTCCTTTGAAATGAGATTATGGATCCTAATGAATTCAGAGTTCGTTTTGATGAATTTGTATAGATGAACACTAATTTGACTGGACAGAGCATGAACTGTGTTTTTGTGTGTGCGTGTGTGGTTTTTTTCCCCCACAATTCAGTATAGCTTTCTTAATATTAGATTCTAAGATGAAAAAGTAGTTGCCTGGGAAAACCTTAATGATTTTAATCCTTAGATACTAATGGTATGGAGCTATCTTGAAGCCACTATTGAAGACCACAGAGGTTCTGCCTGTATGAAGAGATGGAAAACACATAGGATCATTTTTTGTGTGATTGTAGTTAATACTATTTAATAACTCACTTCTGTCTGACCTCTTCCTTAGGATTCTACTGGAGATGGCTTTAGGTAATTACTGAAATTTTGAAAGCAAATACCACTTTGATTACTCCTATTGAACAACTGAGTTTCAGTAATGAATTTATGAGTCTCTTATACAGAATATATATATTGGATAGGAATATAGGAATTCTATAGGAAAATATCCTTCTGTCATCTTTAAAGATAAATCACACTCATTTATATTAGATACACACTTATGGAGCAATTCTATTAGGTCTTGTTAATGTTTTATTTTTAGGAATATTATATATGATCTGTACATTTATTGTATAACTTATTTCTCAGGAGTTCAAAAGGTAATTTTATTATTGGATCTTACTTAATATGTACTCAATCGTTGTCTGTTATGGGTCAGCAATGTCTTGCACATTTGATTCTCTCAAGAGACGTGGGATAAATCAATGGAATGTGTATAGGCACACTGATCTCTGAAGACAGGTGTGATAGAAATATTGTTACATTATTGTAGGGAAAGCAGACATGGGAATAGTTTCAGGGGGGCATCACTGCCTTTTCTGAGGGTATATCTTATTAATAATTCATTATAACTTAGAATAAAAAGGAATTTTGTATTTCTCGCATTCAGTATTGCTCCAGAATATTTTCACTACCTTCTCATAAGCTTCACTTGTGATTTCTATGCAATTAGCAAACCCATTTTGGGCATTAATTATATCTAACACTGTATATATGAGGGAGTTAGGGGTGCAGATCCCTCCCCAGTCGAAAATCCACGTATAACTTTTGATTCACCCAAAACTTAACTACTAATAGCCTACTGTTGACTGGAAGCCTTACCGATAACTGTCGCTTAACACGTATTTTGTATATATATATTACATACTGTATTCATGCAATAAAGTAAGCTTATTAGAGAAAAGAAAACGTTATTACAAAAGTCATAAGGAGGTGAAAATACATTTACAGTACTGTACTGTATTTATTAATACCGTAAGTTTACATCATCTGTTTATAAGACAAATCATCTGCCCATCAGGACTACATCAGTATTGTCTTATATGTCTTAAACACTGTAGATGTTATATGTATTAGTAACACTAGACATCAGAAATGAAGAGATTATGGAAAAAAGAAATTCATATTTATTTTCAAGTATAGAAGTGGTGCACTGATAATGAAGAAGAAGCAATATAATTACTTTATGGTAGCTTAGTGTAATCAGTACGATTACTTCAAGGTACTAAGGAAATCTCCAAAAAATTTTCCAATATGTTTATTTAAAAAACATCTGTGTATAAGTGGACCACACAGTTTAGACTTATGTTGTTCGAGGGTCAACTGTATTATGATGAATAGGCCATCTTTCCTATTTGGGAAAATAGGAAAATGCACATTTATAATAAAAAGGCAAAATTAAAAGTTTTGAGCCATAATGTTTCCATAAAAGTGTTATTGAAGCTGAGATATGGCAAGGTCACTTCCAACTTGAAAAAGCCGCTCCTGTCCTGAATGTCTCCCATTGCTAGTCTCATCCACTCAAAGACTTTTATTTTGCATATGGAAAATATTACCTGAGTGTGTTGAACTGTTTCACTCATCTCTTCTTTTATACCTTAGTTCTCTTTTTGTCCAAGGGTGGACCACTTAGTTCTTCCTTTTGTACACTCATTCTTATATTGCTTCTCAAGCATTACTTTGAAAACAGAAATTCTCTCAAACTGGCAAAGTAATTTTTTTCTTTCCTCTTCTAAATGGCTCCTGAAATTTTACGTCATGTACAAAAATCTTTTGATTTGATCAAAGAAGTGGATATGGATGTTCCTGCTGCTCAACACTGACAACAAACATCCAGTTTCTTCCCCTGATTTCCTGAGACATATATTCAATAAGTTTGTTTAGTACCTTTTACATATGAGGAACATAAATGAATCTGGAATGAGTTTCTCAAACACACTGATAAAGGAGATAGGTGTATGAACAATAAATTATAATATGACATGGTCAGTACTATTATATCAGTGTTTGAGGTGCATTATGAACACAAAAAATAGAATGCTTGCTCTGGAGGAGCTGAATACTAGGACTGAACCAGAAATAAAGGACAGAGAAAGTCACTATAGGAAAGTCAGTCTGTCTATACAAAGTCATACAAGCATGGAAAAAGGTATATAGATTTGGGTCAGATTGTGGCATACCCTGTATTCCATACAATGACAGCTGGGTTTAAACAAGATAGCACATGTAAAGTGATTAATGCAGGGCTTTGTACACAGAAAACAAAAAAATATATTAGTTATTATTGCTAAAAATACTACTGATTATTTTTAATCATAATAATCCCATATGAAATCAAGAGTCATGGGAGATTTTTAAGCAGAGAAATGGAGTAGATATGCTACAGAAAAATGGTTCTGTCATCACTTTGAAAACAGAAATTCTCTTTGGATAGAATATGGATTGGAGGGAGAAAGATTGGGGGGGTAGAAGATCAGTTGGCAATTGTAATAATAACATAGGAAAATGTAATTAAGTTCTAAATGACATGAGTGTGAGAATTAACCTCTCTATAACTCAATTTCCTCATCTCTAAATATTGGGATTATAATAGCATCTAATTCATAGAATTTCCATGAGGATTAAATGAGTTAATGTTTTCAAAGCTCTTATAAGAATGCTTTGTAAGTACTAGTACTATGTGTTTGTTAAATAAAATTCAAACACGTGAATATTGCTTGTATATCTTTTGCTCATTCATGAGTCCTAGAGTATCGTAATTGGACATGAATTGTATCTATGTAACATCCTCTTCGTAGGCACTGATAAAGAACTGTTCATTTCAGTGGATTATAACTATAATAATATTTAACTGATGCTTGTCTATTCAATACTATCAAAGTAGAGACAAGTCTTGGTCTCATGGATGAAGTACATAGTAACACCTTGACTACTCTTCAGCTGGTTTTCTTCAGTGGTATCAAAATCCTTAATGTGCATATCATGTAGTAGTCATTGTAGCACATCAGAGGTACACATAGTTTAAAACTCAAATTGGTTCCTAAGAAGAGACAGTGAGCTGCGGTGTTCTAGGTGCACTGTAAATCAAATTATAGATTTTGGCATGTACACTGTGATGCATCGTTTTGTATCATGCTACTTCTAAGTCTGATTAAATAAAGCACTTGTTTCTTTATAATTGAATTTTAATTTTGGACTATGAAAAGACTTGCTTGACCTGGTCTAATGTTCTGACTTTAAGTGTAAGATTATTGCTGATTGGAGAACAAGATACTGGTGAAACCTGTCAGAGGACTTACTCGAATTCAATTGGCCTGAAATTCTTTAGATTACTCTTTGGCTTTTCATCACCATTTAGGTATTCTAAAATAGGGTTTCTCAACCTCAGAATTACTGACATTTATTGTCTGATAATTCTTTGTTGTGTTGTCTGATCTGTACATTGCAGGATGTTTAGCAGCACCCCTGGTCTCTACCCACTAGATACCAATAGAATCCCTTCTCACTGTTATGACAACAGAAAGTGTCTTCAGATATTGCCAAATGCCACCTGTGGAGCAGAGGTGGTGGTGGAATAGGGAATTATCCCTAACTGAGAACAACTGTTCTAAATGATGATTAACAGATACTAAACAGATACTAAAAAGTTTCCTGAGTCATGCATCCAAAATATGAATTTGCCCAGGGTTCATCTCAACAATTTGAGTTTTTCACTAGCCTTCTTGAGGCAACAAATTTCTCTCTTGAGGGGTAGTATATTAAAAGTATTGTCCAAGTCATTTTACTGGCTTATTAATATTTTATGTATTCAATTTGGAAGATTTCTCTCAAGCAAAACCTGATGTACCATCTGGTTGACTATCTGTAGTCAGCCATATGAATGTTGTACTTTAAAAAAAAATCACTTTCTATTTTCTTTTGATTGTTGATTAATTCATGTATGTTCATGTTATATTTACAATGCCAAGGACTACAGTGACATTCAGTCAATATTCATTGAATGTATGAACATGTGAAAAAATGGACCTCACTCTCATGTGTATCTATGGTGAAAGAATTACCTTTCAATTCCTTTACAAAAGAGATCTGCTTCTTTTTCTTCCTTCTTAATTAAAAAATAAACAAATAAAGTGCTGTATACTCCTGTAGGCCTAGTTAACAAGTGAACATTTTCAAGGTACTTTTCATTTTTATCAAAAAAGTAGGGGTCTTGTGAGTCTAAAAATAATTTTGAAAATTAGGTATGGAGACAGTGAAGTTATAACAAATGTATACATCCTTTTCTAAATGAATGAGAATCGGGATAAGCTATTCATCTTCACAGTGCAGTACTGCCTTAGTATCAAATCTTCTCCTATGTGGATATTTGATCTGGACTGTTTCACTGTGATATTTACCTTTCATAAGAATATCTTCTTCACCCCCTTCACTAGTCCAGAGGGGCTGTTACTTTAAAATCTCCAAGAATACAATGCATCAGCTCTTGCTACTGTACATTTTTAACACCATCATTTTGGAGGACTAAGGTACTTGGAATGCATTTCTGGATTGTGATTTGACAATAAGCACCCAAATAATACTTTATTGAGAAAATATAATACTGATTTATTTAATACCAGCTTTACTAATTGTTCCATATGTAATATCTCAGTCCCCCAAATAGATTGTAAGCTCTCTATGATTAGGAATTATGTCTGACATTTTCTAACATTTCGTAGTATAAGAATAGAGTCAGAAATCACTCAGAAGATCTAGATTCTTTTCCTGAATGGTATTATTTTATGTATTTAATTATGCAAGGGCCACTAGGAAACTCAGTCTAAAGACAGAGACAAAGAGTAGGCACTAAGAACAGTGTCAAAGCATACTTGTTTAGTGAATGAATAAATGAGTGATATAGAAGACCATGAGTTCTCTAAGCACAGGACTTTGACTGACATGGGTGAGTGTAGGAGGAATAAATAGTGTATTCTTACTCACAAGAGATCTTCCAGGTCTAACTGACTTGCAGCTTCATGAGAAGCTCATGTAGATAAACTCATGTTTATCTATATAATCTTTAAATGGTGAGCATATGGTATAATTGCAGAATAAACTTGGTATTATAAAAACATCATTTTTCCCTCCAATTTTATCCTGCAGAATTTCATCTCTTATGAAAAACTATATAATATTTAATACCAAATATAATGTTTTGTGATCTCTGAAAGAAAAAACTACGAACTGTGATCCCACCATAAATATCCAAACATCAGTTAACATCTGACAATAGTTATTCCTAGTGGCTTATTTTCCATGGGCATTCTGCCATTTCACAATCTTGCTGCATGCAAACAAACTTTGTGCCATGACCATTCTAAGCCTCAACAAATCCTTAGTGTATAATGCTATTTTTATATCGTCCACTGCTTTCTGTCAGTGATGGAAAGCTTCTGAGTTCCTGAGTTCTTTCTAGTCACTGATCAGTGGCAGCTCTCAATAGGCAAACACCAATTCTGTCAGCAAAAGGTGCTGACTCGGGAGGGAAAACCTCTCTGCTAAGACCATGGGGTGACATCTTGAACAAAGTCGCCTTCAAGGACATGGCTGTGTGTTTTGCTTCCTATATGTGAGATGTTATAAAAGCATAAATAAATGTTCTAACAGACAGTATGAGACTAAATATATAGCAGGGATATTTAATGGAGAGTTTACAAAGTAGCTACTAGTTATGTTTCTGTGTTGGCTTATGGTATTAATTCTCAAGTGAAATGCTTCCTAGTACTTAAAAAAACTCCATATAAACCCTCATCTTGAGGGAGGGGACATTTTTATACTTTTGTTTTTCTTGTTAATTTTTGTCCCTAAAGAAATTTCCTGGTTTCCAAGCTAGGTAAGCGTTATTTGGTGAAATGCATTCAATGTTTTTCCTACATTTTCCTTTTAATTGTTTTTACTTTTGGCCTTATATTTATGTTATTCTGATAGTCAAGTTCCATTGTATTAATAGTCTATTCTATTTTATATACACTCAGGAATCAAAGTTTGAAAATATTATCTAAAATGAACTCTTTCTTTTTCCACACTTTTGAGTACGCAGTTCACAGCACTTAATTGGCTTTATAAGCTCAAGCATTCTGCAGGATTTACACCATAGAGAAAGGGGTATCCTCCCCCACAACTGGGGGGTGCAATGTACCTTTGGATACTAGGGCACTGTTTATATAATCTGAAATACATATCTCAGACTCTGTTTCAGTTGTCAAATAAAAAGATGATAGCATTAGCAAATTTTGTGTTATTGTGGATATGATTATTATGGGATTATAAATAGTATTGTAAGTATCAAATCACTGTACATTCAAATGCAATGAAACCTCTCTAAATATACTAGAATATGTTATGATAATCACTAATTTAAATAAGATTTTAACTAAATAACTAGATTATGTTAAGTTACTCTCTTTCAAGGAGGCTGAGGATGCATCGGAACTTATAACTTTATACAAGTTATATATAAGTTATATAACTAAAGTTATATAAATTATATAACTAAAGTTATAACTTTAGTTAAGACACTTTTTCCCAGAACATCACTGAATTTGGCTGAACATGTAAATGAGAGCTCAGTCGTTAGGGAACGAGAAATCTGCACGTCCTGGATGAGGGGCTGAGTGAGTGGAATGAAGTGATACAGATGGAACTAGTCCAGGGAAGTATGTGAAGCAGCCAACACTAGAATGGAGGTTATAGCAAAGGAGAGATATACATAGATGTAATTAGATATAGAAATGGAAAGCATTGCCAGTAAAGTAAGGTAAATTGGGGGTAACTTGAAAAAGACACCAGGGAAAAGAAGTATGGATTATTAAATGACATCTATTCATTTGGCTCTTGATATGCCTTGTTTCATGCAAATCATGCAATAATCAGCAAGTCTGGTTTTTAAAGTACCTTCCTTAAATTATGGATAATTAATAGTTTAATTCTTAAGTTATTAATAATTGGTTATTTCAAATAACTTCCTTAAGTTTGCAGAGCTAGGAGGTCGTTGGGCTGAAATTCTCATACAGGTCTATCTACTGGACTGCTAAGGTCTACCCTCTTGCTATCTCCTCTAGCAGAAGAAATGTAGTTGGAGCTAACAAAAGGAGCCAACAGCATGGTGACAAATTTGCCTGGTTACAGGTAGTGGGGAATTGGCCTGTTGATTAGGAGAGAAGGTAGTTGGAGAAAACTAAGAGGGATGGAAATACAAAGGTTAAAAGAGAGTGGGAAGGAAGAATTAGTGAAAGGTCTCAAAGCCCAGGATCAGCTGAGTGAAATAGAGTGCAGTAACTAGTCCTTATATTATCCTAATTCTTACCTATGCATACAATTATTTGTATAAAGCCTCCAGTTACCAATTTCAGACATATGTGACATCAGGGGGATCATATCTTTTGACTTCCCTACTTTCCTAACCTAATAAAAAATCACGAGCAATGGTTCAGGGCAGTAGATGCAAGTGACTGAATAAAGGGACCATGATTGTTCTCCCTTCAGTTCAAAACACACCTAGCTAAGATCTGCTTGGCTTCTGTTGGCCATATTTAAAAGTCAAAGACAACAACCTCCTTAAAGATGTGTATTTAATTAAGTGGATCTGAATGTCTGCCAAGACAAAGAGTTGAAGTGTGTGGAACACACACGGTCCAACTCAAACTCCAAATGTTATTTCGTTGAGCTCAATTGCAAAATGTAATTATAAAATTCCTCAAGATTTTGCATGTAATATTTAAAGGCACAAAGATGCATTATTTGTATAGCTCAATTTATTTCATTATAGCTTTTAATAGGTGGTACGTAAATTGTACCTTTTTTCATTAAAGAGAAAAAAGTAGGAAAAAAAACTGAAGAAAAAATTATTATATCCAAAATTTCCTCAGAATTACAAATCAGACACAAGGTATTCTACCTATGAATGAAGAACATACATTCAAATCAATAAATATAACACTACTAACTGAAATGTGGGCATCAGGTATGTGGCAAATACTTAAGAATGTAAGGGGTGGCAATTACCATGTTATTGGTAGTGAACAAATTGAATGAAAGTTAGGAAGGGCTCAAAGGAGATTTAGCGAGAAATGAGTCCCCTGATTATCTCATGTGACAATCCTAGTGATGATTAAACAAAGAAACACAGAAAGACTCCGAAGAAGGGATGTGGTTTGGTTATGATGAGTAATCAGTTCCAAAGCAAATGTTGTCACATCTGAATCACAGAGCTCTTTCTATTGTCCATCACATTCTTCCTAACCTTCCTTCTGTTCCATAAAAATGCTAAGATGGAGATTACACAAGGCTTCTAGGACACAGTTTGATGTGTATGTATGTATGTGTGTATGTACATATGTATGTACGTGTATGTATATATGTATGTATAATGTACGTATGTCTATGAATATGTCTCACAGTCCTTCATGCAGTTTAAGAAAAGCTGTATCCCTAAATTACAGCTTTATTTCTCTATTTTCTTCACTACTGATTTTTCTTGGAGGAGTAAACTTGCTGGTCCTTACTCACTGTCCCCATTTTTTTATTTCTCTTGCAGTTCTTTTTCTATCACTTTGAAACTCTTTCTGCTTAAACCTTCTAGTCACCTCCTATCTGTAAACTTAGTAGACCATCTGTAGTTTTCCACCTACTTAGCCTTTGGGCTTCTCTCTGTACATCACTCATTCTTGGACTTCCGTCAGTCTCCTGTCCTAAATGCTGAGTGCTCGAGCAGTCTCTTAGCCATCTCTTGCACGCAGTCTCCCATTGCTCACCTCTTGAATATTGAGAACAGGAAGGGCTCTATTTTCAGGCTTCCTAGTGGTGATTGCTTGTGTTTCATGTTAATTTTAACATATATGGCATGACTTAGTTTATATTTCTAGTGTTCAATATTCACCTGTGTTCTGTTCATTCAACAAATTTGACAGTAATATTTATTGATAGTTTCTTATGTGCCAGGAACTGTTTCCATTGAAGTGAAACATCATGACCTTACTCCCACACAAAAAAGGACATGGTGATTACTCTCAGAGAGCTTAAGGTCTACTTGGGTGAATACACGTTAATAAAAGAACCACACATAAATATAAAATTATATTTGTGGCAAGTGACACAGAGAAGAGGTATATGGTACTATAAACACTTAAAACTTTCTGATCAGGGAGACCGGCAAATGTTTCCTTGAGGAAGTTAATAATTTAGTCTTTAGTTATTTGGGTAAATACTTGAAGATCATTGCATCACCTGTAAATTATTTTATTTCCGGATTACCTGTGCCTTGTTTGAGGGTGCAGTTGTCATGTCCTGATGGCTGAGGTGCCCAGGACTCTTACCTCTAGATGGGTGGGATTTCAATATTTCCATCCCTCGTGTAGGATCCCTACATTATATCCTTAGTATAACATATGAGTATACTTCAGATACTATACTACATTTTATTATTGTTTAGTACCCTTAACATGCATATCATACAGGCCATACATACTTACCAAGTACAGATGGTATATATGTTATTGATGAATGTTTTTTCTCTAAATTAGATATAGTTACATATCACTGAAAATATGCTGGTACAGTGAGTACCTTGAATGGTCCCTCAGATTTTGTTTTTGAGTCTGTTCCAAATACGTTTTTACTACTCATTCAAACTCAGATCAACATATCTATCTAATTATAATAGGTTGCTATTTCAGTTATTTTATTGGTAAACAAAAGTATGGGGAATTTTGACCAGAAAGGATATTTAGTGTCCAGATACCAAAAATACAGCTATTTTGCTAAATAAATAGTAGTATCTATGACAACTATGACAGACAATATTTCTTTATAATAGAAGACTTTAGATAAATTTGGTGAGCTTAAATTCACTATAGATCTTGAAGAAAGATGAGGTATAGTGAGGGAGAATTGCCTTTTGATAAAACTGTCAATGATAAATTGCCATTAATGTGTTAACTTGTCCGATGTGATTTGAAGGATAGTGACTTTTTGTAACTTAAAACATACCCATGTGCACACACACACACACACACACACACTGCATAAATATTTATAACTTTTCAGTAAAAAATATATCTTATGAATATTTTAGGTCATAGGTAATTTTATAAAATGCTTTATCAAAAATCAATATTCAAAGCCACAAGAATTTACTGCATTGATGCCATCAGCAAGATGAGAGGCCATGATATTCCAAGCCCATTTTCTGAGAAACAGCCTCATTATTTTTCCCAGGTTGTTCAAGTTAAAAATAATCCAGAGAAGGAAAATCATCTTTACTGAGTAATAATATCCTATGCTAGATACTCTATATTCTACTGTTGTTTTTTTTTTAACAGCTTCTTTGTGATTTATATTTCAATCATTAGACAAACACATATTGAGTATCCACTTCATGTTCAGTTCTGGACTGTGCATAAGGGGATTATAAAACACAATCCTTGACCTTGCGAAGTTTTTCATCTGGTTGGTAAGATAAGAATCAGGCCTAAGACACAACTAGAGAAAAACACAACTATTGATGTAGTGTCTCCCTTTTGTGCCCAGCCATTCCTACTCCAATAATCTTTTCCCCCCTCTTTTAATTATTAATTCTAGTCCAGAGCAGAAAGTGTCTATTTTGAACAATGGAAAGCGATATAGGACTTTAGAGTGAAAGAATGTGAGCAAAAACCAATTCAACTGCAAAAATCCATACAGAAAAAAATAGTGTTCTTCCAGCTAAATTTTGAAAGTATTATGAGTATAAGCTGGGTTCTAATATCTAGAAAAAGTGTTTCTTATTTGAGTTTTTAAACAAGCCTTTTGTCGATGTTTACCTGTGGCATCTACAGTTGCCAAAAACCTTCAGAATTGTAATTAACTCTTGGCATCATGAAGTATGCTTTGCTATAAACTGAGATACTATCTGGCCATTAGTAGCCAGTATATCACTGAGGGTAGTAGCCAGTATATCACTCAACAATATTTCATTGTTGAGCTTGTACCCCTAGAGATTTATTTACATTTTGGGAATTGAGAAGCTTAAGAATAGTGATTCAAATGTCCAAGTATTCAAAGAAAGCATAGATTGTGGTGTGTACAAGTCACTTAATAACATTTCACATGCATTTTGGTGTCAGGGATTTCCCCCACTGGCTTCTGATGAAGAGGTACTTCCTTAAAAGTACAGATATGTGTACCAAGTCTGAAAGGTGAGTTGATAATTTAGGGAAGATATACATCTGGGGAATAAATTTAGCAATCTAAGCAAAAACAAACCAAAAAACCCAAAAAAAACAAAACCCACAATCATTCATGCCTTGGGTAAAAGCAATTTATATTTACCATGGTAACCATTAAGAATTGAGGAGGTGAATCCTAATAACGTTCTCATAGGTTTTTTCCTTTTAGGGACGTTGAGATACAAAGTCCGCTAGAAATCAGAGGTCATATGGACAGTCAGATCTGAAATATTTACTCAAGAGTTTTATTAGGGCTCAAGAAAGTAGAAATTGTTATCTTTTCAGTGCAAATAAACGTGTTTATAAAAGGCAATGAAAGGAACAGTGTGTTTTGAATTCACTGTATTCAGTGTTGATTACTTTCATTTTACTATTTTGATCTATATTATATTAAGTCAGATGGAGTTACCATTTTTGCTGGTCAAAATCTATCAAATGTCAGCAATTTGGTGTAGATCAGCCCAATGAAGGGGTCAGAGGGGCAGGTGATTGTATTTATGATATGTGATGGCAGTTTTATGATTTGATATTTGAGGTCATAGCTACCCTGACTTAAAGTCTTTTGAGAGCATGGTAGAAGTACAGAAATATATGTACCAATTCAGCTATAGAAAATATTCAAATTCAACAAATAATGTTTTATATAATTCATCAAATAACTCCTGAGCTTATAAGGGAAAGTTGATTTTATTATACAGTAATAAAGGGCCAATATTGTAAATATTGGTATTTTAATTTAATTTGCATTATTAATGACTTTTGCATCCTGATGGCTTTTCCAAAGAGTTTTGCCTCCACTTTCCCCATATTACTGCTAATGAATATTTAACCTAAACGATCACTGAATTTGCATATAATTAGAGGGATGTACAAATGGTAAATATATCATGGAATATGAGAGTTTATTTACAAAATGAGAACAATATCTATTTCTGAATATAGACTTTGGAACAGTCTCTAATATCTGAAGCAAAAATATTTGCTTTATTATATAGCAAATTATAAGACAGTATTTTGTTAGAAATGAAGATACAGTGGTTTCTTGTATGTTCCATGTAGCAAACGTGGGAATTATTTTCCTTCTTTCTAAGTTTTAATTAGAAAAAAATGAAGGGTGATATGATAAAATGTAAGAGTAAGACAAAATTTTTAACTTACAGCTTAATATGCACTCAGATGACAAACCATTTTATAGCTTTAGTTAGATTCACTGTCTTATTTAACTCACATCAAAATACTCTTTGAAAAATAAATAGCCATCATCTATAATATAAATTAGAAAAATCACACCAAAGGATGTATTAAGAAGAAAGGGTTTGAACTATTATAAATGGAAACTAAAGCTGTAACTTTTGTTCTTTAGGCTTTACTGACCCAAACTACCACCTAATAAGACACCAGATATTTTCACTAAATTTAAGTTGGTTAAGAGAAAGGAAAATCAGTAAAAGTCTTTGCAACTTTTGAATTTCAAAGATATTTCTACTGTCTTAATTCTGAAGATATATTTGAAAAGAATTGTGTGTTCAAAGGAGTTAGTCAACGAGGTTTATGATAGGGAAAATAATGTCTTTTCAAATAACTTTATCGTGATTTGCAGAAATTTTCATCTTTTTGAACAGCTCACCACATTACTAAAATTAATCTACATAAAATAATTTAGTATTTAGAGGATTTATTTTTTAAATACAAATTTGTAATGACTTTTATATTCACATGTATCAATATTTATAAGCAAACACAATCACATAAAAATTTTTAAAAATCTAATGTAATAGCATTTCAAATTGGTATAGGATGAGGAGGATTACTTAGAGGCCCATATTAAACATTAATAACAATTCAATGGAAACAACGTTTATGAACACCTACTAAGAATACTCAGTTGGCTAATTTCTTCTCAATAATTATCAAGAAAGATAAAGAAAAAATCCTTAACCTTGAGAGAACAGTCTAGAAGTTAAGACCAGCATATTTTTTTCTTATATAAACTTTGTTTGGGTATAATTTACACACCCAATATGTACATACATAATTTACAAATAATTTACATATAGATTTATGTGTACAGTGTGATGAGGTTGACAAATATAAACTTTATTTGGGTATAATTTACACACCCAATATGCACATACATAATTTACAAATAATTTACATATACATTTATGTGTACTGTGTGATGAGTTTTACTTCCCTTGCCTTTGAGGTCAAATTTATAAAATCCTCTTTGAACCCAAGGTCAATAAGTTTAGTACCTATTTTTCCTTCTATGCAGTTTATTGTTTCAGGTCTTAGGTTTTTAATCCATTTTGAGTTAATTTTGGTACATGGTAACAGATGACAGTCTAGTTTCATTCTTTTGCATGTGGCTTTCCAATTCTCCATTTATTGCACCATTTATTGAAGAGGCTGTCTTTACTTCAGTGTATATTTTTGGCTCTTTTTTCAAACATTATCTGTCCATAAAGATGAAATAGTGCCATTTGCAACAACATGGATGGATCTTGAGATTATTATGCTAACCAAAATAAGTCAGACAGAAAAAGTAGAGAACCATATGATTTCACTGATATGTGGGCTATAAAACTGAAAGCAACAAAGGAACAAGACAAACGAAGTAATAAAAACTGATAGATATAGACTATAGTTTAGAGGTTACCAGAGGGTAAGGGGGAAGGAGGGGATCGATGAGGGTAAACAAGATAAAATATATGGTGATGGAAGGAGAACTGACTCTGGGTGGTGAACACACAATGTGATATATAGATGATGTATTACAGAATTGTACACTTGAAACCTATGTAACTTTACTAACCATTGATACCTAATAAACTTTAATTTAAAAAAAGTGTATACATTTTTGACACCATATATATTATATATAAATAATATATAAACATATATATGTATATATATTTATATATACACATTTATATATTTATATATGTGGAGATATATATACACACACACACACACACGGATATTCGCAATATACATAATATTTCCCATGTGATCCTTTATAGTCACTTCTGGCTCCAAAAAATGAGTGTTCTGATTTTTCCCCCCCAACATATACTAGTTTTGTCTATTCCAGAAATGTTATATGAATGAAAACATGTAATTATTAGGAGACAGTTCTCTATGAGTCTCGCATGATTCTGCATGTCTTGTGAGCAGAGGTACTAACTGCTTTTGTTCAGGACAAATTTTCTGAAGGTGTTTGTATATAGTCAACAACCTTGGAAGCTGGAGATGATGTCTTTTCCCTGAGAAAAGGCAGGTTTGTAATTGTACAGTGTACTAAAGTTAATGTGTCCCTCTGGGGCAAAGGTCAGGCAGCTTACTGCTCATTATAATATATTCAGGTTCCCGAAGCTCCCAGGTTCCTGTTTGTGCAGGTGTGATACTCTAGTTAATCCTATTGCTATAATAAAGTTCTTTGTGTCTGACCCAGAAGTCTTGTATCTTCTGCCAACATTCACGAATCTTGTAAGCTTACACACTGAGTAAAATCTCATATACTTCACAATTCTTGACAATAGTATGTGTTATTTTGTGCCTTGTTTCTTTAGCTTAGCATAATGTTTTTGAGTACTGTCCATGTTGTTTCACAAACGAATAATTAGTTTCTTTTTATTGCTGAGTTGTACAAATTTCATGGTTGTGTATCAAATTGGTTTATCTGTTCACTTGATGCACATTTGGGTTTGTAACAGTCTACAAGTCAAGATAAACATATTTTCTATGTAGTAGTTATTATACTATGTAATTGAATAGAAATACTTATAAAATGCTATTACAGTACAGAAGAAGGGATGATTCATTATGAAAAAAAAAACAAAAACAAAAAACAAGAAAACAATCCTTTATAGGTGGTTTGATATTTGAGCTGGACCTTGAAGAATGAATCTCTCTTAAGAGTATAGAAGGCCTGGCAGAAAAATTATTAGAAAAATTATTAGAAAAATTATTAGAAAAATCCTATTAGAAAAATTAGAGTGCTATTCAAATTTCTAGCCTTGGAGTTTTATATATGTACTTTTATGCATAAGAATTTTTTCTTTTCTTTCAAAAAGTTATATGCTTCATTTGAAAGTGAGAGAGGTGACTCTTTTATTCCTAAGCATCCTCAAACCTTTATTTAAATCTTCCTTTAGGTCATCAGCATGATCAATCACTAGTGGCCCTATAAAGTTTTGAGGGGTTCATCAGGTGCTGTCCACCCTCCCCCATACTTAATAAATGAATAATAATTGAACAAATATGGGTTATTTATGTTTTCCTAATCCTATGTAGACAGTAAGTAAGAGCATCTTTAGGAAATGTTGCTGTTTTTATTGATTTACAACTTACAATCAAAACAAGTATACTTATTGGGGCAACTGTAGCTTCAAAGCAAGTTTTCTGAATCTCTGGTCTTTCCCACAAGCAGGAAGCTGCCCTGCAGTCTCTGACGTAGTAATCCTCAAGCAGTTACTGCTAGCCCATGCTCCAATCTTCATTCTCTCAGTACTCTTACCACAGACAATTCCCGATTCAGAGGATTTTGTTGGTGACAGGAGGCCTAGTTCTGTACATTTTGATTAATCTTAATTCTTGAATCTTTGCCTGTCATAATATTTATTTTTTGAATGAAATAGTCTCCCTTAGGTCTCTAAGGGGATAACCACGTATCTAATATTAAGGGGCTCCTCAAAGAAATAAAATATTTTAAGTTACTAAAGAGATAAAGGATGTCAAATAATTAATAGCTAACTATGTAACTAACAGTAAGGAAATTGTATTAATTAGTAATTGAGAGGCATATAGATAGTGGTTGAGTATAGAATCTGGAACCTAACTGCTTGGTTTGAATTCTGGTTCTACTGTTTGTTAGCTCTGTGTCCTTGCATGAGTTACTTGGCTGATTTGGATATATTACAAAATGAGGATCATAATAATAATAATATCTATTTCACATAATCTTTATTGTGAAGATTATGTGAGTTTAAAATGTCAAAAGCATTATGACATTGCCTGGTGCATAGTAATATATGATGATGGTGATGAAGAAGGAAAAGGAGAAGAAGAAGATGATGATGATTTGAATTGTAGTAAGTTCCAAGAAAGAGACGAGGTAAGAATAAGCACTACACAGCAAAAACAGTTATAAGAGGAAAGTTTATACTTATACAGACCTACTTCAAGAAACAGAAAAACCCCAAATAAACAATCTAAATTTACACCTAAAGAAACTAGAAAAAGAGGAACAAACAAAACCCAAAGTAAATAGAAAGAAGGAAATAATGAAGATCAGAGTGCAAATAAATAAAATAAAATAAAACAATAGAAAAGATTAATGAAATGAAGAGCTGGTTTTTTGAAAGGATAAATAAAATTGACAAGCCTCTAGCAAGATTCATCAAGCAGAAAAGAGAGAGAACACAAATAAAATCAGAAATGAAAGAGATTATAACAGACACCACAGAAATGCAAAGGATCATTAAAGAATACTATGAACAATTATAAGCCCACAAATTTGGCGATCTAGAAGAAATGGATAAATTTTTAGAAACATAAACTTTCCAAGACTAAACCAGGAAGAAACAGAGAATCTGAACAGACCAATTGCTTACTAGCAATGAAATTGAAGTAGTAATCAAAAACTCCCAACAATCAAAAGCCCAGGACCAAGTGGCTTCACAGGGTAATTCTACAAAACATTTAAAGAAGAATTAATACCTATCCTTCTCAAACTATTTCAAAGCATTGAAAAGGAACACTTGCAAACTCATTCTACAAGGCCAGAACTACTCTGATATCAAAACCAGACAAAACACCATAAAGAGAATTACAGGCCAACATCCCTGATGAACATAGATACCAAAATTCTCAATAAAATACTGGCAAATTAAATTAAACAGTACATTAAAAGGATTATGCACCATGATCAAGTAGGATTTATACCAGGGATGAAAGGTGTTGGTTCAGCATCCACAAAACAATTAATGCAATTCATTTTATCAACCAAACAAAAATTAAAGTCATACGATTTACTCAATAGATCTATAGATGTAGAAAAAGGTTTTGACAAAATTCAACATCCATTTATGATAAAAACTCTCAACAAACTGAGTATAGGAAGAACTTTCCTCAACTTCGTAAAGGCTATATGTGACAAGCCCACAGCTAACATCATACTCAATGTTGAAAACCTGAAACCTTTTCCTCTAAGACCAGGTACAAAACAAGAATGCACACTCTCACCACTATTATTATTCAACATAGTACTGGAAGTCCTAGCCACAGCAATCAGACAAGAAAGAGAAATAAAAAGCATCCAAATAGGAAAAGAAGAAGTAAAACTGTCATTATACACAGATGGCATGATATATAGAAAACCCTAAAAAATCCACCGAAAAATAAATAAAATTAGTAAAATAATTCAGTAAAGTAGCAGGATACAAAATTAATATACAGAAATCTGTCACCTTCTTATATACTAACAATGAACAATCAGAAGGAGAAATGAAGAAAACAATCCCACTCATAGTTACATAAAAAATAATAAAATACCTAGGAATAAACTTAAACAAGAAGGGAAAGACCTTTACTTTGAAAACTATAAGTCATGAAAGAAAGAAATTGAAGAACGCACAAATAAATGGAAGGATATACTGTGCTCACGGATCAGAAGGATTAATATTCTTAAAATGCTCATACTACCCAAAGCAATGTACAGATTCAATGCGGTTCCTATCAAAATACCAATATCATTTTTAGAACTAGAACAAATAATCCTGAAATGTATATGGAACCATAAAAGACCCCAAATAGCTAAAGCAATCTTGAGAAAGAAAAACAAAACTGTAAGTATCACACTCCCTGATCTCAAACTATACTACTAAGCTATAATAATCAAAACAGTATGATGCTGACACAAAAACAGACACATAGATCAATGGAATGGAATAGAGAGCCCAGAAATAAACCCTCACTTACATGGACAACTAATCTATGACAAAGGAGGTAAAAATATATACTAGAGTAACGACAATCTCTTTAACAAGTGGTGCTGGGAAAACTAGATGGATCCATGGAAAAAAAAAAAAAAAGGAGTAACTGGACCTCTCTCACTATATACAAAAATAAACTCAAAATGGGTTAAAGACTTTAATGTAAGGCCTGAAACCATAAAACTCCTAGAAGAAAACATAGGAAGTAAACTATCTGACATCAGTCTAAGTAATAACTTTTTGGATACATTCCCTCAAGCAAGGGAAACAAAAGAAAAATAAACACATAGGACTACATCAAACTAAAAAGCTTCTGAACAGTAAAGGAAATCATCAACGAAACAAAAAGGCAACCCACTGAATGGGAGAATATATTTGCAAATGATATATCCAATAAGGGATTGATATCGAAATATATAAGAAACTCATATAACTCAATTAAAAAAATAAACAATCAGATCAAAAAATGGGAGAGAACATGAAAAAACATTTCTCCAAAGAAAACATTCAGATGCCCAACAGACGTATGAAAAGATACACAACATCAGTAATCATCAGGGAAGTGCAAATTAAAACCACCTGTTGAGTTACCACCTAACACCAGTCAGAATGGCAATTATCAAAAATCAACAAAAAAAAATGTTTGGCTAGAATGTGGAGAAAAAGGAACCCTTGTGCACTGTTGGTGGGACTGCAAACTGGTGTAGCCTCTATGCAAAACAACTTGGAGGTTTCTCAAAAAAAATAAAATAAAATAGATATACCATATAATGCAGCAATTGCACTTCTGAGTATTTGTCCAAAGAAAACGAAACACTAATTTGGAAAGATACATGCATCCCTATGTTCATTGTTGCATTATTTACAATAGACAAAATATAGAAGCAACCTAGGTATCCATCGATAGATGAGTGAAGATGTGGTACACACACACACACACACACACACACACACACACACACACACAGAAGAATATTATGCAGCAATAAAAAAGAATGAAATCTTGCCATTTGCAACAGCATGGATGCACCTAGAGGGTATCATGCTCAATGAAATAAGTTAGGCAGAGAAAGACAAATACTGTGGTTTCACTTATATGTGGAATTTAAAAACAAAACAACAACAGACTCGTAGAAACAGAAACCAAGGGGATGGTTACCAGGAGGGAGAGGGTGGGGGATAGGTGAAAAAAGGAAGGGAAATACAGTCAGTAATATTGTGATAAGTTTTCACAGTGACAGATGATTACTAGAATTAGTGGGGTTATCACATTGCAAGGTATAAAAATGTCAAATCACTATATTGTACACTTGAAACTAATATAAGCAGTATACGACTGTATACCAACTATATTTATATATGTAAATAAAAAAGAAATAAAATGAAAAAAAGTTATAATTTCACTCTATATAAACATAAAAAAATAAGCACTGTTTGGATTAAATTGAGTACACGGGCTTGGAGACTGCTTCATAGCGTGCTTGTTGGGGGAATAACGAACAATAGTTTGGAAAGGTAAACTGGGTTAGATTATGACACCTTGAAAATGAGGCTAAGTTTAAACATGATGTACCATGCATCAGTAGCTATTAAAGGTTCTGGACTATATAAAATGTATGTTTGAGAATTATCAGTCTGGCAGAGAGTGGGGACCTTAGAAGCATGAAACAGCGTTAGAATGAAGTTATCATCTAATTGTGAGGCAATGGGGTGGTGGTGAGAGTAGAACAAAACTATTAATAGGATAGAGGAAATGAGGAAAATTGAAAACAAATAATATTTTAGTTGTGCGAGTAGGAAGAATGATAGCATCAATTGTTGACATCGCTTGGAAACAGAGAATGATGACTGAATCTGGATTATTTAGGCTTTTTGTAAATTATAAAAATACCGATCACTAATCTTACAGTATTACAAGGTTCTGAATGATTTCTGAATCTCAAAGCAAGCCTGAATTGTGTTTATTATAGTTTTGGCAATAAATATGATGGCTTTTTCTAATGGATTGGAAATTGGCCATCTGCTCATGTTATAAAAGACACCATTACTAGACTTCATAGTTGATTAACCTGGGTGTTACAATTCATAACCATGTTAGAAAGCAGAATTTTCAACAATCTTAAAAATAGGTTTTATTTTTCTTTTCACTCTAAGATTGTAATTTCAGTTGTGTTGATACTTGAATTTTTATGTGACCCTTCATGTAATGTCTCCATTTTATATTTAAATTCTTGAAATCCTAAAGCAGCTCTATCAAAAGTAAATTCTGTTATAGTACTCTCTCAGTGTTCTGTAAATTTTGTCTTACACATTTTTATAACAATGTTAGACTGTAATAGACATATAAGTGCCTACTCTTTGTTCTGTTATTAATATAGCCATTCCTTTATATTTGGGGAATGCTAGTAAATATAATGTCATGGTCTGTGTAAGGTAATGGTATAAATACGAAGCAGTGTCATTCAGTGGGATAAACGGGAAAAAAAAAAAAAAACCAACAACAAACAGATGAAAAACAAATGTTCAGGATCCAGACTAAAGAAATAGCTGTACAGAGATTTGCTGGTTTATGGCTTGAGCAAGTCACTTTTGCCTCTTGGATCTTATGTATGCAGGGACATCAGCCCTACTTTTTAAGTGTTTTATCAGGATTATATGAAATTATATGGATTATATGGAATTTATGAAATGCAGATTACGTATATAGAATTTAAGAGAATCCCTATGTGTAAATATTGGTTATTATTATTTTTTGCAAGGTAATGTGTCAGACATGTTAAAATATGATACATTCCACTTCTCACTGTTGTCACAAGTCCTTGTCTTTCATTTCTCCCAGATAATTCTATTGCCCGTTAGAAGCACCCTAGTTTAACAGTCATTCCGCTTTGTTCCATCCACACCCCTCCACCCCATCTAGGTCTCATGAAAGGTGAGTTTGGGATTTGAGTGAGTAATTTTCCAGCACCTAGGGGGGCCTAACGGAGCTAAAAGGTGACTATAGATATTGGCACCTGGAGAGAGGGAACATGTGTTAGTCATACTGTAATAAAATTCTTAGGACTTATAACTTTGGGCTTTTCCAACTTAAATGGCACAGTGCTCTACAGTGTCTTTCTTTTAAAGTCAAAAAGGAATTTGTCACTTTCACTAATAATTTTCTCTTCATCAAGGATCAAACACGTGAGTTTAATTGTGCTCTCCAGCTTTTTATTTTGATGTGCTTCCACATTTATAGAAAAGTTACAAGAATAGTAGTAGTAGGGACTCCTAACCACTCTTGACCCAGATTCATCAGTTATTTACATTCTGTTCCATTTGCTTTATCATTCTAGCTATATATCTGTCTATTTATGATTTTTCTGAATTGTTTAAAAATAAATTAATGACATCTTGCCCCTTTATAAATAGTTGAGTGTGTATTTCCTAAGAACAAGTACACTGAGCATAACTGCAATTATCAAAGATCAAAATGAGAAAATTTAACCTTGATATAATGATATTATCGATTCCACAGTTCATATTTAAATTTTATCAATTTTCCCAATAATGCCCTCTTTCTTTTTTTTTTCCTGGCTCAGAATCCAAACCAGGGTTAAGCGTTGTATTTAATTGCCATGTCTAATGTACTTTCATTTGGAGCAGTCCTTTACCTTTCTTTGTCTCTTTTGACTGTGAGGTTTTTGAAGAATGCAGAGCAGTCATTTTGCAGAACATCCCTCAGTTTGAGTTTGTGAAATGTTTCGCCGTGATTGGATTCAGGTTATGCATTTTTGGCAGGACTACCACAGAAATGAGAGATAATGTATCCTCAGAACATCACATCAGGAGGCACATAATGGTAGTTTATTCTGACGTTGATGTAAACTTGGATCACGTTGGATCTGCCAGGTTTTTCCACAGTAATGTTATTATTTTACTCTATTTTAAATGTGTTAATATGTGGGGAAATACTTTGAGATTATGTAAAAATCTTTTTTCATCCAAACTTCTACCATTAGTTTTTGCATCCATTGATAATTTTTAACTCCATTATTGCTTTCATATATTTATTAGTTGACATTCCACTGAAAGGAAGAGCTTTCTCATGTCTTCCATTTAATTGCCTGGTTTTTGTTGTTGTTTATTTATTATATCAATAGAACTCATGTATTCTTCTCATGTTTTATTCAATGGGTATGACCTATACTGTCATTATTTATTCAGATTCTCAAATTGTCCCATATTTAGCCAGTGCAAATCACTTCAAACGAGCTTCTATATCCTTTTGATATTTCCACATCATTCTCGAGCTTTTCATGACTTTCTGGCACACATTATTCTGGGATTATCTTATACTTTTCCTGACCACGCCCTGGGATCAATCTTTTACCCAAGTAGTCATGCTTCTATTTCAAAGTGTATGGCATTCACAAGTCAACATGTGGACACTACATTGCTACTGGTGTGTCATTACTTCTAGGCCCTCAGTTAACAGCATTAGTAAATATATGTCTGTGTATCTATCTATTTAAAAACATGAGATGTTAGTCAAAAGGTACAAAGTTGCAGTTATGAAGGATGAATACATCTATATATCTAATGTACAGATGCTGACTCTGGTTAATACT
Source organism: Rhinolophus ferrumequinum (assembly GCF_004115265.2). NCBI lineage: Eukaryota > Metazoa > Chordata > Mammalia > Chiroptera > Rhinolophidae > Rhinolophus > Rhinolophus ferrumequinum. The sequence continues at coordinate 39,949,617 of NC_046288.1, forward strand.
TTATGGAATACTGAAAGTTTGCTAAGAGCGTAGATTTCAGGTGCTCTCATTACACACAAAACAAGGTACCTACGTGAGGAGATAATATATTAATTAGCTTGGCGGTAGTCATCATTTCACTGTGTATCCGTATACCGAAGATCACGTTGTATGCTTTGAATACAATTTTATTAAATAAAACCCATAAATTTATGCTGATATCTCTAATTTTAATCTCAAACCACAAGATACGTTCTCGTCTTCCCATTTCCATATTTGTAACTTCCTTTTCCAACAGTGAGAAACCTGGCTTCCCATTATATTCAACATGTATATTTATTTGCTCAACTTGGAATACACAGAAGGTGATTTCAGAATTGTTAACCCATATCACTAAATGGTAAAAAGCAAACCTACTAAACAGAATTCAATATTTTTCTTTTTTGATGGGGTGGGAGAATATAAGTTGTGAGAGCAACATAATCGGTGCACAATTCTTGTGTACAGTTCATAAATTTAGACAAATGTCTACACCCATGTGACTCATGCCCTATCAAGATATAAGGCTTTTCCATCATCTTAGAAAGACTCCTTTGTATCTTCCTTCTCAGTATCCATTCCCTCAAGAGGAGCCATTTTTCTGATTTCTGTAACCATAGACTTGTTTGGCCTATTCTAGAACTTCATATGAATGGAATCATGAAGTGTATATTCTTATAACTGGCGTCTTTTACTTATTATAATAACTATGGAATTCATTCATGTTTTTATGTATATGTAGAGTTTGGTTCTTGCTATTGTTATTGACTAAGGAATATTTCACTGTATAGTTGTGCGAGAGTTTGTATATCTACTTACTTGTTGATGGTCATCATTTGGGTTATTTCTAGTTGCGGTTAATATGAATAAGACTGCTATGAACATTTTTGTACAAATATTTTTGTGAACATATGTACTCCATTTCTCTTGTTTATACATCTATAATTGGAATTGCTAAGTCATAGGTAGGGAGGGGTATATTCAATTTTACAAGATATGGCCAAACCTTTTATTAAAATGGTTGCACCATTTATGCTTTCACCAGCAGTGTATGAAAATTCCGGTTGCTCCATATTCTCACCAACATTGGGTGTTATCCACCTGTTTTTAATTATAACCATTCAAATGTTTATGCTATGGGTTCTCTTTGGATCTTAATATACATTTCTCTGATGTCTAATGATACTGGGACTTTTTCATGAGATTATTGGACATTTGTATATCTTTTTTTTTTTGTGAAGTGTTTATTTAATTTTTTTCCGTATTCTAAGTTGGAATTTTTTGTCTTTTTATTATTGAGTTGTAGGAATCCTTTGTATATTATGGGTGTAAGTCTTTTGGCAGACATATGTTTTGCAACTATTTTCTGATACTGTCTGTCTTGCCTATTCATTTTTTAATGATGTCTTTTGATAAGCAGAAGTTTTCACTGTTCATAAAGTCTAAATTATAAATTTTTATGGTTATTATTTTCTGTAGCCTTTCTAAAAAAAATCACTTTCTTCACCTGATTAAGAATTTGTTCTCCTATGTTTTCTTCTAGAAGTTTTAGTTTTCAAATTTCAGTGTAATATTCACTTTGAATTATTTTTTGTGTGTGATGCAAAGTAGGGGAAGCTCTATGTGCTGTAAACCTAGATTTTTATTATTTTAAAGAAAATTTTTACAGAAATATTTTTTATTGTTTTTCCTTGGTATTAATAAAGACTCTTTAGGGTAGCAACTAACTCAAACTAGACTGAGCAAATAGGAATTTATTTGTTCACTTTGCTGGGAAGAATAAGACATCTCATAGGATCAAAGGAAGGTACACAAGGCCAGGATTTCAGAAACTAGAACGAGGATGGATATTTAAAGCTGTCTCCATTCTTCTCTCACATCTACTTGTCTGTGCACAGCTTCATATTGCAGGCAGCTTTCCTCTGTGGGTCAGGGGAGAGGAATGTGGTCAGCCTCAGATGCTCGTCTTTCTGTATTTCCATCACAAGCCCACTCCCTGGGCCAGTCGCTGTTCCTATGGAGCTCAGGACCTATGTGTAATCAGGTGGAGGCCCACCCTCTGGCAGTGGGATAATGCAACCAACTGAAACAACATAGCATGAGGGAGAGAGGGTTCCCCAAAGATAGGATTCTGCACATTCCACAAAACATGTGCCCTACCAAGCTTTCTATTTTTAAAAATGGCAGTTTATGTATAGGATTTATTTATCTTTCACTGAACTGCTAATTAAATATATTTAGGTGCAATAAAGCTAGCTTTCTATTCGGTTTATCTAAAACCAAAGTGTGAATTAATTAGATATTCTGAAGAATTAAAATGTGTTCAAATTATATGAGAATAATGGTACTTCATCAAAGATCAAAGTTGAACACATCAAAATTCATCATAATGTGAATGATGCTGAATAAAGTGGAATAGCAGTCAGATTTTTTTCACGTTGACATCTCACTTCCCTCAAATTCTAATGAAAAGACTGTTTTGTCAGTACCTCCATATAATAAACCACTGTAGTTCAGTGATTAGGACAAGATTTATATACTTAGAGTGCCTAGTAATTTCTCAGAGCTTATAAAACAAAGCTGATGATACTCAACCCACAGGATTAATTGACAAGAAGAAGAGCTCCTTATTGAAAATCATTAATTACCTTAAGGCTTGCATTTGAAGGGGAAAAACCTGAGAATTCATGGTAGACAAACGATTATCTTTTGTCTACCTACTTGTAAATTTACCTACTTGTAAAGTATTTTCTTTGTAGTGTGGTAGAATAGAAAGCTGGCCCCATAGAGAGCCTTAACATGATTTTGTACTCAACAACATATCTGATTTTCCTGGGTTGGACTCACTAAGGACTCTGACATTAAAAGTAATATTTCAGATAAGCTTTTATCTGAGTTTAAAAATGTGACCACGAGGGGACAGAGATGAAAACAGTCTTTAAGTAAGAGGTTATTTCCCTATGGTGAGGGGATGACCGAGCTGAGAAGGTTCTCCTCACCTGAGCCTGTGTTTCTCAGCATTCCACTTGCTTCAGCTTTGCCCTGCCCACAGTTCCCACTGTGTACCAAAGCTCTTCTTCATCGCTGCCATTGCTGCCCATCCTTTGGGTATTATAATCCCATTACTTTTCAGATGTACCGTGTTTCCCTGAAAATAAGACCTAGCTGGACCATCAGCTCTAATGCGTCTTTTGGAGCAAAAATTAATATAAGACCCGGTCTTATAATAAAATATAATATAATATAATATAATATAATATAATATAATATAATATAATATAATATAATATAATAAATACCGGGTCCGGTCTTATAATAAAATATAATATAATATAATATAATATAATATAATATAATATAATATAATATAATATAATATAATACCGGGTCTTATATTAATTTTTGCTCCAAAAGACGCATTAGAGCTGATGGTCCAGCTAGGTCTTATTTTTGGGGAAACAAGGTAGATGTGGAAAACCTCTTTTCTTTGTTCCTTGAGACAGTTTTTCAAAACAAAGTTTTACTAATGAACTATGAGTGAGGCAGGGGACAGACATACAAAAGCTTAAAAATTGAAAGGTTTAAAAAAATCACATTTCTGATCCTATTTTTAAGGGTCCAATCATAGATTAGATTAATTAATATAAAATAAGGGACGTCCAACTCCGATTTCCTTTGTCCTGCTTCAGATCTGACTTCTTTGTTCTTTGTGGCCAGACAATGCAATGATAGTTGCCAACCTAGAACTCTCAGCAAGCTCTTAGTTCTTTCCACCAAAAGTTGACTTTTGTGGTTGCTTCAGCAGCACATATACTAAAATTGGAATGATACAAAGATCAGCATGGCGCCTGCACAGGGAGGACAAGCAAAGTCATGAAGTTTTCCATATTTTTATGTAATGTATTAAGTTAATGTATAGCATGTTGACTATAGTTAATAATATTATTGTATTCATATTTGAAAGTAGCAAGGAAAGTAGCTCTTGATAATTACCATGGGAAAAAAATATAACTGTATATGATTACGGATGTTAACTCGACTTACAATGATCATTTTGCAATAGATTCCTGCGCCACATAACATTTTGGTCAAGGACAAATCGAATATACAATGGATGGTACTTCTATAGCATTATAATAGAGCTGAAAAATTCCTATCGCTTCGTGATGTCATAAGCATCTTAACATCTGAGTACCAGGCATTGCTCACCTGTTTGTGGTGATGCTGGTGTAAACAAACCCGCGATGCCACGTGTATAAAAGGATGGCACATACAATTATGTACAGAGCATAATACTTGATAATAAACAACTACATTATTGGTTTATGTATTTACTATACTATACTTTTTATTGTTACTTTAGAGTATACTCTTTCTACCTATAAAAATTGGCCATAAAACTGTATGTTGAGTTACACTGGCAACAGCTTCATACATTTTTGTGTTCACCACATCTCTTGATTGCATCATCTTCTCTTGTGCTTGATTTAATTTTGTGTTGTTTTGTACAGTGGCACACTGTACAGGCTTGTAGCCTGGGAGCAGTAGGCTGTGCCGTATAGCTTAGGTGTGTGGTAGACTAGACCATCTAGGTTTGGGTAAGTGTACTCTATGAGGTTTGCTCAATGGGGAAATCGCCCAATTATGCATTTCTCAGAAAGTAGCACCATTATTAAGTGGTGAATGACTCTGCATACAAATATAGAATCATTATGTTGTACAACTGAAACTTATCTAATGTTATGTCAATTTTACCTCAAAACAAGAAAAAAAGTTGACTGTCTCTTCTTTTCCCATTTTGAATGGCATTCTTTCTCAGGGAGCTTCTGAATTACTATTTTATTTTAGAGGAATACTTTCAATTCTTTTTTTTTTTTACAGCAATAATGATCATTTTAAATTCCTTCATTAAAAATACATACCACACATAGTTATACTAGAGTAATGCGAAGGATATGCAATTGCATGACTACCCTGGGCTGAGACCAGACGACTAGCACAGGTTCAAAAAGATCTCATCTCCATTCTCTTCTTTTCTAAAGGGAGGGGCTTGTTTGCTTTATGCAGATATCCTGGAATGGGGGGGGGAGATTAACCCAGAATCCCTCATTATTTCTTTTTTTTTTAATTTTATTTTTTAATTTATTGGGGTGACAATTGTTAGTAAAATTACATAGATTTCAGGTGTGCAATTCTGTATCACTTCATCCATAAATCACACTGTGTGTTCACCCAGAGTCAGCTCCCCTTCCATCACCATACATTTGATCCCCCTCACCCTCATCCCCCACCCCCCAACCCCCTTACCCTCTGGTAACCACCAAATTACGTTCCCCAGATTAATTTTCAAACCCGTGGCCATCCTGTGGTCACCGACTGCCCTCCAATCCCCTCACCCTCCACCCTACCCCCCACCCCTCCCGCCCATCTAGCAACCCTCAGTTTTTCCTCTTTGTCTCCAAAACTGTTTCTGATTAGTTCATTCACTTATTCTTACCATTTGCAACAACATGGATGGACCTAGAGAACATTATGTTAAGTGAAATAAGTCAGACAGAGAAAGATAAGTACCATACGATCTCACTTATTTGCGGATTCTAAAGAAAAGAATAAGTGAATACTTTCAATTCTTGGTGTGTTTATAGAATCAAAGTAACAAAGAGTCTCCCTCTCCTTTTCATACCTGATTGATTGGTTGCCACTCTCTAGAGTGATGCATTGAGAAGGCATCTGGGTGTGTATCTAGGTTCTGCAGAAAAGAGAACTGTGATTAATTAATAACATCTAAGATGGGCTTAGAGAGCAGCAGTGGAATTGCCATGTATCTGTCTTTTGTCTTTTAATTCCATCAATGGTAGAATATTTGTTTTGATTTGATTTTTGTTTTTACTCAGGTTATCAGCATGGGGAATTTTAGTGGTTCTCTTTTTTTACTCATCCCTCAAATAGTGATGTGGTGGTGGGAACATATCTAAGTATATATTAAAATACTTTCTCCTTATTGAATTAAAACCTCCTAAAGAAGAAGAAGAAGAAGCTGTCTACAAAGAATGAGACATTAAACATGCAACAAAAACAAAATAAATACATAAAAGAAGTTTTTGAAAAACGATTCATCCCGTTAAGTCATTTTGATTTCTCTTCTTAACCAAATGAATTTGAAAATATTGAAACTTAAAATAATGAAATGTAGATTGACATTCCTGATTCATCCCAGTATATACATAATTTTCTATTACTGTCTGTTTTCTGATATTTTGAACAATTTAATTTCACACAAATCAAGCAACCGGATATTTAGTGCTTCCTCAGGAAAATAACTACACATATATAAAATTATTACTGTTAAAGTTCCCCCAGGTGTGCTTTTCTGGTGACTATTTTAAACTTTGTGTTCATAACTGTGGTACTTTATTAAGTTCCCATGTTTTCTTCACACTTAAACTCTTCAGTTTTAAGAAGAAATGTTTCTTTATTTTTAACTCAGTTATGAATAAAGGTAGCATCAGCAGTGAGACATATGAGTTTTCTTTACTCTGTAGTTTCTGAAGTTCAGCTTAGCTTTAAACTGCTAAAAGCTTAAAGAATTAGATTTAGACGGGAGAATTTGGCCTGAAGTCCTTTCATTAATGTCTAATAACAGCAATTTTTAGGTTTTTTACAGTGTACTCTGGGGGGTGGGGTGTCTCAAGTCCCCAAAGATTGATGGATGCATTGGCACATTCATTCATTCCTTTATTCATTTATATTTATTTAACACACCTTTGAATATTCATTACATGTTAGTTGGCGGGGGTTCCAGAGAGCCCTTCCTCTAAATGTGTTATGGTGTGGAAGACTGTAAAGTGCTAAGCACATGGCCCATGTGTGATAAAGGTTATGTCCAGAGTGATACAGGTGCTCATGGAAGGGCAATGTCCAGACTGGGGATGACATAGGCACCAGGGAAGCTTTTGTAGAGGAGCTGATGGATGCATAGAATTTAACCATCAAGTCCAGTGAGAACAACCATGTGTGAAAACCCAAGGTCCTTTCAAGGTACTTAAGAAATTAGATTGCTTCCTAAAGTCGGATTTAGGATCCTAGAATTTATCTTGCAGCTAAAACAATCTCCACTAGATCCTCTGCAATATTAGACCTAGAGTGCTGATTCCCTTGTAGGCACCATCGTTTGATTCATTCTTCAAGTGCAGAAGTCCTGTGGTGGAGAATAAAGGGAAAGAAAGTGAACTGTTTTTCACTCAACAGCTTTTTTTAATTAGTTACTTTAGAACAAGCAACTGAGATTTAATTCTTTAATTTTTTTTATATATTTTTTGTAAATGTACATTGTCTTAGTCTGCTCTGGCTGCTATAAAAAAATACCATAGGCTGGGTGGCTTAAACAACAGACATTAATATTTTTCCCAGTTCTGGAGGCTAGAAATCTGAGATCAATTGCCAGCATGGTTGGATTCTGATGAGCTCTCTTCCTGGCTTTCAGATGACCACCTTTCACTATGTGCTCATGTGACCTTTGTGCCTAGTCAGGAGAGGGGGCGGGACAGAGAGAGAAAAAAAGAGATCTAGCCTGAAATTATTTAAATATTTCAAATACTAAGTTCTAAATCAGGTAAACAATTGTAGTTATTGAAGAAATATTCTGGGAAATACTAAAAATAAATCTGTAACTTTATAGATTTGCTGTAACATACCATGATCAGGTTGTTCAATGAACATGGTATGGCAAAGCTCTGTCATGTTCTCTGCTTCGTCAAAGAATGTCAGATCTGCAGGAATATACTTACATGTCTTCTAGTGGCGTGGAACTCAGTATTTAAAAAATGAGAAAAAAAGCCTCAACAAATATTTTGCCTTTAAGAATTTTCTTCCTGTGTGTGTGAGAGAATACACACACACAATATATGTATACCCACTCCCATCATACACACATGCATGCATGTGTACACACATGTATGCACACATGTATACACAAACATGTGCATGCCCACATGCACACATCCTGTGTCATTCTCTCTGTATATTTTTGTATTGTGAACCATTACCCATGGAAAGGCTATATACTAGCATTTAGATATACAATTCAATAAAATGTACTACTGCTTCACAAACCAGCAACAGCTACAAAACAAAGTTTTGTGTTTTTTTTAAATAAGAAATGTTAGTACTCAGATAAATATTGATTATCATGTATAGTGCAATCACATTCATTTTACAAAGGCATTAGGTTTTAATGTCCACACAAAAGGTGACAATTGGATGTGAACTAAATTACTCTTGAAAGTCACATAAATCTCTCACAAATTACAGTATTTTACCAAATCTGCCAGCTTTATTTTCTTCCCTACAATAGAGCAGATCACTGTCCTTTTACTGAACAACTGGAGTAATTTGTGTTGAGGGGCCATGTGTGTGAAATCATGTGAACTGAACCTCTGGGATCACATTTGCACAGCGAGATATTTACCCTAACAGAGGCTGAAGGAACTGGCATGATTGTCAGAATGCAACCCCCCCACTTGTGTGGGAGCATGTGTGCACTGAATGTAATGGAGGCATTATGGTAGAATTGCTCACACTTTTGTTTTCTTTCTCTGTTGTTTCTCTTTTCTGCCTGGCTCCCTCCTTCTTTGTCAGTCTCTTATGTTTGCTGAACATAGTTGTGTAGGTAAATTCAAACATACTGCAACTCTGTGGCATATGGCGTTCTATTTATATACATCTTTGATTATATGCATGTTTATGTATTCTCTGTCTAAGTCACAAATATAAATACCTATGTGTGTGGCTGTTTGGTTTTCAGAAAATTCTGTTAGGAGCATGAATTTTATCTCAGATTACACCATGCAATACTGTTGTGTTCCTAGGCCATCTGGATACAAAGAAGAACCGTGCATGTAGAGGTACAAATCAGTTTCTACACCTGGAAAATAATTCAAAGCTATAAACTCATCGAATGATGGGAACTTTCTAAGCCCTGGTATGGTAGAGTAGTCATCATTGTAGTTTTTTCCTAAGATTGATATGAAGACACAAGTTAACTTTTCAGTTCTGTTTTTGTTAGTTTAGAGTAGCAATTTATTTATGTTATTGCTGTGTTGTCATTGTTATGTTGATGTGTTAAATATCTTAGATGATAGTTCTATTTTGTAATCTCACTTAGTATCCAGTTGCCATGGCCTGACCACAGTGAAAGGACTTTCCCAGTGGAGATTCAGTTAAACCATTCTCTGAGAAATTGAATGAATAAATTATACTTTTCTTCATGATTAACCACAGTTGATTACATGTATTTCCTGCCAAAGCTAAAATGTGTAAGTTTTCAACGTTATATTTCTTTGTGAAGGACAGTTTTCATTTAAGTTTGATGATTTTGACATTATTTTTAAGAACAATTTTCATGATAATTGAGTTCTCCTATGTCAAAAGAAAAAAAATCAAGTTCTTAAAGTATAAAGTCTTCTTTAAGGCATTAAACGCAATTTTAAAACTCTCCAAAATACTCTTTGTATGAATTCTATTGTTGTTACATAGCTTCATTCATTGGTTCAACATTGTTTACCGAATACTTTTAATGGCATTGGGTTAACTGCAGTGAAGAAAAGTAAGTCTTTGACCTCCTGAAGCTTATGATCTCCTGCAGGGGGATTGGCTATAAACAGCTGAAGAAATAGCAATTTAGAGAACTATCAGGAAGACATAGGTCAGAGTTTAGTGATAGGGAAGGGAAGTAACTCTTGGGTGATTAGTAAAAGCTTGTTGGAGGAGGTAGATTTTAGGCTGAGACTTAAAGAATGACAAGGGATCAACTATGCAAAGAGCAGGAAGCAAAGCAGCCTAGGCAGAAATCAGCAAGTAGCACGACTCAAGGCATAAAGGACTTGAGTGTTTTCAGAACTGAAAGTAAGCTGGGGTGGTAGCTTGCATCAGAGCTTTTGTGTGTGTGTGTGTGTGTGTGTGTGTGTGTGTGTGTGTGTGTGTTGGAGTGGAGGAATGAGGAGAAGGTAGCATGAGATTAGGTTAGGTCAGTAAAATAGGTGCCAGATGATCCCGGACATATAGGCCATGGTAGGACTCTAGGTTTTAAAATAAGTACAATGGGAGCCAATCAAAAACATTTTTTTTCTTTTTAATTAATATTTATTGGGGTGACAATGGTTAGTAAAATTACATAGGTTTCAACACACATTGTGTGTTCACCACCCAGTCAGTTCTCCTTCCATCACCGTATATTTGACCCCATTTACACTCTTCTCCCACCCCACCCCCCTTACCCTCTGGTAACCATTAAACTGTTTCTTTATTTGTCTTATTCCATTTTTGCTTTCAGTTTTATATCCCACATATCAGTGAAATCATATGCTTCTTTACTTTTTCTGTCTGAATTATTTTGCTTAGCATAATAATCTCAAGATCTATCCAGGTTGACGCAAATGGTACTATTTCATCTTTTCTTATGGCAGATAGTATTTCATTGTGTATATATATACAACATCTTCTTTATCCAATCATCTATCTAAGGACAATCAAAAACTTAAGGATAGAGAATTGTTATTTGATTAAAATTTTTAAATACTCACTTTGGCTGCTTTGTGGAGAATGAATACGTGTGAGGAGGTACCTGTGTCTTTGTGTTGGTGGTTAAAAGTGGAAGCAGTGAGACCAGTTGGAAGGCTATTAGAATCATCTAGTAAAAGATAATGGTGGCTTGATCATAGAATGGCAATGGAGATGGAGCCAACTGCATAGATTTGAAAATATTTCTGAATTTACCGATGGATTTGATATTCAGGGTGAGGATGAGTCAGGCATCAAAGATGATCCCTTTTTTTTAAGTGGGTATGTCATGGTGCCATTTATTAAGATCAGGTTTGGGGCAGGGTCAAGTTTCATGGTGAGATCATATTCACTTTTAGGTATCTAACACCTAACTTATTGCAACTTTTATTAATTCATCAAACATTGATTGTGCTTCACCATATGCCAGACATGGTATGAAGTGCTGAGGATATCTGATGTCTTTACGCTTGTGGAATTACAGAGATGGTAGATTTCAGAGTGGTGGAAGAGACCATAGTTTGAAATGATCCAGTCTAGAATCTTGATTTTATTAAGGATGAAGGGTAGAATTTGAGCCATGTAATTTATGCAGAAATATCAAGACTCCTCTATAAATATCGTGGTTATTTTAGTAAAACTTAATTTTGCTCATCCAGCAATAGTTTGGTATTATTTTCCCATAGGAATATGATGCAATCTGTTTTCATTTCTGTTTTAATGAATTGTTACAATTAGTACTAATAAAACACTTGCTGATGCATTCTGAAGTCATCAAAATATAGGCACGATACCAAGAGTTCAATGGGCGATGCTGTCATTGGTTTCACCAGACTTGTAAACAACATATGCAAGAAGAATCATAAACCATGTTCTAATGTGCACACATTTTTTTAGTAAGGCATTATTGTTAGATGAAAGTGAAATTGGGCACTTGTGTTTTTTAGATTATTGATGGTAGGTTGCTAATTACCTTGAAGAATTTTAGAGGGGATTTCTCAAACTTAATGAATGAATATAAGCATGAATATAAGAGGAAAGAAAAAAATAAAAGAAGGGCCCAAAAGGAAGAATTTGTTGCGCAGTCTGTGTGTGTGTGTGTGTGTGTGTGTGTGCGCGCGCGCGCGTGCTTTAATGTTTGTTTTAAGGTCTTATTCAACTTTATAAGTTAAGGTATTTGGTCAAAGAGTAAGTAGGTAATGATGAAATAGGAACTTGTGTAGATTTCAACAATTTAAACACCAGGAAAACGAGAAAGATTATTGAGAGTGGTCTAAATAAGCATACTTATTATCTAAATTATGTTGCAGCACTTGTTCATTTAGAGTGAGGTTTACTTGGCTCATTATACTAGGTCAAGTAATGTGAAAGAAAAGAGATGAAAGTTCCTGCCCAAGGGCATAACAAACTTGAAGCACTGGGCATGATCCAGTCTGCACACACACATGCATGCGCACTGTGGGAGAAGGTGTGCAGGAAGGTGTCGCTGTCATGGGTGTGCCTTATGGAGCAATGTCTCAAGGTGGGTTGTAGAGATGTGGGTCTGTTAATTAGAAGGATGTTTCAGTATAAGAAAGGAAAGAGTGGATATTGAATGAGATAGATGGTGGTCAAGTGGTCTATTTGAAGCTTAAAAGTATTTGAAAGAGATGGAGATAAAAGCGGAGATAGATAAGGGTAAAAGGGATCAAATACATGGTGATGGAAAGAGAACTGACTCTGGGTGGTGAGCACACAGTGTGATATGTGGATGATGTATTACAGTGTTGTATACCTGTAACCTACGTAACTTTGCTAACAGTTGGCACCCCAATAAACTTTAATTTTTTAAAAAAAAAAAAGCTGAGACGGAGATAGATTGGAATGCATGCCAATGGGAGGGGCAACGCTACTGAAACGATGGTTGAGATGATCAAGATTTGAAGTAATTCGTGCCCAAGTTCTGCGTCATCGCTGCAACTGGAATGGCAGGGCTAAATTCAAAGAAACACAAAGCCCATCAATGGGAGGTTTGACCCGTTAGGGGTTTGACCCTTTAGAGGTTTTCTTCATAGAAGAACCTTAATTCAGTAACTAACGACTGACAATGGAAAGTTCATGGAGTTTATAACTAGGGTTGTGTACATACAACTCAATTGAAAAATTAATGTTGGAAATAAGAACTAGACAGAAAGACAGCTTATTTTCTGGAATCAAGCAGAAAAACACAGCTTTGTGCATGGATATGCCAGAACAGGAAAATTCCATGTTTTATTGCTTAATCTGTATCCTTATATCCGCATCAAAGACAGAAGAGTAAGAGTGCACTTTTTACTTCCTGAAAACGTGCTTAGAAATAAACATTAGCAAGAATTTGCAGGAAGCCTTTGGGACAGGCAAATGTCTTTAATTCTTAACCGATTGTCCTTGGCTCTTTCAGAAAGCTACCTCCCTCGTTCTTACTGTGGCAGTTTAGCTTCTCACCTGTTGATTAATTTTTCTCCATGATAAATTCATTTTTTTGTTATGTATAGTGTGTGCGGTCTTATACTCCTTCACACATAACCTTGAAATGCTCTTCATCATGTAATTGACTGGAGCACACCACTTACTCCTGATGTTAGAAAGAAACTCATCTGACTAAGCAGGGTTTTTCTGTTTTGTTTTGTTTTTTCCTAAACTTTTTCAGCTGCACTAATTCCTGACCAGTCAAAGAAACTCTCAAGGGGATACATTTTGGGGGGAAGGATGTGGAGGACCAGATCCATCTTGAGAAAGTTTCACATATGTAAAACAAATGTCTTCCATTGAGGTTTTTAAAATAGTCCCTTTAAACTTTAACATGTGTCAGGCTAGTGTTTGCTCAGATAATCACAGGCCTGCACAAGCTGGCCCCAATCAGTGTACACCAGACACAGAGGCCTATTATCATGAGAATTATGTTTTTGTTGGTTGTTTTAGTTTTTTAAAAAATTGCTTCTTAACACATTACCCCCAGAACTTTCCCATTCTTTAGTTCTACTTAGTAAAAAAAGGATATTATCACCCAGCTGGCTAGCTCATTTAAGGAAGAAGACACCACAAACTCTCTCCACGTTTCCTCCAGTTATGCTGTTTTCAGGTCTGTGGTTTGCTTCTAGAAATTTGGCAAGTGAGTTGATAATACATTTTCATGCCTCCTGTATTTTTTAAAGGACAGGGTGATTTAAGAAGGAATTGATTTATCAGAGCACCTTATTCTTTTCTTTTTGTTTGTTTGTTTGCTAAATAGGAAAATCCATCAGCCTGATAATGGAGGAGAACAATGACTCCACGGAGAATACCCACCAAGGAGGGCGGAATAATGCCATGAAGTGTGGGTGGCTGAGGAAGCAAGGAGGCTTTGTCAAGACTTGGCATACCCGCTGGTTTGTGCTTAAGGGAGATCAGCTCTATTATTTCAAAGATGAGGATGAAACCAAGCCCTTGGTAAGTGACAAAATAAAAAGCACTGTGGTTTAAGCAGTTGAAGAAGTAAAACGGTTTGCTTGAAACTGATGGAAACTGATGCCAATCCAATCTTCCAATTTCCTTCAGTTCACCGGCATCTTTCACACTTTTTCTCATTGTTTACCTGGTTCAAGATGATGAACTTGCTAATTGCGGCCAAGAGGCAAATACTATGTGTCTGACATTAATTTTGATTCTTGCTAAGCTGGAATAGAATGTCTGAGTCCCTCAGGCAAACTTACTTTATGAGAAAATCTTAATGGGCGTCCACTAGAAGATATATATTGTAGCCAAGCATCATTCCTTTTCGCAGAAATAAGTTGAAAGCACGGATCTGAAGGAAGACTGCAAATGCAACTTCCAGTAATTCCTGGGACACTTGCAGTATTAATTCTCTGGGGTGCTTACCGCTACCTTAACTCACATGAAATAAGGATGTGAAGCTAAAGCGAACAACACTGATACATCCAACCAGCACACATAGAATACTCCCCTGGGAAGAGTTTCTATATTTCTTTGTGGTTCCTAAGCGGTCTTTTATTTGCTTATTTACTTAATCATTTTCTGAGCCACAAATCTCTAGGCTGGAATGAGAGAGAAGAAAAATCTCCATCTCTCTCTGTAGCTACAACAAGCTTTCTTAGCTGTAATCATCGCTTATGGATTGATGAAGGGAGATGCAAATTAAGGCATCATGTCTGAGTTTTTCCTTCGTCTACACATATAAGATATGTAAATAAGAGCAGAAACATTTTAGATTAGTTTAAATAAATATCCCTAACGGTATGTTCTTGGGGCCATTTCCCTTGTGTTAAAGTTCAAAATCTTAATTAAGAATTGGGATCAGGGCTCTGCCTTAGTATTTTAAATTCCTCAGACATTATACTTTCACAGAGTTTTTATTCACCTAACTGGATTAAATAAAAATAGTAATGAAAGTATATACTATAAACTTCAGTCATTTTTTGAAGTTACTACTACCAGGCCTAGGCATCAGACTTAGAATTATTTATATTGTTTTATGAAATTTTAAAAATTATCCTGAAGTAGGATTATCCCCATTTATGCATGAAGAGACCAAGGTATATGTGTAATGTAGATTACCCAAAGTTAGACAGTGGTGCCATGTATTGCCTCTAAGTCAGTCCAAGTTCCTATGGCTCAGCCAAAGAGCTCACAACTACATTAATAAGAATTTCCCATACTGGTATCATGACATTTATAGTGCATTTCTGTACCTGTTACTGCATTCATCATAGCAAACCAGGGGAGAATATGGGTATTATCATTACAGATGAAGAAATTGTGGCTTAAAGATATGAGGCACCGGACCTAGATCTGTAGAGATCAGATGCAAAGCAGTAGTCTTTTGTTCCTCATCTCTTACTCTAGGGTTCTTTACTCATTGCACCTTGTTTTATACTATGTAATACATTAAAGTATTATCTTCAATATAAAACCACTTTTACCAAACTCAGAGAAAGGCATTGAGTTAATGTGACAAAACATACTCATAGAACATGGGGATCCATTGAATAAAATGGGACAAGTGTGAGTAATATTCAGTGTTTTACCCTGTGGACCCTTATTCTGGCATGGTTTGGTGGACTGGGTTATTAACTAGAATGGGTATGAATTAAATGATTAATTAAGTCTTATCCAAGACTTGAACAAGGGAATACATAGAGGAGAAAACAGAGGATGCAGGAGCTGAATGAGTGGAGAATTGAAAGCAGACCAAATAAACCTTCTCCTTGGTCAACTCAGTGTATCTTGTAGTAATGAAGATAGGATACAATAGATCAAGCCTGAACTCAGTGTTTCTAAACTTTGAGAATTTGAAGATGTCAGATAATATGTACATGAGCCCCTGTTTGAGGAACTCTGCCCTAAATTGTTCAAAGAGAATATGATCATACTTCATTGGCTATCTTTCTCTGTGTGATTTCTCAGATCTACATAACCACGAATAGTATTCAGTGCAATGTAGTTATTTTGATACCAAATTGGAAATATAAATAAGAAAATGCAAAAACTTGATTAACTCAAATGACAATCTGCCTTTAAATGAAAATTAATTCATAATATTTTTAATGCACATTATATTTTGATATTAGTGTTATTAGTATTTGTAGACTTACATAATTGAAATTAACATAATAGACAAGAAAGTACTAATCCTTATATAACACAAAGTAAAACTACCATCGTCCCCCCAGAAAAGATTTTCAGTTTTTCTTTCTATATACTATTTGTTAAAGCTTTGCTATTAATAAATCAATCAAAATTTGGGATAAATAACTTTGAATTATTTTCTTTCTTTTTTCTTTCCTTCCTTCCTTCCTTCCTTCCTTCCTTCCTTCCTTCCTTCCTTCCTTCCTTCCTTCCTTCCTTCCTTCCTTCCTTCCTATCTTTCAAGGCAGTACAAGCACCAGGAATTTTAACACTTTACTTTAAAATTTTAATCTTTTATAGTAATGTTTAAACACATGCAAATAGAATCGTATTAAAAACCAGCAATTTCTGTATCAGAGGGCACTTGGTAATTTTAAAGGACCATATCTTTGCCTATGATTGGACTAATTCCTTACTTTAAAGTAGATCCTTTAAGTGAGTAAGTTCTTGGCACATTGTAAGTGCTAATGCGTATTTTTGAATGAGTTACTGAGTGAGGCAGTGAAAGTCTATAGCCAAGCAGGGCAGGCGGAGCCATGACCAGGCATGGTGAGCAGTATCGACTATTCTCAGCTTCATATATCAAAACCAAAACTCTGTATTTAAATCAATGAAGTTTAAATCACAATAAATAAATCTTATAGTGATATATTACAGAAAAATTTTTAAAGAATTGATCACCTCAATGAAAAACTATTGAACATCTTGAAAAATGTTTAAACTGGAAAAATGTAGTTGTCATAACAGCCCTCATTTTATAGATAGTATGTGTGTGTGTGTGTGTGTGTGTGTGTGTGTGCGTGCGTGCGTATATGTGTTTGTGTGTATATATGTGTGTATTGGCCAAGGAGTGTTAATGAATGGCAGATGAGGAACTAGAAATTAGACTTCCTTATGTTCCTTCAGTTTAGCCCTTTGCTTGCTCACATGTTTTCAACTGTTCTTTAGGTTTGTTTTTAGTCAGAAGTACTTCTTGGTTGTTTATTTTCAGTATCGCCACATCCAAGTATAAGAATGCCTTCATATATTTTGATAAGGGCCTGTTCAATAATATGGGAGGAAATGTCACTAATGAAATGAAAAAATTCACTCTTTTAAGCACTCCTAACCAGCTGAAAATATTCAATAAGGTCAATCTGTGTTTGTTTTCGTCTCTCTTGGATGGCATTTCTAAAATGAGTATATTAAAATTCTTGAAATTTGTGTCCCTCCTGCCCTAGAAAGTTTCTCTATTTATTTCAGTAAAACTTTCATTGAATTACCCCTCAACTCAATAAAGAGAACCAATTCCATCATTATCCTTGTTATTAAAAACTGCCCATCTATTGGGGGAAACATCAGCAAAATTATAATAGGGACAAGCTGCCTGTAAATGCTGAATGCTCTGAAAACACAGATATAATTAGTGCCAAGGAGTGAGTGATGACTCTGTCTAAAGGGGTTGAGGCAGGCTGCACAAAGCGAGAGGTGACTCTTACTTGGTGAACATTTTCCAGGTATTTACGAGGTCTGACAATTAAGTTTGTGAACTTACTGCAATGATGTTGCTAACCTTTTTTGATATCAGAGGGATTATTCATTATGAATTTGTACCAACTGGACAAACAATTAACCAAGTTTACTATTTGGAAGTGCTGAAAATGCTGCATGAAAAAGTTAGATGACTTGTCGCCAGCAATTCATGGCTCTTGCATCATGACAATGCACCAGCTCACATGGCACCATGAGAGAGTTTTTTAGCCAGTAAACAAATAATTGTATTGAGAACACCCTCCCTACTCACCTGAGCTGGCCCCCAATGACATCTTTCTTTACCCACAAATAAAGGAAATATTGAAAGGAAGACATTTTGATGAGATTCAGGACATCAAGGGTAATATGACCAGAGCTCTGATGGCTGTTCCAGAAAAAGAGTTCCAAAATTGCTTTCAAGGGTTGACTAGGTACTGGCATTGGTGCATAGCTTCCCAAGGGGAGTACTTCGAGGGTGACCCTAGTGATATTCAGCAGTGAGGTATGTAGCACTTTTTCTAGGATGGGTTCGCAAACTTAATTGTCCTACTATGTACATTGGGGAAAGGAATTCAGAGCAGAGGAAAAACATGGAGTTGTAAAATAAACATCGATAGATAGCTCCATTTTGTGAGTATGGTGAAATGATAAGAAATGGGGTTAGAGAGATAGGTGAGGTCACAACATAAAGTGATGTGTATGTTGCACAAAAATAATGGATTCTCTGGTAGGCAGTGTGAAGTTATTTTCAGAATACCTGTGCTACTCAAGCTGCAAAACTGTACTAATTTGTTTGAAAGGAATAATAGCAGCTGTTTCCCGTTGTATCAGTCTGCATGGCTGCCATAAGAAAATGCCATAGACTGGGGGACTTAAATAACAGAAATTTATTTTCTCATAGTTCTGGAGAAGGGAAGTCCATATTCAAGGTGCTTCCAGGGTTGGTTTCTAGTGAAGCCTGTCTTCCTTGGTTGCAGACAGCAGTCTTCCCTCTGTGTCTTCACAGGGCCTCTCCTTTGTGTGCAGGAGAGTGAGAGCACTCTAGTATCTCTCCCTCTTGTATGAACACAAATCCTAACAGATTAGCCTCACTGTTATGAATTCTTTTAAATGTAATTACCTCCTTCATGTCCCTATCTCCAACACAGTCACATGGGATGTTAGGGCTTCAACACATGAATTTGGGGTGGGGAAAGCACAACTTAGTCCATAACACCTAATATGTTGAAAACCTACTTGTTGCAATACTAATCTGCCATAAGAAAAGATGAAATAGTACCATTTGCAACAACATGGATGGATCTTGAGATTATTATGCTGAACAAGAAAAGTCAGACAGAAAAAGTCGAGAACTGTATGATTTCACTGATATGTGGTATATAAAACTGAAAACAACAAAAGAACAAGACAAACAAATGAAGAAACAAAAACTCATAGACACAGACAATAGTTTCGTGGTTACCAGAGGGTAAGGGGGGATGGGAGTGGTAGATGAGGGTAAAGGGGATCCAATACATGGTGATGGAAGGAGAACTGACTCTGGGTGATAAACACACGATATGATATATAGATGATATATTACAGAATTTTACATCTGAAATCTATGTAACTTTACTAACAATTGTCACCCCAATAAACTTTAATTTAAAAAAAAAAAACCACCTACTCGTATGTTAATGATGATATTTCTTCCATTTGTACCATCAACTTTTATCTTTACTAGAACCTAATGTACTTGATTTAGTGCATTATATACTTAATTATGAACCTAATACTGGTTCATAAGAACTGGTGTTTCATGTTCTTATTCAAATTGCCCCTTTCCAAATATTCCACAATCTGCAAGAGTTTGAGGACTTAGAATGTCTCATTGCTACTCTTCTTGTATTTTCTTTTTGAGCAAAAGGCCAAAGTGCTTGTAGGTTCTCCTCTGTCTGGAGAGAATACCTGATTTTTAAACAAGACTTTCAAGCCTTTATCCAAGTTCCTCTAGCAATATGTTAAAAGTCTATTTCAAAATGTAACTATTTTATATTTAAAATATATAAAACTAACATTTTTAGTATCCTACAATTTTAAAAATGGAAAAAACTTTAGTTTATCTAGGCCAAAGATCTGTCCAGAAACCATTTTCTACAGTGTTTATTTGCACTTATGTAGATATACATTTTATTAAAAAAAGATTTTAAAAATAAAGCAGATTTTTGTTGTTCCTGAAAAACATAAATACAGAAGAGTGATATATGTAGTCAATTTTGAACATGCATTAATATATCCATAATTTCACTGACTCATTGGCCACTACTGTAAAACAATATACTACTATATTTTTCCAGCTTTTAGGTAATTTTTTTATCTCTAAAATAAAGTCCTATATACATATGGAAAACAAGTTAAAAGTCATACTATACACAAAAATTTATTTTAAAAAAGATTTCCCATCTACCCTATACACCCCTAGGACTTTTGGATAGCTGTTTAAAAAGGTTTTAAAACAGATTTAAACTGACTTTGTGACAATATCTGTTTGGCCATTCTTTATTAATAATCATAACAAATGATTGTGGCCTTAATTATAGATATTGTAATATGAGGGAATTAGCTGAGTCAGAGATGAAGTACAATGATTATAGTTATCCTAAAAATATGACAGTTGTGTAGATTTTGTTAAATGAACTCAGTGATAAATTTTTAGTGTCCTTTTGGAACCTTCTATCACAAAGTATATTATTACTTAAATAATCTCTGAGTCTCAGACTAGTGAATGGCCATACTAGATAAAGTCTCTGACATATCCTTGGTACTGAATTTGACACTGGAAAGCATTGATTTTTAGAAGCCAGTCTGAGACTCCTGGTAAAATGACTGAAATCCGAACAGGCACCAACCCAATTAATCTAGTCTAAACTTTCTACAACAGATATTGATCCAATTGTGTGGGGAGAGTTTTTAGGAGGACATGATGAAGATGACACTATTAGATCACAATGGATTTTCTTAACTTAGAGAACAAAGTGATTCTGAGTGAATTATAACCTGAGGGCTGACCTCTAAGTGTGCAAGAATTGATTACTGATTTAAGAGTAAGCTCTAATTTTATGTATTTAATGAAACTGGTGAGTTAATGAAATCTAGAAATCTCTAAGGCAATTGATGTTCTCTGTTAATATATATGAACCAGAAGAATCCAAAACCTCAATTATGTGTTGAAAATAATACTAGCAACCTTGAAACTTGGATTTTTATCCTCAAATCTAAAACTGACTTTCTATGTAGCGTTTAAGTTTCTTGGTATTTAAAAAGACCATAAAATGTTTTTTGTGCCTCATTATACATTTTTAAGAATTCTTAGCTCTTTCCTAGAAATGATTATATCAAGAGACAGTGTTATTAACATAAAATGATTTTATTCTGTTATTAGTTGAAGAATTTTTTATTGCTTACAAAAATCATTTAGGCATGGCATTTCTTTATTTTAGAGTGTGAAAAACATAGACCTTTGAGACAGATTGTTTGGGTTGAATCTTGATTCATCCACTCAATAATCATGATGCAGTGGGTAGTAAATAAGCTGATTTATGCTTCAATTTATTAATTGTACAATGAGATAACAAAAATACCTACCTTATAACATTGTTAACAGGATTAAGTGAAGTAATAATGTAAATAATCGTACACAGTAAGCATAAAATAAATTTTAGCTATTTTTATAATATTATGACAAAAAAGGTAATTTATTTTTTAAGATATTCACAGTGCTCATTCATCCATTTGCCTGTATGTTTTAAATTCAATATATATTTATAGATTTCTAATGTGCATACAGGTATTAGCTCAGAAGAAACAGTGAGTCAAAGTGCAATGTGTGGAACTCAATAGCAAAATTGTGACTTCTCACTATAAAAAAATATTTTAAAAAAAGAGTTAGCAGTCTCTGCCACAGGTGATCAAATAATAGCAAACATCCATGAAGGTGGTGTTAAATTCCAGTGGGTGTTAATAGACAATTGCAGTTACTGTACAATGTAATGAGTATTTTAATAAGGAAATCTAGGGAACCACTGGAGGTCAGAGGAGGTTCACCTATAACCATTTCAAGGTTCAGAGACAGTTTTTCAAAATAATATATATTTAACCTGAGACTGAAAGAGGGTAAAGCTTCCTCACAAGCTATTGGGGTGGTGTGTATGGCAGACTGAAATGTGTAGGCCTTGACCGTTTGGTAGACTGTTGGGGAATTGATAGTGGTCAAGTATTTCAGCACCTAGGAAATAAGACTAGTAGTGATGAGAGATGAATTTAGAGAAGTAAGCACAGAAGAGTATGTCATGAGTCCAGTAAGCAGTGTTATGGATTGTA
Organism: Rhinolophus ferrumequinum; assembly: GCF_004115265.2. Taxonomy (NCBI): domain Eukaryota; kingdom Metazoa; phylum Chordata; class Mammalia; order Chiroptera; family Rhinolophidae; genus Rhinolophus; species Rhinolophus ferrumequinum. The sequence goes on from NC_046288.1 coordinate 39,971,706, forward strand.
GATTTTATCCTGATATCTTACATTCCCCTTGCTTTTATGTATCTGTTTTCCTTGAATTATTGGATTTAGAGCTAACCAGTTAAAACAGGGTTCATCCTATATATAGCTCATTCTGAAGAGATCCAAAATACCCACCTTTCCAAAAAGGACTCCTCTGACAGTCCTGCAACTCTGTCTGGTGTTCCTATAATCGAGAGCCTATTTTGTATTATGACAGAATCGCTGGAAAAATGATTGAAAAACAACTATGCACCAGATAAGCACTTCTATCCGCCATTATTACCTAAGCATGTGTTGTGGGAATGCCAGTCAGGTCACTTTTGATTGTAGGAGGAAGAACTGAGAAAATCTGTTGTTGCTAGAGGGCATCTGTGGTGAAGAGCAGCAGAGGATGTCTTGGATAAAGACGACATTGATGGGTGGGATATGGAGGTCAGAGGGATCACAGTAGGAGAAATTTCATCTTCATAATTTTCTCTAGAATTGACTATCCAGTCTGGGCATTTCCCAGGTAAGCAGTTGAGCTCAATTGTTTTATGTACAGATTCTGGAGTCAATCTAGACTCCATATAGGAAAACTCACACAGAACACTTCACTTCTGACACTTCTGGTCACCAAACGTGTGTGGGGTTTTCCCCACTCCAACCAATTCTCTGTGATACCATCTGGGTGTCCTATGTTTCACTTAATTCTGACACTGTCAGATCCCACAGGTTCAGGGCTCAGTCCCACCAGACTGCTCCTGCACCACTTCAGGTGCCATTTGCAAATAAGAGGACCTCAGGCTATCCACAACTTCTGTCTGACTTGACTGCACATTGGAGGTATCTATGACTTCCTCCTAGGGTTCAATTGACTTGCTAGATCAGCTCACAAAACTCAGGGAAACACAAGTGTTTACCAGTTTACTAAAGGCTACAGATGAACAGCCACATGAAGAGATAGATAGGACAAAATCTGGGAGGGTCCTGAACACAAGAACTTCTGTCCCCATGCAGTTGGGGTGGGTCACTCTCCTCATACATGCATGTGTTTATCCATCTGGGAACTCTTCAAACCAAGTACTTTGGGGATTTTTGTGGAGGCCTTCATCATGTAAGCCTGATCAATTATGAATTTCATTTCCAGCTTCAAAACCCTCTCTGGAGGATGGGGGTAGGGGTGGTAGAGCTGAAAATTCTAAGCTTCTAATCATGGGCTTGGTCTTTCTGGTGATCAGCCCCCATCCAGGAGCCATCCAGGAGCCCACCCGGAGTAACCTTATTAGAACAAAAGATATTTCTATCACCCATGAAATTACAAAAGTTCCTGTGTCAGGAACTGGGGTCAAGGACCAAATATTAGAACAAAAGATGCTCCTAGTGGTCTTATCATTTAGTAAACTACTAGGGTTTTAGGAGCTCTGTGCCAGAACCAGGGGCACACACACACACACACACACACACACACATACACACATTCTGTTACCTGATTATCACTAGCTACAGGCCTTGGGTATGTTACCTGTTACTTGTGTAAATTATTCATCTGTCAGTAAATAATAATAATACCTATCTCACAGAGTAATTGTTAGCAAACATGAAGTAGCTTTCATCATCATCATCATATCCTCAGCATCATCATTTTTTACCATCTTTGTCCAAGGGATACCCTGCCAGAGCAGTTTAGAAGTCAGGATCTATAATATGTAACTTATTACTTGAATAATGAAGGAAAAAATAGATGATCAACCCATGTAAACAATGCTAACTTTAGAGCAGAAGAGAACTTGTTTTCACTTGTGACCTATGCTGTCAAAACACTGAATTCATGGAAGGATTTTCAAAAAACAAAATGTTCATCTTTGTAGTATGTCTTTTATTTTTGCTTAAATTGCTTTTTTGAGCTCCTTTAAAGCTTAAAGATTATGATGACAGCCATGGAGACTTGAAAGATTCCCTTTGCAAAACTGGACCACCCCAGAGAGAGGCAGCCATGGTTTTCTTCCCGTGTACAGCACCTATTCTTCAATACCAATTAGCAGAGAGAACTACTTCAGTGAATCATTTGAGTTCTGCTTCTAACATTTACACATATTGACGGAAGACTTTTGTATTTGTGCTGCAATTCAATATACAGAACCAAATAGCCTGGATACAGACTATCCCTATCTCATTAGCATAAAGTTAGGCACATTTCCATTGTTCCCAACTAATGGAGAAGAGAATTTTGGGGGAAAATAAATGGGTGAAAATACAATTTAGACACTTACACTTGTAGTATTTAGAGTAATTTAAAATGCTACATACCCCCACCCCCTGATATATGAAAGATTCCACAGCCATTTGCTAATTATTTTCTTTAAGGCACTTGATCTTCCTATCTTTTCTTCTTTAGCTTTATCCTTTCTAAATCCAGTTGCTCTGTTTTTCTACTGCTATTACCATATGTTCATTCATTCAATGATGATTTATCAATTATAAACTACGTAAGTTGTAATTTATAAACCATTTGATCACTTTTTATGTATAAGGTTGCAACCCCAGATACATGAGTTATTATTCTCACTTTCTGAATTTTGGCTTGTATTAGTATATAACATGTATTAGTACTTCTTTTCTTCATATAGCCGAATAATATTCAATTATATCAACATATCACATTTTGTTTATGCATTCTTCAATTGAAGGACATTTGGGTTGTTTCCGCTTTGGGGCTATTACAAATAATACTGCTATGAACATTCATGTACAAGTTTTTTGTGGACATATGTTTTCATTACTCTTCTGTTGAGAAATCAGCTGACAGTCTTATGGGAGCTCCCTTATAAGTTACTAGTGGCCTTTCTCTTGCCGCTGTCTCTCTTTGTCTTTAACCTTTGCCATTTTAATTATAGTGTGTCTCAGTGAGAGCCTGTTTGGGTTTATCCTGTTTGGGACACTGCGCTTCCTTGACTTGTATGTCTATTTCCTTCACCAGGTTAGGAAAGTTTTCAGTTCATTATTTATTCAAATATGTTTTCAAAATTTTGCTTTCTCTCTTCTCATTCTGATACTCCTATGATGCAAATTTTGTTATGCTTGATGCTGTCCTAGAGGTCTCTTAAACTATCCTTTTTCTTTCTTTTTTTTTTTTTTTTTGTTTTTCTTTTTGCTGTTCCAATTGGATGTTTTCTGCTACCTTGTCTTCCAAATCACTGATTCAGTCCTCTGTTTCATCTAGACCTCTGGTGATTCCTTCTAGTGCATTCTTTGTTTCAGTGACTGTATTCTTCACTTTTGACAGGTTTTTTTTTTTTTTTTATGGTTTCTATGTCCTTTTTTTTATGCTTGTTATCTCTTTGTTGAATTCTTACTATGTTCCTTGAGCATCCTTATAAACATTGTTTTGAACTTTGTCTCTGGTAGGTTGCTTGTCTCCATTTCATTTAGTTCTTTTTCTGGATTTTTCTCCTCTTCTTTCATTTGGGGTATTTCTTTGTTTCCTAATTTTGGCTGCCTCTCTGTGTTTTTCATGTATTATCTATGTATTTTTCTATGTAAGATCTGCTATGTCTTCCAGTCTTGGCTGGGTGGCCTTACATAGTAGGTGTCCTGTGGGGCACAGTGGCACGGTCTTTCTGGTCATCTGAGCCAAGTGCCCCAGGAATGTCTCTAATGTGGGTTGTGTATATTCTCCTATTGTAGTTGAGCCTTGACTGCTATTGGCATATCAGTGGATGGAACTGACCCTCAGGCTGACTGGCTGTGGGTTTGGCCACATTCACAGCTTATGGACTGCTGTGTGGAAGGCCTACCCCACTGAGTGGGATTGGCCCCAGTTGGCTCTGATGCCTGTTTAGACCACTCTTTGTGTGTGCTGTTTCTGGGGTAATTGGGTGGTGCTCTGCTGTGGTCTGAAGCCAATCTTCAGGTATGTTCATTCTGGGGCTTCCTGGGAGGGGCTCTGGTAACAGGCCCACGTTAGCCTGTGACTGGCCAGGGGCTACCTGGTAGGAGCTAGAAAGTGGTCTGCAGTTGTTCCCTGCCTGTGTTAAGCCTGAAGGCACATGGGAGAGGCAGAGTCCCAGCTGAGTCAGCAGGGTGAAGGGAGCTGAGGTCACCAGGCCAGTCAGATTCAGATTTGGCCTGTGGGGGCAGGCTCCACATAACAAAGATGGTGCCTGCCTTCTGGCTGCATGGGAGAAGGACCCCTCACCAGGAAAATGCCAACTGTCCTCCAGTCCACCTCCTGCAGCCACACACCTTAGTCTGCTCCCTGTATGTCTCTGAGGCCCCCTGAGTCACCATCCCTCTGCTGGGGCCCAAGGTGAATGCCTGCGAGTTAATCTGTGCATGGTCTGTTTAAGAGGATGATTGGATTTCCCACAGCCTTCTGTCCCGCCCAGTCAGAATGCCCGCTGTTTTTCACAGCCAGATGTTGGAGGGGCTCCTCTTCTGGTATCAGTACTCTGGGCTGGGGAGCCTGGTGTGGAGGTGTGGGGTCCCTCCCTCCTCCTGAGGAAACCTCCATAGCCTAGATATCCCTCCTGATTCTTAACTGGCAAAGGGAGCTTTGGGGCCTGTTCTGCATCTCCACCCCTCCTACCAGTCTCGACATGGCCTTTTCTTTATATTTTTAGTTATAGGACTTCTGTTCAGCTAGACTTCAAATGGTTCTCAAGGTTGATTGTTCTATAATTTAGTTGTAATTTTAATGTGTTCACAGAAGCACGCAGGCACAGTGTTTATCTACTCCACCATCTTGGATCTCTAGTCATGCTTGAGGGCTCTTTAACTGGCCATTGTGCTCATGATGGTTCACTGTAATGAGTTAAAAAGTTTGCTATAGAGCATGCTCAGACATTAGTCCCTTCTCACCTTCAGTTCCCTAGGAACTACTATCAAGAAGGAAAAAGGACCAATAATCTCTTTATCTTTTGCATCTGGTTTGTTCTTGAAAGACTTGGTTCTAATCTCTCATTGGAGGAACAATTTTTGACTCCCCAAATTCCTCTGATTTTTGAAGTCTCTTATTGTATCTCTGCATCTCTCTGTCTTGCTTTTACTACCTTTCTCCATTCTGTCTTCCAGCAACTTGTTCCTGAGACTCTTGCCCCTCTCTAGGAAGGGTGCAATGGAAGGTTCCTTGCTTTGTAGTATTCTCTTTTTCTCTCCATTTTTCTCTCTCTGTCTCTGTCTCTGTTTATCTCACCATCACCCCTACTCTTTCAGCTTTGTTGCTGAGATGAGACATTACTGTGGAGTGGTAAGAACTTATGACTTGGATTTGGGCTTTGAGATAGAAATAATGGTAGGGAAACACTGTGGTTCAAGACTCCTTATACCCACCTTGCATAGGGAAAAGGAGGGTTCCTTTGCCGATACTATAATATCTACCAGAGATCTATACAGGAGGTTTGGGCCAAAGCCTGAGCCAATAATAAAGTGTTTTGGGCCTTGCTTTACTACCTTTGTGTGCAGTCTCATGGTGACAGGTGATTGGTTATAAGGAAATGTCAGATATTTGTACATTCTTTGCCAAATGTCATCAAAATACCGTTTTAGTGGCATACCAACCCGTATATCTCAAACAGAATGGAGCTTGGATATCAAATGTTGCAAGTCTATCATCTTATAGAAGAGGAAACTGAGGTTCAGAGAAGATTAGTTTTGTACATCGGGGTTTTCATGCTTTAAAAAGCTGACAATTGCTTAGATTTTCATAGCTCAAGTTTTTGAGCAGTTTCAAATCTAGGTCTTCTGTGGTAAGCTCTAAAACTGGAGAATAGGCCATAATGTAGGATGTGCCTCCTTCTTAAAATGGGAGATTGATGAATTCTCTATCAGAAATTTAAAATAATTCATAGTAATTAAAAAGAATATATGTAACTATTATATAATCAAAGACTGTCTTATGTTTTCAATAGCTGTGTTTTGTTTATAATCACATTGACCCCAAGTAGTATTCCTTAATTGACTCAATAAAAATACACACACACACACACACACACACACACACACAAACATGCACACACACACATGCACACACACAGGTACACTTAATACAGAATATGTTTCATTCCCTTAAAATGAAGGCAAATGATTCCACCATATACTACTGTCTGAACAAACATTTTGTGTTGGAACAGAGATAAGTGGTAGACAAATTGAGCCATCACATGTCCCTCGTGCTGGAGTAACTAAAACCTAATTCATGCCATGAATGATAATTAATTTTTAAAAATATCATCTAATAGAAAGCATTAATATTGATAATTTAAATTATATCAGTTTTTTAGGTTGTTTTGTATGGATTTGTAAATTTCTTTGAGTTTTATGTTAACACATTATTTTATTACCATAAACACTATTTTAAATTGTTTTCCTTTAGAAATACATATATCTGACAATTAGTGAGCTAAGCAAGCAGCATATTAGCAGGTGAGATAAATAGTTGCACTGATTCCCCAGACTTGATAGGACTCTTAGCTTCCTTTCCCTTTCTTTCCCTCCATTTTTCCTTCTGTGTTAATTCAAGAATTGATATATACATGATGACATATGCCAGGTATATATATGCTTGATGCAAAACAAGTCTTGTGAAGCTAAATTATAATGAGGGAAACAGCTATTTAACAAGTGAGTAAAGAGCTGTGAAGGAAATGAATAGATACCTAGACAGACAGTAATGCAGCAGTGGTGGTGATAGGGGCTGAACAATGATGTAGACTTTGTCATGCAAGGAGAAGAGGGAAAACCGGCCTCTGTGCTTGTAACTTCATTAACAAGGGGTTTCTGGTCTTCCCTCCCTTTATCTTGGAAGTGGTTTCAGCCCAACCAACAGGCAAGATTGCTTTTTCCATCAACCAGTAACTTAATGCTATTTATGCACGTGAGTGGACTCTCCACGATAGTCCTCTGTTGCTTTTAAATTTTATATTAATTATGCTTCTTGCTTTTTAAATTCCTTGTGCTGTCCTTTAATGTAATAGCTTGTTTGTTTGTTGAAGAGAAAATAGAAGCATGTATATGTCACTCTGCCCTTCCATGATTCCCTTCCATATTCTCTGAGCAGCCTGGGGACTCGGGGTAGAAATTAGTATCTTTCGCTTGTGTATTCCCATAGAGTTTTGTGAACATTTGTTTGATAGCATTGTCATATAGGAGTGCCATTATTTCTCCTGTCTCACCTTTGACCCCTTTGTCTCATCTTTGACCCCTTTCTCCTGTCTCTCCTGTGACCCCTTTGGTCCAAAGACCTTCTCACATAGCACAGTGTCTAGCACACAGTATTTACTCAATTTATGTCTATTAACTGAAGCAGTATCATAAACTCATGTTCAGCGTGAACATCCTATTCTTCAAAGTATTGTTACAAAAATTAGTTATGGAAGGGTACATATTTTTTCAAAGTGATAACTCTCTACTTTCACACCTGAAATTGTTTTAAATCAGTAATTGGGGGGGGTAAAATAAATATTTACTTTATTTCTAAGGTTTCAAAAACTTTAGCCTTATATTTTAATTTTACTGCAGTTGCTAGCATGCATAGGAGGGAGTATAAACACGGTGACTGTTGAAATCTTAGTACCTTGAATACTTAACCTCTTTTTCTGACATATAACATTTCTAATTTAATGTTGAACTAATTTAAAATGGAGTAGATGAGAAGTTGTCTCTTCTTTAAAGGTCATCAGGTGACTTTGTAAAAGAAAGTGAATTGGAACTGAGAGACATTGGCATATGATGGGGAGAGATTCTCTAAACTGCACCACCTTCTTTTAGCTCTGCAAAGTGAAGCTTCTGTGGGCATTTGCATGGAATGTGAATTATTTTTGATAACAAATAAAATTGGGGTCCAGCAGGGATCAGGACGTGCATTTTAGTCCTAACTCTGCTACATAAAACCTGACCAATTAATGGCTCTAGAGCCTCGTTTTCTCATCTTAAAAAAGATGGTATTATTGGAGGACTTCTAACATGTATTTCTTTTAGCATGAATCTTGATAACTGTTGAAATGCACCTTTCATTAATACTCTATGAATTCTATTAACCTTGTAATACAAAATAAATAAATAAATAAAAGCCAGAGGACAGGACATTATAGCACTGGTAGGCTTGACCAGGGAATGGAATTTTTTCTTTCATTTAATGTTTTTTCTTTCATTTAATTTTTTTTCTTTCATTTAATGTTTCTTTAATTAAATTCTTTTTAGCATGCAATCATAATGGCCAGTATGGAGGCATGTCTGAAAACTAACTAGGTAGTGAATCTGGTTCTTGTTAACCTTCTACACCTTTGGCTAATCCATTAGCCATAACGTATAAACCTTTCATTTCCTTTGATTCTCAATATCAAGCTGTCTTCATCTTTGATCCTCTCTTTTGAGCCTAATAATTCCTCTTTGGATTTAGCTAGAGGCATATCTTTGGCTGGAGCATTGGGTTTGTTAGTAGGAAGCTGGGTATGCTCAGGGAAGCCAACTCAATAGGTTTTTGTTTGTTTGTTAAATTTACCACAAAAGAACTGTATTCTTCAGAGCAAAAGTAAAGGACACTGTGAATTGTGAGATGAAATTTTTTATTTTGTGTTTTTTGTGCCTTTTCTTTAAGGACTTCAATTTTGAGACATCCACCATCAAAAATACTTTGATAAACATATACAGTTCATATTAATCTTGTATATTAAAGAATGCCTTCAAAGACTCAAGAGTTAAAAAAATAGAATGCGGGTTTTCATTGTACAAATGTTTTTCCTCTTTATTGTAAGTCCAGAAGTTAGATCTGATATTTTTCAAAGATATTGCTACAAATTTCCGTACTGTGCCACAGTTGTATACCAATTACTATAATGTGTATTTTGAATGTTAATTTAAAGACCCCCTTTTTAAGAAGGAAAGGAGAGTTCTCTCATAAGGCAATGCTTAATGAGAGATTGCAATACGGTGAATTGGTAGCACAAAGATGCTAATGTTTAGAAAATGACTATTTAATGTAAATGAGATTTTAATTTGTTTTGAATAGGAAAACTTCCTTTCTTCCTCCCTCTTTTCCTCCCTCCATTTTCTTCTCTCTCTCTCCCTTCTTTCCTTCTTTTTAAAATTAAAATAAACACTCATTGAATCTGCTGTCTGCCATGCTTACCCTCCAGAAGAACACACTTTATAGTAGACCCAATTTTACTGCTGGGAATCCACTACAACTTTTATCAAAATTATTAATACACTTTTAAGTCAACTTAAAGATATGTTTATTTAAAATTTGACATAAATACCCTCCTTTTTTAAAAATAAATTTGCCACAATTCTTAGAAATGTATATAGTAAAATGTTAAAGAATAATCAAATGTAAATGAAAACCATTGGTCTTTGTTTTCACATTTGCAAAATTAAAAGAATTGACACACACACACACACACACAAAAGTATAATGCTCTTCCCATGCAGCACCACTAACCTGTAGGATCTTTATTTTTAACAGGTTTGCTAGCACTGTTGGGGGATTGGTAATCACATGTCTACCAATTCTCGTCTGTCAATTTTTATCAAAAACACACACAATTCCAACACTCAGTTTGGAATTAGAGTGAGTCTGGAAACCAGAATGCAAAATGTAATATGGGAGTGCAAAACTTTAGGCTCAACATGCGCATGTGTCAGAATTAGTTATGAGGCATGTCATAAATCATTACTTCAAATATTAAAGCTTGAGGAAATTTGACTTTTTATAAATTTCAGTGCATTCGAGATTATCCCTATAATACTCCCATTAACTCTGACATTTCTTCACTAGAAGAGAAAGGGATGGACTTGCAGCTAAAGCCTTGAGAATTGGCTGTAAGTCAAAACATAAGTATGTCGAAGGATTGTTGTGAGTATTAAATGAGCTACTTGATATAAAGCACTTAGTTTGGTACCTGGAGTGTAGAAAATACTAAGTAATTACCACACCACAAACAACCAACCACCATTACCACCAACAACACAACTTATGTTATTATTAGCTTTAGTACCAATTATATGTATCATAGCAGAAACAAAAACAAGTTTGAATACCTCTAGCCTAACATACAATGAAACCGATGATCTTAGGCTGGGTTTGTCAGATGTGGCCCCACTTGTTCGTCCTTTCCCAAGGCAAACTTGCCTGCTCTATCCCAGCATCCTTTTCCCACTAATCTGGCAAATATCTTTGAAATCGTTCTTAATATAACATTCCAGACAGTCAAAAAAAAAAAAAAAATGTCAGTTTGAATGAGAGCTGGTATCTATCTGCCAGCCCAACCTTAGATTAAATAGCCATTGACTTGACCCTTTAGTCAATATATAAGGAAAGGAATCTCGTTTTCTCTTTCAGGGTACTTACTAAAACAACTTCCATGTCTTCCACATACAAGAATAAAAACACCAAGCTCTAATTCAAAAGCAATAGTAGCTCATTCTCTCTAAAATATGTGACTTAAATGAATCAGGTGCCTCATTTATGGAATAGACTTTGCAGAACATGAAAACTTTAATCAAGCAACTGGTATATGTTGAACTAGTAACTCAAACCCAACAGAAGAATAACCCCTTTCTCAGAAAGGTTGATGGAGCATATCAGGCAACACGAAGCTCCTTTCCATTCAGATACACAATATAAGAAGATCCCACTAGAAATGAGTATCTCTTGGCCAACTATGGAGACATTGTTTATTTTGTGCCCGGTTCATTTTGTACCTAGAAAGTGATAACATAAAGCACTCAAGTGTAAACAAATCAGGAGGCATTTATAATGATCTTGTAGGCATGAGGCAAAGTGGCGAAGTTTCTTTAAAGAGCCAAGCCAAACTTACCTCGGTTGAGATTCATGGCTTAATTTTTTTACCTAATTTCAGTGCATAATATTTGCTCACCAATGCAAATAACTCTGCTGAATTAGAAAATCAATACCTTCTTTTCCTCTGTGGTTTATGTGAAAAGACTTTGGGGAGCATAATGGAAAGTTTCTGTTAAATAAGTGGGTTGGGTAGAGAAATGCAAATAAAGGATATGAAAGAATTGTAAAACTGAAGAGGGAGAAATGAAAACCTCACAAGATAGTTTCAGAGAGACTGAAAATATTGAAAAAGAAACATTGTGAAGACAGGTGAAACGTAAAATATATGACTTATATAAATTATATTCTCTTCTTAAGGGGTCTGATAATGTAGGTATAGGCATCACAGTCTGACTGGCTCAATTTGATTGGTCATACTAAAATAATTAGCGAAATGTTAGGGTTGACCTAGTAATGGTGATCTGAAAACATAAAAGATGTCTTGGTCTGATTTACCACTAGGAACTGACTGTTTCCCAATTTATAGCTCCTTCCTAAATACCAGTGCCTAACATGTGTATAACTACTTTCATCGATAACTGATCTCATTTTCCTTTTAGTTAAAAATTAATATTATTTTGGAGGATTTAGGGAAGATCATAAATTTAGGGAGTAGGAAGCACCAGGAATCTGTCTTCTACCTAGATAGCAATTGCACTGGCAGAATCGGTCTGATGTAAACGGTTTTGGAACTCTGGAGTCTATTAAAGGCTTGCAACTTCCAGGGGAATACTTGGACAGTAAATTGCAGTTGATTTTGGTCAATTTCAGCTCTTAGGAGAGTAGGAGCTATCCATTCTCTATCCCCAGCCACATGGCATAAAGCTGTGCATATGGTACAGGAGCAGCTTGCACACAGCTTGTTGGAGCCAGGATGGGCAAAAGGACCCCATCCTCCAAATATTGGATGTGTTCTGATCACTGACTGATGTTTCTGATCACAGAGGTGCAGACAAAGAGGCAGGCATCCACTGTTGTTCTACCAACCACAATTGCTGTAAGCTCCTCAGCTGAAGTGATTTCCAGGGGATTTAAAAGGCCTGCACCCTTTTGTTGCCCTCTCCCTCCCTTTATTTTTCCTCTTTTGGGAGCCAGACATTAAAGACTAGGACATTAAAAAGCAACTGTATATAGGAGGAAAATTAGAAAGTGAATGTGTATACCCAGGGAGTAGTGTAAGCTCAGGAAAGTGGTGACAAGTTCTTAAATTTAAATCTCAGGCTGGTCCTTGGCACGGAGATAGCATACAACTATTAAATAAATAAATAAATAAATAAATAATCACAACAACAATAAAAAAACCCCAGCAAACCCTGGAAAGGGGGAGAATATTATTTCCAGAGTTACCACATTAGATTCAAATGACCAGTTTTCAACAAAAAATCACATGCATACAAAGAAACAGGAAAGTATGGCCCATTTGAAGGAAAAAATAAATCAACAGAAACTCTCCCTGAAAAAGACATGATGGCAAATCTACTAGACAAACATTTTAAAACAACTGTCTTAAAGATGCTCAAAGAACTAAAGGAAGAAGTGAAAAAAGTCAAGGAAACAATGTATGAATAAAATGGAAATAACCAGTAAAGAGATAGAAAGCTTACAAAGAAAGCAACAAGAAATTTTGGAGCTGAAAAATGAAATAAATGAAATGAAAAATTCACCAGAGAGATTCAAAGGCAGAGTTGAGCAGGCAGAAGAAATAATAAGCAAACTTAAAGATTAAGAATGGAAATTATCAAGTATAAGGAACAGAAAGAAGAAAAGATTAAGAAAAATGAACAGAGAATAAGGGACAGAGAGGTTATTTGAAGACACAATGGCTGAAAACTTCCTGAATTTGATGAAAGACATGAATATAAACATCCAAGAAACTCAACAAATAAAGATAAACTCAAAGAAATCCACACTGATACAGATTATAATTAAACTATTAATTAAGACAAAGAAACTCTTACAAGTGTCAAGACAGAATTTATTTGTCTCATATAAGGAATCTTTAATAAGATAATGAGCAGATTTCTCATCAGAAACTTTGGAGGCCAGAGGCAGTTGGCTGAAAGATTCAAAGTCCTAAAAGAAAAAGAAAAAATCTGTCAACCAATAATCCTATATCTGGCAAAACTGTCATTCAAAAGAGAAGGAGAAATAAGATGTTCCCAGATAGACAAAAACTGAGGGAGTCCATTACCACTAGGCCTCTCGGAAGGAATGCTCAAGGAAGTCCTTCAGGGTGAAAAGAAAGAACACTAGATAGTAATTTGAAATCTTATAAAGAAATAAAGATCCCATTTATCCTCATTTACCACCCTCCTACCCCCTCACACTGTGGTACCCACTAAACTATTGTCTATGAGTTTTTATTTGTTTGTCTTGTTCCTTTGTTGCTTTCAGTTTAAATATATGGTGATGGAAGGAGAACTGACTCTGAGTGGTGAACACACAGTGTGATGTATAGATGATATGTTAGAGAATTGTACAGTTGAAACCCATGTAACTTTAGTAACGATTGTCACCCCAATAAACTTCAATAAAAAAGAAGGAAGGGAGGGAGGAAGGAAGGAAGGAAGGAAGGAAGGAAGGAAGGAAGGAAGGAAGGAAGGAAGGAAGGAAGGAAGGAAGGAAGGAAAGAAGAAAGGAAGGAAGGAAGGAAGGAAGGCCTCAGTAAAGGAGAAGAATGGACTAATGAGCCTGAAATGTCTCACTGGTATGAGACTACTGATTATTCAGTGAAGACACTGCTAAGATATTTTAAAGAAAGACCAAATTCACTATATTTCATCACATTTTAAAAATTCTATAAAGCATTTGTACATAATTTTGTATATGTATATAAATGGAATCTTCCTCATCCAGCCATGATCAGACACCTATCTTCATCTAGCAATCGCCTCCATGTTTACTCTTCAACACTTGGAAGTATGTTGCTGACTTTTAAAGTACAATATTTTTTTGACACCTCTCTCTCTCTTTTTTTCTTCTCCCCAGTGAACATTGTCCCATGATAACAATCTAATATATACCCTTTCATATTTTCTCTATACACTGTATTCGTATAATTATATGAAACACACACATAGATGAATGTTCATACCTACCATTACTTATAATATCCACATATATAAGAATATAATATCCACAAATATAAGAAGGTATGTCCTTTTACAAATATTATATATCATGCCTACTATTTTTCATCCTGTTTTTCTCACTAACAATACCTGGGATGAATCCCTCCAAGTGAGCTAGTATACTCTGATTCATTATTTTTGTTGGTTTCATAATATTCACCAATGCAACAATAAGCATCCCTGTATGTAAAAAATTAATATCATTTTGCACATGAAGGTTTTCTTACCTATCTGGTATCACCATTGGTTACCTTGTAAAGTTTTTGGTATAGATAGAATGGAATATGATGAATAGAAACCAAATAATGCTGGAAATGTGCTTTAATTTTTTTTGAAGAAAACTGTGATGCATGTTTATGAGTCCAGTTTTGGCTCAAAGATTCTAATTCTCTTATGCCATGCAGTCTTTTGTGCTTTGGGGGATAGAGCCAGAATTATGCCAGCATTGAGGGTCAAACATCAAATAGAGAGCAGACAGCCAAAAAGATCAGCATTCAAGGTCCTGAGCCTTATAATATAGCTATTTATAAATAACTGATGAGTAGGCATTTCTCAGTTTTTGCTTTGTCTTCCATAAAAAATATTGTTGTCCCAGTAATGTTTAAATATGTGCTGGATGAGTTAAGAAAAGAGAAGAGAGATGGAGCCTTTTCAGGGGTTCAAAGAATTTTCTTCTGGTTTAGTTTGACATGCCTGTGGTTATGAGGGAAACAGTTAAAACACTGCATGCATTTTCTTCCCTAATCGTACTTGTCTCTCAATTTTAAGACCAGCTTTTCTAAAATAGAAAATGGCAAATCCTAGGGGCTGAGATCCTTAGTATTCTGAAATACAAATGGAATGAAATTCATACATAAAATAGTTTAACGTAAAATGTAGCATTTTCCCTAGGTGCTCTAAAGAAAAAACACACAAAAACAAAAACCATGCAGACTATATGGCTTAATAGCTAGAATATTTTACTATAAACAGGAATATGGATGGAATCCAAGTATACCATTATTGTTTCTCAGTAGTATTTATATGTTCATCTTTTGACTCTTCTTTAGCTAGGTATCATAATATTTTAAGTACAACTATCTTTTGAAATAAAATTACTTTAAAAATATGTAAAGCCATCATTAGTCAAAAAAATGTCCATATTAAAGAAACAATGATTAGCCGATTCATTCAATATACTCCGCCTGTCACTGGAAAATACTGTTTATTTTTTTTTTCTTTTTTTTTTAAGCAAGGATTTCTCTTTCTATTGTAATCTTTATTTCCTGTAAATATGTTGCTTTCATGAATAAAATATATATTAAAATTATGCTAAGGAAATATTTTTCTTTTTTTTTTAAATTAAAGTTTATTGAGGTGACAATTGTTAGTAAAGTTACATAGATTTCAAGTGTACAATTCTGTATTGCATCATCTATAAATCACATTGTGTGTTCACCACCCAGAGTCAGTTCTCCTTCCATCACCATTTATTTGATCCCTTTTACCCTCATCTACCATCCCCCTACCCCCTTACCCTCTGAGGAAATATTTTTTCACTCAGTCTTAACATGTAAAATTTTATTAGTAGGAACTGGTAATCAGAACAAAGGTAAACTTGTTGATTTTTCTTTCTTCATTTAAAGGGGAATAGATGAATTCTCCTTTCCATTCACTATCACCTAATACCATTCCACTGTGCCTGAAAGCCCACAACTAAATATTTACTTTTTTGATATTTAAGAGTTCCTTGCTTTAAATGTAGTTATCAATTAGAGTATGAAATTTGTGAGGGAAGCCACAAAGTATTAGTTACATGATCCCATTGCCTAGCACATAGTTAGCACTTAATTAATATTGGTTGAGAGTAATATGAGTTTAAAAATTAAGGAGAAATTACTTGAGAAAACCAAGCCCTTATTGCAGGAGAGCAAAGCGATACTTGGAGTAAAAGGAGGAAGGTAAGGATTGCTGAAAGGGATAAGGAATAAGCTTCAGAGAAAAATATCACCTATTCCTCAGTGTTGTATGTGCTTTGGACCTTGATCCTAAGTCATACAGCTACCACAAAGATTTTATAAGGTATTAAAATGAAAATCTCTTTGAAAATATAAACTTTATGCTTCTTTTACTAGTAACTGTATTTAGACACTGATGTATGGAAGGCGTTAAATAAATGTTTTCTTAATGAGAATATTATATATGTAAAGAAGTGGATTTTTTATTGTAGCTGTTATCATAAATACCTCGATAATTTCCATCTGGTATGGTTTTTCAGCAGTTTGATAAGTAGAGAATCTTAAATGAAATTTATGTTTCAGAATATTCTACCAGTTGAGCCTATAGTAGTTCTGATGTAACATGAGATTAAATAAATAGATTTCTCAATTAAAATATCAGTGAAGCTATCTGAACTTAATCAGTGCATAATTGTGACAGATGATGGTATTGTGACAACTGAGAAGATGCTTGGGAAATTATCAAATGTACATTTATCCCGCATTTTAACTTGGGAAATGATTCCAGGCTTCCTAAGGGACGCATATGCTAAAATTTAATATATCACAAGAATTCTTATTATGCAGCCACATTATAAAGGAAAAAAAGTAGAAACTTGATGACTTTTCAAAAGGTGAAGTCAATTTCAATTCATCTTTTTATTTTAGAAACTCATTTATTTTATTTATTTTTTAAAAGTTTTTTTTTATTTTTTCAGTTAGAGTTGACACAATATTATATTAGTTTCGGGTATACGACATCGTGATTAGACATTTATATAACTTACCAAGTGATCACTCCAATAAACCTAATACCCATCTAACACCACATGGTTATTACAATATTACTGACTATATTCCCTATGCTGTACTTTATACCCTGTGACTATTTTGTAACTGCCAATTTGTACTGCTTAATCCCTTCCCCTTTTCCACCCATTCTCCCAAACCCCATCCCATCGGGCAGCCATCAAAATGTTCTCTGTATCTATGAGTTTGTTTCTTTGTTTTATTCTATAGTTTCCACATATAAGTGAAATCACATTGCATCTGTCTTTCTCTGTCTGACATACTCCACTCACACAATGCCCTCCAGGTCCATCTATGCCACCACAGATGGCAAGAACAAATTCCTTCCCATGACTGAGTAATAGTCCATTGTATATACCGTGTTTCCCCCAAAATAAACCTAGCTGGACAATCAGCTCTAATGTGTCTTTTGGAGCAAAAATTAATATAAGACCCGGTATTATATTACATTACATTATATTTATTATATTATATTATATTATATTATATTATATTATATTACATTATATTATTATAGTAAAATAAGACCAGGTCTTATATTAATTTTTGCTCCAAAAGACCTTTTAGAGCTGAATGTCTGGCGAGGTCTTATTTTCGGGGAAACATGGTATCTACCACCTCCTTTTTATCCATTCATCCATTGATGGGCACCCAGGCTGCCTCCATATCTTGGCCATTGTAAACAATGCTTCCATGAACATATGGATGCACATGTCCTCTCGAAGTAGTGTTTTGAGTTTTTTCAGGTAAATACCCAAAAGTGGGATTACTGGGTCCATCGTTTCTTGTTACAGCCTTTGTTTTAAAGTCTATTTTTGTCTTACTGGTATAAGTATTGCTATCCCAGCTATTTGTTTTGTTTTGTTTTCGTTTTCATGAAATATCTTTTTCCATCCCATTATTTTTAGTCTGTGTGTGTCTTTCAATCTGAAGTGAGTTTCTTGTAGCAGGATATGTAAGGGTCTTCTTTTCTTATTTATTCAAGCACCGTGTGTCTTTTTCATTGGAACATTTAATCCATTTACATTGAAAGTAATTATTGATAGATATGTAGTTATTGCCACTTTATTCATATTTTTATCTTTCTATTTTTATTTTTATTTTTGTCTTAAAGAAGTCCCTCCAACATTTCTTCTAGTACTGGATGAGCTCCTTTAGCTTTTTCTTGTCTGGAAAGCTCTTTATCTGGATTCTAAGTGATAGCTTTGCTGGATAGAATAATCATGGTTGTAGGTCTTTACTTTTCATTACTTTGAATATTTCCTGCCAATCCCTCTGGATTGCAAAGTTTCTGTTGAGAAGTCAGATGACAGTCTAATGGGAGCTCTTTTGTAGGTAACTAACTGCTTTTCTCTTGCTGCTTTTAGGTGGTTCCATACGTTGGGTGGGATGGGGTCTCAGGGAATCACCAGGGCAGGACAAATTGTGTTTGCCAGATTGATGGAGACTCAGGTATGGTGGCTGCCTGCATCTGCATTTGGAGAAGGAGAAAGGCTCCACAAAGAAACAATGGATTCTGCCAGCACTTCAGTCTGGGTGAAAGATGCCCCTCCAGCCCTCACCCTGAAGCCAGAGAATTCAGTTCCTCCCCATATGCCCCTGGCACCTTTTGCATTGCTGCTCTAGTGCTGGAGCTCAGAGCAAGTGAGTCCACATGTGGACCCTTTAAAAGAGACAACTAAGACTCCGGCAACCTTCTATCAACACTCAAACACAATCTCCACTGTTTTTCATAGAAAGAAGTTGTGGAGACTTCTACTCCTGGCACTGGAACCCTGAGCTGAGGAGCCTGGTGTGGAGCTCAGACCCCTCACTCCTCAGTGGGACCTCTGCAGCTGAAGTATCCCTCCCCAATTTTAACCACCACATGTCGGTGTTGAACCAGTCCATTCTGCATCTCCACCCCTCCCACCAGTTTCTATGTGTTTTTTCTGCATATCCTTAGTTATAGGACTTCTGTTCAGCTAGACTTCAGGCGATTCTCAGTGATGGTTGTTTTGTAGTTTAGTTGTACTTTTGATGTGGTTGTGAGAGGAGGCAAGCACAGCATTTACCTACTTTGCTGTCTTGACTAGAAGCTCTAGGTCCTCATTTATTTTATTTTTTAAAGGAAGGGAAATTTTAACTATGCACTGTCCAATTTATGAATGGATACAAGCTCTTGAGCTATTGAAAGTGTCTGAATTCATTGGGCCTAAATATGGAGCTGTTCTCACATTCTTCAATTATATTCTAGCTATTCATATTATATTTAGACATATCAGAATTATGGTGGCTAATTTTAATTAATCCTAACACCCCTCCATTATTTCTTTTATAAGGAAACTGAGGCTCAGAAGGATGAATATGTTGTTTCAAATCACATAAGTGTTTAATGGCAGAGATAGAAGTGTGTTTGTATGTGTGTGTGTGTGTGTGTGTGTGTGTGTGTGCGCACATATGTTTGTGTGTATGTCCGTGTATTTTTTTTAACATCCTGACCAAACTATAATTTAATGTTTCTCAGTAGCACATCATTATACTAATGTATGGTAATTCCTTGAGATTTTTGGTACTTGAAACTATTATTTGAAATTAGTGAGATGAGTGGGATCAATCAAGGGGTTGAATTATAGTGTTGGATCTCATATAATTTAATGGTAACCTATAATAATTTCATTTGGTTATATGAGCATAGATTTATAGGAACTTGGATATTCAAGTTTGAAGGAATTTTAGTAACAATATTTTACAATATATACAACATTTCCCAAGGCAAACAAGTAATTGTAAGCTGAAAATACTGTCTAAATCAGGCTATTCAATAGAAATATAATGCGGGTCACAGATGCAAGCAATGCAAGTAATTTGAAAAATTTTAGGAGCCTAATTAAAAAGAAAAAATGAACAGGTGATATTAATTTTATAACTATATTTTACTTAACCCAGTACATCCAAAATATTAGAATTTTGACATGTAATAAATATAAAAAGCATTGAGATATTTTACATTTACTTTTTGTGCTGTCTTTAAAATCTGGTGTATTTCACAGTTAAAGCATCTCTTAAGTCAACTAGCCACATTTTAAGTTTTCAGTAGCCATGTGTGGCTAGTGGCTGCCATGTTGGAAAACACAGGTGTAAATGGTCTATAATGCCACCAGCAGTGAGAGAGAGGAGGAGTGAAAGAGAAGTGATTAGCTGTCTTATTCTAGAGAGATGTTTGGGAGAGGGTGCTGGCATAGGGTACTAAAATATATAAAGTCAGACATTACATTTCACAAATGAAGATATTGAAGCTTAGCGGTGTTGAAAAGCCTTCCCAAGAGCTCAAACCTATAGATTGGTCACGTTGAAAACAGAGCTCAGCTCTTCTTGAACTTTCTCCATACTTTTCCTACTATACTCTCGGGAAAAAAAAAAAAAAGAGGATAAATAATGCGAGAAGATCATCCTGGTATATAATAGGTCCATAGAGAGGAAACCTCGTTGCCTTATTGGAAAATTCTTGATTATTGGATGGAAAACTTCCATTGGCTGTGTTTACCCAGGTGACCCCTCATAATAGATGTGTTATAGAAATAACCACACTTTGGTGACATTGATGTAATAACGTTGCACCTCATGATTTTATTGAAAGAAAACATTTTCCCCCAAGAGACACATGTGAATTGCTATTAAATAGGTATATTAAATTTTAGTTTTATATTATATTTATTACAATTTATATATGTAAAATTCAAGTGTGAGTAAAAATCACTCTACTATTTATATTTATTATTTTATGATATCCCCTTAGTATTTCCATAATCATGTAATTGTAGCTGATGTACAAATTGTGGTCTGAAAAGGTAACACTTTTTTTAAACAAAATGAGTTCATTTTACATTGTTTATTTGTTCATGTAGTTAATATATATTTAACCCTTAAAGTATATCCAGCAACCTGTTAGATGCTGGGACTAAAATTAAGGATAAGGTAGCACAGTTTCTGCCTCATGGAGCTAACATCTTATTTGTGAAGACAAATGATAAATATGTAACGACATATAGTTATATAACATATGGTTATAAGCCACGTTAAGCATTCTAAAGAGAAAAAAAGAAACCAGTGTACTGAAATAGAAAATTAGGAGATGGAAGGCAGGTTTCCTCTAGGTAGAAAGGTCCAGATGGAAAAGGGACACAGCAGGTGCAAAGGCCCTGGGTTGAAAAGAGTTTTGTGTGTTATCGATGCAGAAGGTAAATCACTGTGATAGAAGCAGAACACTGCAGTGAGAGGGGCAGAAGCATCTGGAGCTATAGGCAGGGACCAGATAATCCACACCCTTGTTAAGGACATTTGTTTTCCTAACATGTAATGGGAAAATGTATTGAAGGGTTTTAAGAAGGGGAGTTATACAGTCTGATTTATGTTAAAAAAAAAATTCATGGTGGTAACTATTATATGTGGAGAATGGGTTTCAGAAGAGCAAGAAAGAGGTAATGACAAGATTGGAAGGCCGGTGTTACTCCAGATGAGAAGAAAGGAGATGGAGACTACTTCTATCCAAAGGAAAGATCTAGAAGGCACAGCATACTCAAATTTTGGTATAGAATAAGCTTTGCATTGAAGAGCCTTAGAGAAAACACTTACTGTCCTTGAGAAGGTAAAAAGCTCACAGGATATTTTAGTTCACACGTGATAAAGTATATTCATAACTCAGACATTTCTGGGCTGAGCTACTCACTCGAAGAACTTGTCCTGCTTCTCCTTTATGATGTGGTTTCCATCAATATGCTTTTCATGCAAGGCACACTTAATATACTATACTTATTCAACTCTGTTAGTAACTCCCACAAAAACTTTTTTTTAAACATTCCCAGGGCAATGTATTCAAATTGATGCATGCCTTGAAAAGCCTTTGAGTTTTGCATTCTGGTGATCTTTTACAAAAGAATGTAAGAAACGGATGCTTAAATCAGACTTTCTTCCTCAGCAAGATCATTAGTAAGTGATGGATAAAATTTGAATACACTGTTAGGGTGGCTTTTATAGCACAAAAGAATATATTTGTTGTTCTCAAACACTACTTTAATATTATGACATGTTGAACATATTTATTTTATTCATTTTGATTAATTCTTCTCAACATTCCATAAGAGCCCCTTTTGTTTCTTTATGTTGTTCATCACAGTTTGTATTTTTTATTTAGTGTTTTGTTTCTCAACTGAAATGTAAGTTTTGTGAAAGCAAAATTGTATTGTTATGTTCTGTTCAAGATTGGATCCCTAGGAACTCATATAGTTTTTGATACATAATAGATGCTCAAAAAATATTTGTTAGATAAATGGATGACTGAATGGACACTTGGAAACAAATTTGGATATTCTTATTATATGAAAACTCATTTCATGTATAACTATTTGCCCAGTGTTATATGCAGCAACATCTTCTGTTTGAACCTGCCCTTTCACCTGCCTTGTATGAAAGCAGGGTTTTTCAACTTCAGCACGATTGACATTAGAGACGACAATTCTTTGCTCTATGTATGTTTTGTGTTTTGCATGGTGTTTGGCAGCATTCTTGGCCTCTACCCACTAGATGCCAGTGGCACCCCCATACAAAAGCTTAACTTTATCCTTTAAGAATACTTTAGGTATAAAAAAATATTCCTTATGTTTTTCAAAGGAGTCTTAAAAAGATAATTTGAATACTGAATATCTTTATTTTTAATGCATAGACATTATGTGTGTTTCTGAGTAAGAAAAAGGAAATCAATTAAAGTCTTTAAGATCTGCAGAATGTCATTAGTTTTCTGACTTTACAGCTAATGGTCAAATTGAAACCAAAATAGTCAGCAGTTATACAGTTTGGGTGGTATATATTAGAAAACTTGGGATAAGTAAGAGTGAAAAAGCTGTATTCACTAATTTATTCTTTTTTCTTTTTTAAAAATTTAGTTTATTGGGATCACATTGGTTAATAATATTATATAAATTTCAGGTGTAAATATTACAATTCGATATCTGTATATTTTATTAGTTTGCTTTCCTTACCATCTGTTGAGTTTCTGTATGCTAAAAACAAAATATAGGAAGGAGAAATGAAGAAAACAATACAATCACTCTTTTATTCTTTCATTTCATCTTTAACTTTTGATTTCATCATGTGTTTTTGGCACTGTGCTAAGGGCTGGTGATACATTTATGACATTGCACTTATGGTTTATTAATGCATCTGCACTAACAGGGCTTATAATTTGGTGTTGGAGATAGATATAAGTAAATTCATGTGAAATTGTAGCAGTTGTTGGAAAAGAAGTTCCTGAAGCTATGTGAATACTTAATCAGGAAATCTGACCCAAACCAGGAGGTCCAGGATATGTTCTTTCATTGAGGAAATTATATTTGAGTTTAGATTTTAATGAATATGATGTAATTTGTGAAGATGAGGCTTCAGGGGAAGTGGTGGTGGCAGTCCATTCAAGAAGAAAGAACAGTATGTGAGCAAATTTTTGGTGGGCTGCAATAGCAGGTGCAGGATGAGGAGTTAGATAATGTGAGAGGAGTTTGGAGAACTATAATGAAAATGGAAAGCTCTCATGACGAAGTGTAGGGTTCCCATTTGAAAGTGCACATGATCTACAGATGGAAAAAGGCCTACAGAAAAGTTAGAAAGGATTCAGAAAGATTTCAGAGGTCTGGAACTGTGGAAGATGGGTTAAACCAAAGAGGTGACAGTTGAGATGAAAACAATTGGATTGTCTCCAGACCATGCAAAGAACGAAAGTGAACAATACCCAAGAATAGATTAGATAGGGGATCATGAGAGGGAGATTGATAGCTACTGTGACCAGGTAACTCATGGTCCTACACTCTGAGAAATATCACATTGCGAGAGAACCAGCTTTTCTGTTTTGAAAATACACAGTTATTTAGGTTGCTAGTGGATGATGACTAGGCCCTCTGAATTAACTACGTATCCAATATAATTTTCATCTTCAAAGTTGAAACTTCCATTAGAAGACATTCTTATTGTTTAAGTTGCTGTGTGGTAATACATGAACAAAAAGGAGACGCATTCACCTTTCCAAGTATTTTTAGAACTGCTAAAAAGGTGGTATACATCTTTGCGAATACTAGTAAGACATTTCAGTAAATACATATCCATTGGGCAGAATGCAGTCTGTAGAACAAGATGTTGCCTTAGACTACAAAAGCAGATTATATCAAAATTGGATTGGAAATGAGATTTCCTGTTTTCCAGTAACAGGCTTCGATGACTCATGAGGTTTGAATGAGATGCTTGGAACCGGGGTGACTACAATGCTGTTCTCTGCATGTCAGATATGCGGCTCCTTGCCCTCTTGCTTATTCTGCCTACTGCAGAAATCTCTAGCTGTCTGATACTTGGAAGGAAACAATGGTTATGTCGTTTGAAGAAAATCTAGATAAGAGAAATCACTAAAGAGTTACCTGTGTTTTTACCAATAGATAAATTCCCTTTATTAAGATTATATAAACTTGAAATGAAATGATTGGAATTCATCTTCATAGCCAGCAATAGGGCACTTGACAAGATAAATTCTTTTGTGTATTGGAACACTAAGCAGCCAGTAAAATGTTCTTGTAGATGAATAACTAATAATAAGGAGAAAATGTTCATGATATTTTTAGTTTAAAAAATATATGTAATCCCACTTTAAAATTTTGACTGTATTTAGATATATGACTATAGCCATTCACAAATACATACAAAGAACCAAAGCTGAAAGTACTAATGTCGAAGTGTTAACAGTATTTGTGTGTATTAGAATATGGGGAATTTTTATTTTATTCTTTTTCATATCTAGATTGTTCATGTTTTCTGTAATGAACACATTATTTTTGTTATCAGATAAGGTTATGAAAATGAGAGATTATTTTTTGCCTATCGAATTGGAAAATATACTTTAATTCTAAAATATTGGTAAAACTCCAGGGAGATATATTGTTAAAGAAAATATAATCTCAAATAGCTTTCCCAGAAGTTAGGTCTACAACATACCTCAGAACCTTAAAGTGTTTGTACTCTTTGGCCAGCAATTCCACAGTAGGGGATTTATTCTAAGAAAATAATCATACAGGTTTAGAAATATATATTTACTTTCAAGGCTTTGTTTGCAGTAAATAATTAGAAACAATAAAATATCTACAAATATGGGAAAGGTTAAATAAATTATATTACATTCATACAAAAAGAGCTGTATGCTGTCATTTAAATTCATGTTTTATGAATACTCAATGAAGTGGAAAATGGTTATGATTCATTGTTTAAAGTGCAGGTATGAAGCAGTCTGTACACTAAAATCTCAACAGTAATGCATCATATACAGGCATATAGTAAAAATGAAAATATATACAGAGGCATGCAATAGTTATTTTCCTAATCAGTGAAATTACAGGGATTTAGGTTTTATTCTGTGTGTTTTGCTGTGCATTTCTAAGTTTCTACAAAAAGCATCAACAACAACAAAAGTACATTTCACTCTGAAAAGATTAGTAGGGAGATTAGGGTTTGGAATATGTGCAATAACCGAAGTGTTTATGGAGATTTCAATGGAGTCCTTTGACAATTATAGTTTATTCATAGTAGCTGGCCTCCTTCTCTCATTCTCCTTGGAACTCCTTAGGGACTGTTTGTCTCTCCCTTTCTCCGACAGGAGTTCTTTTCAAAGACTTTCAGGCTGATGGAAAATCATAATATTAATGTGGTGGGTAGTATTTTCAGTTATTCAGATTAGGATGCAACACAATTTGTTGAGTACTTACTATGTGCTAAACAACTTATGAAATTTCTCCACTCTTTGGGACATCAGGCCTCAAATGGGCTTTTAAGATTTCTATAAGAAGAGCATAAGATATAGACTTCTAAGATCAAAATTTGAATCTAGAGTCTAGCACCAGTTAGCTTTACAACTTAAGCAAGTCACATTCTTCTGAGACCTTACATTCATGCATTCATTCATTATTTATTGAACAAATATTGACTAAATATGACAGGAACTATTCCAAGCCTCAAGGATAACCCAGTGAACAAAACAAAGTCACTCTTCTCATTCTAGTAGAGTGAGACTGACAACATATAAATACATAATGTGCTGGATAGAGTTAAAGGCTTTGGTGAAAACTTAAACCAGTGAGGGGATAGGAGTGGCTGGAGATGGTTGCTGTTTTATAAAGAGTTGCTAAAGAAAGACTGATGAGATGACATTTGAAAAAGTCTTGAATAATATGGGTGACAATAATAATAAATGCCTTACCTCCTTCACTGGGTTGTTAGAACTATGTGAAAGGGCTTTGCAGATGTAGCAGAGTATCCTCAGTATCACGCAGCTGTAGTTTTCTGTGAGTTCTATTGGCCTTTTGTAAGTCAGGGCCTGAATTCACTTCCCTCTACGTAGGGTCATTCTCCCTTTGGAGATGGAGTAGGCATTATAAATAGATGGAATGAGAATAATAGAATCTCAGGGCCAGAACGGTCAGGCAATTTCCATTCTGCTTAAATAAAACTAATGAAATATAGATTACATCATTCCCTATAGAGAGCTGTGTACTCTACATCAACGCCCCTTTAAGTCCCTTTTAATTTAACCATAAAGATTCTCCAAAAGAAGTAAGAATTGGTCCCAAACACAAAAAGCACACAATCTAATAGTTCACTGATATTGGTTCATCAGATATCACTAAAAAACATCACGCATCAGTTGTGTCTGTACCCCTTCCCTAACATCTTTAATAAGTGGAATTCATTTTGATTTTTATAGATATTTCTCTGTGGATTTGTCTGTATTAATATATAACACAACCACCCTGGAATGAATATTAAATCATAGGGAAGGAAAAGGAAAGTTTCTGAAAACTCAAACATTAATTTTGATACTTCCTCATTCAGCCCAGGTGTTGGAGTCACGACCGCATGGTGCCAAGTTTCCCAGGGTTTAGTTCTTCAGTCTTGTGTTTCCCCTCAGGTGTTGATGGGGCTCAAGTGAGACGGAATATGAGAGGATGGGATGCCTGGTGCTGGCTGCAGACCAACTCAAAGCTCTGGGGCTTGCTGTTTATACAGGTGTGCCTCTTACTGTCTGTGCATCTTCAGTTATAAAAAGGAAGCTATAAAACACGGCAGGAGTAGGGGGGAAGCTAAGAATGAAATGAAACATTCCAAACTATTTAAAGATGTCTTCTATGTAAGACCCTTTTTTTTTGGTCTTTAACATATTGTATTACATTGTTTATAATGAATAAACAGAAAGTGTTCTAGTGTATGGTCAAAAAATGTGAATTGAATTTAAGTAGGAAGGAAGAAAGGATAAAAAAAGGAGCAAGAACGAAGGAGGAAGGGAAGGGGGCTGTTGTAATATGTAGCACTTTGGGAAATAAATAAGATATATTCATATAAAAATTTAAAAAGAATGCTAATTGGGTAATCCTTCCCGATTTTTGTCAATAGAGGCAACAGTATTGAGTGCTCTATTCAGGACAAGTAGCCGGTTTATAATACGTTGACCCCTCTTTCCTTTGTGCCCTGCGCTGATGTCGCATTTATAGCCTTCTCTCTGTGAGAAGTTTTGCATTTATTGTTTCCATATAAACATGTACTCAATAGTATTCATATTTGTAGCCATATGTTCATTACAGCACCTGCATTATAGTACTCAATAAATAATCTTTGATATTAATTCATTAATGTAATTAAACCTGACGATTTTCTTTAGAGAGGCAGGACAGTGTGAAGGGATCGATTCTAGAGTCAGTTTGAACTGGCTCTTAAATCTACTACCTGTGTGACCTTGTTCCTTGACGTTTCCGTGGCTCTGATTTCCCATCTGTAAACTGAGAATAATAATATGGCCTACAGCAAAAGATTATTGGGATGATTAAATAATTTATGTATATAAAATGCTCAGACAAATGCTTAGAATATAACAAGTGGTAGAATAATCATTGCTATTACTTAATTAGGAATTGAGTAATTCTACACTGTGAAATGAAAATCCTATACAATTTTGTTAAATGTAGACTGAAGAACATGAATAGTTTATACTGGGTGCTGCCATCAACTGAATTTTCTCTTCATTGAGAAACTGTTGAACACGGTCACCCAATGGGAACAATGACATTATTTCTGTTCTAATCGAGAAAACTTCCATTCTTTTAATCGAATTGATCCTCTTCTGCATGACCTTCTGGGAGAGCAGTGTTAATTTGTTTTAAGACCGAATTCTTTTTGTCACTGCTTCTGCAAACGCTTCAAGTTCACTGTTGGTCCGTTATTTATCAATATCTAAGGAAAGTTTACTTTTAATATGTCCTGTAAAATACATGCCCTTACTTTTAAAAAAAAATTTAACCTGGGAATGCTTTCACTTCTTCGCAAACATGAGTGTTTGTGTGTGTGTATATGTGTGTGTGTATTTGTGTGTGTGTGCCTTCTTTGGTGCTCCCATTATAGCAATGGGGAAGGTGAACCAATGTATTCCCTTTGTGCAGGATGAGGACATTTTTGATTGGGTTATGAACTATGAAAGAGATCCTTGATTACTTAGCACCATGGCACTTTCAGCATATATGCCATCAAACTGCACTTTATCTACAGTAGTTTCCATTATTTTTAGCCACTTCTCAACAGATATTTTTAGACTGCATAGTAATTGGGGCACAGGACAATTTAATGAACATTGTTTATCTATGTGAACACCCTGAGGACATGGACCAAATCTGAATCAATTTATTATTGCTTAGGTCTAGCAGAGTGTTTGCATTGGTGTGTTGAATTGAAGGGGTAACATAGAGTGCTGTGCTCTTATGCATGTATGCCTTAAAAAGCGCCCATGGGTTATTGAGCCCAAATTATCCATTTTAATGGATTTGGCTCAGTATCAACAGAAATAGATCAGATGCACAGGGTAAAGCTGAATTGGAACAATATCGGAACTCAGTCTCTCAAGCTGATTTGCAGCCAATTTGGGGGAAAGAGGCATACTTGTTTCTCATATGTAATAGTGACTTGCTATTATTGTGAACAGGTGTTTGCAGTTTCAAAGGTCTTGTGTGTATGTTAGTAGCTCCCATGGTTTCCACTGACATTCACCAGGAGTCTTACCGTCTCTTTCACTGTCTCTATAGGACCCGCTACCACAGTGCCTCAAATATGGTGGCTCTTACTATTTTCTCTTGGAGAGTTATATGGCTGCAAAACATGAACTTTGAAGTCAGTTAGACCTGGATTTGTCCAGGTTCTTGGCGTGGTGGTCTATGGGTATGAGAGAAATTGAGAAAGACTGCCTTTTAAAGCCATCAATTTATTCATCTAAAAATTATCATAATACTCAAACAGAAGATGCTCATTATTAAAGAAAATTGGAAACAGAACAAAGTGAACTGATTTTTAAAGAACCTAATTTCATAATAAATAACAAATGAGTTTTATTAGGACTTTTTCTTGAAATACAGTTATACAAATGAGTGTATTTTATCTACTATGAAAAAACTCATAATTGTAATTATGTGCTACTGCTATGTGGTAAGCTGGGAAGAGTACTTGAATGGGGACTAATCTTATAGGTCAATGTATAAGTGAATATTTTGTATTATCAAAGTCTTTGCTGCCCAATGTGACCTTGTAGAGGTAGGGCCTCGGACAATACATTTTTAAATAAAAACGACTTACCTAAAGTTATTGTGCAGATAAAGTAAAAATATGCATGGAACACATTTATCACAGTGTTGGACAAATGAAACTCATTGTGTATGCGTTTCCACTGGATCCCAAGACAATTATCCACCTAAGGAAAATGATGGGTTTAAGAAGTGTCTGCATTTCTATGGCTTTAGAAATTGTGTTTAACTCTTCCTCTTTTAAAAAAATGTTCAGTTAATGGAAACATTTGGATTCATCCATCAGCACTACAAAAAACAGGAACTCATTACCTGAGCTGTTTATTGGTAATACCACCCATACGCTCTCCCCCTCCTTCCATTACCTGATTCCTTCCTCTTGCCATGTTCTCTCCTAAGGAAAACAGTTCAGACGCATGAGTCTCTCTCAGAAAATGCAGCGTATGATTGGAAATTAAGATTATTCATGAGTCAGTCGTTAAAGTCTGTTGAAAGTATGTACTGTCTACTTGTTGAAACTAGATGGGGTATGCAGGAAAAATGTGAGCACAACAACTTGCTTGTTTTCAAACTCTGGCTCTATGTGGCAGACACATCCTTTCATTCTTCATTTGGGTATTTAATTATAATCCTCTACTTGATCTGTACTTTTCTCCAGGTTCTGCTAAACTACTGGTGGGTATGTTGTAATTGGTTGCATGCTCTGGCAAGGAACCCTTCAAAAATAACTGGTACAAATAATAAGGGTTCTATTTCTCCTTTGCTGGCTAGTCAGGCAAGTATATGGATAAATTGGGCTCTCGTTCATTACTTTCATACACACACGCACACACACGCACACACGATGCAAGGGACAATACAGTAATTTCTAAACCTTCACCTCAGGATGCAAAAATTGTATTTTAACACCGGTGTACAGCAAGATGATCCAAGAAGCAAAATGCATAGTTTAATATTTAAATATTATCATATTTTTATCTTTGAAGAACTAGTCTGAAGCTATGTATTAAAACGAATGCTCTATGTCTTCTCTATTTAATATTATTTTAAGTTTTAATTATGTAAACCAATTTAAAGTTAACCATGTCCTCACCACCCACATTTAACAGAATTAACCTTTTGCTATATTTTTTTCAGATGGCATTTTTTTGTAAAGGAAGAAAATGTTATAAACATAGTGAAAGCTCTATTCTTTTCCCTCCTTTTCATGCTAGAGTTAACCATTCCTGAAGTTGGTATATTTAATGTCCATGCATGCTTTTCCACATTTTTACATATATGTATGTACATAAACAACATAAACTAAGTGTATGTTTTAAAAGTATAATATACTTCATCATGGTCTATGACTCCTTTCACAGTTTGCTTTTACCACTGAGCATTACGTTTTAAAGATTTATCCATGTTGATACATTTAGTATCTAGTTCATTAATTTTAACTGCTTTATAATATTTTACAGCATGAAACCAGTCCTGTTATAAGATATCTTAAATTATTTAATGCCTCCAAGTGTCAGGTATAATAATAATTATTTGAATTGCTGAGCTTTTATATTTCTTGTAGCACTTTGGTAAATATATCTACCCAGAGCCTGCTCATTCTTCTAATATTCTAGGTGGAAACCTGTTCCCTTAAGTTCATCAGTTTGTCAGGTATAGTTTCTGTTTCCAAGTTGTCACAGGCAACATTTTTGTACCAAATATTTTACCACTACATGAAATTATCTCCTATTTTTCTAGCCTCCTGACCTGCCCCACCTGACCCACCTGACCTGAAAGCCATTGCTACATATATTGGGTTTTTGGCATAATAATACCTTAATTCTAGGTACCAATTTCTTTATATATATGTTTTGCCAAAATATTGCATAACAAACCATCACGATACTGAGTGTTTTACAATCATTCTTGGATTCACATTAGATTTGCACAGCTAGAGACTAGAGATTAGCTGCTCTAGTCTGGGCTTGGCTGGACTAGATTGAAAGTTGCAGGTCAGCCTATTTTCCTCCTTGGACCATGGGCTAATTGGGGCTTGGCCTTTTCTTGGGAATCACAGAAGCCCAAGAGAGAAAATTCAGTAACACAAGAACACACAAATCTCTGTTTGCTATCATCCCATTGTTTACAGCCTAGGGTCGATAGACAGGAAAGGGTACTCGCAGTTTCATGGCAAAGAATGTACAGAGAGAAGTAAAGAATTAAGAAAATTAAAGCAATTGCCTGCAACGAGTAAGAATATCTTATTTTAATTGATTGCCTCTTGTGTGCTTGACACTGCAATACGTATTTTACATACACCATCTCACATAATTCTCATGTCTCCAACATGAAATGTATTATCTCCATTTTACAAACCAGAAAGCAAAGACTCAGAAGAGTTAACTGATTAGCTTAGTAAGTAGAAAGGCCGGGAATTGTATACAGATCTTTAGGTCTCCAGAAGTATATTCTTTCTTCCAAAAACCATACAACTTCAATTATAATTGCCCCAAATTTTAATATAAAAATTAGACATAGTCACAGTCATAGAATTTTAAATAAATAATCATACTAATCAGTATGTCTGTATGTGTCCTTCAGAACCAGTCTATCCTTATTGCTTTTCTTGTGATAAACAGAAGAGATAAGTGTCATTATCCATTTGGGACAAAAGAAAATGAAGACAAGAAAGACAAATGGACCAGTGTTACAGTCAGAATACGAAGTCTGGATTTGCATTTTCTTCTTATGTTTTTAAGCATATATAAACTCGCTTTTCTTTAAAATGTCAGTGGCAAAACATATAATCAAATTATATTGATGAAATTGATGTGGAGTAGTAAAGAACCTGTCATCTCTAATCACAAAATAGTCTTCAGGAAGAAAACAGAAAATAACCTTAGGCCCTCAGATTTCTTCTTTGATAGGAAAAGCAATGGTCAGTGATATGTTATAAAGGGGAAAGCACAACGCATGCTTCTGGAACTGGAGCACTGAGTGTTTATAGACAATAATCAGAGGACTCTGATAGAGTCACAAAGAATACCATGTTGACTGCATGTTGCACTCTTTCTGGTGGAGGAGGTCATTTAAAATACAATACGTAGAGGTCTTTGAGATTGATTTCATGTGCTGCAGAACTCCTGATCCATATGAATTGACATAATCTGGTAGACTACCTGATAGATACCTATATACCTGTACCTTCCTTGAAAAAAGATCTGAGCTCAGGAGGCCTAAACTGTACTGGATTTTAGGATTAGCTCCTGTGATAACCATTGTATATAAAAATGTCAGAGTCAGTATTACAATTGTTATGATTTTTGAGAAAATAGTGGCGATATTGGGAATAAGAACTGCTGGGAAATTAAAAATAAAACTGTTTTATTGTGTATTTTGACAACTACATATATATATTTTACCTGAATGAAATGTTTTTTTGTTTGTTTGTTTGTTTGTTGTTTGTTTCCTTTTTTTTTTACGAGGAGGCACAAAAGTGCATGGGAAAATCAGAGAAATGTAACACTAATTGTAGAAAAAAATGAGGTATATTTCTTTATATTTTCTTAATAAACAGAAAAAAATGAGACAAAAAGGATGAGAATATTCAATGCAAGCTACCTCATAACTGTCTGTGATACACTGAAGTAGAGGAAAATACACAGGACAGAAAACTAAGATCTGTTTTGGGGAGGAGAAATGGTAGACAAAGATTAGGAAAGGGTAGGAAAAGAAAAGATTAGTTCATCAATTTATTTTGCAAGGGCAGACATGCTATTGGCTGATTTATGAAGCAGCTGAACATATTTCATTCTCTCTCTTTAAAAAGGGGGCAAACAACCTTATATTAGAAGGCAAATAACCATATGGAAAGCTACCATGGAGGACGTTTCAGGATAAAGTCCTAACGTCCAGTCATCTATGTCCATAATCACTGAACCCTGACTCAATGTTGACCAGCTTTATTCTGATCAAACTAGGAGGATACACTGTATTGCTTCTGGAATAGCCCTGATTTTCTCAGGGCCATCCATTCTGGGCAATTCAGGAGCCAGCAAACAGATGGACTGATTCTGAGCCTAGGCACTAACCACGGAGCAAATCATACACATTTGCCCATTGCTCTCCATTATATAATGCCCCAGGGTGAACTTTCCATGCCTTTAAAACGCTTAAATATCACGTTTAGTCCTTTTGATAACATTATGTATTAGGAGATTAATCATCCTATGTAATCTTGTCATTATTAAAAATTGCTCATAGATCTTATGACTAAACTAGGCCGTCAAAGAATAACATAGATACTTATTAATAGATGGTCCTCTTTCCCATCACAACATTGTTTTTATTGAAATGAAATTCACCATAAGGTCACATGCCCATGTCTAGAAACAGAAGAGACCTGTGGAAACCAACTTGTCACTATGTTTATTGCAAGGATGTTGTCTATCACAGTGCAGTATCATTCTCCAAAACAACCCACAGAAGAAATTTCTCTTCAATTTCATTAAGAGAATAGAGGGTGCATTTTCTTTGCACCAGGGGTATATTTGCTTTATAAACACTGTCAATTTTCTAAAACACTTATCCCTTGATTCAGATTGAGTACACAGGTTTTAGGGCATGCAATATATATACTCATCTTCTATGTTTCATTTTATTTTCCTTTCCTCCTTTGCCTTTCACCTCAGCTTTCATACTTTTATTTACGTTCCTTTGCTGTAATCTGTAAAACATGTCTTAGTTTAAACCCTTCTTAAAACAAAGAAAGAAAAAAATAATTAATTTCATCATGGATTACTGGAAAAAATATTAATCACTGAAAGATTGATTTTCTTGATATTCAGTAATTTAATGTGCAGCTCACCTGAGCAGAAGTAAACGAAGCTCACCGGGGTACCATTTTACAAAGGTTGCTGCTTATCTGGTCTGCTTGTCCAGGTGCCAGAATCTTCTCCCTAGTTAGTCAACTTGAGATGTGTATCATAGCTCATATCCATCTTTAAAATTGCTAGATGTTATCTTTGATAACAAAAACATTAACTGAGAATACATAAACTCATGGTGTAGAATTAACTCTGTTGTAATTATGAAATTTTTAAGCAAATACAAACTTGGAGAGAGACCAGTGATTACATAGCTTTTAGTACTAATTGCTAGCTAATTAATAGTTAATGTGCGAATCTTTCTCACAAGGAATTGGTGAAAATCTTGGTCAGTTGAAAGTACCTATTTTATTAGTCAATAAATGTTTTTAATTCATGTAAACATAGGAAAATATGTAGTCATTGAGAGTATCGTTTATATTATTTATCTTGAAAAAAATAATAATTAGAGTGTCTATTCCAAGACAGTGTCTTTGACTGCTTTTGGACAAAATCTAGTTTGTTTGTGTATTTGTGTTTCTCTGATGCTAGAAGGGTGTCTATTTGAATTATCTGCTTCAGAGCAGATAAGACTTATGGAGCACTCAGTTTTAATAACCACAAACTGCTACCTTTAAAGGAAGAGACATTTTATGCCTTTTATGCATCAGTGAGTTCTTCGTCTCATTTTCCAGCCTGAAAACTAAAGGCACAAAACTATATTCATCTAGCAGCTGAAAGGCATATTTAAAATAATGGATTTAAAGTTTTCTGAGCAACAGCTTTCCTGAAATTTCCAAGTAACTAATATTGTGATCGGAATAGCTGACAGGCAGTTATGTAAAGCGTAGTCTATGTGTTGCGAAGAATTTGTGGATTCTAGCTTTACTGAATTTTTTGATTTTCACAATGTTCCACCTTTCAGAAAAAAAAAATTAGTCTTAACAGTTTGTGATCATTTCTTATTATAACTCTCTTATTTATATTATAGATCCTTTTGATATTTGAAGCCTCTAGATATCATTGGCTACAATTCTCTTGTTGGTCATGACTTTGTGTAATTTACAATATGGCCTGGAAAAATAGATGATATAGAGGGTATTAAGTTACTTTTTTTGTATTTGTGGCTTTTATTCCATTTCCTGGGAATAAATAGGCTCTCTTCTTTGCCTGTTTGTATTTTTATTCTCTTTTAGAAATAAATTAAAATCATTTTCTCTAAATCCCAGATTATAAGGAGCAGGCTTTTGTGTTTATCAACTTACCAATGTGCCATAGGAAAACATAAAAGTTATCATGTATCAAGGTATATATAGCTTTTAAATATATTAAGTTAAATATATCTATTTTCAAATACAATATTTGTATAGCTATATGTTAAGTATATCTATATATCATATGTAAATCTATATATAAATCTATATATGGACATATAGATACAGTTAACATTTTTAAAGAAAAATTTTAAATGTTCAAAAGAGCTTACAGTGAAATATCTCCCTTCTTATGTAGACAGCCCAGTTACTACTTCCTTATGTATCCTTCCAGAGATATTCAGTGTACACACAGACATACATACACATGTGTTTTCCCTCTTTTTTATAAAGATGCAGCAAACCACAGATTTTATTCTTTACCTTATTTTCATTTCCTATAAAAATATCTCTGTGTCGATCTATTTCTCTATCTATCTATCTATCTATCATCTATCTATCTAAACACAAAGACCTTCTTCATCATTTTTATAGCTGCTACATAATATTCAGTTATATGACTGTATCCCAATTTATTTAATCAGCCCTTTCTTGATGCACATTTTGAGTGTTTCCAGTCTTCTACTATTGCAAATGATATTTCTGTGCCATTTCGCACATGTAAAACGTATTAAGATAAATTCCTAAAAATGGAAAGTAATTTGTAATTATGATAGATAATTGCAAATTGCCACCTATGGGAATTTTACCATTTTATGCTACCAATAGCAATGTATATGAGTATCTTTTTATTCATATCCTCTCCAACTTTGTGTGTTTTAACACTTTTTATGTTTGGCAATATCGTGAAAAATTATTTTAAGATATTTTTTAAATATTTTTTTTTATAAACAAGATTAAGCATTTTTCATGTTTGTGCATTAGATTCCCTTTCTAAAAAATATCAGTTTTTACTTGATTTCTCAGAACATTGATTATATTAAGAAAATGAGCCTGTGTGGTTGTATATGTGTGTGTACTATCACCACATGTATGTATATCTGAGAAAGAGGGACAGATATTGGGGGAGTTTATAGAGTTAAAATTTTCACTTTTCTCTTTTTCTATGGATTCTGCATTTTGCATCCTCCTTGAGAAGGTCTTTTACACTGAGATTATTAAAATGAGTTTCCCATGGTTTCTTCTAGCACTTTTATGTTTTCTTTTCCACTTTAACTTCATTGATTCATCAAGCATTTATTTTGGTGTGAGGTATGAGACTAGTTACTTTTGCATATTGATATTTCTATATAAAGTATAGAATAAGCTTATCTAATTGGGGGGAGGGGTGAACCCCATGACTCCTTTTATTGGAAAGAAGTTAAAATTCTGGATTGATTTAGTGGAAATTGATGTCTTTATAATTTAAATATTTTGATCAAGACATATGTCCCAGTTCCTTTTGGTATCTCCAAGTAATGGTTCAAAGTTTTATTCAAATAGATCTTCCAAATTTCAGATTATAGTTAATGTAGGTATTTCTTATTTTTGTTGCAATTTTATGAAGGAGGGTCTTTCTTTTTTTAGCCATTGCTGGTGATGATTTATACTCGTATATGGATATTATTGATTCTTTTAATTAATTTTGTAACAGCTACCTTCATATATTTCCTTCTCATTTTTCATACATTTTCAGTTGGTTCCTTTGGATTTTATAGGCAACCAATCATACTGCTCATTTTGCCTTCCCAACGTAGTCAGTACTAGCTAGCTTCTGAAATAAACACTAAATCTCAGTGAATTAACTAAATAAAATTTTATTTTACAATATAGTTCAATGCAGTGTGATGGGATCAGGTGGCTCTACTCAAGTGGTAATTCAGGGATACAGGCTTCTTCTGTCTTCTATTTCCATCATCTTAGGGCAGTTGCTGCCATTTTTTTTTTTTTTTTCTGTTTAGGGCCAGACAGTGAATATTTTAAGCTTTGCTGATTATACATCTCTATCTCAACTACTCAACCATTGTAGCTTGAAAGCAGCCACAGACAATACATGAAAAAATAAACATGGCTGTGCAATAACACCCAATTTATAACAGGAGTGGGGCAGGCAGATCTGGCCCATGAGCCACACAGTTTGCCAAACCCTGTTCTTGGGCCTCAGAATTCTACGCTGGCTTCTCTGTATCCAGCGGGCAGATGTGTGAAGAAAGCACCAGGATGACTTGGAATGTTTTTATTAGACAGACTTGGAATAATTAAGTACACCTCACTTCTCACGTTCTACTTTGTAGAACTCAATTATATGGCCTTACCTATTAGGACATGTAGCTTATAAATGTTACTCAAGAAAAGTAACGAAAAATAGATATGGTGATCATCCAGCTAGTTTCTGCTATACTTCTGATTGACAGCCTTTAGAGGAATTATTATTTATTTTGTATAGTGTCGTCATTACTAGAAAGTGAGACAATAGTGGTGATAGTGAAAATGCTTTTATTGTCCCTAATGTTAATGACTTGCTACAATTTGTCATTTATTTTGATTAGGTTTAAGACTAAGATGTATTTTATCATGTTATGGAAGAATTCATATTCTTTGTATTTATATTCTACAACAAATTTGCATTCCTATTGTTTATGGAAGAGTCTGTTTTGGTAAGTCCTATGAGCTAAGAATAGCTTTTATGTTTTTAAAGGATTGCGGAAATAAACAAAGAATGTGAAACAGACACTGTATGTGGCCTACAAAGCCTAAAATATTTGCTCTTTGATTCTGTTTTTTATTTTTTTTTTAAGTAAAGTTTACTGGGGTGATAATTGTTAGTAAAGTTACGTAAATTTCAGGTATACAATTCTGTAAAACCTCATCTATATATCACATTGTGTGTTCACCACCCAGAGTCAGTTCTCCTTCCATCACCATATATTTGACTTTACCCTCATCTACCACTCCCCACCCCCCTTACAAGTGTGTTGTCTCTTGCTCTAGAACAGTCCTACTCAAAGAGTAATCTAGAGACCAGTAGAATTAGCAACACCGAGAACTTCAACACTGTTAACATTCTGGGCCGGATAATCCTTTGTTGCGGGGACTGTTCCATGTGTTGTCCGATATTTCGCAGCATCTCTGGCCTCTTCCTACCAGAAGCCAGTAGCACCCTCCCACACAGTCGCTACAACAAAAAATACCTCCAAACATTAACAAATGTCTTCTGGTTGGCAGGAGCGCCACCTGTTCAGAACCGCTGATTGGAAACTTGTTTGAAATACAAATTTATGTCCTCATCCCAGACGTACTGAGTCAGCATCTCTGGAATTGGAGTCACTAGTCTGGGTCATAATAAGCTCTCCAGATGATTCTTATTTACACTAAAATGTGTGAACCTCCGCTGTGGAATAGTTTAAAGAATTTTGGAATCATCTGTTTCCTAAGACCTTGGTAGAATTATTTGTATAACCACGAGTTGCTATTTATAGGGTAGCGTTCTGACAGTATTATTTACATTTTCTAAATAAATTGAGTGGTTTAGATTTTTCTATCATTTCTGGTGACCTTTGATAAATTACATTATCTAGAATATGTATCACTTCATCCAAGTTTTAAAATGCATTTTCATAAAGTTGAGCTAAGTAATTTCTCATGAATCTTTTTTGTTACTTTATTTAATGGTTTATTTTGTTGCTGTTTCTAATAATATCTAATAGTTTTATATGATAGGGTTTTCCTATTTCAGTTATTTTAACTTGTATTTTTATTCCTCAGTTTGACTTTCCCCAGGCTTTTATGTTGGTCTTTTTCAAAGTTCTTTATATGTAATTGTTTATTTTAATTTTGTTAGCATAATATGAATATTTAAAGTAGAAATATTCTTCTAGACTCTGAAGGTATCTCCCATGAGTTTTGCAAGGTAATTATTTTAATACTGACATTTAGCGATATAGTCTAAAATTTTAGTTTTGATTTTATCTTTGACTCATGTTTTTGAAAGGAAAATTTGTTTTTAATTTCCGGTTTCTTGACTTTTTGTTTCTTTCTCATTTTCTTTTTAATTTCTAATTTTATTAAATGGTTATCAGAGAACACAATCAATGATTCTATTCGTTTGGAATATATTGAGGGTCTTGCGTAGTTGATCTTTTGTTTTTAGTAAATCTCTTGGGTTCAGCATATAGTTGGGTTTCACTTTGTTTTCCAATTTGTTAGTTTCTTTTATATATAATAGCTGAGTTTAGCTCATTTACAATATGTTGTTATGATTGATATCATAATTTTGTCATGTTCTTTTACATTATGCTTCCAGTTTGTACAAGATTTTAAAAAATATTTTGCTTTTTGGACTAGTGTTTCTTTTGTTTTGCATGTGTTTTTTCTAATAATATTTTTTTTTTTTTTTACTTTTACTCAAGGAGATACATCTAAACTAGAAATTTATGTAAAGTCCTTAGTTCTCTATATTTTATACAATTAGAAGAGGCAATGATTACATTAGCTTATTTCTCTCGCTACCCTTTCTTCTCCTCACCCAATTTGTTGACAATGCTGTATTTCTTACTGTATACCCATATGTTGTTAAATAAACTGAAACTTCTCCAACTGATCAGTTTTAAGTTATATATAATAGTTGTTTAGGTATATAAGAAAAGTAATTTAAATTTTTAAAAAATCTTCTCTCTTTCTTCTCTTACCCATTTTGTTAAATCATTATATTGTCAGGATATTTAACATTTATAAAAAAGTTCTGTAACCCTGATACCCACATATGTTTTAGTTAAATAGAGTCACTGTTCATTCTAATCATTTTCCTATAATTTTTCCATTCTTTCTGTTTGGCAAACATTATTACTTGTCACTTTGTCAAGATGAGCTCATAGCAATACTTCTTGGTTTTGCTTGTTCAGAAACATGGGTGGGTAATTATTGGATCATATTTTATGTACTTGACATCTTTGACATCATTTTTTTCTACAATTTTCTTATGTTGAATATTGTGGTCCATATAACTGGCATCAGACTGAAATTTAGCCACTTAAAAATGATTTGATCGTACTGGCCACCCAAAGAGTTTTTTCTTGATCTAATGAACACAATAATATACTAACTAGGATACATCTCACTGTGATATATATGGTGTGTCCTGATATATGGTGTGTCTTTTGTATCTGTATATTCATTTCCTCCTTTATTTTTGAAAATTTCCTTATAATTTGCATTTTAATATTTTGTGTATTCCTTTGTCTAATTTCCATAGCTAACACTTTATAAAAGCTTTCCAACTCTCTTTTTCAATTTTTTCTTTTATTTTTTGCAGTACACCTATGTCTTGCAATTTAGTCTGTCTAATTTTTTCCTCTGGTGTTTTTATTATTTTTCTTCCCCTCATTTTCTAAACTTTATCCACTCATAATTTAACTTTTTTGGTTTTTTCACCATCTGTTCTCTGATCTTTTAAGATCCATATGTCCATATAAATTTTGACTTATATTACTATTTAAAAGAATGAGAAAATACGTATTGGGAGACAATTAGCGGTTTTGGCCACATACCTTCTTTAGAGAAAAAATTTCTTGTCCTAAGCTATGTGTCACATAAATGGGAACATGTGTTGCCTGAAGAACTAATATTCTTTTATTGGTAAAAAAAAAATAGATATGTTTGGGACAGGAGGCATTTTCTTGCATTCTCTTGGTGCGAGGCCTAAAAACTCTGTCTCACTGGATTTTACATAGTGAGAGAACCTAAGGTAGGTTATCCAAGTCGTTAAAGAATGTAGAAAATGAAAACGTTTCTGTGGTCTTCCAGTATTTTTAAGCCTTTTGTATCACATAGGGGTTTAGGACTCAATTTTCTGTTAACAGGTATGCAGCCCAGCTGCCAAGTCTGCATTAATTAATAGCAAATTAATATCTAATAGCAATGTCCGATAAAATGCTTGCCTCTCCAAGCTCCATTTACCTTTGCAATTGCAATTACCTGTGTTATATAGTTCTTCACAGCATGAGGGTGTCATTTGCTGGTTTATAAATGTTTTAGAGTATCAGTAGATAAAATTAGATTTTGTTTTCCCTGGTGAGGTAACAGATGTTCTAAGATGCTAGTTACCCTAGTAACAGTATCATTTACTTAGAATATATTAGGCTCATTAAAAAGTTTTTTGTTTTGGTTTTGTTCCAGTGGATAGCATTTTTTTTTTTTAATATGTGTGTTTGGCTCAGGGGGAAATAATAATGAGAACACTGTTGTCTAGCACCTACTGTTTTCAGCTCCTGGTGAAACCTAGTTATTAAAGTGCTTAGTATATGCCTACGTGTAGTCTTCCCGCACTGCCCACGTGGAAATCTTGGCACCTCTCTTATTAACAGTTTATCTGAATGACTGTCTGTGTTTTCCTTTGCTTTTCTCACTGTTTGACATTTCTTTGGCTGCCTCTCTGAGTTTCTTTTTCTCTTGATATGTATCTTTTTGGTTATCTGTCAACCTAATTATAAATTACACACATGGGGATGACATATATTGGGTTCTATTGAAATGTTTAGAATGTTACCCAATAGAAATTATTTTGGATAAAATAGCTTGTAGTTTAGATTTTCCTTAACAAGTATTTTTTAAGTATTTTCTATTAGGATAGAACTGTGCTACCATGTATTTAAATTGGGCAATTATTTATAATTCTAGGCATCTGCAAGGTTCTAAAATATTAATGCAGTTGCTCCTTGAACTGGCCTCTCAATTTATTTTGCCTTATGTGAAATATACAATTTCTTGCCAGGAAGTTCCTCTAGCAAGTGATATTTATGAGCATTGGCTATCTTACCTTTTTACCTTATTCCATTTCTCATTCACTAAGATCCAGGAAATTAGAATGAAATTTTAGATTAAGGCCTTCGTTTTTATTCCCTTTTAATTAACAATTGTAAATCAACAGTTCAAAATCGATGCTCTTAGAATAGATGTAACCATTATGTGCTTTCTAAAATATTTTTGGGAGCCTATTTCTTCCCCTCTAAAGTTAAACTCTGAGTTGTAGATTTGCTCAGCAACTGAGTCTGGGCTCCTGTAAATCAACTTGATTTTCTTTTCTTGAGTGACTGTTTCTTTGATTTTTATCACAGACTAATCCTTAATTGTTTCCCCAGTTACATTCTACAGAGCACTGCCCTTTCTGAAGACAGTACTTACTGTTTTTACAATTTCTTCTGTTTAAATGACTTCACATTACACTTGAATGTAATTGTGCAACCAATATTTTGCATGTAGTAATTAGCAGTCTAACTAAGAAATGAAAAAAATTTCACAAATGGTTTGGTTCTCTTTCAGTTAATGAATGTTATATATTGATGTACTTAATATGAAATGGAGAAATAAAAAGATGCGTTGTCTCAGTATTAATAGTTTTGTTTCAAG
Organism: Rhinolophus ferrumequinum; assembly: GCF_004115265.2. Classification (NCBI taxonomy): domain Eukaryota; kingdom Metazoa; phylum Chordata; class Mammalia; order Chiroptera; family Rhinolophidae; genus Rhinolophus; species Rhinolophus ferrumequinum. The sequence goes on from NC_046288.1 coordinate 40,014,506, forward strand.
AATTTATGAGCTCTATATGCTAAATATTCTATAGAGTTACTCAGATTAATAATTTTGTTCTGCCTCTAATTATCACTGATATTCCTAAATTATTCCATTTTAAATTTCAGACTGGCTACAATTTACGATCATGATAATAATTAAACATAGGATTTCTCTAGCTCAGTTTTCTCTCATTTTTCAGGAACATTAGCATCTTCAAACATGTCCAAAGACTGGTGACTATTCTCAGAAGATGTCAACTGTGTACTTAATGAGGTATTTCTTTGGCTTCCAAATAGATTCTGTCAATTTCTTCCTCTCTTACATTCTTCTTTGCATCATCTCCTACATTTATTAGGTTGGTTCAAATGTAGTTCTAGTTTAAGAGGTTAAAAATAATTGCAAAAACTGCAATTACTTTTGCACCAACCTAATAATTCTTTTAGATACCCACAAAAGGCACTGTTGCCCATACATGCTTAAGCACAGTGTCACTGCTGATAATCCAGTGGTGTTAGACTTGACTTGTGTTCCTAAAATACTCCAATCCTCAGTGAAGCCACCACTAATGTCAGTTTCTTTAAATTTTACACTTTTTCATTACTGTCCGTCCAGTACCTCAGGCTTAAGTGCATGGGGCAAAGGACATTTTCAGTGTCTGACCCTTGAGATACTCAGAATTATTCTTACCCTTTGACTCCTGTCTAATTTCCTTGAAAAAAATATTCTTTTCTTCTATGATTCAAATAAATGTAACCCACACATCTAAGATCTAACCAAACATTCCTGAATCCTTAGACGAGCACACCTTCAGATCAGGTGGAGAGTCTCATCTGTACTTAGCTTGAAAATAGTATTTCAAAACATCTATGGTTGTCAGCTATTTATTTCTGCTAATAGATCATTATATAATTTTTTATTAAGTTTTATCATAGTTAGTACATGAAATGTAGTTCTTAATCATGAGTTTCTCCTTCCATTTCTACCCGTGTCAGTTGAAAGTTTTGTCGGGGAAAATGGAGAACCATAGAGACTTTACCTATAAAAAAAAAAAGCATGATGTCAAATCACAGTTAAGTCTTTCCCGATATTCAACAATAATTTTATTCATTTATTATTAGTTCTCTATCCATTTCTTCAAGTAATCTTCACCTGCTTTAATTTCCCAAGTCCATTTATCCGTTCTTCACTCTGGGCAGATGATTTTGCTGGTTTAGAAAGTATACTTTCTCCATAGGCTATGTAGACTGTTTTCTTTTCACTTATGTATCTCCCCGCATTTCCCTCTTTTTCATCCTCCTTTCTATGCTTAAGGAAGTAGCTTGGAAGACCTAGGTAACACTTTCATCCCTAATCGTTCGACTATCTCGTGCTGTAGTTTGTGAATGAAAACTTTCAGAGGTATTGATATTTCTTTAGCTTGTTGCACTTCTCTCCTTGCAACACCCTACCAGAATTCTCAGACTAAGGGCTTATTCTCGTTGCCTCCTTTATTTACAATCCACTTCCTCCTTATTTCACTGAGAACCACCTTCAAGAATTAATAATATAAACTTTATTCCCAAGATAATATCTCTAGTCTCAATCTTATACGGATGTTCTCATCCCACAGTCCTTTGACACTTGAATTTTCTATTATTATTCTGAATTCAAAGTGCCAAGCCAAACTCATCATATATCTTTCAGCTCTAAAAACCTTAGTTATTTAACCTCTGTGTGCTTCAGTTTCCTAATCTATAAAATGGGAATATCAATAGTAAATCTCATAGACTTGTTGTAAAAAAAATACATACATATATATATATATATATATATATATATATATATATATATATATATATATTCAACACTAGCCATCATTATTACTTCTTGACACAAAATTGCCAATTAAATTATGCTGTTCTTATTATCATCCACTGAAAATTCAGTGGAAAGGCTCAATTTCATTCCTCTATTGAAACTCTTTCCACAATCTGGAATTGTCAGTCCAAACCCAATTACCCTTGTGATGTTTGAATTTCTCCATCAAGTCTCTCCTGATAAATCCAAGATGAATCAATTCCTCCCTTTTCTTTTAATGTAATTTTTTTACGCTAGTTGTATATACTACTTTGACATGTATCTTCCGCCAAACCAAATTGTGGCTAGTGGCATTAATTTATACTCCTCTTGTCTTGCCCTCAGTGTTTTGCTATCTATGGACATGCTAAGCACTACGTAAATAATTTTTTGAGGGAAGGAATGAGTAAAACCTTTAAACGTCTCCCACAGTGTCACGTTTATGGACCCATAATGATTTCCAGCATAGGTAAATGTGTCAGCAATATTGAATCTGGAGTCAAGTGCAACTGGAAGAATGTACAAGCTACATTAATTAAATGCTTGGGTTGCATCGATAGCCAGTGTTACCTAGAAGTCGGTGTATTTTTTTCTTTGTTTGTTTCATCCTTGTTTGTGAATTAACGCATACTCATAATGTGGCTGAAACTGGAATGCGTTTCCCTGGATAGTATATAGATAACCATGATCATCGATAGATCAGATCCACTGTTAAATAAGCTGATCTCAGCTAAGGTTAGAGCCAGCGGTATAGTCCAAAGAGCTTTCACATCAATGTGCTGGTCTCTACAACCCCAAATTTTGGCAACAAGTAAGTGGGGGTATGGGTCATGAAAAGTAGAAGTTTTTAGGTTAATTGATATCGCACTTGATACTCATTAGGCTTCACTGATTTTTCCTTTTTAAACATATTTTGCCTTCTAAATATTCTTCAATAATAGGTTTTAATATCTATATATGTGTTGTCAATAACCACATATGGTAACCACTATCCACATATGACTATTGAGGACTTGAAATGTGACTAATCTGAATTGAGATGTGCAAAAAAACCACTTGATTTCAAAAACTTTGTATGAAAAACAAAGAATGTGAAGTATCTCAATATTTTCAACTCATATAATCCTGTTGAAGTGAGAATATTTTGGATCTATTGGAGTAAATAAAATGTATAATTAACATTAATTTCATTTTTTTCTGTTTTCTTTTATTGATGTTGCTACTAAATAATGTTAAATTACATATTTAGTTCACATCATATTTCTGTTGGACAGTACTGATCTAGATCAAAGACATATTTGACGTTCTTCTTTAAAATAGAAACAAACATGTATTAACCTAGAAGACTATTGCTAAGAATTAGGACTATGGTTTGCATTCCTAGCAGCCTTTATCCAAAAATCTACTCTCCCTTTGTCTCATCTCCTGAGCAGAAGCTTCTTCTGCACTACACGCTCTCTCCTTCACACTGCACTGTTGGCCTACTGTGTATCCTTAGTCACCAGCACCGGGCAGGCCGGGAATGCAGCCCAGCTTTGTAAGAACACATTGCATCTCCACCCTTTCTCACCAGTCACAATGGGCTTACACGTTCATAACTCTACCTTAACGTTCATTGAAGAACTGCAGTAGTTAGTTAGCTAGAGAAATCATTTTGTGTTCTTCTTGGGGACTTTGCTATAGATCCAAAATACCACATTGAATGATACTTACTAGACTCGTACATGTAACGTGATACGACTTCTTCTGAGTGAGATTCTGCTTGACTTAGTGGTTTTAGTTCAGCTGTTCTAACGAATTTAGAGAAGAGCCTGTTGCAATTTAATATTCTTCTTTCTTAACACCTTTTGGCACCACTTGGCAAAGTAAGGGACGCATTTTTTAACTGACATGTGCCGTTTTCAAAACCCTCTAATGCTCATGGGTAAAGAAATTCTATAAGTGATAGCAGCTTATTTTAAACCTGAAGAAAACTCCATGACCATGAATTTAACAAAAGAGGACACTGTGTTTTTGCTCTTTTCTTTCCCTCCTCGTATTGATAGCAATTTTAATTTCATTTGTGTGTGTGTGTGTGTGTGTGTGCACATGAGTGCATGTGTGCTCTCCCACAATGTGTGGGACACCTTGTCAATCTGTATCAGTGAGAACAAGGAGTCTCTAGAAGATTATTTTTTAACTTAAATTACAATTTGCATTTAATTACTAGAGTATACTATGATGGGCAGATAGGGGATATCCTCTGAATAATTTTCCTTAGAATAATTTTAGATAATTGTTTCTAATATATATCTAATGAAATGGCAATCTATTTTATGACTCAATATTTTACATTTCTATTCTTGTTGTAGTTATTTCTCAACTTGTCCCAGAGCCACCCAGAAGAGGGTGATACAGTGCACGCAACTGAGAATCAGACATGACCACTGTTACCTTTAATCACAGGCTTGGATGCCACCTGTTTCTCACTAAGAAGCTTTAGGACAGCTTGACTACCAGTGATTCAGTACTATTCTCGATTTCAGTAAATTCAAGACTCTCAATGAATTTTAAGAGTCTATGTTTATATGAATAGTGTTATCTTGTGTATTACATTGGGGAAAAAAAATCATCCAGAGGATATAGAAGCAAAGGTACCTGACCTAAATATCAGACAAAAGCAGGAAGGAGAAGAGGGTTCGGAGAAGAATAGGATTCTTTGTACCTTGTCCAGTTTTCAATAAACTGAAATAGATCATGAACTCTCAAAGTTGGTCCCAAGATATTTACATAGTTTAATTTGTTATTGAATGGAAAGAGTTCATCCACCTTGTGCTAGCAGAGCCTGACACTAAACATCAGGAATTACAGTGGAGAAATATTTTATTTTGAATGGTGCCACCCAGGAGAATGGGAAGCTAATGCTGGAAAGATCAAACTCCCCCTTGCATATTTTTCAGGGTACGGGGGAACAGGTATGTAGGAGCACTGGCATGGAACATTTTCACTGGAGGACTTTGGAGTAAGGGGTGTCAGCACCACGTCTTCCAGGACAATGAACCCTTTGCCGCTGAAAGGGTTCCCTTGTTCAAGTTCTGGTCTTGTGTCCTGATCCCTTGGTTGGGGCAGGGAGGGGCCAGGAAGTGGGGCAAGATTTTGGTTCAAAGTTTTCAGTTGCAGCTGGAGGTCAAAGGTCTCTCCAATGAACATGCTTCTGCTGCATGACATGTGGTTTTGTTCTGTTTTCTCTGAAAAGCAACTCAGTGTCTTGTTAAACAGGATTGGACCATTTTGAGCTGGTTCTGTGGTTACAGTTCAGAAAAATAATTGTACCTGTTTCTTTGAATCAATGAAAAATTGTTAACTTTAAAAAGACTTTCCGTGATATCCTTTTTTACTGTAAAAAGAATTCTTCATTTAAAAACAAGTCATGTAAAATTCTGTATCTATTTATTGGTATAAATAATTTCCAAAAAAGGAAATATCAGCCACTGTTTTCATTAAGCAGTTGTAAAACTATGAAAGATTTACCAGGATTCATACAGATTTTAGTGCAGCTGTGTATCAGCATCAATGTCAAAAGGAAGACTGGACCAATATGTTATGGAGAGAGGCTTTAAAAAGTGAAATATTACCCAGTTTGTTTATTACTGAGAAAATGGAAAATAGGAAGTAAAGCAATCCCTATGTATTAAGCATGTCTGTTTGTCTTCTGTTTTGTGATACTTTGACATAGGGGGCCTTGCTGATCCTTTAGAGACTGGACAAGGTAATCCCTCACTGGATTAGCCAGTTTCCCATATTAGTAAAACGACTTGACATAAAGCTTCCTTTCCAAATGCAAACAAACCAATTCAGAACCCACACCTCCAACCACTTCCTCTATCAGACTCTTAACTCTCCTACATCCCAGACCACTGTCCACTTGCCCTCACCCCGCTACAGCCAGGTACCAAACAATTACTGACATCCTTTATACCCACAGCCCACTGAAATTATTCAAGCTTGCTAATCCTAAACCTGTTTATCCTGCTTTTCCCCTTCCTTTGCCCTCAAACGACAATAAAGGCTTTTGCCCACATTTCTCCCTTGCTACTCCCATCCCACTCCTTTTGAGTTCTGACCAACCCTGGTGTGTTCCTACTTGTTCCTGATCCCCACCCTCCATGGCACGGCGTGGAATGGTATGATGTGCCCTCTTCTTGGGATCAATGACAGGTGTCTCTTGACCTGTTAACCTTGTCATACTTAAATAAAAATAAAACCTATATTTTAAAACACCCTATCTGAAGGTTTTAATGTTCATTGTCAGAATTTTCATGGTATACTTTTATGTTTATTGAACAAACATTTAATGAGCCTCTGCTAAAGCTAAGACTATCCTAAGTTTCATACTGCTTCTCAAGATCAGTAAGACAGTCCTTGCCCTCAAGACTTTCTAATCTAATTGTGACTAATTCTTTCTTCAACTAAATAAAAGACTAATGATTCTTTAAAATGTAATTGTCACCTCTTTTTATATGCACTACCTCTTTAAATGCATTTATCTCTTTGCGTTTGCATAAGTATAATCAAGATTAGATTATCAGGCACAAACAAAGGGCCTTAGAGTAGAGTATATCAATTAAGGATTAATTAAAAAATATTTATATTTGAATCACAGACAGTTTTGCTTCTATAATTGAGTACAAGGTAAATCAAGAATGTAGCATTCAAGCATAATAGGAAAGTCATTGCAAACTCAGAAGAAACTGAGTAAGTTCCTAGTTTATCTCCCTTGTTCATGGGGAATCTTACCTTTTGCAGACGAATGCCAAAGATGAGCCATTTTAACTTTATAGTCTGCATTAATTTCTGGGTACTTTGTTATGAGTACCACACAGACTGTGTGCCTTAAACAACAGAAATGTATTTTTTCACTGTTCTGAAGCCTAGATCCAAGATCAAGGTATGAACAGAATTGGTTCCTTCTGAAGTTTGTGAGCGGGGGTCTATTCCCTGTCCTTGTCCTTGGTCTGTAGATGGCCATCTTGTCCCTCTGTCTTCACACGGTCTTCCCTCTGTACCGTGTGTGTCTGTGTCCAAATGTTCTCTTCTTATAAGGGTAGCTGTCATATTGGCTTAGGGCCCAATCTAATGATGTTTGTCTTACCCTCTGCGAAGATCTTATGCCTAATTGCAGTCATGTTCTGAAGTACTGGGGCTTAGGGCTTCAACATGAATTTTTCGGGGGGTTGGGTGGACACAGTTCATCCCATAACATATTGCATACCTAGTTGTTGAGCTAAAAGTAAGAAGTGAACCTGAGTTTTTACTTATTTTTTTATTTCTGGTACATTCCAGAATGCATTACAACAGAATTAAAAAGAAAAATCAGCATTTTAGCAAACTATAGCTGATAATGCCAATTTGTTTTTCTTCTTTTCCTTTTCTTTTTCTGTTCATTTTTTTGAAGGTGATGTTATTGTCATTAAGCAGAGTGATAGTGTCGATAGTATTTGTGAGTAAAGGAAGCTTGCATGCATGTTGACACACTTCTTAAAGTCCCACTTAAATTCTGCTTAATTAACAACCCAGCCCTCAGTGAGTGCTCCTTCCTTAACCAGCTATAACAGTTTTAGTCGGAATCAGACTTTTGTTTCTCCAACTATATAGTTAAGTTCCACTTAAGATAAAACTGTGTCTTGCATATACATATTTTTATTCATCAATTGAACAGTAAACAATTCTTGAACACTTGATATTGATCAGAAACTATCAAGCCTGCAGAATATCAAGATTAATAAGGTATGACCTCTTCCTCCATGGGCCCCAAAACTGACAAGGAGAAATATAAATGAAATTAATAATTAGAATAATTAGAATTCATTTACTATTTAATACTAGAATCCAGCTTTCCTCACTTCCACCTGTTGCTATTCCACTAATGGTCCACGTGACTAGTACTCCCATGAGGCTAAACCCGTTGCTCCATTTTCATTCCTCCTCTTACTAGAAGTATGAGCAGAATTTGACACAATTGATCAATTTTTTTCACTTGGCATTCAGGTCACACAATCTCTTGGTTTTCCTCGATCTCACTGTTCAGTTCTCAGTCTCTTTTGCTAATTCTGCTTTTATCCTCACTTGACCACTTAGCTACATAGTGTTTGAGGGCCTTGCACATCAGTCTTTGGTTACTCTTCTGTTCTCTCTTTATTCCCTCTATTGTGATCCAGGCTCATGGTTTTAATCATATACATATATGATTATGCTGATGACTCCCAAATACAATTTTCCAATCTATTCCATAATGCTGGACTTCCAGACTTATTTATTCAACTGTTTCCAACAGTCTACTTAATTACTAATAGATTATCTCAAACTTAACATGTCCCAAATTGAACTACTGCTCTTACCCTTAAACTTGCTTCATCTATAGACTTCTCCATTTTTGTTAATGGCAGTTCCATCCTTCATAGTCATTTGGACCAAAAAATTTGGAGGTATGCTTGGCTATTCTCATTCTTTCATATGTCACATCCAATCCATTATAACAAAAACAACAACAAAAAAAACAAACAAAAAAAAACTTGTGGGCTCCACCTTTGAAATATATTCACTTTTTACACCTCTGCTGCTGCTGTCATGGTCTGAACAACCATCATTTCTTACCCGAATTTCTCCAACCACCCCTCACTCATCCCCCTGTTTCTGTTCTTATCTGACTATAGCCTATTTTCTCTGTAATAGCCAGAGCGATTCTTCTAAAACTTAGTAAGTCAGATCATGTGACTCCTTTGCTTTGAATCTTGCAATGTTTCCTGTGGTACATAGAACAGAAGTCAGGGTCATTGCAGTGGCCTTCAAGACTTTCACCATCTTGTCCCCATGTGTTTCTCTGAGTGTATCCCCCACTTCTCTTTTTCTTGATCACTCTCACCAGCCTAGGATCAAAACCCCAGTCTCAATCACACCTGTGGCCTTTGTAGTAGCTCTTCCCTCTCCTTCTCCCAGATAGCTCCATGGTTAACTCTTCCCTGTAGTAAGTTTTTCCTCAAATGTCTCTTTACCAAGGAAGTTTATGTGGACCACACTACTCTCCCCACACTTAACATGGTTCTACTTTTTCTTGTTTTCTTTGTCCACAGTATTTATCAACTTATAATATACTATGAAAATACTTTTATTATGTTTATTCTTTATTGTCTATTTCTCACAAAAGAGCACAAGTTTATGAGAGCAGAGATCTTTGTTTTATTCTCTGGAAGTAAGCGTGGTCAATAGTAGGCTCTCAGTAAATATTTGTTGAAGGAATGGACAAGTGAATGAATTAACCAATGTGAACTCACATTGTTATTTGTTATATGCAAATTGTCACTGATAGCTGTGGATGTGAGTCTTCCAAGTAAGTATAAGGAAGGTTAGTTTGAAGGCTGCTTCAATGATGTTATTAAGTATTGTAGATTGGAAGTTAGTCTGAGTCAAAGATGGTACCTGTTGCCTTCACTCTTGGTACAGTCCATGAGGAGAAAGGTACCTATTTGTAAAGTACAATAGTGTATATTGATTGAGAGAAAAGGCTCTGGAGCCATCATTCCTGGGTCTAAAACATCTCAAAGTCTTTTTAGGTATATGAAGGGCAAATGACTTAAATTTGTTGTATCAGTTTCCTCTTCTATAAAGTGGGGAAGCTAAGAGCACTTACCTGGTAGATTGCTATATAGATTAAATGAGTAAGAGCTTAGAACAGAGCTTGACACAGAGAGACCACTTGATAATCATCAGATACTGGTATAATTATTACCTTGAGGTAGCTTTGTTTAATAAAAAGAATATCACATTAGATTTAAGACTGAGATCTGAGTCTGACTTCATCACTAACTAATCCCATGGGATTAAGACGTTTAATTATTCTACCTCTATTTGAAAACAAAAGAGTAATACCAGATTACACCTGAGACCTCTTCTGGTTCTAAAACCCTGTCATTCTCTGATGATGATGATGATGGCATATTTTCTTAAAGTTATTTATCAAATGCACAACTCATTTGTGTACCAAATATATTCTCTAGATAAATTAATGATGACTAAACTGATATAATTTATTCTTATGTTAATTCTTCTTTGATATTAAAATAGTTGGGATTATAAGGATAATATGGGGCTTCAAGAAATACTAATGGATGATGACACATGTATATGCATCTCACAGATACATAATGTAAGCTTTTGAATAATATAGAGGCACGTACTCTTTTGTAGTTAACTTTTCTTGGAAGGGATATCATAGGCCTGTGTGCAGCTTTCATTTTAGTTTATAGACAATTATATATGGATTTTGCAAGATCTAGCAAAATCTCGTTAAATTGTCACAGTTTAGTTTGATAAATAGGAAGTCATGTATTTCCAAACTATCGACGACGGCAAGAGGGAAGAATAACTCATTTCCCACACTTTCTGTGATGATCAGTCTTCTAATGATGACCATAAAAGTGCTTTGTCCCTTTAAAAAGACGATCATTAGGAATAGAAAAATAGCCTAGACAATAAAATTACAGTGTAGCAGATTTCTTGGATAAATTTTGGTTATGATCAGTGGATATCTACTTATTTTTATATCCTGGTGTTTGTTTCCTTTCAATTTGTAGCTTAAGATAAAAATTCCAGATAGTATAATAACAAAGAGTAAGTCCATCATTTCAAACAAATGCCTAGTCAAATTTTCCATTTAACAATTAGGTTGAGATAAAGTCAGGAAAGAGGAATTTTAACTGGAATTATGAATTGTGAAGAAATTACAGAATAGTAAGGTTAGAGTGAGAGGTTTACATTTGAAAGATGCTTCTCTAGTAAATGAAGTGGGGAAGCAGGCAGTCTAGTTAGTCCAAGAATCCAAGGTTGGGTGTGCAGTATGAAAAAAAATGACTGTGAAATTGGATTTAGTTTTTTTCATTAGCATTTTATGAGGTGTGTTTACTTTGCATAATGCTACCTAACTACTGAGATACATTTGTGAAAACAAATGTGACCGAGTTATAGCAAAATAGCATATTAAGCAAAATTATCCAAAATTCTCTTGCTCTCCTTTTTGGTGCCCTTCAGCTGAGTTTGGTGCCTATCACTCTCACTGCCCTGAGACATTCAGCTGTGGTGACTTACCACCATGGAGTTAAAGCGAAGTCCAAACTCTACCTTTCGTTTCACAAGTGACGTTAGATCATTTATTTAAATACTTGTTACTTTATTATTTTCACATATAAAATTAATAGGAAATAGTACTTACCTCAAAGAATAAAATACAAAGTGGATGTAAAAATAAGTTTTAGTCATAGCGACTATATAAAAGTTGATGCACGGGGGTGGGGGTAGGCTGCCCACCATGGCAGTGGTGGTGGTACAACAGCGGTGCACTGAATACTCAGATATCAAATGTCAGTGATCTTTGCTCACATGTCACCTTCTCAGTGAACCTTATCAGACCAAACTTTAAAAAATGGTGATCATCTCCCTGCAACCCACTCTATTTTTGCTTTATTTTTGTTTATGGAACTTATCACCATCTGTTACACCATATATATTACTTATTTCCTCTCTTTTTTACCCAACTAGAATGTAAGCTCTACAAGGGAAGGGATTTTCTTCTACTTTGTTCACTGGTATATCACTAATACTTAGAAAAATGCCTGTCATTTTTTGAATAGTTTTGGTTGAATGAGTGCGTAAATGACCCTGGGTACATGAGCTAATGTAGTCAGCTAAGTATGCTTCATGCTGTCTTGTTCATATCCATCCTTGGCAATAGGTATGCATTTACAAATTATCCCCAGAAACAAAAACTTAACCTAGTTATGCTAAAAGTGGAAACTCCTGCCCCCATTCCATGTTGAAGGAGTGGTAGATAAAGTTTCGTCAATTGTGTCTTACAGAGGTCCTGCTGAGAAGTTCTGAGATGAGGTGGCTTTCCCTCTGCTACTCTGACATCTTACTATATAGTGCATATTATTCTTGGATATTAAATTATACTTATAAAATTAGGGTAACATATTTTGCACTGAGTTTGAGGTACATGGGCACATTGGTTACTTAAAACCAATTTAGGAGGAAATTAAAAGATTCATAAAAATAAAGAGAATGGCAGTGAGTGTTCTTTAAGAACGCAGATGACAAGAATATTTAAATATATATTATATATTGGGATTTTGCAAATAGATACACTTGATTCACCCCACTCAACACCGGTGACAGAACAGAACAACTTTAAAGCAAAGATGTAATATTGCCTGTTACTATCATAAATCCTAAAACCAAATATGTTATCCAAGTAAAAATTAATATGTGTGTCTTCTGAGATTTTAATAGGGAGATTTTCCATCAGGATATAGCTTTTCATTTATGAACAGAAAGTTTAAAAAAATTGTATCTCAGCTTGTAAAATTCCTGCTGGTTTGACATATTTCAATTATTTCCAGATAATTAGGTTTGTTTTTCTTTCTGGAAATGTAGTCACCCTTGCCTCCTGGAACTTAATTATTGTCTTTGGGAGCTTCTCAACGTCTGCCACTCAATTTCTCTGTGTAACGCATGTTGGTATTTTAGCAGGCTATATTGCAGTGAAAAAAATTAATGACCAATGTTCATATTACATATTTTAAAAGTATTCTACATTTATTTGTTATTCAATGATGAAATAAAGAGTGATTCAATTATTCAGACTTATTACTTTGTGATACCTTTGGTGAAATGTTACTTAAACAAAGTTATAGTGATAGTACTCCACGTAAGGAAATAGAATTACTGATTAGGAATCGTTGTAGCATCTTATTTTCCCACAATATTACTTTAGTGACTCAGCCTATGAAATGGGATATAATTCAGACATGAAATTCTATTTATTAAAGAAATCCATAAGTTGATCCAGCAGTAGAATACAAGTTAGGGTTTTCAAGATCATTAATATTAGCATTCCATTTTTATGTGTTTCTGTGCGTACAATTTTTATCAAGGCAAACACTTTTTTAAACCACGGCAAAAATTCCCATATCTGCAGAAGTATTTCATGAGAATGAAAATGAAGAAGGAAATATTTTAAGCTATAAATAAGAACCTCCTGAGCCATTCTAGCATCAATTCTTATAGACATAAGGAATAACTCTCCTTTCCTCCAGCTAAATATATAATGCAAGTTAAAGAGAAGATGCACCACTGTTTGAGGGACGTAGAAACTATAGATTTTTGAATGGCCAGTGGGGGTGTCATATTTGGTATGCTTTTATTACAGAGTACGTACTAATTGAATTGAAGATATAGAAAATTAGCTATAGTTTTATAAGATAGCCTCTCTCTCTCTCTCTCTCTCTCTCTCTCTCTCTCTCTCTCTCTCTCTCATTTACTGGCACAAAAGAGTAACAATTAAAAACATTTATTCTTAAAATATTTCTTACATTTTGGATATTTTTTATTAATAACATATAATTTTATTTGACAACTGTTTTTAGGCCTATGTAGGTATGTGAACATTCTTTGCTACAACACAGTATTCAGATGAGGTTACTTACAGTCAGATTGCAAGAGCTATCTGTGTTCAGGGGCATAGGGTGATAAATACCCTCATAATTAGGTAACTGTTTTCTGTGAATACTCTTGTATCTGATGGACATCTTACGAGGTTTATTACTCAATCATATTATTTTAGAATTGTTATTGAGTAATGTCCTTTGGGGACTTGCTACAGCAAAATAATTTTTTTATGAAATCAACAGGATATTTTTATTCATCTTTATTTTAATAACTTATTCAGCCTAATAACAGTCAGAGGAAATTCTGAAGTATAACTCTCAATCATAGACATTGACCCTTTAAAATGAAAATAGAATAAGTGTACTGTACACTTGAAGAAAAGATTTGAAGTTTTTATCAGAATAAAATAAAGCAGCTGATTAGAAATCATCTTTTATTGGGTTGCTTCCCAATAGAATAAATATGCTGTTTCCTTAACTCCTGGATAAATTCAAGTTGCAAATTGCAGTTTAGAATTTGACTATAGATATTGCAACCTGCATGGACACTTATAATCCTATATTCTTGGGTCAAAGCATATTTTTTGAGTCATTTACTTGTTGTAGGAGAAGGTAGAAACCATAAACACCAAATTGCTTAATATTCTTTAGAGGCAATTTTGAAATGTATTAACAAACACTGGGTGTTATAAAATGAGAACAAGAAACAATTTGTGCAACCACTGAATTTGAAATTATAATTAAGAAATTTAAATGACATTTTAAGAAAGTGAGAATTTTCAATTTTGTCTGAAATGTTTGGCATAAAAATACTTCAACACATAAAATTGCAAAAAGATAAACAATATTGTAGAAAGAATTACTTTAGCTCATGTGAATGATTTAACATAGCTTATTTTTAAGAAATCAGCTGTTTTTTAAATGCAGGCACAATAATGATGGCCTATGGCCATATTTTGTCATAGCTATCATGTGAGTTTCACACACTAATGGACTAATGGCCTAGCTAATGATGCTATTGTGTAACAAACCTTGCTCCTTTCATAGTTCATGAAAACTTATTCTTGGCCAAAATATAGGTTGGTCAAAAAGTTTACAGCCACTCATATTAAATAATGCAAAATAGGGTAAAAATTAAGAAGGCTATAAATAATATAAATCTAACATTTCAATAGTGTTGTTGGAACAATTTTCTTTTGAGTAAAACAAGGAAAGAATTTTGTCTTGTTTTTATTTTATTCTGTTTTTAGACATACATATTCCTGGATTTTTTTTTTTTTCTCCTTAACCTTTTCATTTTTTTCTGGGCTATGGCTCAATTTCTCCACCTTTCCAAGCCTCAATTTATGAAAATGTACAATTGAGAGAAGAATTTCTTGTAACCCACTTATGGTTGTATTTTAATAAAGTGCTATCGAGAACACTAAAACCTTTGGAGGAAAGGTAATGCATCCCAAGTGGTCAACCTTGTTCTTCCTTTTGAGTTCCATAGATTCAAGATTTAGATTTCTCCAAGTGAAGTAGAAATATCTCCTTTCTCCTTTAACCCTTCCTTCTCAGAACTTGTGTGCTGAAATTAACAGTGAATCTTTAATAGTTAGCCAGCAATGAAACCTTTAATAGGTCTTTAAAGAAATCTGGGAGAGAAAATGATCAAAACAGAGTAATCTTTAGAACCCTTTATGTCAGCCTGCTCTCCCACAGGGACAGCGTATTAAGTAAAATAATGACTTTATCCTCAGGGCACCTTTAAAAGGGAATAATATTCTCATTTAGTTGGCAAAGTACAACTACTTCAGGGGTCGATGATAACTACAAAATAGAAATTTTACAAAATGTCACAGCTCCAGTTACCCATTTATAATCACATTCTTGCTGGCCAACTTGTCAAGTTTTTTTTATTTTTTATTTTTTTCACTGACAAAAGAAGGAACAAACTCTTCCTCTCTACTACCCTTGTAGAAAGTGTTTCTAGAATACATTTTCAATAATTAAAACAGCTCAATTCATCACTATTGGGACTCTGGGATCTACTATCCTTTTTTTTTTTTTATCTCAGTAAGCAAAGAAAAATTATCCAGGTTAAAGGAACATACAGTTGTTTCTTTGAAATTTATTGCCTAAGACTCTAAGACAAAGTTCAGCACTCATAGGGCTCTTGCCTTAGAAACCAATTAAGAGAGCTTTGCAGAAAGATTTTTTAACCTTTTGCTAGAAAATCGCTCTAGTGAAAGTTGCTGTTATCAACCTATTGTTTGTGGGACACAGCAGAAACATTTTTATAGACATTGTCAGAACCCCGAGTTATTATAGTAAAACGCCACTCTACATGGAAAAGTATATCATTGTGTGAGACTGAATTTGGTTCAGTGCCATAACATCTAGACTAATTTTCCCAGAACCATCTTCATAGTGATATTAGCATGTTCACACATAGTTGAGTGATAAATACGGGCCATGGGGAATCTTTAAAGCCATTTTTTTCTACGTGGTTGGCTGAGTCCTAGAGCATCTTTTAACAGCCTCTCTGAATGTGGTTTTGACAAACACACATGGGAAAGACAGGATCACCCTACCAGTGAGGTAAGCAGAGAAATTCAAATCTGCCAGCCTTTCATATTCAATGGTCACAAAGGGAAATTAAGAATAAAACTAATTGAAAATAAATGCATACCCTCATAAACAAACTACTTGAAAAATTAAAGTGTTCTCAAGTGCTTCCAACATTCAAGACATCGAAGATATTTTCTGACTGTTTTGATTGAGAAAAAGAATTAACAAGAGAAGAATGATCCCTGGGCAGATAAGTATTAATGTAATAGCATTGCTGTCAGGTCGTCCAAGACAAGAAATGGGAAAAGGCTTCTTAGAAGAAAATGAATTTGTATTTTCTCAAATCATACGATGAATTATTTGGCAACATCAAGCATGATAGCTGAGGTTTAAAATGGATATAGTTGAGGTTTAAAATTGATGTAAGTTGAATGAAGTAATGAAGACATTTGCAGCTCTATCGTATGTTAAAAATATTAAGATTCAATTTTGACTAAATGGTTTTTGCTAAAGATTTGTTTAGTTCTAACTGACAAGCATAATAAAATTTGGAAAAAAATTTCCTTGGACTTCTGTAAGTGTGAGGGCAATAATTGATTTCACTTTGTCAAATTCAGGAACACTAAGAGTTGTTCTGAGACTTCAAAATAGTTTCAAAAATTTGAAAACACTGATCACAAACAAACTATTTACATTTTAATTTTTCAAACTGAATAATCAATGTAAATAAATGGTTTTGAAAGTCCCCAAAAGTCCCCTTGAGAGTCTCCAATATTAACTCTAGAGAAGCCATTCATTCAATACGTTTTGATTGAGAGCATCTCAATAATGTGCCAGGAAGTGTTGCTCTTGGCCCTGAAGATAAATTAGTGAAAATAGTAGACAGAAAATGAGATCATCAGGGAGTATAAAACCTAGTGGGAAGAACCAGACAATGAACAAAATAACTAAGTAAATGATACAGTAATATGATAAGTATTTTGAAGAAAAATATACAAGGGAAAGGCATAGAAAACGGGGTGGAGTGATGAGCCATTTTAAATCCAGTTGTCAGGGATGGCGACACGGTGGGGTGATATTCGAGCAAAGACTTGAGGGAATGAGCCTGCCAGGCAGAGGAAACAGCAGGTACAAAGGCCCTGAGGCAGGATCCTACCTGAAGTGTACCAGGAAGAGTAAGGAGGCCTGTGTGATTGGACTAGAATGAGATGACATCAGAAAAGCCATTTTAAGAACTTTGGCTTTTACTTTTTGTGAGGTAGAAACCCATTGAAAGATTTTGTGCAGAGAACTTTATAAGCTTTTAATGGTATCTGTCTTTCTGGCTGGTTTGTTGGGAGTAGAATGTATGCAGCCAAGCATGGAAACAAGGAGACAGGTTAGAAGGCTCTTGGAGTCATCCAGGATTTGAATGATGGCAGCTTGGATCAAGGTGGGAGCAGTGGAAGTGTGAGAAGTGCTGTATTTTCAGTGTGTTTTGAAGCATAGCCAATAGGATTTGCTAAGAGATTTATGTAGGATGTAAGATAGAGCCAAACCAATCATAATTCTAAGGCAGTGTTTCTCAACTCGGGATGATTTTGATCCCCAGGGAACATTTGACAATGTCTGGAGATGTACTGTGTGGTCATAGCTGGGCGGAGAGGTGCCATATATGTCTAATAGACAGAGGCCAGAGATATTGCTAAACATCCTATGTTGCACAGGACAGCTCTCTCCAACAAATAATTATCTAGCACCAAATATCAACAATGCTAAAGTGGAGAAACACCGGACTAAGGTTTTTTTGGCCTGAGCAACTGGAAGGATGGAGTTGACAGTAACAGAATGAGGAGTCTACGTGGAGTAAGTTGAAGAAGTGCAATCAGGAATTCTCTCTCTTTGAGGTGCCTATTAGATTTTCTAGGGACTGATTTCAAATATTACAATGTTATAAAGTAAAAATGAGATTAAAGTTTACCCATTTAAAAATTATTTTTAAAAGTTTCCTTTAGCAATTAAATTCCTGTGGAATAGAAATAGTGTCTCAGCAGGGCTTCACATAAGTTCCAATATTTCAGATGTATGAGAAAATCATGAATATAGGGGCCATATTAATTTTCTCTCTGCCAGTTCTATTATACTTACCTGAAATGATTTAATTCTAGTCTTAAAAAATTCTGTCTTGTTATTTTGATAAACACATTTTGTAGCTTACGTAAGGCAAGGGTTATCATTAATATGTTTCCTACTACATGATAGTTCTTTTATTACCTCACTCAGTGTGTTTTATGAAGAGAAAATTTTCATGCTAGAAGGACTGTGAAGAAAGAGATTATGTTAGCGATCTTTCCCCTTGACGTTCTTTGCCTGTTTAGGACCCAAGGGTAGTACCACACACTTCTCTGAGCAGCATTTCTGAAAGCTTAGGAGATGTCCTTTTGAGGTCATCCCAAAAATAATTGTTTTTTTTGCACCTATTTGTCCTTCAGAATAGCTTCGTTTTTTAAGTCCAGAATGCTTGCAGCTGAACAGCAGCTTACAAGGGCAGTATGACTCATTTTTGGGGGAAGCCGTCCATATTAGTTCTCAGCCAAACTTAGTGGGTTATGTGGAAAAATGGAATGTGCTTAAGCTAAGATTTTAAAGTCTTCTTAACTTTGCAGTTAAGAAATATTGAATTTCTTAATTAACTTCTAAGTTGTAATTGTCCCTTCAATCTCTCCCTACCTGCATTCCTTTCTCTATGGGCAGAAGCCAATCATTAAATAACTTAGAGGTACCCATCAGCCTGAAGCTAGAAAAATATAGGTGCTAGTGAGTTAATTAATTCTCACACTTTAGTTAATGCTGCTCAATACTTCCCTGTTTTTTTTTTTTAACAAAATGTCAATTTGTCCCTTGAAATATTTTGTTAAATTCGCTTTAAAATGCATCTTCCGTGTAAATATCACAAAACAACCAGAATAATGAATTCACAGCCACTGGTTTCAATAACCCAAATACCAGGACTATAAGTTGTGAAATGGTGAGACTTATCAAAGCGAAGGACATTTGGATGAATTAATTTCAAAGAAAATCTGTACATGGGGCTTCTTTAGAAAGCTGTTAATAGATATACTTTTCTGTGTTATTTTTAGAATTTCAATTTCTGGTTCATTTGGTATTTTGAGAGTTTCAGTTCATCTTATACCACTTTTATTAAGAATTCACAAATAGAAAGTCCTAGATGAATACTATTATGCAGATGACTTCTATTTTTTTTTTTTTTTTTTAGTTTTTTACTAAGATATCTAAATTCAGATAATTGATCAGAAACTACAAGAATGATTGATGAGTGTCGCAAGCCTAGAATAGTCGTAAGGAAAATGCATGGATTTTGCTGTAAACCTGTTTTTTGATAATATTAATGTGTAGGTACATCTTTCTGGAATTGAACATCAGAAATACAAAATACAGATGGTTACTGGTTAATAACCAGCAAAGAAGGAAAGTAATACAGTTAACTAAATTTAAGTAATGGGGGAATTAATCTTTCTAGAGAACAGGGAAGGATCAAGGCAACCCAATTTCTAGCTCTTCTTATCTGTTGGTCGAAAGGAAATAGCTCTAATCTATTACAGTTTGCTTATTAAATTATCATATGGTCCTCCTTTATTTTATTACTCTAGACTTTAAAATTTTCAGAAACTACAAGGTACATGAAAGTTTGACTGAATTTATCAAGTATACAGGTTCTGCCTAACTTTGGCATTTATTTTCTGTTCTTCCCCTAACATTCATCTTTCTGAATTCTTATCAGTAAGCAGTTAATATTTGTGTTTTTCTATATACCGTGTCCTTAAGAATAAAAGGTTACCATAAAAGACGAAAATCTACTAGAAAGGCAGAGAGTTTCTTAAAAGACTTATTTGCTTGTTGTCTGATCTGATTTTCTTCAGGTTTACAACAAATATTTAACTACTGTTTCTTCTCATCTGTGTCTAGAAACAAAGAAGAGGAAATACCCTAAATGAGTTCGATTAACACCAAAAAATTATCTAGTAAGGGTGAATAAATAAAAACAAAAGTTTCCTTAAGTAGCTGAGTAATATAAGCCCTAACGATCTTTTAAATATGGGAAAGTTACACATTTCAAGGTTTATTTAAACGCTGGTTGGGATGATTTCCTGAGAAGCTCTTCAGTTTTGTGGCATCCTTGACAACCTGATAGTAAAAGGAAACTAGACTCAGATGTAATAAATTTCTTGTTAAAGTACACTTGACTCATTTTCACCTCGGTGTTTTAGTTGGTTTACCCTAATCCTTTGTACACAGACTTTCACCAGACTTGCAATTTGTATTTTTTTCTGTCATCAGATCAAAGACTGTTAAAACGAAAACTGAAAATAATGTACTTCATTCATGCATCCACTTATGCATTCATCTATCCAACAGCTAGTAGCTGAGAACTTACTATACGCAGGACTACTATACTAGGAAGATAAAACAAACTACAAAGAACAGGTAGGGAAAATGAAAGAGAACAAGGAATTTACAGACAATTATAGTGCATTTGCAAAGTCCTATGCAAATACAGGAAGGTACCCTCACTGTAGTAGCACATAGAAAGGGCTAATGTCATCTTCCTAGGAAAAATAACCTCTCATCTGGGAACAAAAGATGAGTAAGTTTTAGCTAGAAAGAGAGAAGAGGTGATTGTCCTTGCAAAGAACCTGAGATTTTGAGTATCTTGCTTTGTCTGAGTTTGAGAGGGGAAGCCTCAGGAAATAGAGCTATGGGTATAAAAAATGATCCAATCCGTGTTAGAGTTAGAACTTGATCCAGAGAACAATGGCAGGAGTGGGGGTGAGGAGTCATGGAAGAGTTTTAAATTGTAAGCTAAATTGTTGGATATGCACTTTGGAAAGATGACTTTCACTCTAGTGTTGGAGAAAAGAAGGGAGGGGGAAAGACCAAAGTAAAGGTGGTCAGTTAGGAATCTGGTCCAGTGTTCAAGGAGACAGATGTCAGTAGTCTGAACCAAAGTCAATGCTGAAAGTGGATAGATTTAGATTCTAGGTTAAACGGTGGAATTTCTAACATTGCCATTTGTATTATGCCTTCCTTATGATCCTCTTAGCTGCTGTTTCATTACGAAGTGATAGGATTTGCTCTGGAATGGTTGGTGGTCACAGTTTTTAGCTCAGTGACCTTGCTTCCTATTCATGGCTGTAAGCACAAAATTCAATAACGTTGAGCCTTCAAATTCCACTCGTTATACTAGCACTCAGGGAAAAACTGCCTCAAAATTCAGTCTTCATTTCCAAGGCAAGCTATCTGGAGAAACAACATGATTTTATTTGATTGAGTAAATTTGACCCTAATCTGATGTTTCACTACGCTATAAGCCTGATGTAGGCTTCAGGGCCATACTGTCAACATACTGTGGCAACACATCCAGTTAGAAATTTATAGCACACATTATTTGGAGAATGGGAGATGACAACGGGTAAATAGGCCCACCTAATCTCTCTGGAGCAGTCATATTTTACAGTTAGACGGACGTCATATGAGAAGGGGAAGCTGGAAAGAGAAGTACAGAGACAGTATTTGATAGGAGGAAGTGCTGTAAAAAATGTCAATCAATTAAAAATTTACATATATATGTAACATATATGTATTATTAACCAGTTACAGTCTGTATGTAATATATTTGATATAAATTGTTAGAATTGCAACTTGCCTATGGTGTTGGAAATTATGAAATCTTATTATGTGCTGTTAGCCAATTCAAATGAAATCACTGCCAAAACACCACCACTGGATAAATTTGGGTAAAAAGATGGTGTGCATTGGCCTGCACATTCAAACATATAGAACACAAGTTTCTATGTGATGCCTCAGAAATTTCAATCTAATTATATATTTTAGTGCACTGACCTCTCCACAGAAGATAGGGATAGAAAAATATTTGAATCTACTCTTGCACATGGGGATATTATAACAAAAACCAAATATGTAAATCTCTTTAGTATTTCAGGAAAAATAAACCCAGTATGTTGGCAAGCTAGGCTCTCCACTTGTATAGAAAAATATGTCAACACCTTTTACTAGGGCTTCAGTGTACATCCCCAGAGCACTGGCCTGTAGAAAGGGGCCAGGAAAAGTACAGGGAGGAGAGAAGGGATGTGAAGCTGTGGGAAGTAATTTTTGTCTGGGTTGACATGAGGCGGTTACGAATCTGATTCTATCCCAAGAACAATTTCTCCTACTTGAATATTGTATAACTCAGCCACTTTTTTATCCAATAAACTGCTAAGCTTGTTTGCCTTCATAAAAAAGCTGAATATGGACCACAGTGCCTAGTGGTTCCAGCAGAGAAAGGAAAGAAGAGTGGGAGATGGAGAAAATTCTAAGGTTGCCTACTATGTACCCTCCCGACCTTTAGCGGAGGATAGGGTGATTTTATTTGACATTTACTTGATATAAATTGTTAGAATTGCAAGTTGCCCACAGTGTTTGGAATTGTGAAATTTTAATAAGTGCCATGTTATCCAATTGAAATAAAACCACTCCCAAATTACCCAAGTTGTAAACAGAGGAGAAAGCACCAGGGAATATTAATACATTTTCAGTCTCCTACATAATTTACATTGTGAACCCAGTTGACTAAGCAGATGAGAATTTGAACTCACCGCCTTCTTTCTTCCACCCTATGTCTCCTTTCTTGGGGGAGTGGTGTCACCAAAAGGGAGAATGAAAGCAAGGGGAGGATGTTATTTTAGGTCATCAATTCCTAGTGATCTAATTCCCATCCTTTTTCTCAAATCCATTTGCCTTGATTTCTGCTATGTCCTAAGGACTTATCTGTTCTTGCCTGAAAGTTTGTGTTGCCTCTTAAACTACCCTTTGCCTAGAATCCCTCTTATCACTTGCCAAATTTCCTTCATATTCCCCACCAAGAGACCTACAAACATTCAAGCTGATCAAGGCTTTTCCATCCTTCATGGTTCCTAGGAGCCTAAAGCATTCCTGAAACAAGGACATGCAACACGATCTGTAGATTTTTAAGAAAATGCCGATTAAAGGCTTTTCTCAAGACCTACAAAATTGCACTCTCTTGGGCTAGGGCCCAAGTGGATGTTTAGAGAAGGATCTCTAGATCATTCTAATGATATACCCAGTTAAGAACACCTGTCCTACAAGGTAAAATCTAAATTATTTTGTATGGCATATAGAGCCCTTCCATATTTGTTGCCTGACTCAGGAAGTCTCAGGAAACACCTTATATTTTGCTTCATAAACACTGAACTCCTTTTAGTTTGGGGAACACTTTTTTCTTATATACCTCAGTGCCTTTGCACTTGCTGTTACCTCTGACTAGACTGCCCTTTCTTTGAATGACCCACATGGAGAAAGGCTGCCTCTTTTTCTAATTTTGTTTTCTTTAGCTTTTCTACCCTTCTCAGCAACAATTAGGTAGTCTGTTTTCCTTATTCTTTCTATAATTTGCCCATAGGTCGATTCTACAAATTATCATATTGTTATGTTTCTTTTCATCTTTCCTTCCAAGAAATCAAAAATATTAAAATTCCTATTTTAAGTAAACAGTGAAATAAATATTTATCAGATGAAAATATGAGTAAACTAATGCATGTGTGAATGAATAGAAGTGACTCAATAAAGTTAGTGGGTGAGGAAGCTGGGAGCTATATATAAACAGAGGCTTTTGCTGCAGCCTTTTATGTTGCAGTTGTGAGTATAGGGCATCCATTTCTGTTAAGAACACTTCTTTTTCTTCTGGAGTCTCCGAAGTCACTTTTTATATTCCCCAGTATATTTATGTGATTGAAAGCAGAGCTTTCTGTAGAACTTCTCATATGCTGACTTCTAAGGCTTGGAAATTATAGTTGAAGAGTAGGATTGCCTGTAAAAGTGAATACCTGCTGATGCCTCTGCTAAAAGGAGAATGTGCTGCAAATGGACCACTGAACAAATGCAGACAAATCTCTAAGAACAAGGCTAGAAAGCCTCAAAAGACCCAGGGTCTGAGGTAAATGCTCTTTCCCCATTTAAGGAGCAGTTACCAACTATCAACATCTTCTGTCCTTTTGAAACAAGCTTTTTAGCAAACCTTTAATCCACAAAAAGATGAATTAGTTTAATATGAACACAGCACATTTTTTCCATCCCGAATGAGGAAATGCTCAGAAAGCTTTTTGTACACCAGGAGCCATTCTGATGTTACTCTGACGTGTTTTAATGTGCATAAATGAATCAAACCATATGGATTGAATTTCTGTTAAAAATAGCCTTGTGCATAAAAAGAAAGAGCACTGGGAGAAAACCTGTGTGGGTTTGTTATGAACTAAGAAGAGGGCACGTTTAATTAAGCTATATTGTGACAAGATGAGACCTTTCAATTTCTGGCTACAAACTTCTCTTGTTTGTGAATTTCTTTTTAATTCGTGCTTCCATTTAGTCCAGCCTTCCTTTAGGAGTACACAAATAGTTTCTCAACTCTTTGGGACTTCATAACTTTCCTCTAATCATGACATAGGATATAATAGGTCACAGTGGAGACACCAAAGGGGAGTTATGGTATTTGAGAAATCTCTCCCCACCCACCCCACCTACCCC
Organism: Rhinolophus ferrumequinum; assembly: GCF_004115265.2. NCBI lineage: Eukaryota > Metazoa > Chordata > Mammalia > Chiroptera > Rhinolophidae > Rhinolophus > Rhinolophus ferrumequinum. The sequence goes on from NC_046288.1 coordinate 40,038,958, forward strand.
ACCCTTGGTTGGAGTTGCAGAGGGTGGACTTGGCAGTGAGTTAAGGCAGAGTCTTTTCTGTTGTCAGCTTTATTATTGCTCTGTGTCAGTAGATAAAGCTTGGCTATCCAGTCAGCTGACCCATCTGTTGTAACAGTCAGTTTTGGTGCCAAACAAAAAAGAGAAGCAGACTCCTGGTTCCGGTAGGCTCTGATGGTCCAGCAAGAAGGTAGCCCTGTGGATATTTCCATGACAAGGAAACATTTGCTGCTGAGTATCAATCAGGATGAGGATTGGGTGAAAACTTTATTTTAGAACATATGGAAAGTGGAAATTGAAAATACTGAGTTCTGTTATTCAGAGGCTGGCTGTTTTGTGTGTGCGTGTAATTAAACATCTCCCCTGCTGAGTGCTTATTTTCTTTAGTTTGATGTTCTGCAACCATAATGGTATAATTGCACGCTATCTTTACTAATACATTGAATTTATGCCATTCTTTCGCTAAGGACACTGGATTTTTGTAACCATATAGTTCAGTTTTCCTTTCTGAACTCCGAGCAGCGTGTTTCATCTTTACGAGGATAGCCAGTGGCTTGTGGAATGGTTTTGATAAAACAAGCTGGTGGAGGTTTTTTTCTTTAATACCATAAAGATGAATTTATACAGGGATCATGCTCACATGCTCAGTCTGTAGCAGCTGTGTTGCCCTCTGCCCTTCCTGTCATTTAAGCTGTTCCTCCCTTTAGTGGCCTGGGTTAGAGGAGGCCCTGTTGCAGATCTGTCCATGTGCTGTCCTTGTTTGGGACAGTTCTCCATCCCCCTTTATGATGAGGGGGAGGTCCTCCGGGCGTCCCCACTCACCTCTCTGCAGGTTTCGCTTAAAGGATGAACACAGTTTATTGTATAATTCTTAAAATTTGGTACTGTTTCCTGTTTTTCACAGATGAATTTTAGTTACTTTTTATGATTTTATAGCAATCACTTCATGGTGTGGGAAATGAAACTTCTCTGTTTCCTTTCCCTTCTTCCTCTGCTTCTCAACCAGTGTTTCTCTCTCTGGCCTTTTCTTATGCCTTCTGTTCTGTTGTAAGAATGCAATTTTCAGGAGTTGAGTAAAAGAGGAAAAAAGAAGAAAGAAGTCTCCATTTAGACAGAGAAGGCTGGAAAAGCACTTAGAGTACATTTTAGTATAACTATCTCCCTTAAAGGGGTGGGGGGGCATCTAAGCACTGAGAGGCTGACTTGCCTTGAGTTGCTCTGTGACCGGATGGCTAAACTTGGGCTTGTGTACTTCGTCGCCTAAACTCAGAGGCTTTTCCCTTACAACTGCAGGGGCCATATTTTCAGAACCCTCAAATCTGGTTCACTGGTCTGCCAATGCACTTTAAAAACAAACAAACAAAAAAAAACCTTGTAAATGTATTTATATAAAAAAGCCAAAGGTTTACGCAATCACATTTTGTTGCATAACTCATATGTAATGGAATTAATAATATTACAAGACATTTGCATTGACTGCAAATCTGGGAGGATTTGTTGTTGATAAATACAGGATCTTATAATGTCTTACCTTAGCCGGAGCTCCAAGCTCATCCAACAAGTTCATGGAAGCTAGATGACTGATCGGCCGCTGATCAGGGCCATGGTCGTCAGTCTTCAGCGTTCATTAGAACCACCTGATTCAGTGGATCTGGCACAGGGCCCCCTAATTTGCATTTCCAACACACTTCCTAATTGCTGTTGATGCCATGGGACCAGTGATCACACTTTAAGAACCACTGCCGGCACAGTAGTAGGTTTTATTTCTCTTACTCCAGCAGATAATTTAACTTATCTTGCTGAACAGTTCCTGTTGATATTAAAATCAGATGATTTATCTTCTACTGTCAAAGGTATACTCTTTTTTTAAGAAAATTTTATGAATTGTATTATTTTCTTTTATCCCAGAATAATTCAAAATCTCTTTATCGATCTATGGTGGTAACAATAATATTATATCTTCCTTTACACTTTGCTAAATAAATGCATACATAACTTTGATAACCTCCCTTTAAGGATGCCATAACAAATGTCATTTTGCACATTTTATAAATGAAAATGCTTCGCCTTGTCTGAGACCACCAGTGACTTACAATCACAGAGCTGGTAAAAGCAGATGACAAAGATAAGAACTTGGTTTTTCTGACTCTAACTCCCATGTTTTTCGGACAGCCTAATAGTGAAAATTGATGAGCGAAGGACACCTTTCATTGTCATATAAGATGTGTCAGTCTGCATATTATTGGCTGTGCAGAATATATGAGGATTAGTCCCATAAACCTTGAACTAACTGTTCACATTCCAAGACTCTTAAAACCATCTTGCATTGACCTGAAGGCTCTGTCTTGAAGTAGGCTTCTTGTTACTATTTGTCTGAGAAATCCTGGTGGACGATGGGGACAAAAGCAAAGCCAAAAATAGCCACAAATGAATGTATTCCTAGCCAATAAAATTGTACAGATCTATGTAGAAATGCTAAGAGGGCAGCAGTAACAATTTGTAATCAGAGAGTGAGGCTGAAAAATCTTCCTGGAGGTTATTCTTGAGCAGTGTTTTGAATAAAGATACTTGATGTGGTTTATGGCAGAGGAGGAAAGAGCAATTCTAGTGAGAAAGAAAATGTAAGTAAACGTTAGTAAGCCTCTTCCTTTGGCAGAAGTGAAGACTGAAAGGCTGCACGTAGCAGAGCGATGAGGGCAATTACATGAGTGAGAAGCCAGTTGAAAAACAAAGGTGTGTGTGTCCCTAAGATACTCAGCTAAAACAGCAGTGAATATAATCAGGTTTTCCTTAATGGAAGTGAGGCAAGAGGCCAAATAAGAAATGCCTCCTCTTTCTAATCCTCTGTAAATGTTTTCAATAGGAAAGTGTGCTTAGAAGGAGATTCAGCCTATCACCTGCCATTGTGCGAAGTGGCATTAGCAGGTCAGCATGACTAGAAAGTAGCTGGCAGAATGTTGCATCGATAAATGTGTGTGAAACTCCAGACACTGCACTGGCCAAACTAATCTGGAAAGGTCTGTGAGAGACTGGATTGTGGGGGATTCATTTCTGGATATCCTGCTAGTAGAGAATTGCCTGTAATATTAAAATTGGTGAGACTCACCTTCCCCAAATGACAGATGCCACCAGTGGAAACTCCCAGCTCCTGGAAAGGTGATGACTATGAACCTGGCAGTCATTGCAATTATTCAAGGACTCAAGAGTGACTCTGAAGTATGTACTTTGCTTCATTTGACATTGTGTTGAGCTTCAATTGGCTCGTGGCTCACCTCATTTAATGATGGAAAGCTTCTTCAATGTTTGAACACGCCTCTGGTGTTTACATGCTTCTCTCCACTGGCATTCATCATGCAGGAAGGATAGAGCCAATGCTATTCACACATTACTATGTTTGTTTTGAAATGCGTATGTGGCTCCTACTCTGAATCTCAGCAACTGGGATGATAGCCTGCATACAGTCCCCACTTTTGTAGCACTGTCTCCCACTGTCAGGTAAAAGCTGCCTGGAAGACTCCAAAATTAAAATGGAGCAGTAATGAGAAGAGTTTCCTAAGTTACAAATAATTGATGACGATTATAAAATTGATGGTAGGTTCTCGTTGCATAATTTGATTCATATGGCAGTTATCACAGCAGCCTTGAACAGAATGCTTTTGTGAACAAGATAATTTATCTTACTGAGTCTGTTTCTGCCTAAATATTTTAAAATGAAAGGCATAATAAATCTGTCCATAGCATACACACAGTGGGCTGCCAAACCTGCCACCTGTTTAAGGTTTTAATGAACCGTTCTGCATTCAACAAAAAGCCATATCAAATTAATGCTGACATTTTGCTTTGCTGCTGCCTTTCAAATTCCAGGAACTCTAAGAGATCATTTTGTAGAATCCTCCAAATGGGGCAATACCAATCTTTTCATTAGAATTCAGCAACACTGTTAGCCAGCTCCCCCAGAAGTCCTATTTACATCTGCAGCTTGTTCGCTGGTTGAGGTATCTGGATGGGGGGCAGAGTTAAGAGTGTTGGGTGAGTGGAGTGTCCGAACTCCAGCAAAGTGGAAAAAGAACACTGGACAAGAAGTCAAGGAACCTAAACCCATGTCTTCGTTCTCCTACTGTTGTCTGGTGGCCTTTGGCTCCCAAGAATCCGTTTTTGGAAGGCACAGTGTCCATCCATCTGCTGGGGAGAGAGAGGAGCAGGATTATAAGGAGGTGGTGTAGTGCCGGAGGGGGCCAAGCGGTGCCTGGTCATTTTTTCAAAGTCTTGCTGAGGCAAACAGAGTAATGTCAAGTCACTCCATAACATACTGCCCTTTAATCCTGTCAAAAGAAATAGTTGTTTTGAAGTACGATAGCATATTAAGGAAGATACTTATTCCCATATTCCCATTGCACTGTCATTAAAAGACACAGCGCCTGCAGGACTTGCAAAGTAGCAGCGTGTGGGAAGCCAACAGAGCCACTGCCTCCTTGAGGCTGGAACGGAGGCTTCAGCCACATGGGGTGGGAGGACCCTTCCCGGAGCAGCAGAGCATGTACGTTGTGGGGAATGGTGAATTTGTACAGGCTTTTTACAACAAGCAGCCTTGCTCCTGAGCAGCGTGGCTTGCCTCTGAATCCAGAAGCTCTGATTAAATAAAGGTCATTAGCTAACGGCACACGTGCCAGTCGTTGCTTTTGCTTCTGCTCTGCTCTTCTCTCATCCTCCTCCTCACAATGTCTTAATGAGCCTTTAATCTTCCATTTTTGTGTTAGCATGTTTATACACAGAGATTCGTCTTGTCCTCTTGACCTTGGCAGGCAGTCCACATTTTATATGCTCATTTGGGAGATGAAGGGGATTCAAGTTTGCCACTCAACCTAGTTGGGCACAAAGACTGTACCTCCCTGCTGTCCCTTAGAGTGACAGCCAGGGAACAATGGACTTAATTAGCATATTTCACATTCAGAATATATTTTCCAGCTAGCCTTTGGACCTGGCAGGATACTGATGTATCCATTCCTGCTGCTGCTGCTGCTGTTGATGGTGAAGTGAGTTTTTAACCCTGAACTGTTGTGAGTCCTCTGATAACATTTCAATGATACACTCTCTTTAAACTCTTCATTTCTTTTTTTTTATGTAATTCAATTTTTATTAAATTTATCAGGGTGACATGGGTTAGTAAAATTATATAGGTTTCAAGTGTACATTTCTATAGTACATCATCTGTATATTGCATTGTGTGTTCATATGTGGGATATAAAACTGAAGGCGACAAATGAACAAGACAAAGAAACAAAAATTCATATACACAGATAACAGGTTAGTGGTTACCAGACGGTAAAGGGGGAGTGGGAAAGATAGAAGAGGGTAAAGCGGGGAGTCAAATATATGGTGATGGAAAGAGAACTGGCTCTGGGTGGTGAACACACAATTCATTTCTTTTAATGGTGATCCTTCAAAAGAAATACAGTCCAGGTTTACTAGTCAAAAGTGTGATGCCATGGGTACTAGGCTGTTTGAGTCAAGGATGCACTTTTTTTAAAATAAATTTTATTGGGGAATATTGGGGAACAATGTGTTTCTCCAGGGCCCATCAGTTCCAAGTCATTGTCTTTCAATCTAGTTGTGGAGGGCTGAGCTCAGCTCCAAGTCCAGTTGCCATTTTCAATCTTTAGTTGCAGGGTGGCACAGCCCACCATCCCATGCGGGAATTGAACTCACAATCCTGTTGTTGAGAGCTCACACTCTAACCAACTGAGCCATCCAGCCACCCCTCTGGAATCTCAGCGGCAGCTCGTTGTCTTCAATCTAGTTGTGGAGGGCGCAGCTCACTGGCCCATGTAGGAATCGAACCAGCAACCCTGTTGTTCAGAGATTGTGCTCTAACCACTGAACCATCCGGCTACCCAAGGATGCACTTTTTATTGACTGTCAGGAAGAGAGACATGAGCCAACTATGTGTTGGTATTATATGTTACTTTTCAATTTTGTCGGCTATTTTTTCTAATTATTTTTAAAGGGGTTATTTTCCTGTGTAAAGCAGTATCAAAGTTCAGCATAATCAGTAACAGATTTGAGTCCAGTACCCAAATTTGTTTTTATTTATAATATTTTCAAAAGGAAGTTATAAGAGACATTATGAAAGGCACAGACAAAACATCAAAGCAAGAGCCAATTAATAAACATGGTTGGAAAAGTATAACTAATATCAGAAAGCTTAGGCTTATTCAGACTATAATTCTAGATAGGAATGAAAAGAACAGTAAAGTTAAGCAGTATCAATTTCTCAAACTACAAACTCAGTGTAAAATAAACTGTAACTGCATTTTCTTATAATTCTTATTAATCTAAATTTCAAATTCCTGTCATGATTTGCAAAACATGATGCACACAATTATTAGCCATTTTCAGATTTACAATCAGTTGAGACAGGATTTTTCTTTTCCTTCCTCGTCTCCAGAATGGGCACTATGCTCTAGGGAGTTCATGGTTCTATATATACCATGAGAGAGGTATCCAGACCCTGTTGTCATCCACTAGGATGAAAATCATTCCTTTAGAGAAATTATCTCTGTATACTTGTATCTGTTAAGACAATGTCCTGGGTCTTATGGGTCTTTGGCATTCAGTCCATGAATTTTCAACATTCCAAACCCTCTCCACTGTCAGGAAACTCCAGTGTCCTCCTTAGGGGCACATAAAGATTTAACTCTTCCATGTTCCCTGGAATCCCATACTCTACAGATACTGTACCATGTGTAGATGGGATAAGAAGCCTTACCGCTTGATTTCCAGGCAAACAAACCTTGTGCCTAAGCTCAAGTGTGTCAGGACACAGGGTGCTTTCTCTGATTGTCTCACAAGTGTCTGTCTCTCTCGCTTTTTCTTTAGTTCTTCTCTCATTACAGGTCCAAGTTTATATTCCTTTTTGATCCAGTTAAAAGTAGAAATAAGGAAGGTAAGAGGAAATATATTGGTTCTGCATAATTGGACGTTCTGTCATGTTCTTGGTCTTAATCTTTTGTACTTTGCTACTCATTTGAAGTTCTTCCTCTCTGATTCTATTCCCCTCTGAGGAGATGAAAGGGTTCTTTCAGCGGCCCAAATGTGGCATGGCCATGAGCCAATGAGGAAGCGCAGGAAAAGTGCATCATCAACACCTATATCATCCAGGCACAATTATCTTCAGTACTATGAGTCTGGTTGACGCGACTGTCTGGCCTCTGTTTAAACAGTCCCATTGATAAGAAACTACTGGCATCCATTTGGTACCCTTTCTGTCCTTGAACAACTCTTATTTTTTTAAAAAATCTTTCTTTTATTAATGAAATATATCTTCCTATGGCTGCCCCATTTTATCCTCCATGCCTATTCATGGTCCAAAATCTAATTAGCCGAAACTGAAAGGCAGTAAGAAAGGTTTATTTATTTATTTTTAACATTTTTTTATTAGTTTCAGGTGTACAAAACAATGTAATAGATATTTATCATTTATATCCCTCACACAGTGACAACCCCCCTCCCAAGAAAGGTGTTTTTTTTAAAAGCCCTGCCTAACACCCAGTGTGTAACCAATTTTTCATTAAATGCCATATTGCCAAAGTAAACTACAGATTTGGAAAGATATTACTGAACCGAAACCAATTAATCCTGAGCGCTAAAACATACCAAAGAAGTTTCATGTATTTTCTCTCATTCAAATTTTGATGGTACTAGAGTGTGAGCTTGTGGGGATAGGATTATGACTTCTTCATTCCAATGTATTATGCACTCACACAGTATTTGAAATTTGTGAGACAAATGTTGCTTTTACGTGTTTCAGAGTAAATTGAGATTCAGAGGGCTTAAGAGAGTAACCAAGAGTCATACAGATAGCAAGTGGCAGAGGTGAAATAAAAATTGAAGTATTCTGAAGCCAAACCCATGTGCATGGAAAGATGTCTTTCGATTATTCCCTATTTTTATGGATGGATATAACACTGTATCTATCATGATTTGGGACTTATATGTTGAGTATCAGAAGCTTTCTAAAGCTTAACAGTCCCCTCTAACAAGAATGAAAAAAAAAAATCTCAGTGATGAACCCTTCTCTGTATATTTTCCGGATGATTTCCTAAACTGATAAACACTATAAAGAGGAATCTTAGAGCACATCTTTTTTCAAGAATTGTTTTGGCATCCAGGAGTGTGTCTTGTATGAATACACCAGAGCTTTTATGTAAGAATTACCCTAGGACTTTCTCTAAACTCGAGAAATTTCAAATATATGGAAAAATGCCTACTACAATTTTAAGACTTCAAACTAAAAATGATGTCCTAACTCTCCCCAATCTTGCTTTATGAGAAAGTATTTCTCTAATTTTTATGATGAGACAATGAGATTAAATAAGAATGTGTGTGTTATGCTGTAATAAGACCGTCAGCCCAACTGACTCCAGCATGAGCAACTGCACAATCTTATGACTCAAGTCTAATTTGAGGTCCCCACCGAAGAGAGATTTCTAGTTTTGTTAGATGCCAGTAATTTTTTTCCATGTTCATTCCTCCAAGAAGCACCACAGACCTAACCACATAATGAACAGCATTTAATACAATTTAACATGATGTAAGTTGAAGAAAGCCTTGGCTAACGTATATAACATTCAGCTCTCCACTTCCCTCCCCGAGTTCCATCCTGTTTGGAACACTGGAGCCAGTTGTGGCTGGTTAGTAGGGGATAAAGCTGCGTGAGCTCCCTGAATGCATCTGGAAATCACAAGCTACCTCCAGAGAGTGTCCAATTTTTCTAGGAAAGAGGCCAAAGAATTTGTATGTATGAAACTTTTATTTAGTGATCCACAAACATCTATCTCTTCAGATCCCATATGCAAAATAACAGGTAACAATCCTCACATGATTTTTCGTGGAAGAAATCAGAACTATACACATTGGGGAGAAGTGATAAATCAGCCTTATTAATATGTGTTATTATTCACACCCTTATTTCCATCTTAATGGTACTTTCAATTCAGTAACAAAATGCTTTCATGTAGGTTGGGGGAGGGGAATAACTAAATATTGTAGTTAAGATTTTGGGGGTACTTACTATGTGTTGGTGGCTGTTTAAAATGATTTATATGGAGTATGTATTTTAATCCTTAAAACATCCCCAGAAAGTAGGTGCTACTGTTATCCTCATTTTATAGATGGAGAAACGGGGGCAAAGTTAAGATTTGCCCCAGGTCAGGGACTAGTATGGAGCCTAATTCACATCACTCTGTATGATTCAAGTCTGGGACTTAACTACCATGTCACGTTCTGCCCTAAAAGAGGATCTATTTCAGGAAATATCCACCAAGTTCAGTCGGACAGTATCCCCTAAGTACCAGCACCAGTGGTCCACTGCTACTACATTAAAGCAAAAATGAACAGAAATGTAAATTAGTCACAAATAGACAAGTATTCCTGAATACTTGTATTGTGTGACTTTCAATTATCCCAACACAGTGCTCTAATATGAAAATCATTTGCTAATTTGCTGTATTACCAGAAAGCTTTAGTATTTTACTTGGATGACAATAACCAGTCATTTGCATTGTCTCAGACTTGTGCATTTTTACAAAATAGAGGCAGTGAAGCTTCATCCTATGAACTCTATACAGAAAACTGAGGGATATCAAAGGCCACCATCCTGACTCTTCCAGAGGCATGGCCTTCTCACATTGTCACAATGCAGGCCAAATTGCATTGTTGGGGGAACCAGCAAGAAGAAAGATGCTGGAGAAACTATGGGAATGCAGGATCATCTGTTTAGCCTCCAGAATCAGAATTCAGTAAATTGGTTTCAAGGTATGCAGAAGGTCAGGGTTGGAGTTAAATAATCAAGAGAAAAATAGTCCTGTATTTTATGTGTGTCATTGAACCTTGCTTGCATAGCACGTGTTACCTCCGTTTGATAGACCTTCAGAAATAGGCACTATGAAAACTCCATTGATTATCTTAACAGTACTGGATTTGAGGCAACAGAGACAGGGCAGACAGAACTTGCTTTGCAGGAGTAGTGTTATTTCTATCTATCACCAATGCAGACAATCATCTCATGCTTGTCCTATATTACATGCTTTTAAAGACACATAATATATATTTGCTCACAAATTTCCCCCTGCCAGAAATGATCTCTCTGCCATCTCTGTCTGGTACATTCCAAGAAATTAGGGAAAATTATAGGTTTCTGTACCTGTGCCGATCCTTAGATTAGGGTTCAAAGCTTGCATGGCCAAACCACTCCCTTCCCCTGACTTACCAACCCTTAACCTCCAGTAATTTTTTTGGTGTGTACAGGGTTAAGGGGAAGAGAGAGAGAGAGAGAGAGAGAGAGAGAGAGAGAGAGAGAGAGAGAGGAAGGGAGGGAGGGAGGGAGGGAGGGGTATTAGGGTAGATAGGAGGCAGTGAGCCTTGATAGTACAAAAAAAAGGCAGTTCTCAAATAGACAGAAGTTGCGATATGTTGAGGAGGATGGCAGGGAAGGGAACCTGTGTTATTTCCATTAACAGCCTTCCCATCTGCCATCTGTCAGCACGTGCCTACATAAATTCTCTCACACATTGTAATGGTGTGGAATGATGAAATTTTATCCCTGTCCATGAAGGTAAACACAGCTATTGATGTAGAGAATGCTGCTCTTAAACACTCCATTTTATAGATGGGTCTATACAGAGACCTAGACCATGATCTTCAATTGTTTGATTGCTCATTTAACTGTTTAACTCACCTACTTAATAAAAAAGTGTTCGAGCTAATGTCTGCTTGAAACATGCCTTTTGTTACGTTAGGTGTCCTGGATCATTCTAAAATATTTTGAAGTTGACTCACTTTGTTATATTAAAGCATATTACTTTTTAATATATGTTTTATTGTGATAAAAAACATGTAACATGAAATTTAAATACACAGTGTAGTATATACAGCAGATCTCTAAAACTTTCTCATCTTGCATAACTGAAACTCTGTATCCATTAATTACTAAGTCCCCATTTCTCCCTCTCCCAGGCCCTGGCAACCACAATTCAACATTCTGTTTCTATGAATTTGACTACTTTAGATACCTCATATAAGTGGAATCACATAGCATTTGTTCTTCTGTGACTGGCTTATTTCACTTTGCATATTGTCTTCAAGGTTCATCTATGTTGTAGCATATGATAGGATTCCTTTTTTATGGCTAAATAATATTTCTTTGTATATATATCACATTTTCTTTATCCATCAGTTCATTGATGAATAATTTAGGTTGTTTCCGCCTCTTGGCTATGTAAATAATGCTGCAATAAACATGGGAACATGCAAATATCTCTTTGAGGTCCTGTTTTCATGTCTTTTGGATAAATATCCGAATGTAGGATTGGTGGATCATATGGTAGTTCTATTTTTTAATTTTTGGGGGACCCTCCGTACCGTGTTTCCCCGAAAATAAGACCTACCCCGAAAATAAACCCCAGTTAAGATCGTCAGCCAGACGGACATATTTAGTACGTTATGATGATGTTCCAGAAGAAGATGACATGACTGTATTTGAATAAATGTAGATTGTTGTACATGAAAAAATAAGACATCCCCTGAAAATACACCCTAATGCATCTTTTGGAGCAAAATTAATGTAAGACCCGGTCTTATTTTCGGGGAAACACGGTACTATTTGCCATAGCAGCTATACCATTTCACGTTCTTACTACAGTGCACAAGTGTTCCAGTTTCCCTCCTTGCCAACACTCATTATTTTCTGATTTTTTAATAATGGCCATCCTACAAGTATGAGGTGATATGTTATATTTTGATTTGCCTTTCCCTGATGATTAGTGATAAAACAGTTTAATCTAAAAAGAGTTTTTTAATACATCCAGAGAACAAATCCCATATATACATAACATAATATACAGTAGTCCCACCTTATCCATGAGGCCCCTAGTGGTTCCTGAAACTGAATAGTACCAAAGCTTCCATATACTATTTTTTTTTTAGATATGTAACTATGATAGGGTTTAGTTTTTAAATTAGGCACAGTCAAAGATTAACAACAATAGCAATAATAAAATAGAACAATTATAACTGTAATAAAAGTTATGTGAATATGTTCACTCTCAGCAAACTAGCACACATTTCTTTTACCTTCTTCTCAATTTCATAGATAGAAGATTCGCTCTTACCATAGATTTTTAGCAATCACAGCAGGCCAGTTTTTCTCTTTCCTTATTAAGCAAGAACTTTTAGTTTTTTACTTAACAGGAGCAGATGACAGGCTTCTCTTTAGCATATTCGAATTTTCAGCATCACTGCTCTTGGCTTTGGGGCCATTAGTAAGTAAAATAAGGGTTACTTGAACACAAGTACTGCACTACCTCGACAGTCAATCTGTTAACTGAGACAGCTGCTAGCGAGTAGTGGGCATTTAGTATATATAGCATGGATATGCTGGACACAGGGATGATTCATGGTCCAGGTGGGACAGAGCAGGATGGCATGAAATTTCATCATGCTACTCAGAGCGGCATGCAACTTAAAGCGTATGAATTGTTTATTTCTAGAATTTTCCATTTAATATTTTGGACTTCAGTTATTTCAGTTACAGTGGGTAACTGAAACCGTGGAAAGCAAAACCACAGGTAAGGGGGGACTGCTGTAATTATAATATATAATACATAATATAATATAATATAATATAATATAATATAATATAATATAATATAAAATAACTCAGTCATTCAGTCTTTGACAAGAAAATGGCCTTTGCTTCACACTAAATAGCATTTTTAGCCAACTTCTTGTGCTGTAGAAGAAGGTTTAGAATCAGAAGTCTCATTTCATTTTGCGCTGTCACTATCCCTGTCTGTAAAAGCTGATATAATTTATTTTAAAACTTTGTGGGCCTCCAGTGTATCGTATTATATAGTCCATTCTATGAAACAAAAGCTATACCCATATTTCCTTCTGAAGTAGACCCTTCTACGCTTTGAATGGAGAGTCAGAGTGCTGTGGGACAGTGCCCTAAGCTTCTCAGAAGCCTTTTCGTCTAGTTGATATGGTCAAAAGTCACACCCTTAAGATTCTTAGAGCCTCTTTTAATTAGTAAATAGGGTTTACACATCACATTCTTAAGATTTTTAGAAGCTCTACTAGGCATACCCTTAAAGCTTTCTGAGGTCTCAAAAAAGGGTCCTACAGCCACACTTGTGAGATGTTTACTGCTTGACTGGTAGTGTCCAGAATTTTCTGTTCGCCCGGAGACAATTTCTTGTTTTGTGATCTTTTGGAGAAACTGAGGGTTAAAACAATAGTTTTATTAGTAGTCCTAGTAAGTCTTGCCTCTTTTGTACTTTCTTTAAAGTCTTCATTTTAGCAGTTCTTTTTAGCTTATCTTTTTCTATACATACATTATCATATGCAGATAAAAGAAACCAGTTGGCATTTTCAATGTACTGCCTGAAAATCTTATCGAAATCCACCGGTTCACTAGGTATGTTTTTCCACCTTCTCAGTGGTGCAGTGTGACCACTCTGCCACTACATAACTGGAGTTCTCTTTTCGCCGACCTTCAATTTCTTCACCGTTCTTCATGCCCCAATGGAAGTCTCTTTGAAGCCTTTCTGGCTTTTGCCTATTTTTTGGTCCCAAAGTCATTGCTTTGCATCAAAATATGCAAAACATATTTTAGGTTTTTGTAGCAGCTGAAATCCAGGTACTGCTTTATGTTTGTGTTATACATCACTGCATTGCAAACTCTCCCAAACCTTAGAAACTTAAAACAACATTGTACTATAACTCATGGTTTTGTGGGTCAGAAATTTGGGAAGAGCTTGGCTGAACAATTTTTCTACTCCGATTCGCAGCAACTGTGGTCACTTGATGATATTCATTGGTGGATGAGCTGCTCTGGACAGTTCACTCACAGGTCTGGCCCTTTGGGGCAAACAGTGGGCTCAGTCACCTGTTGATCAGAGCACTCTAGCATGGCTCTCTCAGGACAGCTTGTAGTTTTTCCTGGAGGATCAGGGCTCCCAGAGTATTCCAAGAGACAGTCCTGTGCACAGAAATTGGCACAGGTTCAAAGAATTCATAGAGCCCACCTATATTTTAAGGGAAAGGTTAACCATCTTTTGATAGGAAGAGTATCAAAGAATTTGTACCAATATTTAATATGTTACCCAATAATATAAGGAATAAAGAGTCAGTAAGGAATAAAGGAAATGGAGAAAAAAGACATAACCAGATCATAATCTAAAAAATTACGAAATTCAGTGTGTGAAGTGAATATGCTCTATCATATCAAATCTCTTGGAAGTAACAAATATACATAAACTTAGGAACTTTACATGTATTTTTCCAGAGCAAGTCATGACAAAAAGGTTTATCAAGAAAATTGAGCCTCTGGTGCCTACTTTACTGATGTGACTTTTTAATAAGAGTTCCCAAATTAACTTCTACAGAGGTGTAGTATTGGAAAGGTTACTCAAACAATTTTACAACAATGTTTACAGACTATAGAGTTATGTCTGTGACAGAGAGAGACTCTCATACTTCTCTTTGTGAAAAATGCCCTGCATGCATTAAACAAGTTCTTAAGCCTGGTTGGTTATTAAAAAAAAAAAAAAGAAAGGCTAACTTGTGAAATCTACACAGACTTGTGAAACTTGAACGTAGTTCTGTTGTCTAGCACCCTAAATTATAAGGCTTCACTGGGTGTGGGGGGTGGGTACTTGCAAAGGAATAGGATAAGATTTTTACCAAAATTATTATAATGTATCAGTCAATCAGTCTTCTCTGCTTCAGACATTTGGCCAGCAGATACAGGCATTACAAGTGTTTTCAGAGAGATTTCCACTTCAAAGTAGGTAAAGAACCTTTGCCCAGTGTGGTAATCTTTCCATTTACCTCTTTGCATTCCTATCAGGTGTTGTACCTTGTCATTGTAGAGATGGAATTGAGGGAAAGGACCATATGTGTATCACCTTCTAGAAAAATTTCCCAACCTCCAATGAGGTAGGCAGGTAGGTCAGTAAGTACATATGTAGACATAGATAGTCATAATTTTAATTAAAAATTTTGTTTATGAAGAAATCAGTAAAAACAAGGTTTTAAATTTTGCAGAGGTCACTTAATTTGGGTAACAGATTAGATTAGGGTGGTGGATGGGTTATTTATCTGTTTATTTATACATGGCTTTTGTTTTTCTTTAAGTTCTGGGAACCATGGGATTGCTCAAATAGGGGAGACTCATTGGATGTTAATGCAGGAGGGACTTGGAAAGCAACCTGGTAGTGCTGGAAGGGCAGGGGCTTTGCAATCAGGCTGGCAGTGGCACACGTCAGAACCTCACCCACTCTGTCATCAGCCAAACATAAGCTCCTGTGGAGTAGGACTTTTATCTGTCTTTTTCGCCACAATATGCCGAGTGACTAGAGCAGTACAATTGATTTTGAATCAAAGTTTTAGTATTGTTATTGAAGGTTATAATACTACTGGCATTAACTTTGTAATCTGTAAAGGATTAGAAAATATTTGTACTGTTTGGGGACATGATGAAAAGATTTCTTGGCCTTAAAGAAATTATATCTGTCTGACTTTCTCTCTCTCTCTCTCTCTCTCTCTCTCTCTCTCTCTCTCTCTCTCTCTCTCTCTCTTTCATTTTACATAACAGATATGTACATGCATGAATGTATTTACATATATATAGCTATTCGTTTTTCAGTTTAGCTATAGCTTTCAGGCTACAAAGAAACAGTATGTTAGGTAAGTATAGGTAATTATTAGAGTTTTCTTTCCTTTGCTAGTTATATCGATGAATCTTCTTCTCAATATTGTTATTCAAGTATGATTCTTGTGTTAAATAAATCTCCTCAAGTAATGAATTAGCCCCAGGCATCATACACTCAGTGGTCCAGTTTTATACAAGATATTAAAGGTAAGTGACTAAATACAAATATAATGCTTGGCCTAGAAAGAAACTGCAAGCAAAAGTAAAATGATGTGTTTAATCCCCCAAGGTGTATTTTAAGCCAAACCTAGGTTTTTGTTTGGGATTTTAGTAGAAGAATTCAAATACCCAGATTTCATCTCTACTGTAAGCTTTAGTATTATATGTGGTTTTATTATTTTTTTGGCTTATTTTATATGTACTTCTTAAAGTAAAAAGTAAAGCAAAAGAATATTTTGGTTCCTGCATTTATTCATCTCTATATGAAACATTAAATAATGCTGATACAAGATTGTGCAAGTTCTCTGCCACCCTCAAAAAAAATCATGGCCCAGCTGTTAACAATTCCATTGATTCTATTCCCAATGCTGTGTAACAGCTATATACGGTATCAGAGGGGGAGTAGATTGGGGGCGGGGGGTATCATTTTGTGATGGGTGTAAATGTCTATTACATTGTTTTGTACACCTGAAATTAATTTTTTTTAAAAAAGACAAAATTCATAAAACGAAAACAAAAACATAAAATTGATGGCCCATAGTCTCTTAGGCCACAGGGTATGCACAGTAAAGACAGGGTTTGTCTTCACCTAAGATATTTGTCCATAACATGGGAATGAGGAGGGTTTAGCTACCTGTTTCATTTATCTGCTTGAAAGAGATTAAAAACGGAAACTTACCTCAGCGTAGCCAAAATGCCCAATTGTATCTTACATAGAAAAAATTCTTTTCTGAAGTATCTCTTTATAAACTGGCAAGCTTTTATTTTGAGCTAAAACCCCATTGTCATAGTAAATTGTGCTTATCAGTGAAGCATTTGTGCTCTATTTGATTGTCATGGACCCTGAAATAATGAAATTAGCATATTAAAATTCTAAAGCTAAGTACATCACACCTAAGGCATTTGAGGTGCCAGAACAGCAGGAAGTCAAATAAATTAGAGATGAATGTTTTCAAATGAACCGATATTAGTTAATATTCATTAGAGTACATCCATTTAATTTCCTCTTAATCAGTTTTATCTGAAAGGGAACAGATTAATTGGTATAACATGCAGTGTTTGCTAATCCCTAACTCCTATACCTAACACAAATTGTACCCAAAAGCAAATACAGTGCATAAAGATAATATATTGATAAAGTATAACTTGAATTTATTTTCTTGAAGGAAATATATTGGCAAAGTTAAAAATAGTTTAAGGCAAGCATTTTCCTTTTCATCTGTGTTTAACCATATACAAATAAAAGATTATGTAACATTTGGGAGACAGACTAACATTTCCAGTTATTAGAACATTTGTAAATTTTCAGAATATATGAATTAGCTTGAGAGTGCTGGGTCTCATTTAGGAACCTTTTGATTTTTATTGAAAATGAGTCCTAAAATACCATACCTTAGTTTTCAAATTCGTAAAAGTGAATATGTATTGAATGTATTCTTCCTGGTTCAGTTTTTATTAGAGTCTAACATTCAGGTTGGTATAGGAAGATAATATACTTACACAATACTTTTACCATCAAAATAAGGAAAAGGTGGGTGTATATTCAAGTAATATCAACCCTATTTAGAGCCCAATAAGCTGAATGATATATCTGAATCATTTTAGATTCATAAGAGGTTAAAAACTGAAATTTACCTTAGTTTAATCAAAATGCCCAATTGTACCATTGAAAAATTCACATTCTTACCTGCAGTATCTCTTTATAAACTGGCAACCTTTTATCTTACGCTAAAACCCCGTTGTTTCCTTCCCTTTGCTAACACATTTAATTTCCACATTTAATGCCGATAACAGTGTTGTGTTATTTTAAGTTAGCTGTCCTTTTATACATTTTTAAATTTTGCATTAAATGGCAAGTTAGGTTGCTGGAAAGGGTTTGCTGACATCACATGTGCAAGCACTTTTATTTCTCAAGCAAATACTTTCAGTTTAATTCACAACTGAATTGTGGTCATTGTGAATCAAAGTACCCAACAATTCATCCTCGTGGCTAAGGAGGGGGCTGCCCTTTCAGCTGGGCAGAAGAGATTACCAGTCCTTTGTTGACTTATATGAAAGGACAGCATGAAGAAATTATGAGATAAATGAAATATTTGTCAAGTTTTTAAGGAAACCACGCCCCCCAGCCTGTCAATGGGAGAAGCAGTGAAAGGAATGGGTAATGACAAAAGTTTTCCTAGTACCATGTTTCCCTGAAAATAAGAGCTAGCCAGACAATCAGCTTTAATGCATCCTTTGGAGCAAAAATTAATATATGACCTGGTATTATATTACATTATATTATATTATGTTATATTATATTATATTATGTTATAGCTGGTATTATGTTATATTATACAAGACCCAGTCTTATATTATAGTAAAATAAGACCGGGTCTTATATTAATTTTTGCTCCAAAAGATGCATTAGAGCTGATGCAATAAGTCCAGGTAGGTCTTATTTTCGGGGAAACATGGTAGGATGCATTTGGAGTGTAGTTTGAATATAGTCAAAGATGATGATATCAATGGATAATCAGTGTGTTACATTTGGAAACATAAGAAAAATCCCCTTTGGGTTATAGATCATTGAAAGATAAATCAAGATCAGCTAGTGAAGGAGTCTTATAGTTTTATCTTGTTTTCCAACTCAGCAAATCAACTGGCATATGCTATTAAACATTCTGCATAGAGAGAACTACTTAGTCCTTAGGTTGGGCTGCACTTTAAAGGAGTTATGAAGAATAATGTAGCCTGTTTCTGTACTCAAGAAGCTTAAACATATAGTTGTGCACAGAAAAAAATAAAAAACACATGCGTGAATCTACTGAACATTTGTTAGGATAATATAACACGCTACAATTGTAATAAGCTTAGTTGTATAATAGATAGCAAATAGAATAATATAAATATGTTAATGCATTCTAGAAGAGAGGTTAGCAAATTAGGTAAAATGGAAATCAACTGGGCTAAGTTTCTGAGGAAAGGAATGGTGAAGAAGGTAGAGCTTGAGCCTTAAATTGGGGTCAAATATTGAAAACAGGAAGCAATAGAAAGGTCAATTCCAGGTTGAGAGAAGAGCAGGAGTAAAACACAGAAGGTAGCGGTGAAAATGCTCTAGGGGCGTGGGGGAGGTGGAGGCAAGGAGGAAAAAAGGAAGGGACCAGAGATGATGGTAGATGGGTAGATGGGAAAGTAATTAAAGTTGGGAGACCCCAATTTGAAAAAGTTACAAAAACTTGATAGAAATGCTGAGTCCTTTTTCATTGTATTTTTCATGTTTTAATCTTAATATATATTTTTCAGTCCAACATATGCTATTACCTATAAAGCAGGATTGAGCAAGAGGCATGTGTTTGAGGGGAGTGTGGGTGAGGAAAGGAATAGTGGGAAGGGAAGCCAGCCAGCCATGTCTACATTTTCAAGCACTTGCTAAAACTTTGCTATGGTTTTGCCCATTGTAACAATTTTAAATAAAACTTAATTATTTCAGGTACAGATATTTCAACATCTTTATCAGTTTCAAACTTGGATTCTTACCAGAGAAGCTTCATATTTAGTCATTTGATGTACTTAAGGACACATAGAGGGTTAGAAGGTTTTCTGAGACTGTGGCTGCCTGAGGAGGCAAGAGGGAGAGCCAGGACACCAAGTAGGTGTCTATTGTATTCTGTTTCTGTAGAAGATAGAGAATTAGGCAGATTCCAGAATTTTTTTCTGAGGGAGAATTAGCAAGATTTTATTAAATTAATTGGATGTTAAATGTCTCAACATTTGTGAGGTGTTATAAATCATACTTGAACATGACACTTTTTGTTCATGTTGCTTGTTTTTGTTTGTGTTGCTTGCATCTTTCCAAAAAGCTGTACCTGATGCATGGATGCATCCTACTGCAAAATAAATAACATCAATGAGTCAAGAATTTGGAACAGCTGTCATAGAGGAAAAGTCTGTCCTTGTATTTCATATCTGATCACATCTTTGTTGATTGCAGATTTTTTTTTTTTAAATTTGAAAATTTCTTGGGTGGTCCTGACAGATGTTAAAAACTCTCACATCAGCACAAACTACAGTTAGTGATGTCAAGATCCACAGACACATACACGCATGTGTGTGCTTGTATGTGTCTGTGTAATAAAATGAGGGCTCCATCGGACTGAAAACATGTGGGAAGTGGATTTAACAAAATTCTTTTCTGAAAGCTGATCATCCAGACCATCTGCCCTGTGGTCAGATCACACTTCCTTCATGTCTCGTCTGAGAGGACAAAATAACCAAAGATTTGGACCAAGTTCCTCTGTCTAAAGAAGAATGTGCAAAAGTCCCATTAGTGCCATGCACAGTTCTCCTTCTGAAAGGGTATTTCATCTCTGCTCCACTGCATTCATCCAAATCCGACCTGTGAATACACGTGTCTCTCTTTTTCTCTCCCTCTCTCTGGTTATAACATATATATGTGTATAAAATATACATACCCAAATGTAATCAAGTTCCTCTCTTTGTGACTCTATTACTTATGAATACATAGATAAAATGAAGGGAGAGGAGGAACTTAAAAAGGGAAGTAAACACTCTGTTACGTTTCGGTGAAGGGCAGAATGAAAGAGAAGTGAAACAAGGTTTTTTTTTTTAAAAAAACCACTCTTTTTCAATAACAGACATACATTATATTAACATAGATGCAGTTCTTTCAATTAGAGTAACATATGCATTAAAATGATTGTTTCAGGTTACTTCCTAGCACCATTGTAAATAGATGTCAACTTTATTAATAAGGTATCAACCTGTTTTTTTTCTATGAAACGTACTTTTAAAATGTATTTTAACTGAAATATTTCAATATCCAATAGGATATTAATGTTTCTATAGATTTTAAATTATTACAAGAAAAGATATACTTTTAAGATACAATAAAGATAGTTTCTTTTCAGTTTGGTAATTTTTTTCTTACACAAATTATCAACGAGTTCCTCAGTGTAATGCAAAAAACCAAAAAGATAAATGTTTATATTTTGTTTTGTTTGCCTTGGGGGTTTGGGAGTCTTGATGGACTATAACTGAGAGTTCTCAGAGCACATGCCTAGATCGTCAAGATTAAATTCGTGTTTAATTTACAGCATTATTTGTACTCAGCTTTGAATATTTAACCTCAGCTTTCATTATTGTGCAAATACAGATGATGCTTGCTTTGATGTGACTTTGGTTTTTATATTTACGTATTGAAGTTCCAGTGTCTGCAATCCCACTCTAACCCAGCTTCATTAACGGCCTGTGAGTAAGCATAAACAAAATTTTAACTTGCTTTAAATGACCCTTCAAGGCCACTCTTTGGGTCAGAAAAGTGCAAGATGTGTTCAAAATTGTGATGAAGAAGACCCTTCTTGGCTCTGAGTAAGGTCGGTTGTGCATAGCAATAAGTGTAGGTCAGAAGCTGTCAGTGAGAGTATCAGAGACCCATGTGAAAGGAAAAGTTACATGTGGGAAAGAATAGAGAAGAAAAGCCTGCATATTGACAGGATGAAGGAGAAAAATGAATAAAGCGTAAACTAAAGATCCAACCAATATTATGACTGAAACAGTTGGGCTATTCCTTGATGAAAAGGAAGTTGGGAAGGAAATTTTATCTTTCATTTATGTTAAAAACAGATCCCCTCAAGGCAGTGAAATTACAAAAATTCAAATGAAAGTTGAATTTGTCTGGTCAATTAAAGCCATAGTTAAATAATAAATGCATTCATGTTTTTTAAAAATTCATTTATTCAATTCATTTACTCATTCCACAATTTTTTAGTACCTACCATCT
The DNA here is from genome assembly GCF_004115265.2 of Rhinolophus ferrumequinum. NCBI lineage: Eukaryota > Metazoa > Chordata > Mammalia > Chiroptera > Rhinolophidae > Rhinolophus > Rhinolophus ferrumequinum. Next base: position 40,060,689 of record NC_046288.1, read on the forward strand.
GAAGGACACTACTATTTTCCTTACATGGAGTGTAATAGATATTGTGGAGAAGCTTGCAAAAATGAGTAATGTTCATAATTCCCCTCTTTGAGCATATTACTTAGACGAGCAAAGAGTAAAAGAGCAACTGGGCATTCATTCCTCTTAGGAAAAATTCACAAAATTACTTCCACGGGCATGGGCAGATCAGTCTGTAGTGATGTGTAGACGATACCACAGGACAAGGTGTTCAGGGCCTGGGGTGAGATTGCAGACGGGCCTGAACAATGGGATAAGGAGGAAGTACTCTGTTAGGTTGACCAAGCTGGCAGCAGTAGGAAGCCCTCCAACCTCTAGAGCATCAGTGACACTGCATTTAGTTTTCACGTCAGGTTTATTGAGTTATAATTTATATACAGTTACGTAATCACCACTGTCGCAAGGCATAAGATAGTTACATTACCCCACAAAAATTCCCCCATGTCCCTTCATAGTCTTTCCTTTCCTCTTCCTCAGCCCCTGGTAACAAATGTGTTTTCTGTCCCTATGGTTTTGTCTTCTCCAAATGTCGTGTAAAGGCAATCTACAGCAGATAGTCTTTGAACCTGGCTTCTTCCATTAAACGTAATGCACTCGAAATTCATCTGTGCTGTTCTGTGTTTTCAGTAGCTCCTTTCTTTTTATTGCTGAGTTGTATTCAATTGTATGGCTGTACCATAGCTTGTTTGTCCATTGACCTGCTGAAGGACTTTTGGGTTATTTCCAATTTTGGGGTGATCAGAAGTAAATCCACTATATACAGTTGCATACAGGTTTTTAAGACTGCACTTTAATGTATCTTCTTTCCACCATTGTAGCTTCCATCCTTTGAGACAATAAAACCATTTCTTCTTCAAGTTCAGTTTTAAAAAAATGCATATAAGAAATGTGTTAAATTGTTAATAACAAATCCCTTATTTATAATTTAAAATTTATTGATGGCTTTAAGAAAAATGTTTTATAGGACACCCATAAATGGAGTCCAGTAGAAAAACAAGAATAAATAAAGCAGGGATAGGGGAAGTTAGGCAGTATTTAAAAGTAACTCTTGTCAAATGGACCATCACAAAGTGCTGAATGTATTGTCCACTTACTGTGTACAGTGCATGTGCTGTGTCCCGTGGAGGGCTTAAAAAGTATGATACTCAGCTCTCTATCCTCAATTATTTAAAATATTTTTAAAACCTTAATTATTACTTGACTTTTATTATATATATATATATGTATATCTCTCCCTCCTTACACAGTGAACTCCGCAGACAATATGTGCTTTTTGTTTTTGTTATTATTATATTTTGTTTGTTTTTAAGCACATATCTTCAACATTTAGAATAATACCTTGCATATAGTAGACCTTAGTAAATAGTTTTGAAAGTATATACAAGGAGATAAAGCAGTTTTTTAATGAAAAGAAAACATCATTAATGTTTTCCTTTCATTGGTTTCCATTTGTTTTAATGAAAGGAAAACAAAACATATTTTGATTGACAAATGGGTAACCAATAAGTGTTAACAGTTTGGAGTGTGTAGATAGATCTAAATAGACTACAGTCACTTAGGAAAGTGAAGAAATTTGCTAAAGTATTTGCTTTAGATTTTGTTGCTTATGATGAATGTACCTATTCTTTACATTTAAACTATTTTTCAGTTAATATGAGACTACATCAAATGTAAAACATACAATTAGATTTTGTATCACTAAGTAGAGTAAAACACTGTAATTTAAACTATAATCTTCCACTGTCTGCAAGAATTATCCCAATTAAAAGACATTAAATGCAAAAATCCAAATTATAAAATTAATGAAATATAAGATTTTGGCAAATTTAAATAAGGTGCTATATTTAAAAATCCTTTGTAAACTATACAAATTGACCTAAATGATATACTTTATCCCAATATTTAATTTCTTGACCCAAATGAACTAACAAAGAAAATATATGTGTGTATATATAAATACATATATTTATATAACTAATTTAAAAAGACATACATGTTATATACATAACATATATACACAAATCACAAAAAATACATACATTTAGGTGAAATCATTACTTAAATGAATATAAAACTATTACTTGCACATATATACAAGTTCATGTGATAAGTAACTACATGTTCTCAGAGCAACAACAATGTAATCTGAACACCTGCAGCGTTAGCAAAATTTTAGACCTTGTTGATTGAATTACATTGTCTATGTATAGAAGGTTGTAGTCCAACATTTTTTTTTAATTAGCACTTTTTTCTGTGTACTTACCATGTGCAGGCATTGTGTTAAGCTGTTAACAGTTCTATGAGTCAATTGCTAGTATTATATCCATCTTATAGATGCATAGAGCCATAGAGAGGTTCAGGAACTTGCCCAACATTGTACTAACAAGGCGCAGAACTTATATATAAACAAAGCTGAACTTACTACAGAACTCATGCTCTTAACCTTTACTCGGTGGATTTTTATGAGGGTTACTGGGTTTGAGGTACTATGCTTTAATAGAGTGACAAACAAACTTAGGAAGGCTATGTGGATAATGAGGTATTGAGACACTAATTTCTTTGAACAGATGACAAAAATATAAAAGAGGAAGTTGGAGACTTAGTGTGGGCCTGGTAGCTGTCTTCAGAGATGTCAAGAACCAGAGGACATTATCAGCCAGTGGTTACAGAGAGGGGTTGAGGGGGCAAAGATTCTCAAGAGTTAGATTCCAGCTTGGTATGAAGCAGAACTTAGAAAGGGCCAGAGGCTACCGTTATGGAATGAACTTCCTCAAGAGATTTTCTCTGCACTGGAGTGTGCAACAGAAGATGAATGAAGGTACAGCTTTCAGGATCCGGAGCCTGCCCCTCCTACTTCTCAGGCCCCTCCTCAGCCTTCTTTCTGGCTCTTTCTCTTCTGTAGGTCCTCTAGATGGAGGCATGCCCTGGAGATCTTCCCTTGGCTCCCTCCCCTACTAGTCCGCACATTCTCCCTAGAGTACATTACCTTAATTAATTGTGCAACTTCAAATATAATGTGTAGTCTGATGACTCTCAAAACTAAATCTCCAGCTTGAATCTGTCTTGAGAACTTGAGACTCATATATTGACCTCTCTACTTGTCATTTATGTCTAATGGGTGTTTTAAACTTAATATGGCCTAAACTAAATAATTTCCCCCAAATCCTGTTTCTCTGCTTCTCTATCTTTCCTGTCATAGTATATGAAACCACTCAGTGTTCCAATGTTCAAACACAATTCTAAGCATTATCTTTATCTCCTCTGTTTTCTTAAACCCCACTTCCAACACATTAACAACTCCTGTTTACCTTGAAAGCATAATCCAAATAACACTAGTTGTCTTCATCTTAATGGCTACCAATCTTTTTGATCCTGAACTAGACTGGGCTCCTGCTTCCACTTTCATCCTTTAACATTCCATTTTCTATTCAATAGTCAGTATTTTCTGTTACGAATACAAATCAGATGATACCATGTTCAAAATCCTTCAATGGCTTCTCATTGCACTTAGAATAAACATCCAAACACTTAACCTTAGCTTATAAAATGGGACCTGATCACCCCTGCTTTCCTCTCAGACCACCATTCTTCATCTTCATGTGGATGGACTTTTCTTAGCATTTAAATCTCAACTAAAATGTCACCTGTTCAGAGATGCCATTTTTGAACAGTTATACATACCAAAGTAGCCACCCAGGCACATTTAAACATACCACCATATTTTAGTTAACTATATAGCCCTTTACATCAATAAATCGCCCATGTGTTTAAATTTATATATGGATGAAAATATGTATTTCTTCCTTTATTAGAATGTAAGCTCCATGAGAACAGGGACATTGTATGCTTCCTCTGCTGTTATATCTTCGGCACTCAAAACATTGTCTGACTTAGAGATGAAATGCAATAAAAATTTATGTTGCACTATGAATGTATTGCTATCATGATATCTGGCTTTGCTGGATATTTGTGTTTTGTTCCAGTGCCTTCTTGAATATAGAAAATCAATGCATGTTAAAATAGCTATCAAAAAACCAACAAAAAATAATGTCTATTTTACGTATTTTAGGAGTGGTTGTATTAATTTTAACTATTGCAAATTGAAGTAGATTTGAATTGGATTATCACATTAATTGTTTCTGGTTGATGTGATAGGGACAGGATGGAAATGAATATTTGGAATTGAAGCACTTTGCTTCTTAATCGTAGCAGCCAAATCAGTGTCTTTAAGGTAGAGGGGAAAAAAATCAATGACATTTGAGTAGCTTGGGGCAGGAGCCAGGAACAAATAAATTGTATGATGCTGTGTGAGAGCAACTATAAAATCAATGGAACTTCCAAGATGAAGTTCCAAGATGAATATTAGACTGTTGAATCCAAAATTTTAGTCACTGATATTTCCCCCCGAGATTATTTTACTAAGCAAGAAGAGTAGCTATTTGCCAAGGAAAGCCAACATTAAATTAAAAATAAAAATATTCTCACACACACACTCTTTATCAAAGAAACATTTTTTTTTTTATTGTGCCTCGGTTTATACTCCCAGGAGGTTCTCAGTTCCCAAGTAGGTGCCTTCATACGTCTAGAATAATATAGAGTTCACTGGCTATGTCTTTAACACTGTGAGTGAATTAACTCAAAATTACTTTTAACACAAAAAGGTAATTTTTTTTTAAATTAAAAAAGTAATATTCTCGCAATGTATTATAGAAATTCTGGAGAAAAAGTTATAAAGGATATTTTAAAAATCAATAATATAGAGAAAAGTACTAACATTTTTGTGAAATTTGTTTTTTCTCTGCATATTATTTTCCTTTTTAATTTGTAAATAGGGAAAACATTCATATAATTTTAAAAATCAAAACTTTATTAAATGTTTACAATGAAAAGTCTTACTTCCCATCCATCCAATTCTCCTGCCCCTATACTTTCTATAGGTAACTATTTTGGTTAGTTTCATGTGTATTCTTCCCATAGTTTTTGTATATGAGTAAAGGCAAATATAGACATACATTCTTAGTATCATTTCTTTCTTACTTAAAATATAGCATGCTGAATGTTAATTTCTAAACTATCTTTTTTTCTTTATACTATATCCTATTGTAGAGAGCTCTCATACATATATATTTATATATTTATATATATACATATATATAATTGGTTAAATAAACTAGGAAACATCTTCATAATTGAGTATTATGCAGCCATAGAAGTAAAATAAGTTATCTCTGTTAGAGAAAAATAATATATATTTTCTATATATTTATAGAAAATTACATAAATTATATGTGTGTGTGTGTGTATGTGTGTGTGTGTGTGTGTGTGTGTATATATATATCTATATATATAAAATAAAACACCTGATGTAATGCTGGTGGAAACCTATGTTGTTTCAAGTCCTGCCTTGCAAACATGCTGTTTTAATGCAAATAAATTGGCAAATGAGCCATCTCTTATGTGTTTGAGCATGATGAATATTGCCAAAGTGCCCTCTATAAGAATTTTGCCATTTTGCCCTTCTACCACCAATGCATGAAAATTCTGTTTTTCTTACGAACAGATTACATTGGTAAACTTACGTAATTTCACAAAAATATATTCTTTATACAAGTAAATATCACACTGCATACATTTCAGCACCGATATTTAAAGATTATATAGAACATAATCGACTGTAAGTTGAAGCAAAGGCATGCCAAGAAAAATAGGTGCATCATAAGCCAAAGTAGAGATTGTTTTTTAAAAGAAACTTAGAGTGTCAAAAACAGCTGCACACTTAAGTCCTAAGTTGCCTTCTTCCTGCTAAAGACTTTTTTCTCCTAGTTAAAACTATCAGTTTTAACATTCAAATATATGAAAAATTACTAAACTATAAAATAAGTTTACTTGGTTGTGAAAAAAATTAGTCATTGTATTCAGCATCCCTGGTTATTTTGATGCTGTAGATTTAACTATTGTACAGTTTCTTCCAAAGTTAAACCTAGTTGTTCTCCACTTTATTTTTTTAAAAACACAAAGGGTTTATTAGTTAATTAAGGTAAAGGGTTAAATGGAGCTGTTTTACTTATCAATTTTCTGGTCCATCGATAATAGTTTATTAGATCCTTCTCTTTAGGATCCTAGATTTTCTCATAATAAATATCATATAGCTATGACTTTTTGCTCTTCATATCTTATGATGAGACAAACTCCAAAAACTTTTTTTTTGGTGTTTTCTCTCCTGCTGCCATAGACTTACTTCACTTTGAACCTTTGGCATTTACCATTCCCTGAGCAGCTGACATTTCATTTTCTAGTTGAGAAATAATAAGTGTTATAAATTGGCATCTATTGTTGGACACAAAAGAACAAGGTCAAGGTCCCAGTAATTGATTGAGAAGGTTAGCAACTGAATTCAGTTCTCTCCAAATAAGGACTCTTAACCTCGCCACAGATATTCTGTGCTGGGATTCGGAGGACGTGAATGTGATACTGGTTTAATCAGTTTCCTCATAATGAGACTAGAGATCCAGTGAGGAGGGGTTTCCTTTGGCTGCAACCTATTTGAGTGCCTTGCACACTGTAGATTCTTCCCCCAAATTAGTGACTAGTTAAAAATTAGATACCATTTACCAGCTACTAGTAGTGAACTCCTTTTAAAACGTCAGCTGTTTACAGGCTCGTCCCAAGGGGTCATTGAAAAGGTTTGTTTCAAAATGTGTTTTATATGTATTAGTTTTCTTTGACTGCTGTAACAAATTACCACAAACTCGGTGGCTTAAAGCAACAGACATTTATTTACTCTTTGAAATTTATTCTCAGTTCTGGAGGTTGGAAGTTGGAAATCAAGCTGCAGGCAGGTCAGGGCCAGACTCCCTTCAGAGGCTCCAGGAGGGAACTAACCCAGGTGACTGTCAGCATTTCTTGCTTGTGACTGTGTTATTCCAATTTCTGCTTCCCTTTTCACACGCCCCCTCCTCTGTGTGTGTCAAACTCCCCTGTCTGTCTCTTACAGGACACCTGTGATTGGACTTAAGGCCCACCTTGGTAATCCAGGATAACTCTCTGTTGGGATCCTTACTTTACTACATCTGCAGAAAACTTTCCTGATAAAGTCACATTTACAGCTTTGAGGGATTAGGACTGGATATCTTTAAGTGGCCATAATTCAGAGTTCTATACTATATTTAAACATTTTCTAGAACTGTCTTCCACAGTCTTTACTGCAAGACAGGAAGCCTAACACTGAGATTACAAAATTCCCCTGTCCAACTCTGCCTTCTCCTGTCACTTTTCTTTGTTTTAAAAATATATTTGTGTGTATCTTTTTTTTTAGTATACAAGTAGCATGTGCTCATTTTTTAATTTTTTTAAAGTAGGAAAAACTTAGTAAAATAAAAATCATCTGTAACCTGACTATTCAAAGATAACCTATGTTAATATTTCCATGTTTTTCTAAGCATTTTGGCATCCTCAACTCACAGTACATACTAAATATATGGTTGATGAATAAACAAATAAGTAAATGAACCAATAAATCACATTGTAGCTTTCTATCACATAAAGGATGCTGGCTAAGAAAGTGGATCTTGGAGTTCCTGAGAGTCAAACTGCATCTCTACTTTACCAGCTGCAATCTACTCAACTTATTTATGTTTCGATGTTCCTTCTGTAAAATGGACAGTTTTAATTGTCCCTTCACATAAGGTTTTCAGAAGATTAAAATGTACAGCAATAGTGCTGGCACATGTAAGTCTCAATAGATGTCAGCTGTAATGATTCAAGATGGAAAAGGGGGATCACTCTGAAAGGAAGAATTTGGAGTAGCATTTGTTGGGGGATGGATTTTGTGTCAGCATCTGAATTTTTTTCTTCAAAAATGGCATGAGACACCTTAAGAAAGGTAGTGAGACATGGTTCCAACAAATTCTTTATGCCCGTGGCATTGCAGAGGGATTCACATATTAGAATAGCCTGAGGAAAGTAACTTCAAAGGTTTCTACCAATTTTAAGAGTGTGATCATAGAATTTTGGTTTTAGAATAATAATGTATTCCTTTTCCCACATCTCCAATCTGTTTTCCCTCCACAATCAAGGAATTTCTCAATTCTCCAATGAATCAAAAACATGTAGCCAAATAGGTGTGACCTCGTTGTAGCTACCGTGTTTCCCTGAAAATCAGACCTAGTTGGACCATCATTTCTAATGCATCTTTTGGAACAGAAATTAATATAAGACTGGGTCTTATATTATATAGGGTCTTATATAGGACAGGGTCTTATATTCTATACGACAGGGTCTTATATTATAAAGACCCAGTATTATATTATATTATATTATATCCCACATCACATCATATCATATTATATTATCATATTTATTATTTATTTATTTATTTAATAAGTTTAATACATATTTATTTATTATATATTTATTATTTATATATTTATTATTATTTATTATATTATATATTATTATATATATTATATATATTATATATATATATTATATATATATAATATATATATAAGACCGGGTCTTATATTAATTTTTGCTCCAAAAGACGCATTAGAGCTGATGGTCCAGCGAGGGGTCTTATTTTCGGGGAAACACGGTAGAATGGTAATAGTCATGTTCCCAGGGAGAATGTTAACACAGAAGGACTCCATCAGGGAAGAATTTCACGTACTTCTGTGCTGTCCAGAGGGGGAATTCACATGGGATAAGGGGCCCTTAATGTCAGAAAACAAAAGGTTCAAAACTTTTAAATGAATTACATCCAAACACTGCACAAATTATTCTTCATCAGAATTAATGGCATTCTGTTAGGCTCCTAGGACCTGAACATATGTAATAATATTATGCAAATATTCTTGTAGAATTAAAATGAATCCGTAATGGCAATGCTTCTCAAATGCTAAGTTTGCAGTTTATAATACCACGGATGCCAAAAAAAAAAATGTATACAAGTGGACACTTTGGTAAGCGCTGCTCGAGCAGTAGTTCGCCGTAATCAGAAGTGTCTGGATGCTGATGGTAACCACTATGAGCACTTCTTGTCATTGCAGAAGTCAAACGTGACTTGTACTCATCTTTTGTTATTGGTATATATTGAGTAGTACAATTTTAATAGTTTTCCTTTCTTAAAATGTATACACATTTATTTGGCACCCTCTGTATAAAACAGCAAGATGAGACATCTCTGTAGAGAATTTCAGTCTATTTATTCAGTAATTTTTTAAATTAAAATTTATTTGGGTGACAATGGTTAGTGTAGTTACATAGGTTTCAAGTGTACAATTCTGTAATACATCATCTATATCACATTGTGTGTTCACCACGCAGAGTCAATTCTACTTCCATCACTATATATTTGACCCCCTTTCTAGACACAAACCACAGTTTAGTGGTATTCAGTAATTTTAAAATAGTCTCATGCTGTTGTGTTTGTCATTGTTAACTTAAATAATGGTTGGGAAATATTATGCCTATTACTTGCTTTTGTGTGTTTTATTAGCTGTGGAAAAATAGTACATTCTACAGTGTGCACATCATTATAGATATCACGCTATTTTCTCTAGAAGGCAATTCATAACAATGCTTAGGTCAGTGTTCCCTAAACAGTTTGCACATCAGAATTACTTTAGTAAATTCTAAAATTATACCAATTTGCAAGTCCCCGTACCTCTTCTATTCCTGGCAGCATCCCAGGTATCAGTGTAACTAATTTCAGAGGCTAAGAAGAAACTTGGGAACTATTTATAAGACTTCTTCAAACTGTTTTAAATAGCAGTGATTGATTAGAAAGAGGAACATAAATTGGGTTAATAATAAAGATAAAAATCCTTAAAACAGATTTATTTCTCCCTTCCTCCCTCCCTCTCTGCCTGCCCTCCCTCCCTCCCTCCCTTGTTTGTTCTTTCTTTCTTTCTTTCTTTCTTTCTTTCTTTCTTTCTTTCTTTCTTTCTTTCTTTCTTTCTTTCTTTCTTTCTTTCTTCCTTCCTTCCTTCCTTCCTTCCTTCCTTCCTTCCTTCCTTCCTTCCTTCCTTCCTTCCTTCCTTCCTTCCTTTCTTCCTTCCTTCCTTTCGTCTCTCTCTCTCTCTGTCTCTCTTTCTCTCTCTTTCTTTCAACAAATATGAGTTGCGAATCTACAATGCCAGGCTCTTTGCTGGGTGCTCCCTGAGCTTCATTTTTCTCACCTATAAAATGAGAAATACCTATGCCACAGAGACATTGAACAAATTTATGATATAAATATCATACACATAATTTTAGCAAAGTAATAGTCAAGAAATGTTAACAATCATTATTATCAACATCATTATGCTGTCCTATCTATTATATGATTGTTAATTAGAGGCTTGTTTGTTTGGGTTAGTCTAGTCTTGCAAACATGATAGTAAAAACTAACTTCAAAATTTCTAAGAGTTTATCTTCCTGTTTACTCTACTAGATGATAATACTAGCAGATATATATTGAACCTTTACTAGAATCATCTCATCATTTGGAGATTAGCAAATTTTGGGCCCCAAATATCTTTGAGTCTTCTGGAATATAAGATTTTTTTGGGTCAATATTAAAAGCAGCTAAAAGTACTATGTATCAGGCATTTTTCTATAAACTACATGTATATTAATTCGTTCACTGTTAAGAAGGAGGTTCTGTTTTTATCTCATTTTAAGGATGATGAGCCTGAGGAGTAGAGAAGATAATTATCTTGCCTGAAGTCACTTTGCCAGTGGGTGGAAGAATGGGAATCTGAACCTGGGCAGTTTGACTACAGAATAGACTTATTAAACCACAAACTTTATCATCATTGGTGGATTGCTATATGGCGTGAGCACTTATGGATACAATTTTATACCTTTCATAAGCATGTATATATCCTGTTTCCTTTTCATAGCAAGGGCTTATCAGTAATTGGTTTTCTGTTTGTTTGCTTGCTTATTTGTAATTTTCTGCCTTTTCTGAGTGATTCTAAGATCCAAAAGTGCAAGGACATCATTGAACTTTCTTACCATTATATTATATTATATGTGCCTAGGACAGGGCCTGGCACATGCTACGTGTTGTTTAATAAATAATGATTGAATAAATTAATGAACTTAATTGCTACAAAAAAATAAAAAGAACAAACCAACCTATGTAACTCTAATAAGAACTGTTCAATAACATTTATTTCACCTTCATCTCATTTTAAACTTCTATTTGTATTAAAAATAAACATATATATATATATATATATTTGTTTATATACATATAAACATATATTTAATCAGCATATGTAGAATGGAGTTATACTTATTTTTATCCCTTCTGGGGATATTTATTTTATAAAGAATCTTTAAATTTTCAAAATGGGATAATATGTTAAACAAAATCTTCACTAATTTGACAGCTAAGAGTTGGCACTTATATTCCAGAAGACTCAGATATTTGAGGCCCCAAATTGCTGATCTCCAAATGATGAGTTGATTCTAGTAAAGATTCAATATATATCTGCTAGTATTACCATAAACATATATATATATATATATAATGTATATTTTCATACAAGCTGAGATTTTTCCTGGTTCTTTGTGATGTTCATGATCATTGTTCATGATGGAAGAAAAATCTCTTCACTGTTCTTATGAAATTAACAAAGCAACATACAGCACATGAATACATTTTTCCAATCCAAATTTCAGAGAATAATATCACCATGTTGTTTTTAACAGCGTCTAGACTTATCCCAATATCTTGTGGTTTTGGCTCAGTGATCTGATAGTAACTAGAGATGAGCTTCTTTTCTAATAGTAATTTTAGCTGAAAACAAAATACTAGTATGGTTCTGCATTATATTTCTTGTGCCAAATCTTAGCTGTCAAACTAGTGAAGATTTTGTTTAACATATTATCCCATTTTGAAAATTTAAAGATTCTTTATAAAATAAATATCCCTAGAAGGGATATAAATAAGTATAATTCCATTCTACATATGCTGATTAAAATTATTTACATGTAGTTACTGTCCTATGTACTGAACTCCTATCAAAAAGTTTGCCTCCCTTTTTATTCTTGAGCTTCTTCTTTCCGATCACCCAAAATTTGCAGTGAGGCATATTGAATAATGGAGTAATCTACTCTTAGAAAACTCAGACCACTTGTACCATGGCTGTTTTGTCACTCAAGATCCCAGCAAGAAATTGATGGCTCCACCCTGAGAGTGTATGATGAAGAAATGATTTACAAAGTGTTGGAAAGGTTAGTAGAAACTAAGAGATTGTGAAAACAACCTGGGGCTAAAAACAGAGAGGAATCCATTACCACTCTTAGCTCTCCTGTAATCTGGGGAAGCCTGCAAGTTAAGGGTACGTGGATTAAGGCAGCCAGTGCAACTAGGGCCAAACTGCTGCCTACCAAGGAGGAAGATAAGTCAATGAATATCCTGCTGTGACCTCTCAAACCCAACCTGAAGCCAGAGGTCAAGAGAGCCTGATTAATGCAATTTATAGAGATTAGTGTCCTGGGGTATAGAATAGAGTGAGGGGTGCAGAGAAGATCTGGAGGGGGAAATAGAGGATAGCTTAGCTAGTAACAGAAAATTAAAGAATATCATGTACTTTGGGCTCGTGGGCATGGGCTTCATGGAGCTTGAATCTTCCTAATTCCCTATGTCTAACAAGAGGCACCCGCTTTCTTCTAGATATACAGAAGAGAAAAATTAAAGTCATATTTGACTCTTCCTTCTTCATTGCTAGTGTTTAAGCTATGACCACTTTCTTTCATATTTCCAAAAAATATATCTTTAATAGTGGATCTCTAATGCAAATTTGTGCTGTTTCTACTGCCAATGTTTAGGTCTTGACTTCTCTTGTCAAGTCTTCTTCTCTGTCTTATGACGATCAATTGCTTCATGGTAACAGATTTCTTTCTAAGATGCTGGCATTCTTAGATCTCTATCTGTTTTGCTGAAGCACTTACTCTGGTTCTCAATTGTTATGGCTATGAAATGCAACACCCTTTGCCTGCGGTTAGACTTTCCACAGCATGTCTTCAACATCACCAACAATCTTTACTAATTATTCCTCCACATAAAGCCTCTCCTATTGTAATTTGTTGTATAGTTATGTATTGTATTAGTAGTTTATTTTTTTACACACTTTACTTCATCTGAAATAATTTAAACACTTAAATCATCAGAAATAATATCTGACTTATGACAGTGTCTCAATAAAGTACTTTTGAATCAATTTGGATACTTGAGTTATACTTGCTTATTAGTTGTTTATTTGTTTGGTTAGGTAATTTAGAGCAATTGTAGAAGAATTAAACCGACACAAACAGTGCATACTTTTTGACTACTAATTTCTTTCTTAGGTATTTATCCTAAAGAATAAGTTAAGGAGGAGCTCAAAGATTTAACTTCAGGGATAATCATGAAAATGTTCTTTCTAATAACACTTACAAAAAAAGCATAAACACTTTACAACAATAGAGGATGTAACAGTATGTATATTTAATCAAATACTATACTATTCAGCTTTTAAAAATGATGTAGATTGTTAAATTGGCAAAGTAACAAAACTAATTAAATTTTTTAAAGCTTTGTTTTTGTTTTGAAGCAGAGTATATTTTTATATTATTTTGAAGCAGAGTGTATTTAAATATATTTTTATTAGTATATTTTAATTACTGTTTTTTGTAAAAATTACTATGTATGTTAGTATACACATATACATACATAAGTTTATACAAATATGGAAAGATATATATGGTGTTAATATTGATTATTTATGGTGGTGCGTAAATTGTAGTGTATTTTTTTTTTGTTTATCTGAATTTTCTGGCAGTATAAACTCTGCAAAATACTTTGAAAACAACTGGCATGATTAAGACCCTTCTCTTAGTTGTAGACTTTAACTACATGCTTGCTACATAAGGTGAACAAGCTAGCTGTTTTAATTAAATGACTTTATTTTACTTCCTGAGTGACAATGAATTAGCCACAATACATGTTTGTTAATTACAGTATATCCTGCCCTAAACATTGTCTACTGCTATTTAAACTATTATTTTTACATCACAAGTTGTTTGGAAAATGGTCAAAATATAAAATCTGTATAATGTCAAATTTGAAAATTAAAATGAAAATATCAACCAGAAATAGCTATTTCACATGTACAAAAAAGAAAAAAAAAGAATAACATTACTCTTCCTTTTAATTACCAAGTGAGGTAGTTTGGGATTTCATGGAGGAAAATTGCTTTATTCAGGAGAATTTTTTATGCAGGAGAGTGGCTTGAATTCACTTTATAGGACACATGTAGAGTTTGAGATCCTAAGTAGCGCATGAAGGTATAGAATTAAACAGGAGTTATACATACACATATAGACACATATATATATGCATGCATAAATGAATATTGTGTGTATCTAGAAGGTTAGATGCTATGTTCTTAAACTAAGCTAAATCACAAATTTAATTACTTTACACAATCATTTCAGTATGTAAAATAATCTCATAATTGAAACAACTGATTATATCATTTTATAGAAATCACATAGATTGAACCTATATATAAGAGAAAGGTTTTAATTGTGATGAATATTTTCAAAGTGTTTAGTAATTTTTTTTTTAATTATGGAAAAATACCAGTAAGCAAAATGGGATCCATAGGCCAGAGGACACTAGATATGATACAAAGCAGGAAAATTTACTTCCTGGAGGAGGAAAACAAAGGTAGTACCTGTAACATTTCACCTTGTAAGCATGGAGGAAGAAGGATACTTCTAACCTCCAATTCCTTGGGTTTTAGTTAGGGAGTGCTATGTTTTATTACTCCAAGCCCAGAAGGAGCGACTAAGTTGATGACTATTATTTTCCGTGCCAAACCAGGTAGAATGAAACTTGAATAAAATATTACTTGAGTTAAATATTGCTTCAAGCTGGGAAAGTGGACAATAAAATATAGTAGACAAGAGCTTAAGCTTTTAAATCAGCATGCTTGGTTTTAAATACTGGCTTTGTTATACTAACTTAACAGTACAATTTTTTCATTCACTTAACAGTACAATTTTTTAACAGTACAATTTTTTCATTCACCTAACAGTACATTTTTTTTTCACTATCAACCTTATGCTAGGCAAAAAGGGAGACAAACACGTATTACCTTGTCCCTTGTCTCCTTTACAGTTAAATGATATGGATAGGCATTAATCAAATAATCTTGCAAATGATGTAGTTACATATAGTGGTAAATCAGTCCAGGAAAAATTCAGGAAGCTATGCAAGTATGTTTTGGATGTAGTCAGTCTGAAAACTGGGTATAAAATAGCCCGGGAAAGACAGTAGACCTCAGGTAGATGAGCGTGTGATGATATTTTAAAAAAGGCAGTTGGCTGGATCACAGAAAGACATAAAAAGCATTAAAAGTATAGAGTGGAAAAATAAGCTTAGAAATATAGGTGGAACCAGACCGTCAATAGCTTTATCCTAGGACAAATGAAAGCCATTGAAGATTTTTAAGCGGGAAAGTTGGAAGATCAAATTTCTGTTTCTAAGGATCACTCTGACTGCATTAAGGAAAAAAAAGAATGGATTGTAAGCTGTACAAGTATTATGGGGAATTCAGTGAACTGTAGATTAAAACATTCCAGGCAAGAGACAATAATAGTGTGAACTAGGGAGGGTGGCAGTAGAGATATAGGACAGATAATGACTCTGACATGACTAGATTTTTGGAACTGATTGGAAGCGGGTACCAGTCACTGAGTTGGGAATGCATAAACAGTACCAGAGTTCATTGCATTTTAATTGGACTAAGTTTAGTTTAAGATGCTTTTGAGATATCCAAATGGAAATGTCAAATAAGTTATTGGATATAAAGGTCTGAATTTCAGAGAGCCCTGGTTTAGAAATATTATTCTGGTATTCACTGGCTTATAGTTGGTTATTGAAGGCATAGGCATTGATGAGATAGTTTGGAAAAAGAGAATGTAGAGTCAGAAGAGAAGGACTCATTGGATAAATCTTTGAAACACTAATATTTAAAGGCCAGTTAGAGCCAGCAAAAGGAACTTGGGCATCAGAAAAGTAAGAGAAACACCTGGAGAAAACCCAAAAGCCAAGGGAAGAAGGTGCTTCAAGAAAGAGTAGTTAATAGAGCTGAATGCTCCTGGGAAGTCAAATTCATTGAGGAGTGAAAATTGTGAAGCATGAAGCTCATGAGAGTCATGAATTGAAATTATGTGTGCACAAACCAGACAACAGTGGATACGTATAAAGAAACAGATTTAGTGGAGACAACTGTTTGCGAGGCAAGAAAGAAAAATGGATGATAGCTGGAGTCAAAGTACACTTGTTAATAGGATAAGCTTTTAAATATGTCTCAGTACCATGAGAATGATCCAGTAAAGAGAGAGAAATCCAACAGGAAAGAAAAGGGATAATTAAGAGAAACTATGGCAATGTTGACTAAGTTATTTAATGTCTTTGCCTTGGTTTTCACAGCTGTAAAATGGGGATTGTATATGTACTTCATAAGATTATTCTGACAAATAATATGATGTTGACAGAATGCTCAGTAAAAATTTTGGCACACAGAATGCATTTAATAAATTGGTGCTTAAAACGAGTCCGTCACTTAATACAGCATCTTATTAGATGGTCAACAAATATTTGTTAAATGTTGAATGAATATGATTCTTTTACATGATTTTGATTAGTTGATAATATAAATGAGTCTGATGCAGATTACTATACACTAGGTTACAGTTGCACCTTGGATGTTCCATAATGATGATGATGATGATGATGGCATTCAGTATTTGCCATCTGATGGTATTGATGATTTGGGAATTTGTGTTCACAGGGTACCATTTTCCTGCCTGGAAATAAAGTCCTTGAACATCCCTGCAATGAAGAGAGCCCAGGGAAATTCCTTTTTGAAGTAGTTCCAGGTAAGATATTTTTCTGGTTTGATTGAATTATTGCTGTTTCATGTTGGGAAAGGTGAAAGCCTTTATTCTTCTTGAGTCATCGCTGAAAACATTAATTTGAGGAGGCAAGTGTCAAATTCGGTTACTATTTACACAGATAATGATTCCAGGTTTGTACACTGGTACAAATGAACACACAATCACATACACATGGCCATGTGATTATTGGATATCCAGTTGTCCCCAAGACTCCAGAGCTGACCAGAAGTCATGACATAGCATTTCTAAGAGACTACTGGAGACAAAGTTGCTTTCACAGAGCTCTTGTAACATGAAATTTGGCAAGGCATCACAGGTAGAATGCATTGTCTAGCTGATTTACTGTCATAATTTCCTCACACAATTACACTGTAAAGAAGCCTTTGATATAAAAACAAAACAAAAAAAACCTCCTTCAATGACTGACAAAATGTTGCAGTTCTGTACCTCAGCTTTGCTCCCAACCAACCACTTCCACATGTTTGGCTTGTAGAGTTAAGGACCCCTCTGCCAAGTCCTGCCATTAAATTTCTTTAACATCTGTTCACTTTTTTTTCTGGTCATCTTCATCTGTACCTCTCAGGGTACCTGATCTCCACTTGAATCTTTGACTCACTCAGCAACAATTTCTTCAAGGCCATGATCTACTTCTTTGATCAGTTCTTTAGCCTTTCCTAATCCTTGATGCAATAAAAGGGGAGTTGGGAATGTGCTTTTTATAGCATTGGCTCTGACTCTCCCAGTTGAAATGATATTGACATTGATTTAATCACAGTCTAGGGTGAGTTCAAAAATTATTTGGGTGACTAATATGCAATGCATATCAATAATGCTGGCATACAGGCAGTCAATAAAAGATTTTTCCCAGATTTATAAATGCTGGGAATGTAAAATGTGAAAGCATATTTTTTCCCTTCAATGAAAACAGCTGTAGCACTGAGTTCATCTGGCTCATAGTGGAATCCATGACTAAATGTTAATTAATGCAGCTGAAGTGCAGAAAGGTTAGTCAGATGCATTGTGTTATTTGTTTTCCCCCAGGGAAAACATATTGTAAGAAACCTGAATCTTGTTTGCCCTATTAAAATCTTTTTATACTTACTTCTTAGTGGAATACCCTGTATAGAATCAAATTCCAGATGTTGCAAAGTCTTTGAAGTATCAGTACAGGAAATTTCTTTCCCTATTTATTCTCAAACATTAGTTCTTGTTGACCCTTTATTTCCAATAATAGTAAAGGTCTACTTTCCGATTCAGTCTACTGTGTAGAGATTTCATCTTTCAGTGAAGATGTACTGATATAATATACATGGATATGTCAAAACTTCTAGAAACAGCTGTGTCTTCAAGCTTAGGAAGTCACGAAACCTCCCCGCCAAGATTGCTATTCTAGGGCATATGTTTCACATGCAGTGCATATGAAATAATGGCTTTTGATGACCAAACTTAAGAAGCTTAAGACTGCGATGTGGAATCTGAAGGTTGATCTTTCAAAAACAACAAAAATAATGAGCCCACATCTCATTTGAAAAGATGCTTCCTGAATCATTAATACAATATGTAGTAGCTTCTAAATTAGGTTTAATAATTCTGAATCATCTTCTGAAGTGACAAGAGAATTGTGTAAAATGGTTCTTTGAAGAGCGATTTGGAAATACCGGAGTGAGGATCCGGTATCTGGACCATTTATTTTGGCCGTTGGAGGTTTATTTGTCTGTCCCTGACATCAGGACAATATTTTCAGGTCAGTGCTTCTGTATTTGTATGAAAATGTGGGGATCTGCATCACATGATTTTAATCAATTTTTACAAAATCATGATTACTTAGAAATAGCGTGACACTTGATTTATCTTTGCAAGTGGGAATAACAAGATAATATTTTCTAATTTTTCCCATTGTGAAATAGTTTGACTTGGGGGATTTAGGAAGTTGCAAGAGTGTTTTCATTTCTCAGATAGCAGGAGACAGGAAAGGTTACATAAATGTGATCAGTGCTTTGCACGGAACCCTCGTCAAGCCTACCTGGCAGCATATCCCCATAACACATACTTTCTTTACATTGCTTTCTCTATGGAATTCTCTCAGTGACCACTTCAGAAAACCTATGCTGCAAATGTTGCTTACAGATCCAGCACTATTCTGTCTTTCTAGACAAGTACCTGAAGCCCAACTTTGCAAGGTAGAGCCATGAATAGGATTAAATCCTTTAATCCTACCTGCCTATAATGGTATCTAAAAAAGCTGACAAAAGCCTCCAGGAAGCTCTTTGCACTATATACACATTCACACCTTTGTGTATGAATGTTTTGTGTGGAGATTTTGTGTGTGTGTGTGTGTGTGTGTGTGTACATATATATATAATAACGGGGGTGCCAAAAAATGTATATAAGTGAACACTTTGGTCAAGGTTGCTCAAGCAGTAGTTCGCTGTAATCAGAAGTCTGGTCATTGATGGTAACTACATTGAGCACCTCTTATAATTGCAGAAATCAAACGTGACTTGTACTCATCTTTTGTTATCGGTATATATTGCGTATTACAATTTTAATACAGTTTTCCTTTCTTAAAATGTGTATACATTTTTTGGCTATAGATATATATGGAGAGAGGGGGGATTATGCACATATGTGCTATATATCTTCATAGTTTATCCAAATGCAATGTAGGTAGGAGTCTTTGTTTTATTTTTGTTTTAGTCTGAAATGTCCTATGAAATTAAGTGTTAATCATGTACAAATAAGAAAAACAGGATTTTTCTAGAACTGGCGGCAGTCTGTATTACTTATTACTTTCTTTCTGTATTATATTTCTATACAGGCTTTAGGTTTTTGTAGAAACCTATTTGAAAAAAAAAATCTACCATAATTTAGGATTAATTTCTTATGAACTTGGTATCCCACACCATGAATTATCTCTCTGAATAATGCCATGATTTAAAGCATTTCATTCCATTTTTTCCCTATTTTTCTACTTGTTATTCAAAAAGGAGATGTTAGCCAAATTGGCAAATTTGAAGACGTCGCTGACTGACACGCCAAATTTTAGACTGGAGTGAATTTTATGGCCAAGTGCTAAGCTTTTGGGAAATGTGGTTGTGAAAGGAATGTTGGCAGACCATTAATACATAGTGAGTGCTTGAAGAAAGAAAATGGTCTCTTTGCTTCTCAAAATATGTTCTGTGGAAGTTTTTCTTGTGACATTTAAAAAAATTAATAAAGTAATTAATGGGTGGATGAGGCCTTAGCTTTCTTAGAGGAATGGTGTGTCAGAGGGAGGAAAAGAAATACAGATTCAGCGACAGAGACAAGCAGACACAGACCAGGGAGTGTGTGTTCCACGGTTAGGCACCACGTCTTTCTTCCTCATTACTTCATCTCTAATATCTAGTACAGTATCATGCAATGTGCTGAATAAATATTGACTGAAGTGTATGTATTTACCAAGTTAATGGAGGGATCTCAATCACGTGAAATGTTTTTTTGTTTGTTTGTTTGTTTATGGTCAGCTCCCAGGTTGGCTATGTTGAACTATTACTTCCTGCTGTGTAGGATCTTTCCATCCCCTGATGTACCAAGACCTCTTTGTGGTTCTAGTGGCTGAGGTGGAGGGAAATATCTCACATTTTCTTTCCTACTTCTCTGCCTTCCTCTCTGATAAGCGTACCAAGAGAAAGATGGAAGAAGGTAATCTACCTACACAGAAATTCCTGCTGGAGTATAGCCCCTTAACAGTGACTGGTTATTACATTTCTCTCCAAATGCTCTCTCTTGACATGCATTTGTGGATTTTTCACAAATTGGAAGTCCACTTTGCAGGGCAGGATTCTCTACCTTGGGCATGATCTTCTTAGATGGGACACTAACAAAAGGATTCAAAAGCTGGTAGCTTTCTTTGTGCTTGTTCAGCTACCAGGAAACTCATGTACCCTGACCTGAGAAGGCTGTTTCACTGTTGCTGCCTCCCTCAAGCCTGACACATTGCCCCTTTCTGAAGTATGAGCTTCAGACCCAGCAGGTTCAGTGGCTTGCCAAGCATCACGTGAGTCTTCAGCTTGGAGAAGGGGTGCGTGACTGTTCCAGCATGCTTCAAAATTTACGAGCAACTCTCTCGTGCTTTCCTGATTGTTCTGATGGTTGAAAGAAATTCTCTTCCTTCCCCTCCCAAAATAGTGTTTATCTTGAAAACTGTTTTCTCCAAGGGGCAGTTCCTTTTTTTCTAGCCTTCCTCTTGTAATAGTCTGGGGCAGGGAAATGGGTTTTTGTGTTTCTTCTCTGAAATGCGTTCACTCCCTGAGGGAAGTGGCTAGGCACAACTTCCACTGATTCTTTCAACTTAGAATTTGAGTTTCTAGAACTTTCTTCTTCAGATTTAGATCTTAGTCATTCCAGGATAAGGGAAAGACAGCTTTTTATCTATATTTATCTATAATCTTAGCTTGGTTTCTGGGGAAACACACTCTGATGGGGAGGTATATTAGAATGCTTGCTGGGTGAGGGGTGGTCTCTGGAGATGTTTCATCTTTGAGGAAGTGAGGAAAGCAAGATGGGGCAGAAGGAGAAGCTATCCCATAACACTATTGCAACTGAGCTCTGGATCTAGGATACCCCCTCAGAGTTGCTCTAACCTGAGAGACCAGACCTCTATTTCCTGGAGTCAGCTAGTCTAGTCATTAATTGGGGGCAGGGGAAATAAACTCAGACGAAGCAGTTCCCTGTTGCAATGGAGAACAATTCCCATGAGGGCTTCTGTGAGACATCAGCAGCCAATACACCAGCCTCTAAGATCTAGACAGAGCATTAAAATGTTTATAGTTTTATCTGTATCTAGCTTTCTGCATCCCAGGCAATGTTCCAGGCTCTTACATATATCACTTCATTTAACCGTTACTATAACTCTATAAGACAGTCCATATTATTATCTCCATTCCCAGATAAAGAAACTGAGGAAGAGAGCAGTAATTTCATCGAAATCAAACAGCTAACACTAGGTAACAAATGTATAGATGAGAGAGAGAGAGAATCACTGATTTACTTCTATAGAGGTAAAGTTTCAGATATATACATATATATACATATATATATATATGAATATATATATATATATATATATATTCTGGCTTAAAAATATGAGACATTAGAATTTGTAACCTAGTTTCTGAAATAAGAATATGTGAACTTTTTATTATTATTAGCTGAAATGAATATACTTGTATCTCTTCTCAGCTCATCAATTCAGAATGAGGGTTTGGACACTTGAAGTGAGAATAGGCATTTTCATTTATTTACAACTATTTGTATATTTAAGCCTATCATAAAAATAGGCAATGGATAAAGATGTCCACTTACAGTTCTTTTGATTGTATGGTCTAAGGCCACAGCTATACTGTCATGAAAAGGGGGAGAGAAAAACACTTGCCTGCGGTGTCCTTATATGAATAACTATGGCAAAGAAGACATCTACACACCTGTAATTTTTCCCTACAGAAAACTGGCACACTGGAGTTCACTTCTCTTCATTACAGAACTCATGTTGCAGAAACTGTGTCAGCTTCTTCCCAAATGTACTCCACACAGTGGCCAAGTTATCACACACCGTCTAGCCAGCAACAAGCACACCTGATATTACTCACATGTTGGCAATCATTCCACTGACCTGGGTAGGTAATCAGCCCACTGACCTCCAGGCAGAACCCCATTATGAGTTTCAGAGGCAATTACTAGTATTCCAGACTCTCAAAGCCTCATGTTGGCCCAGTGCCCAAAATCAATAAGAACTAGAACTTGGAGGTTTTCTTATCCTTTTCCTTCCCCCAGAAAAAGAAAAGAGGAACACACCAGAAAATAGGATGAGGGATGAAGAGGCAACTTTGGAAAAAAGAGAAATTCTGAAGGGTAATGTAAGTCATTTTCACTTTCCTGGAAACGAAATTAAGTCCTTCAAAAAAAAGAGAAGGTGTCATTTTTCCCCACCTTTAGCGATGACTATACTAATTATTTCCAATACTTTGAGACAATTGCAAATCACTTCTGTAAATTTCAGTAAAAACTTGTCCACTCTAATTATTTTCCAGAGCTAAATGAAAAGTTAGAGTCATGGGTGTGTAGACAATCCAATAAATGAATTATGGATCTTTTGCCAGAAAAATGCATATACTTATCAAAACTGCAAACACTTTTGGGGCTTCAGAGATTCCCTGAGACCCACTTTTGGACTCCAGGTTTAGAACTGTAGTTTAAATTTGGGGATGATGACTTTATTGATATCTGTTTATTTATCTTTATCTAGGTATCTATGTATCTCTTTCTGTTTAGCTATTTATCTCTATGTTCCTGTTCATCTATTTATTTATTCCATATGGAAGCGTGCCTAACATGGCCATTGTCTTTTCTATTCTCCATAATTGTGTGCTATACTATTAATCTGTTTTTGACTTTTTTCTCCCTGATTCAGTTTCCTTTTTTTTTCTTTTTTTCTTTTTCTTTTTCTTTTCTTTTTTTTTTTTTTTTTTTAATCCTGGTCCTGTAATTGTGTAACTCTACAGACCTATTTCATGCATTACAAAAGAACTTCCTGGGTAGAACATTTCATGGGTCTGGAGACTGTAAAATTTTTAATTTCCCAAACTTGAACCTGCTCAGATGGTCAGTGCAGCTGCACTATATAATAAATAGGCCATCTGAGAAATAGATACTTCTAAGGAAGTCATGGGTGCCTCTGAGAAAGTAAAGAGCTTAGCCAGTTTTTGAGCTTTTGAGATAATTACGTGACATTAGCTATGAAAGTTTATCATCCATGTCTATATTTGCAACTCCTAGAATGAACAAATAAAGTCATTGGATATATTAATTTGCTGTTGCTTAAAAAGATAAACCAGGATGTGGTGTCTATTTTATATGAAAATGTTGGGATATTTTGATAGTGTTTTAGCATAAAAGTTAAGTCATTTTTTTGATCATTAAATAAGCTGCTAAGGTATTTGCTTTTATAATACTCTCTTTATCTTAACTTTCTCTTTTGTGTTCAGACTGTAAGTTAAAATCTATGCACTTGTATTTGTTATCCAAAGGCAACTTTGACAATCTCTTTCTTTTTCTTTTCTTTCTTTTTTTTTTTTTTTTTGTCTGCCTCAGTCTGTAGGCTGCCTGGAAGCTTGTATTTTTTTAAATTTCTTTTTCTTTTGTTTTCGTAGTTAATATGTGCAAATTATTTAGAGAATGTGAGTAGGAGTTATTTATAGTATGAAAATATAGTTCTATACACACAACTAGTTTTGAACATGAGTTAAATAAGTACATTGAAAATTGGCATATTTTAGCTACTATGTATTCTTTCATATAAAAAAACATATTTGGGATTTTTGCTTCGAAATTCCCTTCCTACTTAAAATGCCTTAAATATATATATATATATATATATATATATATATATATATATATATATATATATATATATTTGAAAGAGGCTATTAGAATGGTTAAAGGGCTTTTTAAAATGTTTGTAACTTCTTGAAATTCTGGCTAATGCCTTGTCAACCAAAAGGCATTTGGGGCATTGAGAACCTGATTAAGAGTGTGATCTTATGATCACTCTCACCAGAAGTGTCTTATGAGGAATGCTCTCTTACTGTGTTTGTAGACATGTTGATCCATTCATATTTAATTTCATCATCCATTCTGTATACTCGATCAGGGGTCAGCAGACATTTCCTGGAAAAGGCCAGAGAGTAAATTTTTTAAGCTTTGCTGGCCATAAAGTCGCTGATACAATTAGTCAACTTTGCTGTTGTAGCATAAGCAAATGGGAATGGCTGTGTTCCAATAAAACTTTATTAATGGACCCTGAAAGTTGGATTTTATATAATTTTCAAATATCAAGAAACATTATTCTTCTTTTGACTTTTTTCCAGTAACTTAAAAATGTAAAAAAGACAGTGGGCCAGATTTGGCCCAGGGGGACTGTAGCTTATCGACCCCTGTAACTAGATCAAAAAAGCAAATCTATGAAAAGGAGGCTGAAGATACTAATATAAATCACTAATCCTCACTGGTGCCACCAGCACCAGAATTAGAAATCTGAGACAGCCTGTCTCCCCAGGGCATGGCATCACCCACTGACTGCCTTGAAATCAGGACTCAGGAGCTGTTTGCTAACATTTTTATTTAGAAGCTCCATCTTTGAATACTGTCTTTTTATTTTTTCATCTTGATGAATCTAAAACGTGTTAGTGACCAAACTCAAACTCTTTATTTAAACCCTGTCTTAGTTCATTTAGAATGCTAAATTCTGACCACAGCTAAAATCTGTGATATGACTTTTTAAGAAATGAATACCTTTACTAGGAGATTGGGTGGGCCTAGCAGGAAAAACATTGCCCATACTTTGTTCAGTCCGCAAAAGTCCATGGAGATCTTCAAAAATATTCTAAGATTGAAGTGTCCTTTGCAAGATCAAATAAGCTTGAAGTATCTTCTAAAGTCTCCTTTTTACGGTAATACTTATAAAGATATAAGTATCTCACAGAAAATGACAATACTTTGCTTACTGGAAAAAGTAACATTTATTTTCTCAGAGGGGTAGTTTATGTATCCTACCACTCGTTTAGTAACATCTCTCTACCCTTCATCTCACTACAGTTTTCCTGTAACATCAGTATGAAGAAAACTCTCATAATATTTACAGCTAATGTTTACTGAAATATGTACCAGGCCCTGTACTAATGTATGTCAGGCTTTTTCTACAATGGCTCACTTCATATGACTTCACCTGTAGTAGATACCATTCTCCTGATTGGTAAACAGTGGTACAAACTCACATTTCTAATAAATGCTCAAACCGGACTCTACATCCAACTGAGCCCACAATACCACCACTGTCCTATAGCTTTCTTATACCAATAAGAATATGGATAGGCTTCTTACCTAGATCCAAAAGAAGAGAAATATCCATGAGGTTAAGAGAAATAAGGATAATAATGAAATTAACGGTTTAAAAGTTAGTGTAGTCTGCATTTGCTTCCTCTCTCCTCGAGACTCACGTTTTTTATATTATTTATATTCTCTTTCTTCCCCATTAAATTTGAAGCTCTTGAGTAGAAACAATAGCTTCTATCCCCAGTATCTAGCAGAGTGGCTGTCATACCTATATGCTCAATGCATGCTTGTTGACTTAATGAAGAAACTGGACCTCAGTCATCTATGGAATGATTAGATTGGATTAGCCAAACTTAAAAGACCTTCCACTCCACGTTATTTAACTTGACTACAGCCCTTTTACTCAATGCCTTAGGAGACTAGAGATGGGGACTTCATTAACTTCACAGACTCTAAATTCTTTGAAAAGTAGTCTGCACCTCCTCATCCTTCAGTCCTTCATTAATGCTAAAACCAAGTGTGTCTTCATACTTGTGTGACAAAAGCTGTTTATTAGCAAGTCATTTGCTATACATGTGAGTCCTCCACCCGCTGTTCTTTGTGGCATGGTTTTAATTCTGTATTCAGAGGCAGTTTGTGTTTACCTGTCTTTTTTATCCAATAATTGGAAAGGCCTTTGCAATCCAATCAAGCAAAGAAAACAGACGGTAAAAAGCTAAGCAAATCTTGGAGGCTGACGAAAAAGGAGTTTGTCCAGGCAGTTTTTTCTGTGCGGCTTCTTTGAGCTGTACCTTAGCTATGGAAAGAGTGTGTTTGAATGAGTCAATGGTGAGTGGCGAGAACAACCAAAAGGTTAGAAATGACATGGGAGTGAGAAAGGGAAATCGTACTTCACAGGAAAAGGAATATATCAGAAGGAAATCGAGTGTGCACAGAACATACTGATCATTAGGGGTGGGAAATAAGCTTGCGGCAAGGATAAAACTGACATGTATCACTAAGTCTTGTGCCATCTCTCAGGGAACCAGGGAAGCCTTTTTCATTTTTCTTTTCTTTTTTAATAGAAAACTGAGCTGAAGTGATCCTGAATGTTTCAAAAAGTAAAACCTCAAGGGCCATCTGCAACCCAGTAATGCATCCTTGAGCCTGTTAAACTACCTAGTTTTAAAAAAACACACAAAAGACACCGAAGGAACAAAACAAAACTGAAACAGATTCATGGAAACAAGGAACAAACTGATGGTTACCAAAGGGGAGGTGGGAGGAGGGACGGTGATAAAGGTGACAGGGAATAGAGTCAATAATAGTATGATAACCTTGCACGGTGACAGATGGGTACTCGACTTAGTGTGGTGACCACATCATAAGGTGTACCAATGTCGAATCACTCTGTTATACTCCTGAAACTAATATGATATTGTAGGTCAACTATACTTTAGTAAAAAAAAAAAAATTAAATCTTATAGCAAAAAAAAACAAAACATGATCAGTTGTGGGCTAAAAGAGTTAGAAGAGGTGACCATTGTGTCATTTTTAATAACTCTTCTAGAATAAAAAGTTAGAGGCCAGAATATAATAAAAATAAAAAAAAAGAATGCTATCTTTATTTGTCTGTTGATCTGTGGGTTCATTTGTCCTGTTCATTTCAAATGCTGCTTTTCTTGAACACTGTCCATCTTCAAGCCCCATTATATCAGGCCTAGAAAGGCCCAAATGGAAGTCCTGAGAGGCCCTGGATCCTGAGAAATGTATGGTCCAACCTCAAATCCCTACACCCTAAATAAGGAAACTGGCAACATAGTTACAGCCCCCTAGGATTTATAAAACTTTAATTCATTTCAAGTGGTTTGCCAAATATTTTGCTAAATATAAAACTATTTGCCTTAGATATGGGAAAGTAGAGAAGAGTAGAAACTGTCCTGTTTCACAGTGCTCTAGGAGGAGAGGTGCCTAACGGAAGAAGACTAGAAGTTGCTGGTGAGAAAGGAAAGTTTTGAAGGCCACCTGGGAGGCCAATCTAGGAAGAAGAGAGCTGTATGAGACCTCTCTCTCAGGCAGGACTAAAATGAAATCCCGGCTTTCTCACTGGAGTTAATGGCTAGGCACTCTAAACCACAGTTTCCTTTTAGCAAATATGAACTAAGAATACCTTTTTCATAAGGTTGTAGTGAGGATGCAAGGAGATAAGAGTATATGAGGAGCACTCTGCCTGGCTTGGGGAAAGGCTTTCAGAAAGGTAGGAACATTTGGGACCACTTGTCCATATAGTGCCTTATATAAATAAGTGCCAGCCTGTGCACTGAATTGTCTTAGATGGGTTGCAAATGCAGTGAAATTTAGGAAGCCAAAGGTCAACGTAGACTAGAATAATCAAGGAAGTCTTCCCAGAGTCAGTGAGTCTGCAACTCACATTTAAAGAAACTACTGGGTTTTGATTAGGTGACTGTGGTGTTAAGAACTCCAGGCTGAAAAACTATTGGCAAAGACATGAAGGAAGTTCTGAGACCAGAAAATAGCACTAATTAAATACGACGGGGGTAGTAGCAGGGACATTGGGACATGCAGTGTAATTAATGTGCGTGTTCCGCTGATCTAGGCTTTCCTGGAGAGCTGGCCATTTGCTATTTTTTTACAGGGCCCACTCGGAGGGATCCCTGAGTCCTAGGGAATGCGGCAGGACTCAGACACCAGGCTGTCCTCACACAGGCTATTAGTTAATTTTGTGAAAATATACAGCTAAATACTAATGAATGCTTATATTTCAAACAGCGGAGTAATACACCTATATTCAAGCTTCTCTAGTACATTCAAATTGCATCAGACCAGCTATGGGTCTATTAGGTCTCACCAACGTTAGAGGACAGTCACTAGCCTGTTATCATGAAGTAGCATTGGTTTAAGGATCTCTGGTCCCGTACAGAATGTTTTTCCCTGGACTCCTACTTGACAAACATTATTTTAAAAATAACATGTTATGTGTCTGTGATAAGAAAAAAGGTGGGGTAGAAAGAGTGTTTATTAGTTTGCTAGGGGTGTTATAACAAAGTACCACCAACCAACTGGGTGGCTTAAACAACAGAAATGTAGTTTCTTCCTCACAGTCTAGAGGCTAGCCGTCCAAGATCAAGGGCTCAGCAGGGTTGTGTTTTCCGAAGCCTTGTGTAGGTGGCTCTTTTTCTTGTGTCTTCACATGGTCTTCCCTCTATGCCATTTGTGTTCTAATTTCTCCTTTCTAGAAAGGATACTACTCTCATTGGAGTAGGGCTTACCCTAAGGACCTCATTTTAACTTAGTTCAAATTATGTGGGGTCTCTAAAGACCCTATCCCCATAAGGGTCAGGGTCTGAGGTACTAGGGTTAGGAGGACTTCAACATGTATATTTTGGGGGAGCACAACAGAGTAAAAAAGGAGATGAGACCTCACTGTTCTGCCAGGGGCTCCTCTTTTTGTGAAGCAAACTCTTCCTCATGTTTCCTACTACTTGAGCGCCATCCTGCTCCTCTAAGAAAGAAGCAGCCATTCAGATTTTGCTGTTTATACATCAAGACACAATCCAGAATTCCAGGCAATCCTTTCACAAATGTTGGAAAACGTGAATGATTTAGGAACCAAAGTATTAACATGTGAAATAGAATTTGAAGCTGCCCAGAGATAGAACAAATATTGCATATCTAGGTATTCTTTCCTGCAAATTTAAATCCTGTTCTTGTATTTAAAAATCTCCTCAATTTTGTTTCTAGGTTTGTTTTTGTTGTTCTGTTTGTTTTTAACGCTTTGCCTGATGGAAATAGACTAGACATCCTGCCTTGTATCATTTTTATCTTTGGATTTTTTGTTTTGAGTCCAGGCTAATTTTTATTTGGGAACAAACTCCTTTCTGAAAGTGGCACACTCATGCATTAAATATTACCGTAATGTGTCTAGTCAGGGGGAGAAAGCCAACGGGAGTCCTTGGTACATCTTATCCAGTTTCCCAAGCCTTCTGCAGTGAATTACAACTTGTCATTCAGGATATAGAAGAACAAGGAGTATCAAGACATGCAAGTAAGGCTTTAGGAAGTGATTAGTGCAGGGGCATGACATAACGTAGGGTTCATTTCTCCAGCACCAATCACATTGTCTTTCTCATGACTCATTATTTTTGCTGTGTCACTTGCTTACATGAATCACAGGGAAGATAATGACGGAACTATGCTTGGGGGCTCTTCGGTTCTAATCTAGGGGCTGTGATTTGTCATAATAGGTCCTTTGAGTGAAAGACAACTCATTCCACTATGGATATAACCGATACAAATCAATTATCATTTTATATAGTTGATTTATTTTGTGTTTTGTTTTTGATCAGCCTCTGTCTCCCACATATAACCTTACTGTCAACTTAATTTTATGGAAATCACCCAGTTTACTTATACCAAATATACAAAACAACCTACATCTGTCATTTGGTCCTCTTTGCCTCTGTTAAACAACAGAGCAATGGTGACTTTTCCTTCCTGATCTGTCTTTGAATTTCATCCACTCCCACCTTTTCAGGATCCATAATCTTTTTTTTTTTTTTAAGATTTTTTTTTATTGGGGAAGGGGAACAGGATTTTATTGGGGAACAGTGTGTACTTCCAGGACTTTCATTTTCCAAGTCAAGTTGTTGTCCTTTCAATCTTAGTTGTGGAGGGTGCAGCTCAGCTTCAAGTTATTGTCCTTTCAGTCTCAGCTCCAGGTCCAGTTGCTGTTGCTAGTTGCAGGAGGCGCAGCCCACCATCCCCTGTGGGAGTTGAACCGGCAACCTTGTGGTTGAGAGGACACGCTCCAACCAACTGAGCCATCCGGGAGTTCAGTGGCAGCTCAGCTCAAGGTGCCGTGTTCAATCTTAGTTGCAGGGGGCGCTGCCCACCATCCCTTGTGGGACTCGAGGAATTGAACTGGCAACATTGTGGTTGAGAGCCCACTGGCCCATGTGGGAATCGAACCGGCAGCCTTCGGAGTTAGGAGCATGGAGCTCCAACCGCCTGAGCCACCGGGCCGGCCCAGGATCCATAATCTTTTGATTGTACGGTTTCCCTCTTGTTATGTAGCTTTGTCTCCTATGTTGGATTATTTCCATAGGCTTAGAGGAGTAGCCTGGAAACTGGCATTTTAATTTACAAAAGCACATTAATTTTATGCATGCTAAAGTTATAAAAATATGAGCATACAATTGTGCTATTATTCCTCTAATTAAAAATAAAATCATCTCTCGACCACACTTCTTCCACTATCCATCCCTCAGATGTTCTACTTCTTTCTGCAACAAAACTGCTCTGTAGTTTGTAATACCCACTCTCCAACTCCCCCTTGCCTCAATCTCTTTTTGTCCCTCACCCTACTACACCAGGCATCCTTATTCATGTCATCATTGATGACCTCGGATTTTCCTCAACCTAATGATTGAGTTCCAGTCCTTATGATAATTGTCATTTGATCACTTCCTCTTTCTTGGCACACATTCTACACGTGGCTTCAAGGATGCTACACTTTCCTGGTTTTCTTTCTACTTCACTGCCCATGTCTTCCCACTCAGTCACTCTTGCTTATTCCTCCTTTTCTCCTTAACCTCTTCATGCTGGAGGGCCCCAGGCCCAGTCCCTGGCCCTCTCTGGGAGATGACCACGACCATCCTGTCTTGGAGAACTTCAGTATTCCCCCAGCTTGTCCTCAGACTCTACTCTGCCACTCTTGCTGTTCTACCCTATATGCTGTAGTCGGAGTGATATTTTTTTTTCTTTTTTAAGATTTTATTGGGGAAGGGGAACAGGACTTTATTGGGGAACAGTGTGTACTTCCAGGACTTTTTTCCAAGTCAAGTTTCAATCTTAGTTGTGGAGGGTGCCGTTCAGCTTCAAGTTGTTGTCCTTTCAGTCTTAGATGTGGAGGGCACAGCTCAGTTCCAGGTCCAGTTGCCGTTTCTAGTTGCAGGGGGCACAGCCCACCATCCCTTGTGGGACTCGAGGAATTGGACTGGCAACCTTGTGGTTGAGAGGACGTGCTCCAACCAACTGAGCCATCCGGGAGCTCAGCGGCAGCTCAGCTCAAGGTGCCGTGTTCAATCTTAGTTGCAGGGGGCGGAGCCCACCATCCCTTGCGGGACTCGAGGAGTTGAACCGCAACCTTGTGGTTGAGAGCCCACTGGCCGGGAATGGAACCGGCAGCCTTCGGAGTTAGGAGCACGGAGCTCCAACCGCCTGAGCCACCGGGCCGGCCCCTCGGAATGATATTTTTAAAATAGATTTTATTTTTTGAAGTAGTTTTAGATTTATAGAAAAATTGTGCAGAAAGTACAGAGAATTCCCATATACAGAGTGATGGTTTTGATTTTCAGATCTGATCAAGTCACCTCCTATTAAAATAAAAAAGAATCTTATCACTGCCTACAGGTCCCTATACAGACTATCCTAATATGTTTTATTCGTCCCTCTTGCTCTCTGAACCCTAACCATACTAGCTGCCTTTCAGTTTTTCAGCTGTGCCACGTTTCACTCCAGCCACAGGATCTTCACATGTTCTGTCCTTTTCTTCTTAAATGGTTCCTCGCCATCATTCCAAGATTCATAAGATAACTCCAACTCATCCCTCAGATAGTATTAATACCTCAACTATTACTTCTTCAGGGAAACCTGCACTTGATCCTCGCTCCCAGTCCATGTCTTAACCCACTATTGAAGGCCCATAACCTGTATTTCTTAGCATTTTTCTTAGATAAATAATGTTTGTCTCTCTCACAAGAATGAAAGTTCCATGAGAGTTCGAACTCTGCTTTTGCTCATTATCTTATTTCTAGCATGTAGGAAACTGCCTGACATTTTATAGCCATTTAATAACTATTTGTGAAAGAAGGAAGGAAGGAAAGAAAGGAGGAAGGAAGGGAGGAAGCGGGGAGGGAGGAAGGAAGAGTGTAAAAGAAAGGGAGAGGAAAACATAGGAAGTCAGTGAAATCTAGGAATGGGTAGAAGCCTTAAGCAGAAACCTTGAGTGTTACTCTAATTCTAGTTTAGTTCATCGCACATTTAGTAAAAATCAGCTATGAGCCAGATATCATGTGCCAAGTTTTATGCTTGAGGAGCTATGATTTATCATCTCAGTGAACATCCCTTAGAGGCAGCATTCCAGTGAACACACTGGGAAACACATATCAAGTCCATTTATAAAGCAGTCCAGCACAAACAGAACTAGTAGGTGGGAGAGATGGGACTTCTCCTCCTACTGTATCTCTTAGGCAAGTCCTCTAGTCCCTGTGGCATTCATTTCCTCATCAGTGAAATGAACATTGCAACATGGGATTACCGGATGAGGTGGTGTACGTGAATGTCTGTAAACTAGTGTCACACAAATGAGCATGGTGACTTGTACAAATTAGTCCCAGTAGTCTATCATCATATGGGTGTCCAACTTGTCCTCAACTCACCTCTCTTTAAGGGGCACCTTATTATTTCCATTGGGTTAGAATCCAGTAATAAGTCTCAGTATCCTCATTTTCTTTCCTAGTTGATATGATGTGTAAAAATCAAATCATGTGAAAGGACTCCATGAAAAAAAAATGGGATGATCCGTGTACTGGTGTAAAACATGGATTTATTTTACGTAATCGTGTTCCCTTCCTTCTCCAAATGCTCGAAGTCCAGATCTGAGCCATAAATAACACTTCTCCTCAGTCAATGTGAATTGGCATCCAATGTTAAAACCACCCATTCTGCTCAGCTCATTGTTAACCTGTGAACCCCAGTGGATTTGATTGCTGCTTCCTTTGAGATGAATGTCTCCTCCTGCACTTCCTGGCAGCCAGCAGTTCCTCTTCAATAGTTGTCTGGACCATAAAGCCTCAAGGGTGTAAATGATAACTACTGATGGAACCACTAGTGATGGAACTAATCATGCATGGGAAATTGCAGGCAGCAGACAGGTTGTATGCTCAGAGTAATGGTCACTGACTTAATTCCACAGAAAAAGCCAGGCACAATAGCTCAGTACGTTAATAGTGTCTGAAAACACTATCCCCTTCAAAATGCGATGTTACCATCTCCTTTCTCCTCAAAATAATTGGGAGGTCTCTTTTTCAAATATTGAATTTGGAGCTTTTACATGCTCTCCCTGCCATCGCATTTACAGATTCACATTCACCTTACTTATTTAAAAATATGAAAGAGCATAGAATCTTGACAACCACCAACAATGTAAAGAAATTGTACTGAAAGGGTCAGAGTAAAAAGTCCACAGAGAAAAGAAAGACTGTTCACAACAGCTTGGCTTCCATTACGTAAGACACTGATCCCTGTGTGACTAAATTGTCTGCCAAGTTAGGTTGGATCTCTAACAAGCACAATGTATCTTTGAAGCAATTAACAGTTAGAGTCAAAGTTTCAGCAAAACTTCAATCTTTAGGATTCTTTGACCGAACAAATACTGAAAATTACTTTTAAATACTCGTAGAACCCTAAGATTTCTTAATACAATTAGATTTTTATCTTTAACAGCAAAATCAAAGTCAAATGGGGCAATATAATTATTTTCTTAAAATCTCAACAAGATTTAAAATAAATAAGTCTCGTTTTCAATATGGATAATATACTCTATTTTTGAAAGGCCTGAACTCAAAATATGTTCCAAACTAAAGTTAAAATTTTCTATTTTATAAAAAAATAACAATAAATGTCAATAACCATAGACAGTTCTCAATACCTGTCACATACCTTATATAAAAAGTATCTCACATAGCAGAATTTATAAAGATCAAAATCCTCACTGAGAGATGAGTATCTACATTTTGATATGTGGCTAAAACTGCAATAGGAGGACTAGCGTATTCATATCCTTTTTGACAGGTCTGGAATCTAGATCATGTAAGATCTTTTGCTTTATAAGGCTTGACAAGTTTTGTTCATTCATGGAAACTCTAGACTACTCTACAGTGTTTTTATAACCAAGGAATGGGTGATAGTGGTTTTTTAGTGTTACTATCATTACAGATTTAAATTCACTATAAGATATGTTCACTTGTGTTTGTATGATTTGCTATTATTGTTTCCATCACTCTATTGCAAGCATGAGTTGGCTTTTAAAGAAATCAGTTTGAGTCTGAAATGAAGGCAAAAAGAATATTGTAAGGAAAATGAAAATCAATAAATCCCTTTCCCTTATTTTATAGAAGTTGTAGGGAGCTGCAAAGATCATTTTGTTTATTTTACCGATGAGGAATCTAGGTCTCAGAGAAGTTACTGTGGCCAATCTTGTATAAATTCCCAGGTGAGAAGTATTTCCACTCTTCCATAGCCTCTTTGCTAGTATTGGTATTGAATATCCTTGATTTCTCAAGTTTAAGTAGCAAGACTACTGCTAGCCTAGAAATATAGTATTTTAGAAGTAAGTATTTTAGAAGTATAGTAATGACAATTTACTAGTAATAGCTACTGTTGGATGTACTTTATGTGCTAAGTATAGTATTAGGTCCTTTAAATGGATTATTTTATTTAATTTTTGCCACTCATGAGTTAAATACTGTGTTTTTTTTTTGCTTTTTAAAAAATTATTTATTTGTAAATTTTTATGTAGGTCTGGAAGGAAATAAGTTGATGGTGATTATTTTGAGGTCTGAGAAAATAGGGGATTTAATTTACTTTTTTTTTTTTTAATTTATTTGGGTGACAATTGTTAGTAAAATTACATAGATTTCAGGTGTGCAATTCTGTATCACATCATCCATAAATCACACTGTGTGTTCACCACCCAGAGTCAGCTCCCCTTCCATCACCATACATTTGATCCCCCTCACCCTCATCCCCCACCCCCCAACCCCCTTACCCTCTGGTAACCACCAAATTACGTTCCCCAGATTAATTTTCAAACCCGTGGCCATCCTGTGGTCACCGACTGCTTTCCAATCCCCTCACGCTCCC
Organism: Rhinolophus ferrumequinum; assembly: GCF_004115265.2. Classification (NCBI taxonomy): domain Eukaryota; kingdom Metazoa; phylum Chordata; class Mammalia; order Chiroptera; family Rhinolophidae; genus Rhinolophus; species Rhinolophus ferrumequinum. Next base: position 40,096,443 of record NC_046288.1, read on the forward strand.
CCCCACCCCCCACCCCTTCCGCCCATCTAGCAACCCTCAGTTTTTCCTCATTGTCTCCAAAACTGTTTCTGATTAGTTCATTCACTTATTCTTTTCTTTAGAATCCGCAAATAAGTGAGATCATATTGTACTTATCTTTTTCTGTCTGACTTATTTCACTTAACATAATGTTCTCTAGATCCATCCATGTTGTTGCAAATGGTAAGATTTCTTTCTTCTTTATGGCTGCATAATACTCCATTATATAAATGTACCACAGTTTCTTAATCCAGTCATCTACCGATGGGCATTTTGGTTGTTTCCATGTCTTAGCTATTGTGTATAGTGCTGCAATAAACATAGGAGTGCATAAAGATTTTTGAATTGAAGTTTTGGATTTCTCCGGATAGATACCTAGGAGTGGAATTACTGGATCATAGGGTAGTTCCATTTTCAGATTTTTGAGATACCTCCATACTGTTTTCCATAGTGGCGGCAACAATCTGCAATCCCACCAACAGTGCACAAGCATTCCCTTTTCTCCACATCCGCGCCAGCACTTGTTGTTTGTTGATTTATTGATGATAGCCATTTTGACTGGGGTGAGGTGGTATCTCATTGTGGTTTTTATTTGCATTTCTCTGATGGTTAGTGAGGTTGAGCATTTCTTCATATGTCTGTTTGCCGTCTGTATGTTCTTTTTAGAAAAATGTCTCTTCAAGTCCTCTGCCCATTTTTTAATTGGATCGTTTGTTTTTTTGGAGTTGAGTTGAGTGAGTTTTTCATAGATTTGTGATATTAATCCCTTATCAGATATATCATTGGCAAATATCTTTTCCCATTCAGTAGGATCCCTTCTTGTTTTATTGATGGTTTCCTTTGCTGTGAAAAACTTTTTAGTTTGATATAATTCCACATGTTTATTTTTTCTCTTAGTTCCCTCGAGCGAGGGAATATATCAGTAAAAATCTTACTCCGGGTAATGTCTGAGAAGTTTCTTCCTATATTTTCTTCTAGGTATTTTATGGTTTCAGATCTTACATTTAAGTCTTTAAGCCATTTTGAATTTATTTTTGTATATGGTGTAAGGAGGTGGTCCAACTTCATTTTTTTGCATGTGTCTGTCCAGGTTTCCCAGCACCATTTATTGAATAGACTGTCATTACTCCATCGTACATTCTTGCTTCCATTGTCGTAGATTAAATGGCCATATAGGCGTGGATTTATTTCTGGACTCTCTATTCTGTTCCATTGATCTATGTGTCTGTTTTTATGCCAGTACCATGCTGTTTTGATTACTGTAGCCTTGTAGTATAATTTGAAGTCAGGTATTGTTATACCTCCCACTTTGTTCTTATTTCTCAAGATTGCCTTTGCTATTCGGGGTCTTTTATGGTCCCATATAAATTTTAGGATTATATGTTCTATTTCTGTGAAAAACGACGTTGGCAGTTTGATAGGAATTGCATTGAATATGTATATTGCCTTAGGCAGTATGGACATTTTAATTATATTAATTCTTCCTATCCATGAACATGATATGTGTTTCCATCTATTTATATCTTCCTTCATTCCTTTCTTCAGTGTCTTATAATTTTCGGAGTATAGATCTTTTACTTCTTTGGTTAAATTTATTCCCAGGTATTTTATAGTCTTTGGAGCGATTGTAAATGGGATTGTTTTTTTAATTTCTCCTTCTGATGTTTTATTATTGGTATATACAAATGCAACTGATTTCTGAATATTAATTTTGTATCCTGCTACTTTACTAAATTCATCTATCAGCTCTAATAGCTTCTTGGTGGAGTCTTTAGGGTTCTCAATATATAGTATCATATCATCTGCATACAATGATAACTTTACTTCCTCCTTACCAATTTGGATGCCTTTTATTTCTTTTTCTTGTCTGATTGCTGTGGCAAGAACTTCCAGCACTATGCTGAATAGAAGCGGAGATAGTGGGCAACCTTGCCTTGTTCCTGATCTTAGGGGGAATAAATACTGTTTTTTCACATGAGAAAGTTAGGTTCAAAAGTTTAAGGAATGTTCCAAGTTTACAAAATCAGTAAGTGAATGACACAGAGCTCAAATTCAAATTTGTTTTATTTTCCTGTTAGTTTATTAAGGATGAGAATAAGAAAATGATCAGAGAAATTACAATTTTGTCCTGTAGTAAAATGTTTGTGAGATCTTATTAGATCTCTGGAACATGGTATCTGTAGTTAACTATATTTTAATGATGAGCATCTGTTGTTTTTAGATATTGTGTTGATAGGAAATTGTTTCCATATTTGACATCAGAATCTTTTTCTTCCTAAATTAATAATTGATGTTTGTGCTAGTTTTTGAAGATATGCTTATTCTAAACTCCAGCAGTTGAGTTGGTTTGTCTATTTCTCTCATCTCCTACCCATCCACTGTGGAGTCTGTGGGCCTCACCCTGCACACCTGTTGAGAGCCCGACACTGTGGTGGTTGATTCTGTGTCCTGAGGCAGACAGAAAGGTAGGAAGCCTTTCCTTCCTTAACCAGATCTACATACATTTATTGCCATAGTAATGTTCCATGTGAACGTGGAGGTAGGGTGTGCAGTGACAGGAAAGCTTTGCTATCTTTTCAGTAGTTTGTTAAGGCCATGTAGATATATGTAACAAAAATAAGATGCTAAATAATTGAATGGAAAGCTACTTTTATTTTTTTAAAGAAGCTGATCAAAAACAATTAAAAGACCATATGGAAGGAGGGCCGATGAGATTGTGTTTATCCAACAGTGTGATGTTGAGCCATCTTGTTACTCCAACTATTTATTATTGGGGAAAGTTCAATATGGAGGACAATACAATCAAATAATGTCGTTTAGTTAAATGCCATTTCATTATAACATTGATGAGATACTGTAGGAACTTAACTCTTGTTTATACCAATTAGACTATGTTAAAATTGGTTTTGTTATACATCATTCCACTTAAAGTCACAGAACCTATTGATGATGTTAAGTGAGGATTTACTGTAGTTCTTAAACATCTACCTTGACAGTGGACAAATTAGTGTAAAGGGACAAAATTGAGGGCTTGTTTAAAAAGCAGGGTCTTATTTTATATTAACTTCAGTGTGGGCAAACATATCATTAATTAACTTCTAGTTTCCTAACTGTTCTTTCAGAAAAAGTTTGATTTTATTGTTTAACATCTTCATTAACATATAATTCATGTACAATATAATTTATCCATTTGAAGTGTACAGTTCAATAACTTTTAACATTTTCAGAGTTATGCAAATACCACCACAGTCCATTTTAGAACATGTTCATTACCTCAAGAAAGAAACCTTATACCCATTAGCAGTCCCTGTCCATTCCTCCCAGGCCCCAAGTATTAGACAACCATTAATCTATTTTCTATCCGTATAGATTTTCCTCTTCTGGACATTTCATATAAATGGGATTGCATAACATATAGTCTTTAGAACTGGCTTCTTTCACTTGGCAAGTGTTTAAGTTTTATCTTTGTTGTAGCATGTATTGTGTATTCATTTGTTTTTATTGATGAATAACATTCTATTATATGGATAAACACTTTTATTTATTCTTTCACCTGTTGATGGACACTTCATTTTCCCCCCACTCTTTGGCTATTATGAATAGTACTGCTATGGAGATACACACACACACACACACACACACACACACACACACACACACAAGTTTTGTGTGGGCGTGCATTTTCAATTCTTTGGTGTATATACCTAGAAGTGGAATGGCTAAGTCACATTGTAACTCTAACATTCTGAGGGACTGCAAAACTGTTTTCCAAAGGGGCTGCATGATTTTACATTCCCATCAGCAATACTTGAGGGTTTCAACTTCTCCATATCCTCAGCAATGCTAATTATTCTCTATCTTTATGGTTATTGCAATCCTAGTGGTTGAGAAGTGATATCTTGTAGTTGATCTGCATTTCCTGAATGGCTAATGATACTGAGTATTTTTCATATGTTTTTGGCCATTGGTGTATCTTTTTTGGAGAGATATTTATTCAAACCTTTTACCTGTTTTGTTTTTTTTAATTGTTGAGTTGTAACACATCTTTATGTGGTTTAGATACAAGTTCCTTTATCAGCTATATGGTTTGCAATATTTTCTTCCATTCCATGGGTTGTCCTTTTACTGTCTTTATCATTTCTTTGAAGCACAAAAGTTTTTAGTTTTAATGAAGTCCAATTTATCTATTTTTTTCCTTTGGTCATTTTTTTTTTATGTTTAAGAGGACTCTGCCTTAATCAACGTCTTCAAGTTTTAGTCCCATGTTTTCTTCTCTAAGAGTTTTCTAATTTAGGCCTTATATTATGGTCTATGATTCATTTTAAGTTAATTTTGTGTGTGTGTGTATGGTGCAAGAAAGACATCCAAAATTTTTTTTGCATGTACATATCTAGTTAGAGCACCATGTGTTGAAAGAGTATTCCTTTCTCATGGGTTGTCTTGGCATTATTTCTATTTTTTAAGTTATAAGGTTTACTTCCTCTGGTTGAGTCTACTGCAGATAGCACAAGACCAAGCATGTTCCTTAAAAAGCCTCATTCTTTAATTTTCAATAATTCTTCTGTCTTCTGCCTGCTGTCTACTTTAGCTCCAGGGAGAATGCCTGAGCTCTAGTCTGGGATCACCATAGATTCCCTTTTGATGTTATTAAAGCCTTGAAAATAAAAGGAGCATTTAGAGACCGTGTCTCACCTGGCTTTCTCTGGTGACTGCTTTGCTTCATGTGGCCACTGCCCCTTTTCTAGCTTCGGGCCAGGAGAACTGCTGGGTTTCCCCTCCTGATTCTCCTGTTACCCGCCTCCTTTCCTCTTGTCTCCCCAGTGTCCTGGGTCTTGATACTTTGAGTCTGCCCCGACTTCTCCTAGTATTTCCTTCTCCTGGTTGCAAATAAGCATTTTATTGAATGAAAACAACAACAACAACAACAACAAACACCTCAGGACTTGCCAAAACTCAGGGCACGATCCTTGAATCCTCTCTCCTCCTCACCCTGGGCATCCAGTCCATCAGCCCGTGGAGCCAATTAAACTTCCAAAAGAAGTCTCCACTCCATCCACGTCTCTCTACCGCTTTCTCATTCTTGTCTAGGCCTAGATTTCTGGATTCAATTTTCCTCCAAAATTCCGGGAAGATCATTTTTAAATAAGCGAAACCAAGCCCCTGGCTGTAGGAAGCTTCAGCAGCTTTCCATTAAACTTGCCGTACCATCCAAACTCCATGTACTGCTTCGCCACCCAGCAGGTTCCGTCCCTACCTGTTGTTCCTTGCTCACCGGGCTCCAGCCACCCTGGCTGGCATTGTAGTTCATGAAAGCCCCCAGATTTTTCAGCTGTAAGACGTTTTGTTCCTGTTGGACTCTGTATTTACAGTGCTCTTGCCCCCGTTGTTTTGTTTGTTTGTTTGTTGTTGGATTTGTTTTTTTGGTTGTTTTCTCCTGGTAATTTCTCATCATTCAAATTTCAGTTTAAACGTCTTCTCCTCAGAGGAGACCCCCCTATTGAAAGTAGCTACCTCCAATCTGATACGCGTTATTGGTCATCTTGCTCACATCTGGCAGAGGATTTTACATTCTGAATTTAATGACTTCTTTAACTTTTTAAAACCTATTTTATTCACCATTATAGTCTGTGTGCTCAGCTCAGAGTTGACACTTGGTAAATAATTAATCAAATAGGAAGGAGTACTTTATTATCATCATCTCTCTTTCCCTCCTTTCATCTGTCTTTACTTCATGTGAATGGAAGAAGATGTCATTCTTTGCATATTTTTAGCCCATGGCTTGGTTTATCTTGAAACAAGCCCCACCTCACCCATCACCATCCTTCATTCAGAGAGATTTTCCAGTATAATCCTACCTTACAGCTGCTCCTCACCAGCCCCTTGTTATCCTAGAATCATGCATTCTGTATGCACAAAAGAACAACAGTAACAGCTAACTTTTTTTTTTTAGCGTTTATTCAGTTCACTATGCTTGGATTCTTAGTTAATTTAACAATGATAGGAGATAGTTTTTATTATTATCTTCATTTTTACAAAGGAATGAGAACTTCAACGTAGCTGTCCAAATTCACCAGCTAGTAAAATGGCAGAGCCAGGGTTCCTTTCACATAACCATTTCAGAAGAAGCTGAGGAGAGAAGACCCTGGTAGGAAGTTTTTCTCCCTTCAGCACCAGACAGATGGATATGTGTGTCCCTTTAGGCCCAAGGGAAAAGAGACTGTAGAAAACTATGTCAAAGATCATACTGAATATGGTGCTTTGAATAGCTTTTGTTGTTAGAAAAAGACGGGGACACCTTAGGGAACATCTATTGTGATATCTTATTAAATGACTCAAGTAAAGAAAAGGGAAAATTAAAAAAAATAACAGGTTTTATATTCAGCAAGATCTCTGAATGCAAACAGTTTGGGAGTGACGTCATTCTATGTGTAAATCTTCTTGCTCTCTGAGTACGTTTATTTGTTTAGGTTCAGTTTAATTCAACTGGGCATATCACATACATGGCTTGGAGACAGACAGAAATGCCGGTAGATGGTTGCAAGTCTTGTGGCACAGAACTGCCTCAGTTACTGGATATGGGACATTTTCTTCCCTTGGAATTGGGGGAACGGCAATTATATTGAAACTGACTGAAAGTTGAGAAGGACACTAGATTTATTTCAGTGTCCAATGACATTTTCGGACATGATTTTACAAAACCACAACTCTGCTCCATGCGTGTAGGAGAGGAAAGAAGTGCCCTGAGGAGATGACTTCTTTTCCAGGCCCTGGTGCTTTTCCTTCAGATTTGATGGCAAATGTTACAAAGCAGCAGACACTACTCCACGTGATCTGAGTATGTAGTTCAAAGACCAAAACCAAATAAAAAGATCTGTTCTTTTAAAACTCTCATTTCCATTGAGGGGGTTATGGAAAGAATGACAGTGTTTAAAAATCTCTGTTGTTTGCCAAAGTGGGGGAGGCAGTGGAAAAGTCGGGTGGAGTGGAGTGGACTGGCTATGGAGGAGCTGGAAAGTCATGCAGGCCCATTGCCATGTGACTCTTAGAAGGTCTGTAGGGAAGATGGCATCTGCCACCATTTGGCAGGATTTGGATACCAGGGCACAGAGTGGGTAATTGTCCTTGACTTTGGAGGCAGAAGCTGGCTGCTGACCCAAAAGTCTGTTTTCTCCTAGAAGAGATAGGCAGCCATTGAGCTGAGATAGTGATGATGTCTCTCTCGTATTGTGCAACATGGAAACTGGGAGAAAATTAGGGAGGGCCCAAGAGAGGGGAAGGAGAAAGAAAATTAAAAAAGGATTAATTAAGACTGTCTATTCAGCTAAGCTAGAGATTGATTTTGCTCACTAATGGAACAGGCAACCTGCACTTCTGATTTGAATAACAGAATTACAAAATTATTATAAGAGAAAGAAAAGAGTTAAAAATATGTGTGTATGTAGAGATAACGTGTAGATCTGCATATAGATATAAATACAAATGTATATTGAATTAATTTATTGATGCCTACTCTACACCAGGCAGAGAAATGTTAGGTAAATTTCACAATAATGCCATCAGGGTAGGTCCTTTGATTAGGTCCAATTTTTAGATGTGGAAACTAATTTGTGACAGGGTTCAGTCTCTGGCATATCATAAAAATTCAAAACATGTGCTGTAATTTAGTGTTCATATATACTCTAATATTAATGGTTTTTGAGTTATTTTTTATGTTACTAGCTAGCTTATACATTTCTTCGAGGGCAAAAACATCTTAATTTTTTTGTATCTCAGTGACATTTTGCACATAGTTTATAGACAACAAATAATCATCTTGTGACCTTTAGCATATTGTTTAAACATGTAGAATGTAGATACTTTGTGGTAGCATATACTTGAAATTTCACATGAGGCACCTAAATTACTTAAAATGTTGTAAGCCTCATGGTTTACACAGACTCAGAGACTGAAGTCTTGAATAATTGTGGCTTATGTGCATCATAAGGGCCGCTGGATTTCAGTTAAAGTGAGAGAATCTGAATTTCTGAGAAATGATGGGTGTTTTTGAAATTCAGATTACCTGGGAAGAAATTGACAGCAAAAGGAAGACCATGTCATATTACTGTATGTGGTTACCTGGCTGGGGGCAGGAGGGAATCACAAATTTAAATGGAAGCTAGAATGTATCACTGTCATTAAGAAGATACTTAGGAGAATAAAAGAAGTCTGAAACTTTGGAGGTGAAATTGAGACGAAGACTAGGGGACATCAAGTCAAATGTTTGAAAGAAACCAGGCACACAGAGAAGAGAAACATTAGTGTTGCACTGGAGTACCAGTTCTCATTTTTTTTTTCCCTCCTTTTTTCCACAAAGACACAAAGGCCAGATGAGACTATCTGCAAGTTAGCACACGAGTGCAATGACTGTACAGTCGTGCTTCCATTTCAGTGGGGATTTGGTTCTAGCACCCTGATGTGGATACCAAAATCCATGGATGCTGAAATTCCTTATAGAAAATGACAAAGTATTTGCCTATAATCTACTCACATCCTCCGGTACTTTAAATCATCTCTAGATTATAATACCTAATATAATGCATATCCTATGTAAATAGTTTCACACAACGTAATACTTTTTTTTCCAAATATTTTTGATCCAAGGTTCGTTGAATCAGTGGTTACGAAGGGCTAACCATAATTCCACCCCTTGCTCTTCCATTCAAGGAAGCATCCCAGCACTCAAGTGAAACTAACCTTAAGTCAACTTTAATTATAAATAAGTAAATCTCTTACAAATGCCACTACTTTTATCATTAGCTACTACTAGATTGCAACATAGTTGGTAACACGGCAATGTGACATCGAGGCTGAAATGAAAACTGCTTCATTATTTAATTTCTAGAGTTTTTTTCAGATCTTGAATCTCAAGATTTACTGATGGTTGGTCCTAAGTGCTTTCGAATTGTTATTCAGTAAATGATTTTCATCCTCGATATCTTTTTATAACAGCATCTCTTTGAGGAAATCCATCCATTTGTATATGCATCTTTTTCCAGTGGTTTTGTTGTGTGCGTTTTGATTATGACATATGAATTCAGCTTTTTCCAAATACTCATAGAAGAAAATGGAAGCCATTTGCCACTTGAAAAATGCTTTTCATTTCGTAAGACCCCAGAGTACTTGACTGGTAATGCCACAATTCAAACATGTTTGGCATTAAGCTTCAACCCTGGAGAGGCATGGGCCTGGCTTGTGTTCATTATTTGCTTGGCTTCAAATCCCATGACCCTTAAATCTATGGATTTTTAGAATTCTGTTTTTAATCTTTGTCACATCTTTAGTCTATGTGTGTGAGAAAGATATAAGGCCCAACTCAACCAAATGACAATAGAAATTCCCAAATGAGTGAAAATCAGTAGTCTGTGTGAAAATTTAATGAGAATATACATTTAGCATACTGGTTATTAAATGATACTCCATTGTTTAAGGAGAGAGGCGGGGAGAGAGAGAGACAGATTGAGAGAGAGAGAGAGAGAGAGAGAGAGAGAGAGAGAGAGAGAGAGAGAGAGAAGCAGATTGACCAAGGTTTCTAGACAACCCTCCACAAGTTGTTGGGGGAAAACCACACAGTTGCTTGTACCTCTAACATTCCTGACTAACAGGACTCCAGAGCAATTTGTAACAAAAGGCACATGCATGTATTTTATCATCTTTCATATTGGTTCAGGGATATTTTCCATTATGCAGTGCTGCTATTTTTTTTAACAGTTCTTAGGTTTTTAAAAAAATATATCTATCCCCATAAATGCCCTTTGTTAAGCCTTTATTGCAGAGAATTCTTAATAGGTATTCCAGTCATTAGTGGGAATTAGCCAGGTGGTACAGAATATCACATACAAGACTCCATGACACAGCTAGACAAGTCTAAAGATGCCCTCCATTTTCAGAAGCCTCCCCGTCCTTAATCTATTCTCAATACTCTCCATTATTAATTCTAAACAATGTTTAAATATGGATGTGAGGTGAAAGCCAGGTGCTTTTATCTTCAAAGTGGCTGTCATTGTCAGCTATGGGTAAATTGGTGCCTGGGTAAGGTGAATCTTATAAAGAGGAGAATCTTATAAGTCCAATATTTACTTGTCATGTACCTGCTTGCACACCACACAGCGTGGAAGATATTAGAAATGGAGAAAACGTTTAGTGACATAAACTCAAGACATTTATAATCTAATTGGCTGCAGAATACCAAAGTAAGTGTATAACACAGAGGAGTGTTCTCTGTGCAGAAGGAAGTACTGGAGGAGTCTTGAAGGGCATGTTCTCGTCACCTGGATGGACTGGAGGCTGGAATCTGCATGCCTTCCAGTTCTTCAGGTTTATTACAGTACCTCACCTGGCTCTGCAGCATGATGCTGGGTACGGTGATTCCACATCCCATTCCCTTCCCCTGGAGACTAACAAACAGTCTAGGAGCCTAAGCGAGCAGGTGTGTCAGCAAATAAAATGTGTTAAAAGCACATTTTATTTAACTTAACTAAAATCAAGAGTAGTTTTTTTTGTTTGTTTGTTTGTTTTTTGCATGGTTTTGTTCTCCTGCAGTGATAGAGATTTCCTTGAGGTGGTGAAAGGGGAGGTAGTGAAAAGTAGTAATGTCGGTACCTGGTTTTTTCATTGTGTGTTTTTCTCTGGTGGGAAAAAAAGGGTAAGGTAAGGAATTGTGAGCTAATTCCCTAACTGGTGACGTGGCCTGACTTCCGGAGAGGCTAGGTTGGAAATCTGCTATTTTGTCAAGAACTGTCTTTTAGGGACTCACATATTAAAATTGTGTTGTACTGTCCTCCCCCACTTTTGAGTACATGGCTGATAATTTATGAAGTATTGCACTCCATTTTTATTTCTCTACAAATTTATCCATTCTTTTGGCTCCGTTTCTCCTCCAGTAAACCTCACAATAATTAATATATGAATCATTGGACTATAATAGACATTATTTTCTTGTGATATTTCTTGTGTTTGGTTATTTTTCTTTTGTATAATTTCCTTTTCCTTTTTACACTCTTCTTATACTGTAACCTCTCACATAGACAGTGAATTCCTTGGGGGCAGAGACTGTATTTTATGTGTCTGTGTATCCCTTAGCAACACGCCTGGATAGGAAAGGCGCTGAGGCTGGTGCATCTTGATTGGATTGAACACAAGACCTCAGGGTCCTTGGCTCTGTGTGACCAAACCATGGCTGTAACTGCATTGCCACTCAGTACCAATGCATACTGAGAATAGCTGCTTCTTTCTTTCATTTGGGATCATTTAAACAGCATTAGAAAGAACATTTTCTTTTCCACTTTTAAGGAAATGCCTAGAGCAACTTAAGTAAATCTCTTTTTAAATATAAGCTTCCTTATTTTTTTTTCTTTTAGCATCAATCTGGGTTTCTCTTGTTATAAAATGTGACATTATTTAACCATTTCCATAATATAAAAGGCCTAGTACAGCTTTTTAAAAAACCTGTTTGAGAGGTAATCTTGGAGGATATCATTTAAACTTTTGTTGAGCAAAAAGAAGCACCAAGTGAAACATAACACAAAAACAAAACCAACTAAAATATAACATTAAAAAGCCAAACTTTGAACATCAATCATTTCTATTTAGAGTCTGAAACAGAACACTTCTTAATTTTTTAAAAAATGTCATCATTAGGACAGAATAGTCGATAAAAAATGGTGTTGTGAATAAATGAAGAGGACTCTTGGGGTGGGTGGGTAGGTAGATTTCTAATGTTCTAAAATTTGTGACTTTAAAATAAGAGTAGTAAACCAGATATCGTTAAAAAACTGATTATCCTGGCAGGCCTATTTTTGTCCATGCCTTGATTGTTTGACTGTGTGGAAATAATTTCTTAATCAATACATACAAAATACACAGCAATACTGCCCTCTACAGTTCTTCTGTAAGACAGTCACTTGTCTTCAAGTGTGTAAACGGCTAGTTAGTTGTAAATGAACCCTGACTTCCATGGAAGACTTCAAGTGTGTTTGGCTCTGATGTCTGTGACAGCAGTAAGCCACATGAGCCATCCTCTACTTCTATGCCTGATGACCACCTGTAGAGGTCAAATAGTCCAAAAGAGTTACATGATCCTTCTTGTTTCTATGATTGTATATTAACAGTTCTCGGAAGATTTTCATTCTGTGATCCAATTAGCAATACATGCCTCCTTTTGTTGTACATATGCCATGCTGGAAGCAAAGTAGTCTGATATGCCAGAAAGGCAGTGGAATATATAAAGTCTGGGGAAAGTGCTTAAGATGGAAAATAGTGATACTGCGTTGTAGTCACAGCTTTTATTTGTAGTAGAGGAAACATTAGTTGTAGTTTCTAATGATGACAACTAAAATGTAGAAGGAATATATGATCCAAACTAGCTTCTAGGCCAAATATTTGGTTGTTCGAATGAGATATAGTTGTCTTTTTAATTGTAGTGCATATGAGAGACAGTAAGAAACTATTAGTAATTGCGGTTTAAAAGGTTAAAAATAATTGCAAAAACTGCAATTACTTATGCACCAACCTAATAGTCATCTGATGTAAAATATGCAAGTTTTGCAGGAAGACTTACATGAAAATAAAAATGTATGGAGAAAAAAATATGTTTTATCCCCCAAATATGATGCAGAAAGGGATTATTTCCTTGCAGAATCACAAGAGTAGAATCAGAGTGAGTTCACTCTCAGTGTTGTTACATGCTACGTGAGCATTGGCAGGTTACCGAAACTCTCTGTGCGTCACTTGTAAAATTAAATGGTAACTATATAAGTACTACATAAGCATTTGCTGTTACCATATTGCTAGAGTTAAGTATTTGTATCAATATGCTTATGAGTATAGGAGGATAACAATTAAGTTCCCAATCTCATCCTAGAAAAAGTGCTATACACCTCATTGCTAAATATCACTATGGTCACCTTCGAAGTCCTCCCCTTGGGAAGCTATGCACCGACAACCAGCACCTAGTCCACCCTTCAAAGCAATTTTGGAACTCTTTTTCTGGAATGGCCATCAGAGCTGTTGTTGTATTAACCTCGATGTCCTGAATGTCATCAAAATGTCTTCCTTTCAATATTTCCTTTATCTTTGATGCAAGAGCCATGAATTGTTAGTGAAAAGTTCAGGTCGTCTAACTTTTTCACGCAGCTTTTTCAACACTTCCAAGTAGTAAACTTGGTTAACTGTTTGTCCAGTTGGTACACATTCATAATGAATAATCCCTCTGATATCAAAAAAGGTTAGCAACACCGTTGCAACAAATTCTCGAACGTACTTGTCAGACCTCGTGTGTAGGTTGTGGAGAGACTGAAAGTACAACTGTTACTGTCATTAGGATGTTAGCTATACGTAGCTGAGTACAACTCATATTAGTTAGAATAAAAGGGAGGGGTAATATTATCAGAATTCAGGGGTTATTTTCCAGATCTCAAGGAAATATTGCCACTAACTCTTCAGGATAAACTAAAACACTTGAAATTGTCACAGTCTCTGTTCTTGGCCTTCTGTTCTGGTACATCTGCATCATTCCTTCCTCTCGACAGGCTGACTGTGTTTCCTTCAGCCTGGCAGAGTATGACCACCCACAGCTCTAAAGATGCTGTAATAACACCTTTAGTCACAGAGACATACTCATATTTCTCAGCTGCTATCCAAAATTGCCAGGAATGAGACTCCAGCCCAACACGGATGAGATGTTCAATTGCGGCTACCCAGCTGTCACCATCAGGAGAGAAACGTTCAGCAGAAATATAGACCTAACATATTGTCTTTATGACACGTTCTGAATGTAGAATTTAGAGATTCCTTTAATTCTTGCTTTATAGGCAGTCTCCAGATTATCAAACTTTACGTTCAAATAGTTGCCTGTTGGTTGTTTGGAATTCAGAAAACACTTACAGTGCCAGCTCTGTTATACAACATTGGTATGTTTTAGGAAAAATCTCACTTTATCCCTCCTCCAAAGGAAAAGAAAAAGTTGCAAGTAAAAAATTGATTAACTCATTACGTGCCTGAAAAATCATTGCTAATTGCTATAGAAGTCATGGGAACCACACATCAAAGATTTTTCAGGACTGTTCTATTTTTACATAATCTTGTCAGATTGTGAAACTGTGCATTCCTTTTCATTGCTGTTTAAAAACTATGGTCCCTGCAAATATAGTTGCAAATATAGTTTTAGCCATAGTGTGTAGTGTTAGTTTTAAGGAAAAGCGAGTTCAGATCTTGCTATCCAAAGGTTTGGCAACAACAGCTAGAACCCCCACTTGTATCCATGCATCCATCCATCTATTCCTTGAGTACCTTGCCTGTCACTGTTCTACACTCTAGGGAGGACAGTATGAAACAACCTGACATGTTAACTCTTCTGGAGCTTGTTTTTTGGTAGGAGAAAACAAACAAAAGCAAATCTGTTAATGTATAAGTATCAGGTATAGTACTGCTAATGAGTTTTTTAAGTAAGATAATGAAGGGATTTTGATATGGAGGTGACTGTGAAGTCTCTTTAATTGGGCAATGAGATCAAGATTGGTTCAATTTAAAATCATCAGCTGTGATTCTTGAGTCTGGACGAGAGCCTCCAGTAGGGAGGGTAGGAATCCAGGAGACTGAGCCATTGGAGACGGCCTGTACCGTGCCTCAGCAGAAATACTTAATCCCAAAATGGTTCTTGTTCACCCTCTTTCTAGAGCCCAGGGGATTAACTTGTTTCTGTTCATCCCTTTCTACCTCCATCCTTGCTTCTTTCACTCAGAGATTTTCCCCTAAGTCTCAGAGAACTTCCCTCCCCTCCTTTCTTCAAAGCATTAACAGTTTTGGTGTGGTTTTCAAAGAATGTTTCCTTTGCCTTTTAGTAACCCTTTTAAAGTATTACGCAAACAGTGAAAAGAATTCAACTGCTATAAAAGAATACACATAAAAATAAGTATTTTACTGAGTTAGTGACTTCAAGTCATTGATCACCCTACCGAGATTTATATATATACATGAATGTGTGTATGAAATCATATATTTATGTGTTTATTTGTAAATAGATATGATTCATATAGACACTTTGACTTGTAAATTTGTTGGATGTGTAGTTCCTGTTCTATATCTTGTTTATCCACTTAATAATTTATTTTAGATACCTTTTTATATCAGCACATATAGATTTAATTTATTCTTTTAAATAGCTGCAAAGTATTTCATTGTACAGATATGAAATAATTAAATTTTTCATCCAGCTCTTAATAATAGATATGTAAGTTGTTGATAGTATTTGCTATTGCAAGCAAAATTGTAGTCTCTTATAAATACAGGTTGGTATATTACCTGGCTCGTGTGTGTGTGTGTGTGTGTGTGTGTGTGTGTGTGTGTATACTTGCACGTGGGTGTTAAATTTATATGTTAGTTTGACCATAACAAATTCCAGGCTCTATCAGTCAAAACTTGTCAAATATTGGGAATATTATATGGTTTACCCTAATATTAATAGATGTAAAATTTATCTCCAATGCTCTCAGCCCAACTTTGTTTCTTTTTAATTTCTAATAACTGTTGAAACACAGAGGAAATATCTTAGCTGCTAAGCCCTGCCGGATAAAGTGAGAAAACTATATGGATTGTTGTCACTACAAAATCACGATTTCCTATTAACTAGATGCACATTTTCATTCAGGATATTCCCAGAAGACTGCCTTCCAATTCCCTCTCATGCCAAAGACAGAGTCCTTTACCACTGTAGGAATTAGGTATGGGAGAGGAGAAAATGCAGACCTGTACTCTAGACTGGCTCTAGAATAACACTGGGTAAATCATTAACCTTTCTACTTGCTTCTGATAATGAATACAGGTAATATCTATCTTAAAAATAAATTAGATAATTCCTACAGCACTGCCTAGCACAATATTTGATCCTAAATTCTTGCTTAATAAATCAAATCCTCCTCCCTCCCTCTTTTCCTTCCTCTCTCCTTTCCTTCCTCCCTCCCTCCACGTCTGCATTCCGAATCTCCAAACTACAATGATTTGGCAAGGAAGAGAGTGTCACTCTGGGCCACAGAGCCACATACGCACCAATCAGCATGCATCCAAAACCCCTTTCTGAGCTGCCTCAGTAATCCGATAGGTGCCTACTTCTTCCTTACCAATCTGTGGTATGGGCAGCGCCCTCAATGTCTGGCACCACATGGTCCGGATAAGTCCTCGTTGAGGCCCAATCAGTGTATGCAGGTAGTTAGTGGGGAGCTCAGTGGATAAGCACAACTTTCTCAGTATGACTGTCCACCACTTGTAAAACACTGTGCCCGCCAGGAAGCATCACTCCCCTGTTTCAGAATCTTCTCCCAGAGCATGTTACCACAGAGAAGCCCTCGATGCCATGAAGCCCGCATTTCTACTTCAGAGCCACTTGTGTTCCCTGAACTGACTTTGTGGTTATTCTCAACGTTAACTCAAGAAGCCCAAATACTGCTCCCGATTCTGAGGAGGCTCTTATTCAATGCTAGTCCATTGGTATTAAATAGGTATTAAGGCCCCTTTTTTACAGATGAGCAAAAAGAGAGATACTGGGTTTATATGTTTTGGATTCGTGGGACGGGGAACACAGGAGTGGGAAAGAGGCCTGAGTTTAAAACCTGACACTGACACTTAGTATCTTTATTCTGTGAGCAAACTGGTACCCTTTTCAGATCCTCAGTTACATTTTCTGTAAAATTGGGTTAACAAGTCTTATTAAAATGGCTGGGTTGTGTTTCTTGGGTGTCACTTGAGAAAATATATGCAATGTGCCTGGCAACTTGCATGTTAACTTAAATAAATGTTAACTTAGATTTATGATAGAGGTACTTGCTGCTAAACACTACCAGAATTTGGATTTGTATTGCCAGGGATAAGACAATATAGATTTTGGTGACAAGGATGAAAATATTCTTTTCAGAAACAGCATCTGAAAATTTTTTCAGTTACCTGATTGATGTTTAATTTGGAAACAGTTTTTAAATGGGTATAAGAGAATGAGAGAATGAACAGATAAGTTATTTTCTGACACCTCCTTGTCACTGGTGTAGAAAAGAGAAAAAAAAAATGTGTCTTTTAGAAGCTATTGTTACACTGATGAGAAAGCCCTTTACAGAATGAGTAACACAGATTTGAGTTGTATAGAGACGTTCCGATAATTAAAGGGTTATTTTTTTCTATTTTCTTCTTATTCTGGTTTATTGGCATAGTAGATATGGTATCATTAGAAATGTCACCACTTTCCATAGGATTTAAACATAGGAAGGGGTGGAGACAAAAATATATACTTAAAGTTCTCAGGTAGTAAGGTAGTCATTTTGTCAGGCATTCATTTCAAATCCTCGTGCGCATGTCAGACTATAATAAGACCTGCTTTTGCTTCAATAGCTAAGAGGCCTGTTTCTTAAAGCCCAGGCATGATCTTAGCCTTTGAGTTAGCACATGTTTCAGAATAGTGTTTAGAACATATCGACAGAGAAATTTGTGGGCCCGACACATAAGCCTTTATGCATGTGTCCTAGCTGATATCTTTCTCAAATACTGTTCCCTTCTCTGGCTTATTTGAAACGAGAAGCAATCATTCTTCTGAACACTCAATAGTTTTCTTACAAATGTGCTTACTTAGTATTATAATATCTTACTAAACAATCTCTTTCACTTAATTTTAACTTTTAAATTACAACTTCCATTGGCAGTCCCCAGCACATTTTTCTCATGTATTATTCTTATTAGAATAACTTCAGTGATATTTAGGTTCTCGTCGTATTTCCTAGAAGGCTCAAACTGAAATAATCTTCTGAGAAGAGAGAGAGAGATGTTAGGCAACACAATTTTAAAGCTCCTGCTTAAAATTCTGTGAATTCATGAAGAATTTAATACTTCACAGTTGGGTGGACATTGAATTTTAAGTTTTTGTGAGAAAATAATATCAAGGTCTCTTCTGAATTTGTAAAGATAGAGAAGAGCAATTGGTAAGAGGCTTTAGAGTCTGCAAGAAACACTGGAAAGGTCATTGAACTTAGATCAGAAGAACTGAATTTAGTACTGGCTCAAACGTTTGTGAATCATGTGAAGCTGAGCAAGCCACTTAATTTTTAGGTTCCTCTGTTTACAAGTCTGTAAAGTTGGGATTATTATTTATGTCCTGTCTGCCTCCCATGGTTGTTACAAGAATCTGATTAGATGATACATGTGAAGGGAGCTTTGTAGCTATTAAGTGCTATTCAGATGTAAGGCCTTGTTGTGCATTGCCTTTATTTTAAGTTGTGTAAACTTTTTGAGACAAAGGTTGTGTTTTGAGTCAGGAACATGATATTGAGTCCTGAACAAATGAATGAAGGGAGGGTGATTTCCCACTTCAATTTTCTGTGAGGTTATTTCACATTTTCTTAGAATCATAAAATCTCTTTTTTTCTCGTTTACCATCTCAACATACTTACGGTGACAATTCTCCCTTTATGTAAACTAACTTGTTACTTGGTAAGAGCCTTTAAACTTGGTAGGCAAAAGTGTATTATGAAGAAATTTACTCGTTATCTCAGTGCAATGTGTTTCTAAGTGTATTTGATGTCAGACATCAGATGTAGACACGTCAAAGCTTGTAGGGTGTTGAGTGTTACAACACATGAAATAATAATACCAACACATTGGTTTCGCAACCCTGAATTCTTCAGCATTGAATAGCATGTTTCTTCCTAAATTTGTTTGAAAGTAAGCATATTCCTTTATGTGTCACCACTGCTTCAGCTACTGACCTATAAAGGAAACACTTAGTGCTCGGGGAAGTTTCCATTAATTTATATTAGTTATGATTGGTAACACTGAGTTGAGTGTTACTCACGGTCCCTTCTAGAAAAAGATGAGATACTAAGAAATACAATAATGTTTGAGATTACAGTGGCCAGCAGATGGTACAGTACATCCATACCTATTAGATTATGTCTTAATAGTTAGAAATGAATGGTTTAAACGAAAAGTACCATACACATATAAAATAATTGCAAGTATTTAAGCTATTCTATACAGTTAATAAAATTATGTACTTTTTAAAGAAATTGGACGTTATGGTTCACACCTAACTTACCTTCTAAAAATTAGAGCTTTAACATTTTATACCTGACTTCAAAGTGTTGAAATTTTAACCTCAAAACTTCTTATTATAATATAATTTTAGGGGTAATAATAATAATAACTAATATTCACTTATATTTATTGGATAAGAACTTACAGAGCCTAGTTCTCATTTCCAAGAATTATGAGAATCTAAATTTCTCAGTAAAAAATAAATGTGGGGTGTCTAGAACAAATGTTTCTAGGTACTGAAACAAACTTTTAATATCTTTTCTTTTTTTAATGACTTGAAACTTTCCAATGTCTTCAGTAACTTTTCAGTCAAGAAAATCTTCCTACTGTTTGGAGAGGAACATTCTCATCTGTCACACCTAAGACAGTCACCTTTCATTCATTTGTTTGCTTGCTATGGCAAAGCATTTTATTTCCCGCAGTTGCCTCTATTTTGTTGGCCTCCAGGACACAAAGGCTGTTTACTGAACAGCAGTATAATTCCAAAGCCCCTTATTGATCATGGGGTTTGAATTAAGACTAGGATAGGAAGAATCTGTCAGTGGTCAAATTGGCTCTAATTCTATAGCAATGGTGCAGGAACAAATTCATTTCAGGGTATTACTGGGGCCCTGAGCAATTTTAACTATGCTCCAAAGTTATTTTTGTGTGTTTTCTTGTTTGTTTGTCCTCTTACCAAAGTAGCACAGTGTCTGAAGCTTCCTGGAATCCAGCTTTTCTCCAGAGGCCAGGTGACCTTTCGGAGCCTAAAATGAATCTATTTTAGCACATTTGGGTTAGACTTCCTCTCTTTCCCCCAGGTCAACTTTCATCCTGATTGGAACCCTAGGGGGATATACCAGACACTCACTAGAGGGCAGTATTTTGTCAGTGGAACCAATTCTTTAGGAATTTGCTAGACTGTGTTATGTGCTTTGGGAAAAAAAAAAAGGCCTATCACTTTTCCAAAGTTTATTCACTGCTACTTCTATCATAAAATGCAGTGATGTTGGTAATCTATTCACGTGAGTGTGTTTGTTTCACAAAAATTTGAATAAAAAAGAAATATAACCTAGCTATTATAATGAAAGAAGCCTGTCAACTCCAAGGCATACATCAGCTACTCTTCCTGGAGATAGCTGTGTACCTGCCAGAGAGTGGGTGGGTCCTGAAAGAGGCCTCTTCCCTGTGTCCATGCTAGGACTCAAGCCACAGTTCAGTTCAGTTCAGAATTGAGGGAGGAGGCTTGGAGTCCTGTGGTGAGAAATGAAGCACAATGACCCGACCCCTTCAATAAGCTGGGGTGACAGAGAACAAAGCATGTCGGGTGAGGAGGTATACACCCCTCCAACAGATATGTTCCCCAGCTCCATCCGGTGGTGTGTTTGCAGGAAGGAATATCACTCACACTAGCTTCCAATAGAGTCCCCTAAGGAAATTTGGGTAAGGGGTGTAAGCATCTTGCTCTGCAGTTTTGTGGAGTGAGAGGGGAGCCCAGAACCTCAGTACACACAGCGCATTGTAGGGAGGGAAGTAAGCAGATTGACAAGAGGAATGGCTTTACGAGACACCACGAGGAAGAACAAGTTCGTGGAAGGAAGCAGGCACAAGGGGGCGACAAAAGGCGAGAAAGACTTGAGTCATTGTGCTCCACATGGTTAGCCAGAAGTGAACAAAGACCACAGTCTATGGAAGAGAAGAACATTGAGGGCTGTCAAGGCCACCCCAGGACACTTCTAAGGAAAGGAGAGGATGGGGTACAGAAGTCACTATAATTTTGTTAGTGAGGCTTGACCAGAAACATTATTTTATTAACCTTTTTATTGTTAGTGGACTCCTTCCAATGTGTGCCAGAGCATGACGTGAACTGTAAAACTTAGTTCATAATTAACAGAAAAAAAATTGCCCTTTAATCCCCAAATTTTACCACCAGACAGTCAGTGAGGATATATATAACATACATTGTAGAACTTTGCTTTTAACCAGAATGGTACTGGAAAAATATGAATCTCTACCTCCATTTTTCTTTGCGTTTCCTCTGGGGACTCTTTGCATTAGAATCACACAGTGAATTGATAGTGTAATTCAGGAGTTCTACTCCTGGCAGGTTCTTGGACTCAGTGAGGCTGACAAAAGACAACGGAGCTGTGGGTAACGTGTTCATGCCACAGTTATAGCCTCGAGGTGGCTGGCGAGACACAGGAAGTAAGATCCACAACACCCATGCTCACTGGAGCAGCCAGGACAGTTATACAGCATACAGAACAAAAGTGGCTTGTAGCCAGCTGGTTACATAAGGGGGGTGGAGTGGGTGTGGGGCGTCCAGGTGGTCTGCGCATGCATGGACTATACGCCAAGCCAGTACTTTCCTACGTGAGGCCGAGTGTCTGGAAACTGCTCTCCTGGCCCCGTCCCAACAGATAGTTACACACTAATAATTTTAGGAGGAAGAATTTAATAAGGACCGTAGGAGAAAGATACAACCAAATGTTAGGGGAACATAAAGAAGGGAAACTTACTCTCTGCTAGAAGAACCAGGAAAGTTGTAATGAGGAAAGTGGCATTTGAACAGGTTCTCAAAATATAGATAGGATTTTTACAAGCAAAGCAGTGGAAATCACATTCTAGCAAAAAGGAACAGGATACTTATCGATATTTGATTGGCTAGTGAAGACAGACTGATGGCTGTAATATTGGCATATTACAGAGGTTGAACCCAGCTTTTAAAGGATTTATGCAGGGTGGTAAGAAGTTGGAAATGTATTCTGTGGTCACTTTGGCAGGTATCTGCGCAGAGCTACATGATCAGAATTACACCTGAAAACAGTTTCTCTGTCTGCAGGACCGGGGCAAAGACTGAAGGCTAAGACTTGGTAGGAAGTAAGTGAAATTGTCCAGGTCTGAGGAAATCAGCCTGTGGGCAATGGAACAACAGCAGTGGGAATGGAAGGAGGGAATAAATGAGATAGATATTAAAGAGGAGAGAAGTTGATTGTGAACTTGAAACTTTTAAAATATGCTGTATTTTTGGAACGAAGCAGGAGTTTTGTCTTCAAAAACTCTGTGTGTTGCAATAATGGATCAGTTGAGATCAGTGGCCAAAGACAATCTAATTTCATGTTCAAATTTCAGCATTTGACTCTGAGATGGAGACAACAAAGTGGAAGACACACAAGGAGAATGTATCTTGTTAATTGAGAGTTCCACATTGTTACAGATAGCTGTGGGTGTTGGTCTTCATTGAGCAAAATGAAAATAAACTTTTCTTTCTTATTTCTTCTTGAAAAAATTGGATTTACTAAAATAAATGTTCACATGTTTAATTCAATTTATTTGTTAACTATCACAAAGTTATTTCAACGAGGAGGTATCGGACTTTAATCCCAAATAATAATAAACAAAACTTAAACCTTAGGATAACTGAAGTCATCTCAAATTTAAGTAGTTGAGGATTGCATTATTTTAATATTCAGTAATTCCACCAAAATACTATTAAACAGTCATAATGAGCTGATTAACCTGAGATCTCTGTAGTATTCTACTTGTATATCAGAGTTTTGAAAATATTTTGACTGAAAAAATTATGAATTTTGCTTTTATACTTCTTATTAGTAAATGTTTCAGTCACATAAAATGCCATTCATTTACATTGCAGTGGAATCTTACTTGCAAATCTAAGAACCTTAGAATTTTCTATTTGAGTGTTTCTTTAACTGTAGCATTGAGCTTCCCATATGGCAAAAGAAATGACATTTTCTTTCTGCTATTTGAGTAATCTGCTTCCAAATGGAAAAAGTGGGGAATAGGACCAAAACACCTGTGACACTTACCTTTGGAACAAGTCTTGAAGCCAATTAAATCATTGCCATATGATGTTTTTTGGATGATAATTGCTATGGTAATGAGATGCAGGAAGAGCAGAAGGCTCCGGAGCCAAGAAGGACAGAATTTGGAAGAGTTCAAGGCCCATCGCATTAGGGATTCTTACAAATTATACTCAGAAGAGATCTGACTTGCCCCAAGTAGTTCACAAATTGAACAGCCCAGCTGTGTCTTATGTACATTTTCTGCGTTCCAATTTTGACAGATGCCTATCTGTTGTGTTCCAAGTGCTCTCTGAAAAATATTTCTTAGCTCCCTGCTTCTGCCTGTTTCCAGTCATGGATCAGTATTACTATAGCTTATCAATAATTTAAAA
Organism: Rhinolophus ferrumequinum; assembly: GCF_004115265.2. NCBI lineage: Eukaryota > Metazoa > Chordata > Mammalia > Chiroptera > Rhinolophidae > Rhinolophus > Rhinolophus ferrumequinum. Next base: position 40,119,742 of record NC_046288.1, read on the forward strand.
TGAAAATATGGAAAACAACAGTAATGAGATCTCTGTAGGCATTGCAATGTCAACAGGAAAAACGAAGTAATGGTAATGAGGAAAACATTAGTCTGATTATTTGGAGAATAAGTTCTCATTTTTTTCATGTGGAATAGAAGCTGAAATTACCTCCCTGAGTAGTACTACAGATGACAGCAGCTTGGAGGGAGCTGGAGTTCTTCCTAATTTGAGTCTCTGCTTTTTGATTTGATTCTCTCTTATTTTTCCATGCTTTATCAAAGTTAAAGAAATATGCACTCAAATCATATCACTGCAGCCAAGATAGTTCTAGAGCTATTTCTCCAAGCCTTGTGATGATTTCCTTTAGTTTCACTGTGTGCTGACTCCCCCACTCCCACCCCACACCCAGAAGCTGAGAAAGCAGTTAAAAGAAAACCAACAGAAATTTTATTTGGAAACTTTTTTTTGGGGGGGGTGAGGGGATATTTGTAAGAGTTTACTGGGAGAATTTTAGCAGTCAAATATCCTACATGACAGTTTGCATGGTTTCAGCTCATCTTCCTTTAATCTTGTGGTTGTTCTTTCCCTGCTTCCGAAATGTAAACGGTTTCTAGTTTGGATAAAATGTCCCGTCTGACATCAAAACCATCTCTGCCCTCACCCTCAGTTTTTGGCTGAGCCTGTCTCTGGTGAACAGCTTCCAAGTCTGGCTCTGCTGCTGGCATTTGAAAGCACTCTAAATTTGGTAAACTCTCCCCCATTGACTTTGCCTGCACCCCCACTCTTTGGGGGAGCCAGTCCTGGAGATCAGCTTCTAAGTCTGGACCTTCAACCTCAGATGCAACTTCATCTTCATTCTCTTGATCAGGTATAATATCCTGATTCTCAGTTGGTTGTACCTCTTGTTCAGGTTCATCACTGGGTTGCTGGGCAACCACAAGTCCAACTGGCTCACAAGACTCTCGATCTTCTAGTAGTACTTTCCATACAGGTCTTGATCTTACATGCTCACTCACATTTCACACAGCTGAGTCTCAAGTAACGAGAAAGAGTCAAGAAGGAAGGAATACGACCCCAACTGGCCCCCCTCTGCTGGCAGAACTATATTTGGAAACTTAAGTAGACTGGAGAGGGTATTTTTAAAGGAAGAGAACATAATGTGGTTCTGATGCCCGGGTCAAATGAAGAATGAATATGGTATGAGAAAGAAGAGTTTCAGATTAAGCAAAAAATATGCCTCAAACACATACTTGTACATGTGTTCTCTCTATGCGCAGTTATGAAGATGAGAGTTTCAGAAGCAGAGAACAAATACCCCAAAAAGCAGGCAGCAGAGATGACCTCTTTTCACCTTGGCATTGGAGAGCTTTTAACCTTCTGAATGCTGGCTCTTCTCGGAAAGGGCATAAGTTTCAGTGAACCAGCAAATGGATTTAAAATGTCTGCAGAGAGAGGAAAGACTGAGTCCATAGTAACGGCTGTATTATGATCAACAGTGCTATTTTGTTTCTTCCCCAAAGTTCCTGTTTACGTCTCACAGCCTTTATATTGTCTTTTCAAGAACTGAGCCAGTTGGCCAGAGGCCATGGTAAAATTGCACTGCTAGAGAGTATAACTACATCCCATCAGTGGATACATCTCTCTGTATTCTGCTAAAGCTCACTTTTCCATCTGCAATGTCATATGAATAGGGAACACTCTTTAAGAAAGGATGATTTGCTCAAAATAGTGTCCAAATACTGAGATACAGTATAGAACAATTATCATTAAGAAATTTGAATCTATTTTTATATGGAAACTATAGTATGCACTAACACTTACACATTAATATTTGACTCTCTTTGAGCATCTGTCTCATGTTCAGAAAAATCATATAGTACTTTTTCTATGAAAATGACAAGAAAAGAACGTGGTCTAAAAAAAGATCTGAGTGAAAAAATTTGATGCCCTGCTGCCAGCCTCTCACTTTTGTCAAACGTCTCTGTACCAAATATAATTAACATAAATTAACAAATATTATTATTAATTAAACTATGGTGTCTTTCTTTTTTTTTTTAGTTTCAGGTGTACAAAGCTACGTAGTAGTTAGACATTTACACCCGTCACAAAGTGATAACCCTCCTCCCCCAAGCTACTATCCCTCTGACAACTTATATAACTGTTACAATACATTGGCTCGCTTCCTTATGCTGTACTCCATATCCCGTGACTACACATATGTAGAGATTTAATTATAGTTGACATTCAGCATTATTCTACTTCAGCTTCAGATGTACAGTGCATTGGTCATGCATCTACACAGTCTATGAAGTGATCCCCCTAATAAGTGAAACTATGGTTTCTTTAAAGGTAACAGAGCTAAGTACCTTGTGTATTTTATCTGAATTATTCCTTCAAACAAACCTGTGAGATAGACTATTATCTCTATTTTACAAATTAGGAAAGTGATGGGAACGAAAAGGTTAAAAAGAAAAACAACAAAAGAAAAGAAAAGCTGCAATGTCATGTAGCCTATGAGAAATGAGCTGGGATTGGTCCAGGTCTGTCTGACTCCAAAGTCCAGGCTCTCACATTTAGGCTCTGCCGCCTTCCTTTCTAGCCAGAAGCTCCTCTAACAGCAGACCTACCAAAAGAGAGGGAAGCAATTTTCTATAACACTTTGGCAAAGAATTCCTATGTGCCAAAAATCGAGACTTACTCTATAGTATTGGTTAAATTAGTGAAACTGTGAAGATCAACAAGTTCAGAACTGCTATTTTTTTTTTAAAGAAGAGAAAAGCAAGATGACATGGTATAAAACTTGGACTATCTATGAGTGTTTTTTGAAGTACAAGTTTAAAATTTAATGACATAATAACTAAAGTCTTTTGAAAGACTGATTTTCCTATTATTGTCTAAAATGAAATATTTTTTAAAGTAGCACTTTTGAATCTTGTAAAAATTTTATCAGTATTTTGAATATGTATTCAGTGCCAGATTCTGGCATTTTGTAGTTGCAGAATGTTAATTTTCCAGGTAGAATAATTTGGTATAGTTATTGAGCTCTGAAAAAGCAGTCATTTGTGATAAATCACTGACATTCTGTTATGGTAGCCACTCCATTATTTTCTTACATTAGGAAAAAACACAGAATGCAGCAAACCAGAATTATATCCCATGTAATATTGTTTGCAAGAATGATTAACTAGGATCCCTGGGGCTCTTTTACATAAACAGCTGTTTCTTCTGTTTTCCAGGTGATAAACCTATTAGTTTGTCAACAAACAGAAAAAAAACATTAGATCCATCCCAGTGCCACTGGAATACCCGGGGCCCCTTAGGCAGGGTACACTTACCAACCAGAGGCAAGGGGTGGGAACTAAGGAAGAGGCCTGAATGAGGGGGTCAGTATCTAACCAACCAACTGGGAGGAAAGGAGAGGAACCCTGTGCCTTCAAGTACCAGAGAGAGGAGTCCAAGATTAGTCATGTATACTTGGTTTGTTTGTCCATTCATTTATATCTTTATTTTAAAGAAGAGCCTGTGTTTAATACTTCTCTTTACCCCCCTGAAATATTACTACTGATGGAATGACAATCTTTACATTTTCAGATGTCTATACTTACAAAAGTACTGATATACTTAATCAAGTACCATCTAAGCAAACACAAACATAAGCTTTCTTACCAGACATGAGAAAGCTTGAGTCTTCTACACAAAAAGCCTTTACAAAATGCAAAAAGCAGCATTAAACAGGATTGATATCGACATTAGCATTGTATGTAAAATCCCAAAGTCAGCATCCTATATTTTCTGCATCAGAGTATACATCACACTTTATTTTTATTTTTTTTGTCATATATAGCCTTTATTATGTTGAGATATGATCCCTCTATTCCCACTTTTTTCAGGGTTTTTATCATAAGTGGCTGTTGGATTTTATGAAATGCTTTTTCTGCATCTATTGATATGATCATGTGATTTTTATTTTTCATTTTGTTAATGTGGTGTATCACATTAATTGATTTGCGGATGTTGAACCACCCTTGCATGCCAGGGATGAATCCCACTTGATCATGGTGTATGATCTTTTTAATGTATTGCTGAATTCTGTTCACTAATATTTTGTTGAGGATTTTTGCATCTATGTTCATTAGAGATATCGGCCTGTAGTTTTCTTTTTTTGTGGTGTCTTTGTCAGATTTTGGGATCAGGGTGATAGTGGCTTCATAAAAAGTGTTTGGGAGTCTTCCCTCCTTCTGGATTTTTTGGAAGAGCTTGAGGAGAATAGGTGATAATTCTTTTTTGAACGTTTTGTAAAATTCACCTGTAAAGCCATCTGGTCCAGGGCTTTTGTTTGCTGGGAAATTGTTGATTACTGATTCAATTTCCCTGGTGGTAATCAGACTATTCAGGTTTTCTGTTTCTTCTTGAGTTAGCCTTGGAAGGTTGTACGCCTCTAGAAAATTGTCCATTTCTTCCAGATTGTCAAATTTGTTGGCATATAGTTGCTCATAGTAATTTCTTTAAACTTTTTGTATTTCTGCGGTGTCCGTTGTCACTTCTCCTCTTTCATTTCTGATTTTATTAATTTGGGTCCTCTCTCTCTTTTTTTTAATGAGTCTGGCTAAAGGTTTGTCAATTTTTGTTTATCTTCTCTAAGAACCAACTCTTGGATTCATTGATCTTTTGTATTGTTTTTCTGGTTTCTATTTCATTTATTTCTGCTCTGATCTTTATTATCTCCTTCCTTGTGCTCCCTTTGGGCTTATTTTGCTGTTCTTTTTCCAGATCCCCTTTGGGCTTATTTTGCTGTTCTTTTTCCAGATCCCTTAAGTGTGAAGATAAACTGTTGATTAGTGATGTTTCTTGTTTCTTTAGGTAGGCCTGCAATGCTATCAATTTCCCTCTTAGGACTGCTTTCGCGGCATCCCATAGATTTTGGGTCGTCGTGTTTTCATTTTCATTTGTCTCGAGATATCTTTTGATTTCTTCCTTGATCTCCTGCTTGACCCATTCATTATTTAGTAATAAGTTATTCAGCCTCCATGAATTGGTGTGTCTTCCAGTTTTTTTCCTGTAGTTCATTTCTAATTTCATAGCACTGTGATCAGAGAAGACAATTGGTATGATTTCAATTTTCTTAAATTTATCAAGACTTGTTTTGTGGCCTAACATATGGTCTATCTTGGAAAATGTTCCATGTGCGCTTGAGAAAAACATGTATTTTGCAGCATTGGGGTGAAATGTTATGAAAATATCGATTAGATCCAAGTGGTCCAATGTATCATTTAAGGCTGTTTGTGTCCATATTGATTTTCTGTCTGGAAGACCTGTCCCTTGTTGTCAGAGGTGTGTTGAAGTCCCCTACTATGATAGTGTTACTGTTGATCTCTGCCTTTATGTCAGTCAGTACCTGTTTTATATATTTAGGTGCTCCTATGTTGGGTGCATAGATGTTTACTAGGGTTATGTCCTCTTGTCGGATCGATCCCTTTATTATTATGTAGAGCCCATCTTTATCTTTTAATATGTTCTTCATTTTAAAATCTATTTTGTCAGATATAAGTATTGCAACTCCAGCTTTTTTTTCATTTCCATTTGCATGAAATATCTTACTCCAACCCTTCACTTTCAGCCTGTGTGTGTCTTTTGTTCTGAGGTGAGTCTCTTGTTTACAGCATATACAAGGGTCTTGCTTTCTTATCCAGTCAGCCACCCTATGTCTCTTGATTGGAGCATTTCATCCGTTTACATTTAAAATGATTATTGATAGGTACATAGTTATTGCCATTTTTAAATTTGTAGTTAGGTTGTTTTGATCTTTCTTCTATTTATAGAAGTCCTTTTAGTATTTCTTGCAATGCTGGCTTGGTGGTAATAAATTCCTTTAGCTTATTTTTTTCTGGAAAGCTCTTTATCTCTCCATCAACTTTAAATGATAGCCTTGCTGGATAAAGCAATCTAGGTTGTAGGCCTTTGTTTTCCATCACTTTGAGTGTCTCCTGCCACTCCCTCCTGGCCTGCAATGTTTCTGTAGAAAAGTCATTTGATAGTCTTATGGGAGTTCCCTTGTATGTAACCCTCTGTCTTTCTCTTGCTGCTTTTAGGATTCTCTCTTTGTCTTTAAGCTTTGCCATTTTAACTATAATGTTTCTTGGTGTGGACCTGTTTGGGTTTATCCTGGTTGGAACTCTCTGTACTTCCTGGGCTTGTATGTTGGTTTCCTTCATCAGGTTGGGGAAGTTTTCGGACATTATTACTTCAAATATGTTCTCAATCCCTTGCTTCCTCTCTTCACCTTCTGGTATTCCTATGATGCACATGTTGTTGCGCTTGATGTTATCCCAGAGGTCTCCTAAACCATCCTCATTGTTTTTTATTCTTTTTTCTTTCTGTTGTTTCGTTTGGGTGATCTCTGCTACCTTGTCTTCTAAGTCGCTGATTCGATCCTCTGCTTCATCTAACCTGCTGGTAATTCCTTCAAGTGAGTTCTTAATTTCGGTAATTGTGTTCTTTATTTCTAACTGGTTGTTCGTTATGATTTCTACATCCTTCTTTATGTCTTCTCTAAGCTCCTTAAACATTCTTATCACCAGTGTTCTGAACTCTGTCTCTGAAAGGTTGGTTACCTCTGCTTCATTTGGTTCCAGTTGTGGAGGCTTCTTCTGTTCTTTTATTTGGGATGTGTATCTTTGTTTCCCATTCTGGCTGACTCTCTGTGTTTGCTTTGATGTATTAGGTAGATCCCCTAGAGTTCTTAGTTCTTGCTAGGTTATCTTATGTAGTATGTGTCCTTTATATTTGACTTGCACTACTTCATTCTTCTCCTCTGCGTGTGCTCCAAAGGTGACTCTTGTGTTGTGTATATTGTCCTGTTCAAGAAGATCTTTAATTGCTTTTCACTTGTGAGTAGGTGGGGTTAACTCCTATGCTGACTCGTTGTGAGACTTGGCTCTGCCCACCGCAGGGCGTTCTGCTGCGTGAGGGTTGACCACTTAAATGTGGTTCGGCCTCTATGGGCTCTAGTGCCTGCAGAGAATTCCCTCTGGGTGTGTGACTTGTAGGTCATACCTGGTAGTACTCTGGTTTGGTCTGGAGTTGGCCTCTGGATATGTTGAATCTTGTGCCTCTTAAGCTGGGCCCTGGTAGGGCAGTTTCAGAACAAAGCAAATCACCAAGCACAAGAACAACAACAACAACAAAGAAAAAAATCAATACATTCACATGTAAAAACATCTGATAACCCCACTGGACACAGGCAAAGATATCAAAGATATAAAGACAAAGCAAAACAAAACAAAGCAGAGCAAAACAAAAAGCAGCGCCAGTCTTGGCTTAAGCCCACCAAGTAATGTCCAGGTTGTCCTCTGCTCTACCAAAGAGCCCCCTGCTTATTGCGCAGGCAGAACCGGTCACCTGGTGCCCAGAGTGACTTTGGGACTGTAGATTTAAATGCGTGGGCCTGAGGGGTCTGGATGACAGTTTTTACAAAGTGAGTGCAGTTTCTGCCCTTGCCTGCATATCTGCACACCGAGAGTAACAGCACCAGCACCCGTGTCCAGTACTCCTGAGTCTTAGGGCACTTCTTCAGTGTGTGTGTGTATGGGGGTGTGCGGGTGGGAGATTTCTGAGCTGCTGAAAGCCCAGAGCTGCGTCTGCCGCTTACTCCACTTTATTTATGCCACTTACTTTATTTTTTTTCATGTTTATTTTCCATCTCTCCTAATAAATTTTAAGATCTGTGAGGAAATAGTTTTGCAATATTTTAAAAAAGCGTAGAATTCAACATCATATATCATGATGAATGCTATGGAGTTTAATTAACAACACTGAGGATTTCTTGAAAACATTTTTGACTGTTTTTTTTTTTAACCACCAAGAAATCTCTGCGCCAAATTTTCTTTTATCCACCTTTTCTTTAATTTATACCTCCTCATACTGAATTTTAGATGCATCATAAGGAGACATGCTGAAGAGCTCTGGTTTTCTATCTACCGTAGTGTGAGGGCTTTTATGAGGCAACATTTTAAATTGTTCTCTCCTGCAATAATCAATTCACTAAAAGTGAAAATATTCTATACAGGGATACTTAAACAATCAATGAACAATAATAATGTGAGGGAGCCACTGAAATTTGATTAGTGACCTTTTCATTTTGTGTAGAGATAACCTTTATTGATACTATTAACCAGATGAAACGCTGGTTTGATGCAGCTCTTTTAACCATGGAGCTTGGTATTGATTGAGAAGCAAGTTATCTGAGATTATTCTAGTGTTGAGCTGTTTACAGAAACAAGAGGTACATTCCTGTCCTTTTCTCCAACCCCCCAAAGTAATTGAGTTTTTTTTTTTTTTTTTTTAACTATCAGCTTACAGCGAGGAGAAACCAAGGACATTTTCTTACTTTTGTTCTGTTTCTGTAAACAACAGGCTATTTAAGTGAGAGAACACTTTCTTCTTGTTCTATAAGTATTTTTGTTTTGATTATTTTTATACTCTGAAATACAGCACAAATTAAGAGCACACTTTCGGAATGTTCACAAGGATGGAGACATATTAATAATTTTGTGTGGCCTACGTATATCCCCTTTTCTGTTACTGTTATTCTCAGTGATCTCTCATTATTCAGCTCCTGACTACTTCCCAGTTCAGAAAGCTTATGCTACTTTACATGTGTTTATATTTAAACAAACCAGTTACATGTTTTTGTTGCCCTGTAAAAGGCACGTTATGGTAGGGAAGACCTGGAGACGTTTTGCCTGTTGGCCCGAATAGCTGATTTGCTTTGAAAGGTTTGATCTGTATCTGCTTCCAATACAATAGAAATGGAATATTTGTTTAGCCTTTTAATGAATGACTTAACAAACGAATCAAACCTTAAGTTTTAATTTCACGCTAATGTTTAAATGAAAGTCAGCTTTTCGGTTGAATATATTTAATACATTCTAGAAAAAGAGGAGTTTAGTGAAAGGTAGCTATTGCTTAAAACTGTGCTTTTCAATTTAATTTGGTGAAATTGATTTGAGAATAATTCTGTTAATGCTGTGTGAATTGGATTGCGTAGTGAGTGGAATATTAGAACATGCTGTGAATGGAATAATGAAGTTTTTGTTTTGATTGATTTGTAGATGTAGTTCAGAACACATAAGGCTATCCATGAATTCAGAATGAATAATTAATACTTAGCAAATAAGCCCTAGAAAAAATGGGTCAAAAGATGTACTAAGGTACAGTATAAAAAGATTTGGGAGAAAGGGATAAAAAAATTAAGAGTGAAAATGTTTTCATTTTCTCTTGGTCTCCAAGTACAATACCATAGTAGTTTAAATAAAGAATTGTAGATATCCACTATTTCTTATTAGCAAGCTTCTGATATATTAAGAAAACATAATTAGGTAAAAAAATGACTATGTATTTTCAGTTTCAGAGGGACAAAAATTAGCAAAATAACTATTGAGGATAGTAGGGATAGGTAAAAAGAATAGATATGATAATTTATCATGAAAACTGAAAAATTATCATGAAAACCTGTCTAGTTCTAAGTTTCAAAGACAGAGACCAACTTTTTCAGATGGAAAATACATTTATTTATTTATTTATCTATTTTTTAATCAGTGGCTACTGTCTTGTAAAGCATGAAATGTCATCTCCAGCATAGTCCTTTGGTAAAGAAAAGTTGAGAACAGAGCAAAAATAAATTTACAGTCAATAACATAGAGTTGCTTTTTGTTTTGGGTTTTTGTTTTATTTTTTTTGTTTTCCCAGAATAAATTTGTTTCTTTTCCACCCTTGTGAATTACAGATTAATCTTTGTGCAAACATTAAAGATGTTGATTTGCTGCACTTTACTATTGAGTAAGATTCTTGTAGTATGCAGTCTATTTTCAGCCCAAAATAACATCAACAATGGTAATACAAAATCAAAATACTTACAACCCTGGAGGGAAAATTCATAAAAATAATGTTCCCATTTCCTAATCCTGAATATTATGATTCAGCCATCATTTTATATATAGAAGAAGGAAATGGAGAAGAGGGTGGGGGCTGGGAGAAGAAAAGTAAGTGGAAGAGAAAGAGAGAGAAAAGGAAGGAAAGGAGGGAAGGAGGGAAGGAGAGAAGGAAGGAGTGAAGGAGGTAGGAAAGAAAAAACTGGGAAAGAGACAATAATGAAACATTGGGAGAAGATTTTGGAATCAATTGTACTTGCATAGAGGTCTGGAATGCAATTTAGCATACTGAAAGAACTTGCTCCGTGGCACTGCGCCACCTCTAGGTGCTTAAAATTGAGCCATGCTTTTAAAATCAGTAGCAGATATTTGCCACTCAATGTGTAACCCTCTGACCAATAGTATCAACTGGGAAGTTATTAGAAAATCAAATGCTCAGGTCGCCACCCACATCCCAGGGCTAGAATCAGAATCTGCATTCTTAGGTAGATCCCCAGCTGATCACATACTTGTTAAAGATACACAGCCATATATGGCCCTGTGTCTACTGGCAGAATATGCACTTGTTCCTGCATGACCAGGGACCAGGAACAAAGAAGCATAGAGTGTGAAAATCAGAAGAAAAGTCTCCCAGGATGGAAACATAAATAAAAGGAAATGCAAAATTCGCCCCCACTTAATCCAAGCACCTCCCCTTAGACAAGAAATCACTAAGGTCAATTACTAGCTCTAGCTTGAAAGAAGTGAACTACTCTGGGTCCACTTGCCTTTTTCTGCTTCTCAAAGTCAAACAAAAACTTCCTCACAATTTTAATGCTGAACAGTTTTAAATGGTGTGTTGATCCTTATGAGCTCAAGTCTTCAAGTAATGCTTTAATGTTTTGGTTTTGAATGAATTTAACTGTTTCTCCCGGTTTCACTGCTTCTAACTGTCCATTTCCATACAGATATGTGTTTTTTTAGAATTTTATGTGTGTGTTTGTTATGTATGTGTTATGTGGCCATCAAACACACACACACACACACACACACACACACACATACACACACACACACACACGTGAATGCTTCATCACTTTTATTTCATGCTTGAGACCAGAGCATAGTTTATGGCATTCCTGTGGAAGACGAAGAAGGTATGTCTGGGTGTACTGGAAAGACTGGAAACTTGAACAGAGCAACTCAACAACAAAATCAACCTGCGTTCCTGGCAGGAAAGAAGAAAAATGACATCTGTTCTTTGGCATATAGATTTCTATAGAGGGACAATTTATTAAAGAAGAGAGAAAAATATTTTCAGATTTCAGTATTGTATTTTATTCACATCAGTAGTAAATTATTGCTAGCTGATGTTAATAAATGTCAGATATGACTAGAGAGAGAAAGTAAGACCCTTCCCAAACCATGACATCCTTGGTAGGAGTTAAACTCTGTTATCTTTGTTTTTGTCTGGCAAATGATCCTCTGATGTGTGAAATGGAGAATATAGTATGTATTTGTATATATAATGCTACAATGCTTACATTTTACATTTTTGTTCATCCTTGAAAGTGGCTGTTGAGGAAAGGAACTGCTCTAAAATTGAAAATCTTAAGACATTCTAAGGGTACAGCCAGAAAATCGTACCGACTCCTAAAGAATCATCTGCTCAGAAGGAAAAATAAACAGTGTTCTTACAAGGTAGGAAGGGGGTCAAAGAGATTCCCCTTCACGGTCTCAGAGAAACGAGACTGTATAGATGTGGCTGGTATGTTAACCATGAACAAAGTGAAGTGATTCAGCATGACAAGCAGCGAATACACTATAGCAACATAATAACAATAATAAATAAAATAATTAAAAACAAAGAAAGAACGATGAGAACAAATGAGAAAGCATCCCAAATATGAATTGGAAAAAAAATATCTAAGATAGGATGAAAACAAGGTAGAAATCTAAAGTCCTCCACAAGTACCCAATGCTATGCATTATAAAAGAAAATTCATTACCTAAAGACACCATGACTGCCATAGATGTGAGCTAAAAGACAGAGTGATAAAACAGCAAAAAAAGCTTCTGAGTTGTGGAGACAAATTGAAAAATAAACAATACCTTTATATATCTAAAAAAATAAAGTAGAATTAAGAACGATAGACAGACCTGCACATGAGATCACTGGCAGGAAGGAAAGAAATACTTGAAATAATTGTAGTGAAAGCAGAGCAGACATAGGCATTAGAATAATTAGCAAAAAGAGGATAGACATGAAAGAAATAATTGGTATCCCTGAAGTGCAAAAAACGATAAACAGACTAGGAAAAATATTTAAAGACATAATGAAAGAAAAAAAAAAAGTTGAATAAAAGAAGTACCTGAATCTGTAGATTAAATGAACACATCAAATTGACGTAAAACAGGTATCTTGTACATACCCTTGTTATCTAGCATCAAGGGAAAAGAAAAAATTTTGCTGGCATTCAGATGACAAAATCAAGTGACATAGAAAGGTGGAAAAATACAGGCTTACCTCAGACTTCTTCACAGCAATTTTGAGTGCCTGAAGACACTGAAAGTTCTGAGATGAATAAAGTGACTCCCATGAAAACATATCCAGGCCAGCTTCAGTGGGAGCTGCAATTATACAAAATCCATGACTTCCTGAAGAAATTACTCAAATGTGAACTTCATGGAACCAAAAATGAATCAAATAAAGAAACTCAGGAATGGGAATATGTGATAAAGTTCTCACTGTGACATTGAATTAATTTAACAATAGGACTAAGATTACTCAACTGCCCAAAATAGGATTATAGTACAGAATGCAGATATAACAGTATTGCTATTATTTTGTGAATATTTATATATAATAAAATGTAGGAGAAGATGGGAGGAGAGATAGGAGGACGTATAAGTGAGAATCTCCCGTATTTCTTAACCTGAGAATTCAATCATGTTGTCAAAACTCAAAACTTGTGATTAAAAAAATAAGATATATACTCTGTGTGTGTGTGTGTGTGTGTGTGTGTGTATGCATATATAGTTTAAAAAATATTTCCCTAGCTCTGTGTGGGGAGAGGGTTGAGAAGCAATGTCCTAAGTGTTCAGCACTTGGTTTCTAACTGCCATTCTCCATTCAAATAAATCCGGGTGAAAAGATTGATTTAAGTCTGGAACAAGGAAAGTACAGCTAAGCCTGAAACATCTTGTTGTACCAGAAATAAGGAAGTGCATGATACAATAATTGGTTGGAACCAATTGAAGAACATAAAAATTCATGAGTTTATATTAATTTCAATAAGTAAGTAAACTGGTATGATGGGAAAGCTGTTTCTTATAATAGATTCCCAACTAATAAATATAGATGACATGGAAGACTTAGAAAATCAGCAATGAATGCTAAAAGTACTGGATGAGAGTATGATTAAGGCCATGGATTAAAGTAAACTTCATCAATATCAGGGCAATCTGACATCATGTGCCTCTTGATATGATGCATTGAGAAGGACACAGCATCACTTCTCTGGCATTTCTGCTAAAAATGCATGCCCTGAGTCTAATCTTGAGGAAATATTAGGCAAATCCAAACTGAGAGACAGTCTATAAAATAATTTGCTTTAAAATTTTCAAGATCAATAAAGACAAGGAATGGTTGCGGAACTGGTCCAGGTTAAAGGAGAATGTAGAAAAATGACATTAAATGCAATATGACTATTGATTGGATCCTGAAATGGAGAAATAATAGCTCTAAAGGACATTAGTGAGACAATTTACAAATTTGAATATGGCCTTTAGATTAGACAATCTTATATCAATGTTAAATTTCATAATTTTGAGAGTTGTACTAAAGCTATGTGTTAGGTCTCTGAATGTTAGAGACCTAACACTATGTAAGAAAAATATCCTTGCTTTTAGGAAGTACACACTGTTTACTGACAAAGGTATAAACTGTCTCCGACTTACTCTCATGATTCAGATAAAAATAATATGCATGTACATAGATTGATCGGTAGAAATTAGTAAATCAGGGTAGAGGGTTTATGGGTTTTGTTTGTGATATTCTTACAGTCTTTCTTTAAGTTTGAAATTATGCCAAAAAAGTTATAAAAACCTAATGATGACTCATACATCTATTATAGCCCTTCTGCCTTTGCACAATTATTTCTGTTGCCACATCCATCTGAGTGAAAACAGGCATCTCCAAAGACTGTCACTAAACAACATATACTAATGCATGCATGTTTCTTTCATATGTTTATAAACTACACACATATTATGTATCTAACATTTCGTTGGAGTGCCACATGTCTCAGTCTTTGTTCATGTTTTCTAACTACACTCACTCTTCTGGTGATCTCGTCTGTTCTTATATCTTTAAATATCTTCTACTTATCAATATCAAATTGAGTCTGAAGAACAGAAATATTCTAACATTCCACAACACCTCTCCCCATGACTGAAGTGTACGTTGTCTCATAGGAAGATATTACTAATATAGATGATGATAGATTCATTGAATAACGTGAAGGAAAAAACATGAGTTGAAGTTCATTGCAAGGCCAAGGACTATCAAATGTGGTTTCAAGAATGAAAATGTACAGAATACACTGACTAAAATTTCTAAGAAACATAAAATTATTTTCTGGATAGGCTAAAACTGCCAGTAATTATCTTCCTCGTTCAATAACTGCTGGCTGAAGCCTGGCTTATAGTAGTGTTTTGTGTTCTAGAAAGGCTGTAGGAATCACACTGGCATCTCTTATCTCAGACACTATAAATTCAACAAGGATACTGGGATTGATAGACCCAAGAAGGCGTTGATTAAAATGAGGGAGACATTACAGATACCTCGTTATGATGAAGGAAGGGATCTATTCAAGTCAGACTTTTTATTACCTACTGGTAATATAGTGATGATGAAAGATACAGTATTCAGGTTTGAAACAGACCTTCTCACACAGAGCAATGATTAATAGACATTCAAAGAAGCAATTATTGAACACTTGATAAGGAGGAATGGATACTACAGATGTCAATTCACATATGGTTGTTTCTTGGCAACGTCACCCACATTGATGAGATTAGGGTTCTTAAGGTGATTCATCTATTCATTCAAATAGGTAAACATTTATTAAGTACTTATTTTGCTAAGCATCTTGACTGCCGGTAAAAATGTTATTGCAATTAATTTTCTTTGCCACCTAATGAGTTGTACAGATAGGTCCAGGGGTTTAAGGATGAAGGAAAGATTTTATGATGGGAAAAGAGACACATTCATTACTATGCTTGCTTGCTTGTTTTCTAAAGATCAACAAATTTAATAACTGCCAAACTTGGGGTAAAGGAAGATAATGTTTTGTTTTTCAAAACCAGATTTGTGGATGTACCTATGTACTATGTGTGTAAATATACATGTTTGTGGATAGATACAGATTAGATAGACAGACAGATATCTGAATGGACACACAGCAACTGTTGAGAGTGACTAATTCTTAAAAATAGTATTGGTGAGGGTTGAAAGGATAGGAACGTTAAATTTTACATTATCCACTTCCTTATTATTTATGTTTTTATAAGGAAATATGTTACTTCTGCATTGAAAAGGAATCAAAATAAGATGAGGAAAAAGTCCAGCTTCCTTATATTTAGCTGCATTGATGGTTGAGGTCCAATAGCACAGGATCAATGGACAATTTGTTTTCATTATTTTCTGAAACATGCTTGTGTGTCTAGGAACTTGTCAAAACTTACAGACAGGGAAGATGCCTCCTGTAATCATTTCCAACATTCTGTCTCATAAATGTGAATTCATTCTTTTCATGTGCAACATGACAGCATAGGGAAGCAATTTTACACTTCTAACAGAAATCTTCTTTTTCTCTGTAAACTCACTAAGCTTGATCCTCAGTGTATTTTGGAAGCCCAAAGAAGCTGAATATTTAAAAATTATGAAGCACAGTGTGATTCTTCATTTTACATCTGATGACTTTTCCCCTAAGAAAATCCTAATAGTCCTCCTATTATATGCTAAAAAAATGACATGTCACCCCACTGCCTATGTTTGTATTCTCAGAGTCTTAAAAAAAATCATTATTATTGTTATTACAGGTTTTTTGTCAATAACTGTCTGTTTAAATTTCTTTATGCTGCAACAGCTATCTTTCCAATCCTCATAGATAAATAAACCTTACACAAATTTAAAACATATGGGAGATAATTATCTTATAGAATAGTCACATTTCACATCTGTAAAAAACCTCTGAGGTAATCTGACTACATCCTCTCATTTTATATGAGAGAACACTAAGCCCCAGTGAAGTGAAGTGTTTTGTCCAAGGTCATACAGCTAGTTGCTGACAGAACCGAGGTTGAAAAACTAATTAATTTTGGTTATCTCCTGTCCTGGGAATGTTTTCTACCAGTGCTATGCCCATCCTTCCCTTTGTCTAGCTTAGTAAGGAAGCTTGCCATATAAGAAAAGTTGTCCTTATTTTAGTTTCAAAAGAATTCAGGAGTGGGGCAGGAGAGTGGATTGGATTTGATTTAGTTCGGTGTTTATTAATGTTCACTCACTAATGGTTAATACATCAAAAAGTAAAACCTGTGCTTATTTTTAAATCAAAATAGCTAGGGACATCCATCTATATCATCTTTACCAATACAGTTTATAGCTAAAATGTTTATGTGTATACATTATACAAGAGATCGGCCACTGTATACCTGTCATGTGTGACTCATATAATGAAGTCTTTTTCATTGTTCTGTATCATTTTTTAATAAAATAAAATATGGAACCAAAATAATTAATATATCCCAAATGGTTCAGTTGACCTGGCCTTTGTACCTATATTGAACACCTTGTCTAAGTTGTGTAAGAATTCTGACTTTTCTTCGTCTTGCCTCACTTTAGGAGACAGTTACTCTAAGACTGATGACCTCTCTCGATATAATCATCACCCGAAGGTGAGGTGTAATGCCCACCTCTAGGTCGAGTGGAGTATATGCAGGTTTGCCTATAAAAGCCCTGGTTTTTATCTGTCATCCCATTGTAATTACAAATAGTGCCTCTTTTTACTCTGAAAGAGTCAGGTTTGGACAATAAAGTGTATGGTTACTCCACCCATAGTGGATGTAAACTATGCTGGAGAAGGAAGTTCCTTACTCCAACTTTAAGGCAACTCAGCATTTCTTTCCTGTTTGAGCTATATCTGCCCCTTTCTGTTTTTAAAATCTTAAGTGTTTTACCTCTTGCCTTCCTAGATTCATTGAAACTGATTTATTTTTCAAACTTCATTCTACTCAAAACTCAAAATTTGACTTAATTGAAGTAGGGTATCTGCCAAGTCCATTTTTATTTTGGGTTCAACTAGCTGCCCTAATGTAGCGTGAGAGTAAATCTCCCAGGCTTAAAATAATTAGATTATCAAGAGGAATTTGATAAAGGATTTGTGCTTTGCAGGGTAGCTAAACATGGTGTTCCATGGAAACAGTGCAAATACAATTGTTTGTGTGTTGGATCTCAACTCTGAACATGCTCATGCCTAGAAAACCTAAGCAGTTCAGCCTAAGGAATCTCTTAAGATACGGCCAACTTGTATTCCAAAAAATATCTTCAAGTCTAGTCATCCAAGTTTTAAAAGGCACTCAAAAGTTATGATCTGAAAGAAAAATGTAGTGTAAAGAATGTGGACTTTGCAGTCAGATGGAGTTCAAATAATGCTATCTCTGTTTTAATATGTACACCTCAGCTTCCCCATCTGTAACTGGAGAGAGCTTCTGAAAAATGTCTTTAACATAATGAGGACTTACTACATTTTCATACAATTCTAATACTTACTATATTTTCATACAATTTTAATACAATTTTAATACTAGACATACAATTGAAGGAAGGAAAGAAAGAAAGGAAGGAGCGCAGGAAAGAAGAAACTTTTATGTTCCTAGGGAAATTTGTATTCTTGATAAAGAAATATCATCATCCCTGAAGTAAAAAAGAATAATTATACAAACATCATTACCTAGAACAAAGCCTTGTCCATAGAAGACAATTAATAAATATTTGTAACTTTGATTCATTGACTAAATAAATACCACTTACTTACTCAAATTGATATACACTTAGTACCATAAAAAAGGGCACTGTTTTCAAAAATGATTTTAAATGATTTTATTCATCACTGAGTGGCAAGAGTGTTCAGGCAAGAAATTTCCTCTACCTGAGTATCCTGGGGATCACAGCTGCTTTGGCGCTTGTCATTTTCTTCCAAATGAAGACTCACTCTCTCTCTCTGTCTGCCATTACACAGCCACCTTTCTAATGTGGCTGGACCTAGAGTGTGTTGAGCCAGCCAGTCACATTATCCCACAGTGTGCCTGAGCCCCAGGACCCAGAGAGGTTGACTTACTAGAACAGGTAATTAGGAAGCAGTAGGAAGAGACAGAGGACGAAATCTAATTTACAGCTCACTAGAGAGCTCTGAATCAGTGTGGAGAACTGGGGTGGGAGATTAAATCATCTGTGAGCTCACCTCTCTAAAATTATTTTGTCTACCCACTTTTCATTTAGAAAACATATGTTATGAATGCAAGGATTTAGCTTCTGCTCCTGAAGAATTGGCAGGTGAGAGCAATTTCTTGAAACTGCCTGGAAAGGATAGAATTAGCTTTAGGATATCTGCTGTTTCAATAAGGGCAACTACTATAGAGTTCAGGAAACAAAGGAGATATCCTAAAGCTCTTAGGACCTTCTAGTAAATGCAATCACATTATCTATTTAGGTGCGTATATCCATAAAGAATATTCTGGTAAGTCAAGGGTATATTCTGGCCTTTGTGTTCACCAAATTCACAGGTTGAGAGGCACCTTGTGTAGATACGAATGCCTGGAGCCCAGTGGGGGCTCTTTCCTTATTTCCTGCGATGCCTAGCTCTGAGCCACAAGGATATTTGCAGTTCAGGCAACTGCAGAACTAGATTCATCTTTGCCTTCATGCTTATGGACTTACGTGAGGTGTTTGTTGACTGAAGAGTAGTAACTCAGGCAGGAAATATAATTCATTCATTCATTCAAAAAATATTTGTCAAATGCTTATTTTATAGTAGATACTGTTCTGCACACTGGGAATAATGTGGTTTAAGAAATCTAAATTGTATGCTTCTGATATTATTTATAATTTCTAATACATTTCTCATCTTACAAAACTTATTCTAGAAGAGATACAGTAAACATATTTAAGCTAACTAACCAAGTAATTAAATGAATGAATAAGTAAAAAATAACCAAAGGTAATTTTGGATAGTGGCAAGTACTGTGAAGAAAAATCAAAATAGCTGAGGTGGCCGGTTATCTCAGTTAGTTAGAGCACAGTGCTAATAACACCAAGGATGCCAGTTCGATTCCCCGCATGGGCCACTGTGAGCTGTGCCCTCCTTAAAAAAAAAACAGAAAGAAAAGAAAATCAACATAGGGAAATGGTGCAGAGAGTGTGTATATATAGAGGGAAGGTTGATTAGATAGAGTGGTCAGGAAATTTCTTTTCTGGAGAGGTTGCATTTAAGATGAGTCTTGAATGCTGAGAAGGAGTTCTGAGAAGGAGGTGAAGATATGAGGGTGGAACATTCTAGAGAGATGGAACATCAGGTTAGGAAAGCAGTAGGAAATTAAACTAGGGAAAAATTAGGCAGGTAGGCATAATTAGTCAATTGGATTTATACTGAGAACAAAGATAAATTATTGTAGGGATGAGGCAGGGGAATTTTGGGAAATCATTAGAGGGTATGAAACAGGACAATGGGAAACCATTGGAAGGTAAAAAGCAGGAGAAAGATGGGAAATTATTAGGGGGTATGAAGAGGGGAATAATCACTCTGGCTGCTATGAGGAGAATAGATTGTGAGAGGAGATGGGCACCAAAGTAAGCATGAGCTTGAATTGGTTTAAGAGAGATAGTTGATGCTTGGGATTTTTATTTGCATTAATTTCATGAGACTTAAAAACTTCCGTTTATGAAATCTCCTCTTAAACACAGAATATTACAATTCAGTAGCTATCCATGCAGTCACTTCCCTTCACTGCTATCACAAAAGAGCTCTCTGGGATTCCTTAGTAAAAGCCTTCTTCTAGTGTTACGGTAAACCTGAAAACTGAGAGGAGGAGATCAAGAGTTAGAGAATTCCTGGCCTGTGTTAATATAGTCTGCCCTGAAGTTCACCTCTCCTGTAAGTACTTCTCCCATCAGTGAAATTCAACTCCACAGGTCCAGCCTTAATAACACTAACTATGCCCCTCTAAACTACCCTAGGATTCTGAAATTCAGAGCATGCCTGGAATATGTAAGGCAACTATGTCCAAAGAGGCGAAATATAGAGGGACAAAACAAAATTGTTTTAAATGGTTGTTTGTCATTGTGCTATTTTAGATTGTGTTGAATTCACATATTGACAGCACATGCTTCCCTTCCAATGGGTAGAAATGAACCATGTCATGAATTACAAAGTAAGTTTGAGGGCCAATTTCCTGTTGCTTGCACTGGTCACCAAAATTGCTAGTTCCCTCTTTGCTTAACCTATTTTGAGAGATTTTGGTGCTTGAATTCAATACCTATAATCTATTGTTTGTGGCTCAGCCCTCTTCTGTTCTAAACAACCTGCTGGTACATGGCTTCTCCTTACACCTTCCTTCCTGAGTCCACTCAACAACCCTGAATCACCCTGACGACACCTTCCAACTAAATCTCTGTGTCTCCTCACAGCTGACTTCTCTTTCAAAGTTTTACTCATATTTCCTTCCTGCTCCTTCTAACAGACAAAAGGCAAAATGTTCAAATCAAAAGTAAAGTTTAAGAAGTAAAAGAAAAATACAGAATGCTTTTAGTAAAGCCAAGTCATATATATCAGTGTGTTAAACTCTTGTTATCTTTGTCATATTACTGGTAGTGTTACATGTAAATGTAGATGTTAATGTCTTTGGGATTTACCTTTGCACAGAGCTCAATTAGACAAAATTAATTGAGAATGAAAGGAGAATAGGATCCTTCCATTGTGTGAAAAAGCACAAAGTGGTTTTGCAAGATTTTATTCTCAACATTTATGTTTTGAATCTCAGGTGTTTATTTGTCAGGGTTGGAAAATTAGTATCCACTAATTGTTTGACATTTTGGTAAATATATTTCAAAAAATATCTAATGATCCATTTTAAAAGTATACTTTTCTAATTATTTGATCACAGTTACATTGCTTTTTTGCCAAAAACCGAGGCAAGAGTAGATATAACATGATCTTAAAAGTAGATGAGAAATATCAAAATCAAACAGTGAAATTCTGAGCTAAAGAATGAGTAACAATTTGAAAATGGGTCTTGAATGATCTGAGCATTTGCTACTTATGTCTTGAATTGTAGCATATAAAGTATATTCGGCTTTAATATTTTAAGGAACCAGATCAAATAGAAAGGTTAATAGTGACCAGAGCAATTTCAGTTCGGACCACGTCATATTTTGGCTTATTCCACCCAAGGAGGGATGTAGTTGAGAGTGGGGAACTCAATGGGTCGGATGTAAATAAACTTTGGACACGTGCTTAAAGTGTGAGAATAGATAAAAGGCAGTTAGAGAAAATTGGCCTTACTTCTCATTTAAAACCTTTGATTTTATTTGAAAATTATGCAATTATCTTACAAAGCTATTGCTTGTCAGTTTTTATATTCCACAAGCGAAAGATGAGGTAAGTTTATGAATGTTCAGTTAATATTTGCTAAGTAAGTGAATGAATGAATGAATACATACATTTCAGAAAGGAAAAATTTTAAAAATTATTTAAGGACTTCACTCCTTCAGTTAGAGGAAAAGAATGTCTCATATATAAGTGGGAAATTTTAAGTGACAGGCAGCAAATAAAAATCATGATACTGCTTCTCTTTTATTTAACAAAATATGTAATCAGTAATGAAGAATAAACTTGTAATCTTGATTGAATAGAATCAAGAATAAACTTGTGAACTTGAATTCTTGATCAGTAATCAAGAATAAACTTGTATGGTTAAAAAAAACAAAAAACACTTCACAAATTGGAAGTGGGGATTTGCGGAAATAGTAATGTGTTTCTAGTTCAAGAGCCATGTAGCAATATCAGTGATACAGGGCAGAAATATTAAAGGCTGTGTCTAACGTCTGTCACAGCAGCATCCCTTACAGAAGTAGTCCTCAGTAAGGACTAAGGATTATTAACCTTCCCTGAAAAACGGCAATCCTAAAACATAAAAATATTCTGCAGGATCAGCAAAGGAAAAGATTATATCCTAAGTATGCAAAAAAATTGAGCATTATAGGAAAACTTTCAGTATTAATAAATTTAAAGTGGAGGGAAATGTTTTCTCTGAGAACAGACGGTTCTTACATTATAATTGTGTGACAGCTCCCTGCCAACTCATTTGGTTATTATACAGGATACAGAAGAAAAGGGTAAATCATTTTGCCTCAGGTACACCAGTGTAGTGTCAAGAGCACTGAATTAGGAGTTGTGAAACCTGGTATCTATTGTTAACTGTGGCACTAATTACCTATGTGTGTGAACTTGTACAAATTTTATTTTCTCTGGACATCAGTTTCTTTATCTATAAAATGAAGGCATTGGGCTAAATTATATTCGAGAGTCGTATGTACTTTCTATGGTTCTCATTTCTTTTTCTTCTTCTTCTTCTTTTTGTTTTTTGGTCTTTTTCTAAGTGCTCAAATACTACGTTATTTAAGGTATAGTAGTTTTTTTCCCTCCCCTCTCTGTCTCTTTCTTCAATATATGGGATAGGAGGATATTGAGTAAGTCTGAAGGGAAGAAGGAGGAAGAAAATTAGCTACAGGAAGAGTTTATAACCCCCCTCTACAAGAAAACTTAAATATAGCTACCACCGCTTTGAAAGGAATGGTTTATGTCCAAAGAGCATTTTCCAGACAAGCTCTGTGCTTTTTTGCCAACAGAATTAACTTTAGACTGAAGGCAGTAGACAGTTAAACGAGAGTCGGCACTGGAAACAGCTGTGAGTAGACAAGACCAGTTACTTATAAGGTACTGTTTTTTACTCACTGAAATCTCCTTCAGGGTTCATTTGTTTCTGGGCACAAGTATTCCGTGGTCATTTGACCTTTTCCCCCCACTTTACCTCTGTTCTGAGAGAAAGCACAATGTTTAAAATATCTTAGCTTTTTAGCTGTAGTGTTCTGTGGCTGTTGATATTTGCAGCTACTAGAATTTTATTTTGTTTTGTGTTGTTTTCAGGACCCAAATGATTGTCGTTGTTATTTTAAAGTAAAGTTTAACTTTGTTCTTTCGTTGCATCTTGTCATGGATGGTTTTTATGCTTATTGTTTGTGTGGGATAAAGAGGGATATGCTTTAACATTGCAGAATGTACAGAATGTTCTTGACTAAGGGGAGGGATAGGTTAATGCATCTTCAACGTGAAATATAGACCCAATATAGAGCCAATCAGATAAGAGGACCAGGGCAGGGCAGCTCCAAGCACTTTAACTGATTTGGTGGAGGCTAACTGACCTCATCATAGCTTAGAAGATCTGACCTGGAAAACATACAGTTTTTGAAAGGGGGTTCTACTGCTCTAGTTTGCTTCTGTACTTGTTAATTTTAACTCTTCCTCCCCTCATTCCCATTTATTTTTAAAAATCCTGCTAAACCTGCTTTCAAAAAAAATTTATCTTGTTTAAGTTCATCCACTCTAAAGGAACTACATTCCTAAGAAGAGTGACGTTTGCAATAAGATCTCAAATCACTGAACTGTGGAAAGGCTCTAGAAACAAAAGGGGAATAGCCCAAAGTGGCAGTGGAGTGGACGGAAAAACCTATCTGCTCTCCTGTCATCTGAGGTGTCACTCTTTTCCCAGAAGCCTGGATAGCTAATATGTATTTGCTGCTGTAAATACACAAATAATAGAGATAATTAAGGAGTTCTTTATGTGTGGACTTTCCAATAAGTGACACAAATTTACTACTGATAACTCCAAGTTTTAGAAGGAATTTGGCCATTTGGGGATAGTTAACTTTCTGAGATCTACTCTATATTTTGAAGTTTCCCTAGAGGGGACTACATTTAACGTTTTCTGAATTACTCAGCATTCTCCTCATCGATACACATTGTAGAACTATCCTATAATGTAATGATACTGTGGAGGCCTACTCTGTGGTATAAGGCTATTACTTCTTATGTCAAGAGATAACATAATCACTATAATTCGTGAAATATTTTTATAGTACATTTTTTTTTCTCGTGTCCACTATCCCTATGGAAGTGTGACTTCGGTATTTATTGGTGTGGACAATTTGCATTCCTCTAACAACTCATGTTAACCTCAACCACCCCTTTATAATTATTATTTCTTTTGTGCTATGCCCAAGAAAACCAAAAAAAAAAAAAGTTTGTAAGAAATTATGGGTGCAATAAGAGGCAATAACATTATCCAAGGGCCTAAAACTTTCTCCTATGAGAAAAATGTGTGTGCCAAAGAGCATGGACACAATGACATCTATTTTAGGTGCTCAGAAGACTTTTGGTTTGTATCCAAGTTCTTCGTTGTGTTCTGTAGTAGAAGTTGCCATGGAAGTGGATGGAAGTGGCTCAGGGATAAGTAAGGCATTGATGTATCTGATGAGGGAAGTGCTGTTCGTTCTCCTTTTTATAAAGTTACTGGAGGTATGTAATCAGTGGCTAACCAAATTCCAAGGGGGCAGACTTAATATTAATCAAGTGCTAAGTATTTTATTTTAGTCCCATTCATGCATATACTGTTTATATACATACACTATTCACATGCATACATGGCTGGGAAATAGCATAATAATGCTTTGTAGGAAAGAGTTAGAGAAAAGGAAAACAATATTCATCCTTTAGTCTGTATAGTTCTTCTGTACAGAGATTATGCTTTGGGGGAAAAATAATGCAAGGCTAATTTTCTAAATATTTTTATTTCTTTAATGGTGTCCTTGGTTACTTGTAACTTCTTTAAAATGAAAATACTATAAAGCAATCTTATCAACCATGTACATTGAATAAAGTTGCATAATATGTGTTTTCTTATATTCAATGTATTTTATGTTGTGCATTTCAGAACAAAAGAAATTGCTATTTTCTCAATGGCCTTGATAATGATTGAAGTCACTTTTGTTAATCCCACTCTACACACAAAAAAAGTAAAACTGGATATATTAGACAGATACATGAAATTATAAACTGAGTCCAGGGCAATTCTAAATTCCAACTTTCATTAGAGTGGATTGCTAATTACTTGATCATACATCTTTATTTAGAAATATGTTGTGAGGCTTTTTGTGTTAGATGCCCTTTTTACTTGTTATTTTTTTTATATACATGTTTCACAGTCACTGTTTCTGGGTGTTAATTATTTCTGGGTGTTAAAACATCTTGTGGTGTATATGACAGACTACTTTCTGTTTCAAACAATGAATTAGGGACTGCCTTTTGCTGTAGCAATGAATTTAGGGTCCACATATGTTTGGAAGCATTATCTAAAAAGATAAATTTTGCTTATTTTTTGCTCCTTTTTTCAGTTAAATCGCATGTGTTATTTTAAAATAAGTTGTTATTCCAGTTGAAACACAGCTCTTTAAAATTAAAAATGTGCTATTTTAAGTCAATGCAGTAAAGCTTTTCTTTACTTGACTAAGTCTTTCATTTTAATCAAAATTTAATTTTCAGATTCATATCTAGTTAGGGAATTTGACATATGAAAGGATATATATTTTACATGAACTATACTACCACAAGGCCTAAACTTAAAATTCCTCAAAACTCACCACCAATATGAATACACAGTTTGGAAGACTTCTATTTACAAAATGCTTTATAAAACTAGAAAAGGAAAAAAAAACACTGCAATCAATTAATGCATGTTAGTGTTCACTAATAATGCATTACTAAGGTCCTTCTAAACACAACCTCATAAGAATTCTCCAGAAGCCTCAGAACCTACCCCCTTATGAACTAGAATTCAGTGAGCAAGATTTATGGTTTGCAAGGAGCTGTCAAGTTTAATGCTGTAGGTTGTGGACAGGTGAGAGAAGCTATCGATATTTCCCAAGGTGTCGAACAGTGAAAGATAATCGCTTTGTTCTTATAAAAATCCACATTTAGTTCATTTTCAGTTATTATCTCTCAGAAAAGAAAAGATGCCCAAACTGACTCAAGTGTATCCTGATATATTGAATGTCTTCGTTTAATATACTAAATTGGTATTTTTGGACAATTTAAGAGCGGATATGGTCAAAGACCAAGGTTCTTTTTGGACTGCTTGGTCATGCAATAAATGTTTGTTGAATGAGTATAACTTCCGGTCCTTAAATTAAAAGGACACTAACAAATAAAATGATACTAAAACCATTATGTTTTACTTCATGTTTTATTATTGGAGTACTTACTATTTTCACTGCTGGGTCATGCTAAAACACAAAAACTTCTTTAAGCAGCATTAATAAAGCTATTAGCTATTAATAATTTGTAGCTATTAGCAAATAATAATTTGGAACTGTGAATTGTTATTTAAAAAAAAAAAGCGTCAGGTGCCAACAGTCAATAATAACTTAAAAGTAAAGTTGGAGAACCAGAAAGTATCAGCCTTTTCCTATACCTTTTTTTTTTTTTTGATTTTGTTTATTATGCTGAAGGTGCTATGGAATTTCTAATACATTTGCTAAATACAAATGTTGCTATTATTTTACTTTGTTAATGTTTTTTTATTATGCTATTTAATTGGTAAAAATCACAGGAAATTAGAACAAATAAATATGTCTGAATCAAAGACAATTTTATAGACCAAATATGATTTTGGTGATCTTAAAATTTTTTCAAGTAGTTTTTAAAGATTATATAACTTATAGAGCTCTAGGTAAACATTGACATCTTTCCAAACTAAATAATAGTAATAATAATCCTTAGGAGCAATTTCCTTTTGTTTAGCTTCTCTCCCCAACCCATGTGCTTTTGAATATGTTTAATACCGCGTGTATCCTGTGTAGTGCTTCTCTGCAACACAGTGCTATTGTCACAGGGAAGACAGCGTGGATGTTCTCCATCTCCACACTTGAAAACATTACAAATAGAACTGAGTACAATGGAAATGAAGACAACCGTCTTCTAACTTCGGGTGTAATATAACCTACAAAGGATTTATAACTCACAAAGGATTTAACAGTCATAATTAGGAAGAGAGTGACAATATTAAAGGAAAATAAATTATTGTCACCAATTCCACCGTCTGGTGGATTCATTCCTATTGTTAGATTTTTTTTCCTGTGTCTGTGTGCATAATATGGTGTCAATATTTTGTTTTTACAAAATTGGCTTAATACTGCAAATTTGGATTCCACGTTTTTTCATTTAACTATTTATTGGGGATTTCTTTCTGTATCATTCAGAACGCTTGGGAGGAAAAATCAATTTACTACTGCATACTATTCTATTCTATGGCTATACTGTGCATAATATATTAAACATGTCCTCCATTGTTGGAGACCTACATTGTTTCAGTGTATTTTGTCATGAATAAAATAAGAATAAGCATAAGGCATATAATTTTTACTCATTGGATTATTTTCGGTCTGTAATGACTGAGAAACTAACAAGTCCAAATCCTTCTTTTCACAGAGTAGGGGAACTAAGTTCAGAAATATTATTCATCTAGTACCTAGGCGTCTGGCTTTCAATCTAATTTCTAAATTCATCCAGAAGTAATGACTAGATGATAAATTTATTCTGGGGCAAGAGGTGAAAGCACAATTTCCTTCTGTCTGAGTAAGAGGCCAACCATGTACCCTATTCTCTGAAAAATCTCCAGGGAACGGAAGGGTTCTCATACTAAAGGAAGAGCTCAAGATTCTGTGCCAGAGTCTTTATTACACAAGGGGTGATAAACATACAATAGCTCTGGGAACATTTAAAATAGCTGTCATTTTGTTAATGAGTATTTGCTAAAGCATTTCCTGGGCCACTGGTGTTTATGGAACTTTTAAACAAAATATTTATGAAGATGAAACTAGGACTTGCTTCATAAATGATGTCCTTTCACTTGCCCCTTTGCTTTTCCTTAGTGCACAAACCAAAGTTCAAGCCTCTGCTACACTACAAACAAATAAACAAATACTCAATTTTCTCAACTAAGCTTTTTCTTCCTGATGCCAAGAAAAATTTTTATTTTCTGTGTCTGTTTCCTCGCCTCCTTCTGACTCTATAACCCTTTGTCGTTTGGCATTTATTTCTACCACGATACTGAAATTTTCTCTCAGGGATTGCTAATGATAGCTGCAAAATCCCACAACTTTCTATCTCTGTGCTCACCTCTGTGCTTTTTGTCATTTATACTGTTTACTGTCCTGTTCTTCTTGTCTTCTTGTAGTAGCCTGTGGTTCCTCCTCTTTTTTCTTCACTCTTTTTTGAAGGCTGCTGTCTTTCTACCTCCTTGCTCTGGGTGTCTGTGTTTGTCTCATTTTTCCCCTTTATACTTTCTTCTTCAGAAGATTGCATCCAGTCTCGTGGCTTGAATTGAAAGCCCGATCTAGAGATCTGGTCAGCAAGTCCTCTTCTGACTCACACTTTGTATGAATTATAATGAAGATCCCCCACCTGTGGATGCACAGCGTTCAGATTGGGATCTTTAGCTTGGCAGGGAACTGGGCTAGATTTCAGCCCCAGCTTGACTACACCACCTTACACAGTTGTCCTGCTTGCCAGAGCTCCCTGTATGATGCTTTCTCGGGTATTCTAGTGCTTCAAACTCCATATTGTTCCTGCACTCAAACCAGCCTTTCATCTTTCATATCTTTCCTCACTTCCTATACACACAAGTTGACAGTTATTACAGAAGACTATATATATATATATATCTTGGCATTTTTTTTCCAGGTCGTTAGAAATGAGTATCCAGGCAGACATGTCCAATATAGCCTAGTTTATCCCCATGCCACAAGTGCAGCCAAGAGGGGAAGAGAACCAGGAGCAATGAGAGCCAAACCTGGAGGAGCTAGGAGTCAGGGCAAGGAGGACACAGTCCCAGGGTCTGTGGACTGATGTCCAAGAACAGACAGGGATGGAGAAATTAGCGTCTCAGAGATGCCGGTGTGTGCAGAGGACGATGGCCATGGACCAGATTCCCACTCCCCCCCATCCAAGGCATGGAACCCTGGATATTTCTGTTATGAGATGGCTCCTAGGAATGTGGGGGCCCTGGATTAAATGAGATTCAGTTTAACCATCAGACAGTATAAAAAAAATAAGGAAGCTACATTTTATACATCAGATTTTGCAGACAACCATTCGTTGATGCAAAAGTAATTTTTCTTAATTCAAACCAATTACTTTTAGCTATTTTACTCTAGTAAATGCTAGTAAAGAAATAGTGGTTTATAATCTTATCAAAATTCTGTACTATATTTTCTTTGAAGTTGGAGGGATATCAAGACACGAAAGATGAAGTGTAGGGTTTGACCTGTTTGGGTCTTGAGCATAGAGATGAAAGGATTAGGGAACGAAAAGAAGGATCATAGAGGAGAATCTCTACTATCGACAGCTTCTAAATGGAGCTTCATATTTTAGTTTCTATTTCATCCAAATTCTGATCACTACGGACCAGAAGCAGATGCTATCTTTCTATTCCTTATTGATGTTATCTTAAGTGACACAGAGCAAATGCTGAAATTTTGACAAATTGCTCAGAAGGATTGTTGCCTGGCTAAAAGTGCCTTATAAAACGAGCCCATACTGGTAATAAATGAGCCTTACCCATGTCCTTAAATCGCAGCTAAGCTGCCCAAAACATAACATCTGCTCAATGTCTATTGGATCCATAGAGATCAAGAACAGAAAAGAAAATAAAATCATTTACAGTTTTCTGAGGGGTTTGCAGTTTACTCAAAAAATAAAGGCTAAATCTGGGCTTGCCAAGAACTTTCCTGTGAAAATCTAAGTCCCGAGGGTTTTTTTACTCATTGATGTGAGATTTTTTCCAAACCCATGGTCTATTTAGGTTTTCCCTGGTCCTCTGGGACATCTACGGAATTTCTTGGCCAAAACTTGGTAACTGCCTTCGTATGGCCCAGTTTCTTACTACCCAGTGTGTAGACAGAGAGAGGTGGTATGGGGAAGTAGATGTGTGCATAGGAGGGACGGTAAATTGTCCTCCATGTAAGTGTAAATGAAAGCTCTGGACAAAAATTTTTTCTGAAACGCCAGGCATGACATCCCGTAGGCTTAACAACATTGGAGTTTAATTTGTGGAAACAGTCAGCATCAGGGCTATCAGTGATGCGTTAAATGAGATCCAACCAGCCAGAGAAAGCAAGATGGTATCCTACTCACTGAGTAGCTGGACCGGAGATGCAATGTTAAGGATATTTCAAAAGTCCCTCAAGAAGTCTTATTAAACCATCAGTATGACATTTGCTATTATTCCAGGACTCCTAGATTCTTACACCTCCTTGCTTTGAGATCTAAGTAACCGGTATCCTAACTGGTCAATCAGGCCTTTATCTTCAGAGAAATCAGTCAGCACATTGGCTGGAGTGCAGGATAGTTCTCTTCTTAAGAGTGAAATGTAGGCAAGATGCAGGCTCATTGAGTAATGGGTATTAGATACTGGATAGGAACTAAAACACCAAAGGGAAAAAAAGAAAAGAAAAAACTCAAGTTACAGTAAGAGAACCCAAAATCTGATCCTAGAGAGTGTGGGGCAGGGCTGAGCCAGCAGTGAGAGTCGAATGGTAGTCAAAAGAAGCAAATTAAAGATATAGGTAATCAGAGAAAGCCAGGTAGTCTGCAGGACTGTGTCTGTTCTGGACTTCTGGTGTTCATAGTAGACTACCTAAAGATCTATGCTATTTATTATGCTATTTATTATGCTATTTATGCTATTTATAAAGTTAATATAGGGGTACTGGGAAGTTAGTGACAGGATTTTAATGCATTCCCTATAGAAACTGTTGCTGGACCTGAGATGCAATGTTAAGGATATTTCAAAAGTCCCTCAAGAAGTCTTATTAAACCATCAGTATGACATTTGCTATTATTCCAGGACTCCTAGATTCTTACACCTCCTTGCTTTGAGATCTAAGTAAGAATGTTTCATTGCCTGTTTCTTGTCTGTCTTTGAATACTTTGATTTAAAATATTTTCTTTCTCCTGCCTTCTTTCAATAAATCTGTGGATTTAGATTTTTTTTTTTTTTTGAGCAAGTGCAAAAGTCGCCTGAAGAATTTAAAATGCAGATTTCTGGGTTCTTATGCAGTTAATCTGGTATGGGGCCCTGGAATATGTATTTCAGCTGAAGCTCCAGGTGATTGTGCTGGTGGTCTATGGACCACACTTTCAGAAGCACTGCTGTAAGTCATCTAAATGCCTTGGGAAATTTTGCAGTTCACTGGATATGTGACATCTCTCAGACTGCCTCTTGCTCCCTATGTAGCAGCACAGATCATTCTTTGTCATACCATATATCTTGATTTTTGACTGTGAAAATGATCCCCATAACTATATCCTGGGCCAAAACATTGAGTCTTAGACTACAATTCAGAATTCAAGATAGGTTGTGTTTGTCTGTCTGTAATTTTATTGTATCTATAATTTAAAGGGCAATTCACATTTATTGAAATTTAGATCTATTCTAAGATATGAAAGTGGTTTCAGTTTATACCTGAAGTATAAGATTGTTCACTTTTTGCTTTTCCCAGAATGAACTGTCTCTCCTTCCATTTTATTAGAGAACTTTTTTTTTTTTTTTTTCCAACTGCAAGCATAAAGACAGCTGCAGACTCTTGGTAGAAATTTAAAAGGAGTGTTTGCGATGTTTGCAGTCTCTTTTAGAATTGGAAGCTGCGCAACAAGCAGTCATCACATATGGGAAAGATTTACATTGACTGAATGGGCTCAAGTTTGATGTAGCGTAATTGGTATTTTCAAGAGCTCCAGTTCCCCAGATTTTCCATGGCTACAGTATATACTCTTGTCTTTGCTGAGAAATATGCTAGTCTAGGGAATAACGAGTAAGCATTCTTCCAGGCACTATAGTCATAGACTTTTGTTGTTAGCCAAGTTGAGTGTGACTGTTTCACATATGATTTTGCTGTCCATGAACTAGATTGGAAAAAATGAAAACCTGGTCTAAAAATAAATATATCAGGCATTTAACCACTAATCAGTAAACAGTTATTATTACAAAGGTCTGTAAGAACCGAATAGCAGGCTTGTGCCACGTAGTCATCCAATGCTGGTCAAAACTGTTGTGTGTTTACCCTTTTTAACCCAACAAAGAAATAAGGATTCTCAGAAAGGAAGGAACTCCATGAAATAAAGTGTAAAGCAAATTGTATTTTTTAAAAAGCATGTAGAATTAGAACTAAATGTCCGTATTTGGAGAATCTGTGGAATTTGGGAATTTAAGTTTAGGAATTTAAGTCTTAATTTTTTTTTCAATAGTGGCCTTATGTTCAGTGTTATAAATTCTGCTACTGTAACATATTTAGGTAGAGCATAAAGCCATATTTGAGGGTAAAAATAGGAGACAGTAATATCATATATTGTTCTCTAACAAAAGTGATTAAGATTTGAAAGGTGATCCCAGAAAAGAAATTATATGTGTTAAAATACTGAGTCATGCATTGTGTTCACCAATATTTTCAGTTTTCTGCTCTCCAGTCACATAACAGAATTATACTTCTTCTCTCTTTTGAAGTCAGTCATGGCCGTATGGGTACCTTGCTTTGGCCAATGAAAAATAAACAGAAGCGATGTGTCTCACTTCCAGGTAGAAGTTTTAGATGCTACTGTCTAGATCATCATATGCCTTTCCTAGTGCTCTGGGATTGTGGAAGCAAATATTGGGGTCCTCAATGATTATGATGAGTTGAGGCCCCTCTGACAGAAAACGGACAATAGTGTAAGTCAGGAATAACTGTTTGTTAGTGCAGCTTCATTTAGCCTATCCTGACTAGTACAAATGTAGACATGGTGGCAAAAAACACTTCAAGTGTTTTTGATAGAAAATGGGGATTTCCCCAGTAAAGGTGAAGGATGTCAATAATGTATGATTGTGCATTTTGGATCCCTTAAAGTTACTCAAGACCCAGTCTGGTGGAAAGAATTATGCTTGTTAGTTCACTTGTAGGGTCAGGTTTGAATTTTAAGAAGCTGAAAGTGGTACTGAAAAATTTATGGTCGTGGATATGCAGAAAGAGCCGCAATATACGATAAAACAATAATGATGACATTTGAAAATTGAGAAAGGGAGTGAATGACATGGTGATTCTACTCTGCCTATTAACAATTCGAACTTTTTTTAATCAAATGAGCTTGAAGCAATTTAATACTTAAAAATACAAAGATGGGACAATTTAACGCTATACCCAATAAAAATCTAAAGTTTTAACAATTTTTAAGACGATATTTTGGATAAAACATGGTTATCAGGATTAAGAGAATTCAGAATATGCTAGTCATGAAGGAACATTCTAAAATCAAGAAGGTGGAGTATCTTGTTACCTATCTAAAAGCCCAGGCACACATGGTCTACTCATAGCATAGATTGCTTTAAAGAAGCATTGCCCAGTAATTGTAAATACATTTTAAAAATTCCAATGAAGTAAGTATGTTCCAATTCTTGATTCACTGCGATATCTCTTAAAATTCTCTCATTTTTTGCAGTGTCTCCAAAATCTGACTGAACCCTCAAAAAATGTTTTAGTTTTTTTCCCTGAAATCCATCCCCTGGTTCCAGTTTTATTTTTCCCTGTTTTAAAATTCCCTCTTCCTCCTTCAAGCAGTTTATTCTCCTTGTTTCTCTGAGCTCTCTCTACCTATTACCTAAATTCTATTTAACCAAAGAATGGAGCAGACAAATTCTCAGTATTCTTTGGAGTAAAAAAAGACAAGATTCAAAGACACGATGCTCTGTAGCAATCAAAAGGAGATAAGATGTAAAAATTTAAAATATAGATTTTCTTTCCCCCTCCGTCCTCATGTTTGACACAGTTCATGAGGGATGAGCTTTCAAGGAACTAGCCTTCGCTTATTTGTGGGAGTACACCATTGGTTCCAACTTTTTAATCTTTTAAAAATTAACATTGTGTTTTTTCCCTTGAAGGTAGCAAGAAGTAATTGAAGGATAAATCATATATTCTGGCACACACCTTAATGGTATTTTGAGGAATATTATGACAATTTATGGGTAATGTTCCAAAATGCTATTCACTGAGGAAACACTTTTGATATGTCTTTCCTCCCAACATCATCCCTGTTTGGCTTTAGTTTCTTAAGAAATATCTGATCTCAAATTGCTGATATATTTCCTGTTTCAGAAATCCAAGGTCATGAAGGTGATTTCCCATAGTACGGTTTGCGGCTCTGTCAGACCTCATTGTTATGTACCACTGAGGTATCCTACAAATCATACCCATCTAGTATTTAGATTTCTAAAAGTCCCTGTAATTATTTAATTAGGCTCAAAAGTGTCACAGTAATAAGGGATTTCATTGTCTTTCTGTATTAAAGACGCTTTTGTTGAAATAGAGGAATATTTTTCCTGGCTTCATAAATTAGAGACAGGAAGATAAATAGAGAGTTGATGGCTATGAAAGAAGCAAAATTAGTTCCCAGTTACCTAATGCCAATACATTTTTTAAATATGAAATTTTGCATTAGCAGGAGGTCATAAATGTCGCAGCATACACCATTTGTTACCCTCTACTTGTATGAATATGAACTAGTACAGAATATATGTGCTTTAACTTTGTCTAGATGACAAATTTGATATACTTATTTGAGTATGAAATATCCTTAAAATATATGTTTCAAGAAACTGTCAGCAGTAATTCTAACTGCTCATTTACAGTAGGTATTTGTGATGAGGAATCCTTACGGAAGCAAAGTTGAGCTTATCTTTTGTCCCTAGATCTTAAAAGAATTGCTTCTTAAAGATATATGCTTCGATTTGGGGCCATGTTTTTAAAATATTGGGGCTGGGAGGATACTGAACTTGCAAAGCATAGCCTAGATAAATGAAAATGGGATTATTTAGAAATTTGAAGCTTTATTTCCCACAGAATAATCAAAAGATAGAGTAGCCCTTCCTCTTTTAGTTCTTTTTATGGTACCTGGCAAACTCTTTTCCATCACATGCTATTTTTAAACAAGTCTTCAATGTTTTAAAATTATGACCTTCAGTTTATATAGACTCTTTTTAAATCTCAGATAAAATATGGAATGGGATGAGATTAGGCTATTTCCTGTCACAAAAATAGAATGTTCTTATGTATACACTGAAAAGAAGAAATGAATAATTCCTAAGTATGTTTTCTTTAATATTAATCCACAACCCATGGTGTACTAAGTGTTGCCCAAAACACACACACAAGAAGCAGTGTCTTTTTTTTAAAGAATTTATGATTCATTGTAAGCATGTATAATACAAGACAGTAATAGCAAAATGATGGGGGTATAGATAAGGATTTTGAGAGAAATTTACTGAGGCTTCACCTAAGAAGAAATATGATTTATTTAACAGTATGAGGTAAGGACTAAGAAGAGTTACCATATAACTCTTGCCATTTTCTTTCGGGAACAGTATTCCTCATGCTGAGGGGAAATGCATGTCTAACAGCTTAATGAAACAATTTAAATGTGTATCACAGAGAGAGGATAAAAATTATACAATCTGGAACTCTGAAAGAAAAAAATCTGCTGTTTTTAGAGTTGTCTGAGTCCACCGAAGGTGCTACCTATGTCTTTTATAATGCAATTTGTATCTGTCAAGATGATATCTGAATTTCAATGAAGTAATAGAGCAGTGGAATGAAAGAGATACCATATGCCACTGAAGATTATTTTGCTGATGATTTTAGTACTCTTTTCCTAATATTAGTTGTGAAACCAATGGCATAATCAATAGAGTACAGGGAGAAAAAAATAATTCCCAAATATAATTGTAATATATGTGTTTTTAAAATATCCTATCTTTAAATTATTGCACATTCTTTTCCTAAACATTATCTTGACCATCTTAGAAAATTCCGATTATTTGATCTTTCAAATGAGTAACACTCAGCCTGTAACCATGTTTGACCCTCTGTTTCATTTCACCGGTGGCTTAGTGTTATATTGTTTTGCAACTGACAAAATAAAGGTCTGCCCTCATGCACTTCTCGGGTTATCTGCCTCAAAGAGCAACCTGAGAGGGATAACGACTGGGAGAAAGGAGAATTGCTTAATTAGCCAAAGATTCTTTCTAAGGGTAGTAGACAACATCTAGTTGCAAGGAAGCTCCACCAAGTAAACAGAAGGATGTCACCTCTCACTATCATATGGCCTCCATTCCACATCACAGGTTCTCACACCTTAACATTTTTGAAATCGGTATCTGTCTCAGAATTGATGTTTATGTTGATATAGGAATTCATACAAAGTTCATACCCGGGAATCAATGTTACCCAGAGGCAAAAATATATGGTAATGACCTATTCTTCATCATTTTCTATGTTGGCTCTATTTTCTATTCCCTTACACTTTGTCCCACTGAAAGAACATGGTGTATTAGAGAGGCAATGGGTTGTGGATTCCAACAAGTTAGGGTTTGTATCAGAGTCCCAATTGTGCACTGTTTTGGCCCTCAGTATTTTTCTTCACAGAAGAGTAATAATGCCATTGTTACAATGCCATTGTGGAGACTAATAAATAGCACATGTAAAGTTTCTAGTAGGAAGCATAAGTGTAGTAAATGATAATTGGGTCCCTTGTCTAATGTTTTGGGTAGCCACTAGGCTCTAATTCTCCTGCTGGACCTCCTTATTTTATTTTCCCATCTCCCTTCATATAACCCTCTTTTTGTTGTTAGAGTAAAGGGACTTCGATTAAAAAAAAAACAAACAGACAATAACAGAAATTCATTTATGTATAGTGATGAAAGACTAAATTAATATATTCTCAACTGAATGGAAGAGTAGAACTGTATCTAATTCCTTTATTTCTGACTAACAAAGGCCAAGTCCTAAATAGCCAAACTTCAGTTTAAATATCAATTCAAAATCAGAAAGAATTTGTAATATAAGAATGCATCAATTCTTTCTAAATATCTTTAAAATTTAGACGGTAATGGCAGAACCCCATCAAGTCACTTTCTGAGAACAGCACATTAGCCAAGAAAGCATCAAATCTCAGTCATATTTTAACCCTTACACTACTCCAAACTTCAGTGGCAACATTGCTAACCCAAATCCTTTAAAATCTCTTGCACCCTTATCTATTTTTGAAGGAGATGGCAGGTTGAGAAAAGGAAGTAAAGTGTTATTAACTCTTGGCCATATAATGGTCCTTGTCCCTTTTATAGCAATCATAGAAACATGGGCGTTGGGCTGAGACCCTTAAAGTCTGGCGAATCCTCTCCCTCTCCCTTTGTTGACAGCAGATATTGTAGGCTTGTGAATGGTAGCTTGATACTCTGCTTGTTTGAGGTTTAGTCACTAATTCTTTAACTTTTGAAATATTTACTGATCTGACTTTAGTGGCAGATTCTATCTAGAATATTTTTGCTCATTGTCATTTTAGTTAATTGGAAATTTGAAGATAGGAAACAATGATAAAATATTTATATCCAAATCACTGTGGTATTTCCAATCTTTTGGTAGACAGAATCTGAAACAAGGCTGTTTATTTGTATGCTATTTTCTCACTAAGAGAATAGCTTTTAGGGACTATCCAGAATTTATCTTTGCATGTTTCATTTGACTATACAACTTATATCTATTTAAAAATAGGAGAGATGTTTTCAATTAATGTGACACAGTGGAAAAAAATCAGCGAAGAGCCAACTTCCATAGACACATAAAACAATAATAAAAGCAGAAAACCAAAACTAAAAATAACTTGTAGTATTTCTTTGCTTAAGGACATTCAGCTGACTGTATCTAATTCTTACATTAAATTCTTTCACCCATTCACACATGTTCATCTTGAATAGTTTCTGGATCAATATAAGTGGATTAACTACTTAGTGTTTACTTGGTTACATTGATTCACTACCAGAAAGTAATTTGATTAGTGTCAATTCCCTAACAGAAGTGTTCTCCATTGTACATGGTGAGGTATGTTGCATGAAACTGGTCCCTTCTACTAAAACCCTGATTCAAAGTTATGAAATTTATTCAAAAATTTAAAAAATAATTTAGAGCATATTCCAAGTTATTACTATAACATCATTCCTGTGTAGCTGAGAAAAAGTTAGCTAGAATTGGAATCTGTATTAATTAATTATGAATATCAAGCCTACTTTTAAAAAATGTATTTATAGTGCTTTCTCAGACCATTTTCTCTGTATTAACGTTTTTATTAGTTTTATGGATCTTATTTATATCAAAACTTTTCCAGTTCCAGTTATAAAAACCCAACTATAGCCAACATCAGCAAAAAAAGGAATTTATTAGATCATTAAATTGAGAAGTCTAGGGAGCAGCTCAGCCTCGGGCCTGGTGTGTGAATCTGGGTCCAATCAGGAGGAAGAAACCACTGAGTAACTTGAACAGGGAACATCTAACATAAAGAATTATTAACTATAACAGGGGATTAGCATATCAAAGGAGTGGCGGGTAAGTAGTACAAAGAACTCTCAAGAATGTAGGTATAGCAGATATAAAGAGCAGCTACAACTCCAGGGTTAGATTGAGCACCCAAAGAGAAGCCCACCTCCAAGGCTGAGATTCAGACCTCGTTGGAGAAGCCTTGGCTCTGCCTCACTGTATAGTTGAGCAGTCAC
The DNA here is from genome assembly GCF_004115265.2 of Rhinolophus ferrumequinum. Classification (NCBI taxonomy): domain Eukaryota; kingdom Metazoa; phylum Chordata; class Mammalia; order Chiroptera; family Rhinolophidae; genus Rhinolophus; species Rhinolophus ferrumequinum. Next base: position 40,158,432 of record NC_046288.1, read on the forward strand.
TCTGCTGCTGCACTGGCAGAATTTTCTGGATGTTTTCCCTTGGGAACTTCTGTGAAATGCACACTCCAGGGTGCCTGACGATTCATGGAGAGGTGTCTCACTGGAGGTACATTGCTACAAAGCTGCCTGCCAAGGTACAGGGGGAAGCAGCTGGCCACTGAATATTGAGGCCAGTGTGCATGCTGAAGAAGCTGTGAGTGCTGAAGTTGCTGGGCACTGAAGAAGCCCTGTGTGCCCTGGAAGAGCCGGGTGCTGGCAAAAGTGCATGTTGCAGGAGCCTGCAGAGCCAACACATAGGAAGCAGGAAGCAAAGACCCGGGGTCTTCTGCAGTGTCTCTCTCGTGCCCTCTACTGACAGAGTTCAACATGGTGCCAAGCTGGCAAAGGAAAAAATATTAAAGGGACCATATCCATTTTCACAGAGGAAGCAAAAAGTATGAATTGATAGCAAATGTGGTGCAATCTACAGATTGAAATGATGTCAGCAGGCTTTGCTTTTTCCCCATTTCTCAGTACTGCTTTCCTCTGGGGTGGCTGCATTGTAGGCTGCCTCCGTGTTGTTGTAGGATTAATTCAGCAGCCAAAGAGTTTCTCTTCTTAACAATTGTAACAAAGTCCAATTATTGAGTATTGTTGACTGATCAGCCTGACTTTTGTCACATGCCATTCTAAAATCAGTGTGGCTGGGGCATTTGATTTTTTTTTTTTAACCTCATCTGGCATTATGCTTCCCTCCTGCTGTGCTCATCTGAGTGCTACTACTGGACTGAGGTGGGCCGTGCTGGGTAGACCAAAACAACTTTGAATAAATGGGGCACTGTAGCTGAAGAGTAAAACTGCACAATTGATTTCGTGTCTTGAAAAATGTGCCTTATATGCTTTTGAGCTTCTTCATTTTCTAAAATCATTTTATAGAAAGGTTTAGAGCTTGAATGAAAACAAAGACCATCGACTTCAGTTAGATCCCTTGAATTTACTCCTAACAACAATAAAAAAAAAAAAAAGTCAGCATTAGCTTTTGAGTTCAAGATTTCTGTGAAAATAGAATAAAAAAATTATACAGGTAACTCTTTTCCATAGATGAGAGGCCATATTTACTTAATCAAACATTGTATCAGCAATGGTGGTACATGTGTCATCTAATACAACTGAGCATACAAAGAAATGAACTACTAAAATTTGGGTGGATATTAAAAGCTTTATGCTGAGTTTAAATAGCTAATCTCAAAGACTACATACAGCATGATTCCATTTTATAAAACATTCTTGAACTGACAAAATTATAGTGATGGAAAACTGAGCTGTGAGTGCCAGGAGTTGAAGATGGCGTGAGGGTATGACTAAAAAGAAGTAGCAGGAAGGGTTGATGGAAAAGTCTGTATCCTGATTATCACGGTCATTCTGTAAATCAATACATGTGATAAAATTTCATAGAACTATATACACCCCATCCTCCACCAAAACAACCAACCAAAAAAAAAGTGTGCATGCAAAAACTGCCAAAACACCCTAAGTTCTATATAGTTCAGTTAATGGTATTGTACAAATCTTCATTTCCCAGTTTTGATAATTGTATGACGGTTTTCAATGATGTTCTCTTTAGGGGAAGCTGGGTAAAGGGTGCGCGGGAAATCTCTACTATTTTTGCAACTTCTATGCAAGAGTAAAATTATTTCAAAATAATAGTAAAAAGTAATAGTTTAGATATTTAAGAAATAAAAATCAAATGGGTGCTTATATTATTTATTCTAAAAGTCAAGGACATTTTAATAGTATCAGGGAAAATGGCAACAAAAACAATTTCAAGTTACACAGAAATAAGGAAAAGGGAAACTTCGAATGTGCACTGTTATTGGATTAGTGCTGTGCTTGAGACTGATGACTGAGTTCCTACCATGTTTCCCTGAAAATAAAACCAGGTCTTATATTAATTTTTGCTCCAAAAGATACATTCGGGCTTATGTTCAGGGGGTGTCATCCTGAAAAATCATGCTAGGGCTTATTTTCCGGTTAGGTCTTACTTTCGGGGAAACACGGTACCAGCTCTTTGTTTTTGTACTAGAGTAAAATTGCTCAGGTAGAGGCAAGCAGGACATGGATCCCAGGCAGAAGTTGGCCCCAAACAATAACATAACATTGCAAACCATTGTAGGACATGGGTAGGAGTCGAAGGAGGAGGAGGAGGAGAGATGGAGGAGGAGGGGAAAAGAGAGGAGGATGGGGAGAGAGAAGAGGAAATGGAAGAGAAGGAGAAGATAAAGGAGAAAAAAAACATGCTCAAACAGAATGTTTTGAATGAAGTATTTTAACTATTGGAATATAAATTTTGTTTATTTCCCTGAACCATCATCAAAAGGTTGGAACAATTATTGCTGTGTAGCCACAGAAACAGGCTGTATTGAAACAATGCTTATAACCGTATGATGCTCTTACTTCCTTTCAGTTTTAGGAATTAAAAGAATTTTAATGTTTGCCTTATACATTATGTAAGAAAATTATAGCACAGGCAAATTATTTTCTAGACATTCACCAGATGAATATATACAATACACTTAATATTTCCAGTTGATATTTTTCAATACGATAAATTATTCAAATTAGCATATCATTTTTCCTTATTAAAGACAAGAATAACACAAAATTTCCAGAGAATATACAGTTTTAAGATGAATACAATAAGATAAATGTAGTATGATAGTTATATCTTAGTCATTGATGGCATTGACTTCTTGATTTCCAAGGGTTTCCACCAATTGCTACCTCACCTAACCGAATTATTTAACCTCTCAGAACATTATAATCCCTTTTCTTAAAGGTTGTTGTAAAGACCAATTAAGATAACATTTATATGTATTGCCTATGTAAAATGTTCTCAGTGAAGGTAGTTCCTTCTTCACTTACTACATATATCAGTATTAAAGCCAGGAAGTTTTGAGTTAAGAAATGACTTCTCGGGTACACATCTCTGCTTAAATGTGCGATGCTGAAAGCAGCAGAAACTTAAAAGAATTTAACTTAAGAGTTGAACAGGCACACGTCCAGAGAAATAGTCATGCTTCATGATTATTGACTTATTTATAAATAGCGGATAAAGAATAACAATACAATAAAAATAAAAATATAATAAATGGAAAGAATCAAGGCAATTAGATTTAAAGTTAATGTCCAGTTTGAAAAATAATTTTTATGGCAAATCAAGATAATTTCAATAGATAGCCCATTAAAGTGAAAAAGATCAGGGGGGTTTGAGTTAGACTGACTTGCTGTGGAATTCCTGACTCAACTCTTTAGCAAAGATTGCGGGAATCACTGAACATTTAGGAATTCCTGTTTCCACATTTGCAAAACAAGAATAGTTATTTAAAAAATACTTAGGGCCGAACAAATGATATATTAAGGTGTGCAACTTGTCTGACACACAATGGGAGTTCGACATATAGTTCTCAGCGCTGTACTTTGTATATATAGTCACGTAAACTTCCGAAGACCAAGATGATAGATACATCCGGATCTGGCTAATGTGCTGGACCGAGGCTTACATGTGAATACATGCATAATTATAATCACCTCTTCTACTGCTTGAGCTTTCCGTGACTAGTTTTCTAAATACTAGGAAATATTAGAGCTATAGAAAAGTGTGCTTAACTGCTTATACCATTTTCCTTAGCTAAAATAGAGCTTAATTTGTTTGCTGTCTATTATGGATCCCTTCCATGGCCTCCTCCCGTTGTCTGGTGAAGAGGAGGAAAGGCAGGAAACACTTCCACTAGACCACCAGGGAGATAGGATAGCACTGTCATACCTACACCTTAAAGCAATTTTTATATCTTTTTTTATGAAGCTCATTTTGCTTTTTTTTTTTTTTTTACTCTATGTGTTTGCATATATTTCTTTATGTTTCATGAGCTTGAAGCTTAATTTGTCCCAGGACCTTTTTAAATGTTAAGAGATTCTTTTCTTCTTAACATTTATAGTCATGATATCCCTCTGCCATTTTCCCAGGTTGATTATTTAAAAGGCAGTTCACACCTCTTTTCTGTGTAATTTATTGTGTGCCCTACCGTGGCAAGGAGGGCATAGAAAGTGACTTTGAAAACAGTGTGCTGTGGTTCTTTGCATATTTATATTAGCGTAAGAGGACTCCTAAAGGTTCTGAAACATTTTTATTTGTAATAAGTGTAACCACTCCATTTCCAATCCCAGGAAGAAACTATTTTTATAAATAGACAAATTCTTTAAATAGGATTTTATGGAATGGGACTATATATATTATCAGGTTTAGGAAAATCTTTATTTAAAGTTTTATAGAATTTATTATGATGAGCTTTACAATAAAAAAGCTTGGTATGGAAGCATCTTGAGATCTAATTGTGGTTCGGCCCCAGCAGCTAGGGGGTGTCTTTGGGGAATAATTTGGGGTCTCTACAGCAGCTCTTCCTCATCTGTACAGCAGGTCCTATTTAACGTTCTGTCCATCTGTCAATAATTGTAATAGACATATACTGAAATGTAATATCCTATGCAAAATTTAGATGTAAAATTCTATGTAAAACAAGGTTTTTATGAATTACTTAAAAACACATTATATCAGAAAGAAAATAATTCATTGTCGCTTTAAGAGAGCTAGATAATACTACTAGACAGAACTTAAGTGAATTTGACATTTAAACACACACACACACACATTTGGAACAGGCAGCTCAGAAATACAAATCAAATTACTAGGCCAGATATATTGGATTTCTAAGAGACCTCAATTAATTAATTTTAAAAAAGATCTGATACTATACAGGGCTTTATATTGTTCAAACCATTTTATTTTATCCTAATGAAAGCTGTCTGTTCTAACTCCTTCTTGGGTTTTTCTCTTGAAGGCATTCCAAAATTGCCAAAGAACAGACAATATTCATATATATACAAAACTACCCCTTCTGCAGTTTTGAGGTCAAAGATCTACAGAGCTCTAGAGGTGAGACAAGGTACCTGCCATAGCACTGGCTGTTTTTCGTGTTCATCAATGTCTTCTCACCATTTCTTTTTCCTTTAATCCCTGGTTATAATAGCTTGCCATCTTAATTGCAGATACTTGCTGACAAATAAGAACAAAGATATAAAATAAAAGTTTTTTGAGCCGTATATTTATAACAAGCATGAATGCAAGTTGATTAGGGAGCCTGTGGAGAGTCTCAGGAAAATCATATCCTCTTGATACTCTTGAATTGGAAACTGTTGGAAGGCCTTCATTACTGATTATTCCTTGCACAATGGATGACTGACCAAAGATCTTGCTGTTGTTCTTCCCCTTTTATTGCCATTCCCCCTTGCCTCCCTTTTAAAAGCAGTCAAGGCACAGGGTGATATTTGGGTCCGGTAAGAAGAGTTCAGTGTGGGGAGACGGGAAGGTCCTTCAGAGCAGTCAGGATGATTACCCAGCCACTTTGACAAACTTGCCAACATCTGTTCCAGTGTCATTTTTGCTGCACACACCTGCCATCAACAACCAGTAAGGACTTTAATTAACTGAGCATACCAAGGAGTGGAAGTGTGATGAAATGGCACCATTGGGAATAGAAAGAGGTAAAATGCTCTCCTCAACTGCTGATTAGGGACTGTGTTCAAAATTTATTTTGATCACAACGATTCCCCTGCTGTGTAGGGTTAGTAGCAAAGGCTTTACGACTTGAAATACTTTGCTCAGGTGTGCCACACAGCATTACAATTTACATTTCCTGAGCTTCCCTATTTTTCTCTGGCCTTTTGTTCACGCCCTCATTTCTTTTGTAAGCTCCACAAAGGGTCATGTTGATCAACTTTGAGCTTCAGGAGAGGTCAGCCAGAACCTAGCAGTATGGAAGCCCTTGACAGTTGTTCTTAACAAACCTATCTGGAAATTTAATGTAAAGTCAGGATAATCTCCCTAGAAAAATTCATTTGTCCACATAACCCCATTTGTCCACATAACCCCAGAATTTTGGATGATTTCAGGGAGGGCTTCGTAGACTCTTTAAAGGCCATTTGTGCTAAATCCATGGATCCCAGATTAAATATCTCTTCTTCAGACACACTCTTATTTGTCTTTTGTATATACAGCATTGCATCCATTTCATTCTAGCAGCCTGCTTCATTTCACCCAATTTTTAAGGTTCCTCAGCAAACATGAACTTTGGGCTTAGAAAATAAACTTGTCCCAATTTGGGTCAGTCTGATGCTTCCCAACTGAATAAGTTTCACTTCTATTTGGAAGGCGTGATCAATTAAATCAGTGGCAAGTCATCGTTCTGAGTTTCCACTGAAGTGGAAGGCAAGTGGAACTTGTAGTAGATTCTAAGGGAAGATGCATTTAGGAGACTCTGTCACCCACTTCTTAGCAAGAAAGCAATGTTTTCTGCCAATAAAGATAAAGTTCATTGCAGCTTAGTTTGTATAGCAGGGTCATTGTTGACAATATTTTTTATTTGGCAATGGTGTTTGACAATCATGGATTTCGTGGTCTAAAGTTATACATTCTACTTCTCAGTACATGTGAGAGAAGGTTTTAAGAAACAGTCCTAACATTCCTGAAGCAAATGGCATACTCAATTGTGTAACAGTCATTCCCTATGGAAGTGACTCTTTTTTTAAATTGGGGGCTGGATTAGGAATTCATGTTGCATGATCCCTTGATATCTGATAAGAGAGGTACAAATATGAGAGTTAAGAAATAAAGATTTTTTTCCACCACTTCTCTCATTAGATTATTATTTTCATAAATTCACTTGGATAATCTCTAGTTCCAATTTTCTACTGTAAAATGGTAATACAACATAATTCAAAAATTAGATAATTAAGAGAAAGTTTATGACTGTCTCAAAATGCAGACCTTTTGCTATACTGGGCTTTATCCCATTCCTAATCATATTTACATCAATATGAACAAAGACTTGCATTTTTCAGGCAGTAGAGATAAACATGTGATACACTTTTTAAACTTAGCAAAAGACCTATATTACACTGTTCGAGAACAACTATACATGTATTTACCTTTTTAACCAAAGGCACCCAGTGTCAGATATTTCCAACCAAAGCTAGTGTCTTCAAACTAGAGAGACCTTTATATTTTTTTAAAAATGTATAAATATTTGTAACAATGTAATTTTCACCCCACTACTGATTCAGTGCCAAGCAGTGCCATTATTTTTCTAATTATCTTAAACTCTGAAATCCAAGTCACCAGGATACTGAAGAAATAAAAAATCAATCTTAGCCATTATTGTTCTTTCTCATATTATCTTTCCTAACCCCAGAACTAGGGCTGTGTTAAAAGTTCATAGGGAAGACTCTCAGGTCTTCATCCCAACCAGGCTGAATGATCAATGCCCATGTCACGTAATATTCTGATAATGGATGGTTCTGCTGGTTCTGTTCCAGGTTCACTGGGGCCTCAGGCCTCTGTCCAGCCTTGGAGTCCAGGGGTCTACAGGTGGGCCCCAGAGCTGTATCATGTCACCAGCTCCCCTAGTCCTATTATTTCCCTGGGGCATTTCAAGCTTCACTATTCTGGGACTTTTTCTTTCCCTGATGTCAAACGTTACTGTCTATCTCTTCAAGTACTTCTCTTTATTTCTATCTCTCCACACTCGGTGACACCCTGCCCCAAACATTTTTCCTCTCCACAGGCCTTTATAAACACAATGTTGATCTGTCTTTCTTGGGAGTAGAAGAGTTTTCCCTTAATAACCCTCATACATATTTTCATTTACTTGTTGACAGTTTTATATAGTTGTTTGTTTCTTCTTGTGATGAAAGAAACCGGATGTTCCAGCATTCTTGTAGGTTTCCCCCAATCCAAAAATATGCTTTTTATTTCAGTGTGATCATTTTGAAAACATTATGTGGCAGGCATCAATATAAAGCAAGATTCTCAACGTTAAATCTTAGGAGTAATCAGTAGGCGTTTTGAAACCTTGGTATTCTAATCTAGTATCTAGTCGGGGGTGACTCTTCATCTCTGAGAAGCACTGTACTCTTCAATTAGCTTCCTTTCAACTGCTTTAACCACTCTGCCTCATTAACCATTTTTGGTTTAATGCGAATCCTTCAGTCACTTACATCTTATTCTCTCTGATGCTCCTTCAGTTCCCTCAGGTAGAAGTATTTTGTTTTAGATTCTCCAGGTAAAAAAATAATATTTTGGTGCCAGCTTTTCTTAGCCTCTCCCAGGGATGGGTGGCCTGAAAGCTAGATTTCTAGACATTCTAAGGTATCATATCAACTCCATTTCCCTCTGCTTCTCTTCATCATATTTTATTCTTAACTGTTGTCAGAGAGGAGGAAGATCAAGAGAAATTATCCAGAGAGTGTGAACTATGAGTCTGGAATAAAAGAAAGTTGACCCTGGTGAAATAGCTCTTTCTCAGTCTTATTTTGAGATTTGCAGTATGTTTCATTTCTATTCCGCGATCTCTGTCCATATGATAGTAATTACTGCTTTAATTATGAAAGAAAAAGACCCAAAAGGAATAAAGATTAAGAAAAAAAAAAGACTTCCTTTGATGAAAGAAAGAAGGTAGGTGATTTGGAAAAATCAACCTATAGACAGAAATCAAACTCTGTCGCATATGAACTGGAGACTGTGTCTCCTTGGAAGTCATAGAAGGGTCATTGAAGAATCCTTTACACAGCCCCTCCCACCTTTCATCAGATTTAAAGTGAGTAGCTGTCATAAGCCTTGGGTAGAAAAGCATACTGATACCCTGTCAAAGTTTTTGGTAAAAAGTGAAATGCCAGCCCCAGGACATTCTATTAATACAGTTACAAACAGGATCAAAGACAGTTTCATTAATCATCACTGTGTGTGTGTATATATATATATCAGTAAGTGAGCCCTTCCATTTGAATAGAGGTGAGGATAAAGATATTGTTATATAAAATTAAGGAAAGAAACAATCATTTCTAGCTAGGTAAATAGATTCATGTGTCAAAGTGTTAATGACAGAGCCAGTAAATGAATTATTCATGTGATTCATTAAATAACTGTTCCAGGTAACACAGCGAATTCCCTTATTTCATACAAGGCTTAGTCACTTAATGTTACAATGCAACTGAATATATTTATACATGCAAAATAGTATTTAACAGTTTTTAGCGCCCACCTTTTTTTTTTCTTTCAGGTATAGAATCTACTTAAAATTTAAATTTCCTTAGTTTCCGTATTTGGGAGGCCTTCTTTCATGCTCCAGTAACACTCATTATTTTTGCAAGCTCCACAAAGGGTCATGTTGATCAACTTTGAGCATGTTGATCAACTTAGGACCCTCCAGTGCTTAGTTCTAACATCATTGATTGTTGTGCAAAGTTTGTGGTTCACAGAACATTCTGGTTGGACAACTGTAGAAGATAAGGGAAGCGTTCAGTGACATGACAAGGATGGGGCTTTCAAGACCAGAGGAGTGATACATGGTAGAAGTGCATCAGCAGAGTGGAAGGTGGGGGGACTGATGGCAAAGATGGACTGCAACGGCAGGGCATGTGTGTGCCTGCCTGAGGGAATCCGCGTTCTCTCATTTCTCTGTGTTCAGCCCTCAGCACTGAAATATCCCCCAAAGTATATTCAAAAGTATGTGGTCTTTGGGGTTAAATCCTGATTGATCACATGCTAGGTATGAAATTTGGGGCAGCCCACTTAAAGTTGTCTTTTTTTGTTTGTTTGTTTGTTTGTTTCCCATAGAGAATTTTTGTAAGAGTTTATTTGAGCCCAAGCTGACAATTGCTGGGAAGCAAGATCTCAAATGCTAACCCACTTAAAGTTTTGAGACTCAATTTCCCTCATCTGTAACATGAGGATTATAAAATGAGATAAAATGAGAATGTACCTTTCAGGGCAGTTGGGAGGATAATAAGAATGTATGTAACGTCCTAGGAACCTAACTAACAATCAATAAATGGCAGATATTAGTACTGAAATTTCCTTTATAAAAATTTCAGCCTTGCTTTTCACATAAGTGAATTACCAACTTCGTTAGACAGTATCTTCTTCATCTTTAATTTTCAGCACAAAATAGCTCTGTAACTTTGAGAAATGCCCTTAACCTTTATATGATTCAATTTCTTCACATGTGAAATAACAGGGATAATATCTTGACTAACGCTGGTACTCTGCAAGGACATGGTTCTAATAGCATGTGTCCATTTTGTTCTTGATCACAGTTAGAGCAAAGTATAAGCATATGATATAAGCATATGCATCAATATGTTTCATAATATATTGTAACACAGTTGTCAGAAGCATGGGCTGTAGGGCCAGACACCCTGCATTACTACTCATGGTTTCCTCCACTTAGCACAGCTGAGTGATCTTAGTCAAGTCACTTAGATGTTGTATGCCTCGTTTCTTCATTTTCTGGACTTTCTTTGCACAATTTAATTTTCCAGTGATCTTATAGAGAAAATCTTCTTTATTCTAACTTCTGTTGCCTCATTTATCTTAGTGTTGCTCTACTTAGCAAATGTAATAAATAGTTCTAATGAAAATATTAAATTCTTTTTACCACACGCTGGCTAAATACCAATATTTTATTTTCTCATCCTAATCATTCAAAAATGTTTCTAGAGCACCATTTCTCTTTTATTTGGAAAGCTATAAAATTATAACAAATGTTCATTATAAATGTGACGTATTATCACAAAAAATTAAATGTTATTAGAATAATTTAACACAAGAAAAGCATGTGAAGGTAATACGTCCATTAATGACACCTCCTTAGAATTTACTTGGTGGATTTACTTTTCATGAGTGAAACTGAAGGTTCATGATGTATAGCAAACAGGAAAAAAAAATACTGTTCAATCAATATTTTGAATTTAGTAATCAATAGGAATTTGAACTACATGGCCACTGGCATCTTTTCCAATGCTGAGATCCTATGATTTTTATGTGTTCCTTGAAGATTTTATTGGCTACTGAAAATATCGGCATTTGAAATAATCTCTAGTGATATAGCTAGTGTGGATCAAAAAGTCTTTGTCGCAAAATACTGAATTATAAGTGCTATAAAATACTTTTAATAGGCTTAAAGTTATGCCATTTTGAGCAGATATTTCCCTATTATTCCCCATCCTATGTGTGAATTCACCCTAGAACTTGAGATCCAGCAGCTGGTGAATATAGATAGAGACAGAATCCTAGTCAAAGGCAATGAAATACTCAGACTCAGCCCAGAGAGACTTGGAATGCAGGGAGGGCACCCTATTACCTACCATGTTTACTGCCTCTTATGCTATTTGATCTTTGTGACAACATTTCTAGACTGGTGCTACTCTAAAATTTTATTTTTCTGTTGCCATCACTTGAATGTTTATCATTTTATCCTACTGATAATATAGTAAAAAATAGAAAATTTTAATTTTGAAGATGCAACCCCAGATAAGAGCAATTATATACAGACTGGAGAAAGTCTTCTCATGTTTATTATCATATAGATACGTTCAAAATTATCAGGAAGATCTAACGAAAAATCAATACATGTATTATATGCAAAATTGATTTCAGCATCTTTTTCAAGTGTGCTCATATCACTCTTCAGTGCAAAATATGTATATGTATAGAGAAATAAAAGCTGGTGACATAATTAATATTTCCTTTAAAATAAATGTATTTTTAACAATAAATATTAGAGCTCCAAGTAAGTGATATCTCACCTTTTCAAAAAATCATTTTTATATCTTCTTCATACTAAGATTACTAGACAATACTAGCCAATTAAAATGAACCTGGCTGTTTCTATCAAATGTAGATTCATGGGGAGAGTGATTAATAACTATGAAAGAAATATCTTGAACTTCAGATTATTTTTTATTACATCCTCTAAGCTAAACAAAAAAACTTTCAGACTTCCTTCAAAATCTAGATAAATCTAACACAAAATATGAATATGTAAAGTAGACTCTTTTTCCTCCAACAAAAAATAGCTTTAAGGAAAAATATCCTTTGCTTTAAGGAAGCTACTTTCAGGCTTCACAAACAAACAACAACAAAAAAGCAAACAAACACAAAAAAACAGATCTTCCAAGTTGTCAAGAAAGAGAGTCTCACATAGGGATGCAGTGCTTCCATTCTCTTTCCCTGAGTGACTTGAGTGTTTTCTTCCCTTCAGGAGATCTGTTCCATTAGCTGCTTGCAGTCATCCCATGATGACTTCATAAAGCCTCACGCATTTATAATTTTCAATACAGCCTTCTCTATTATAGCTAATAGAACACCTGATACAAGACTGGGTTCTACAAAGGGCCTATGGAAAACAAAGGAAAACAACAAGCACTAAATCAGCATGCCATGAAATACCAACTGCTCTCCAGGGCCACCTGCCTCAGTCGCTCCACAGTTCCTTCTCTGCTTCAATGTACCTGGTGCCATCTTGGGACCTATCACTTTGGAGACTTTCTAGACATCCATATTCCTAAAAGCTTAATCCAAGCCCAATAGCTAGAAAATAGTTCCTTCCTCAAGTCTTTGAGAGCCTCCTTCTGGGTTTATTTTCTTTTTAAAAGAACTATCTCAGTCCAGGAAGATAAAAATCAGAAATAGTCATGCTCTTGATTGGAAAGACCCCAAGAATGAAGACAACAGAATAGTAACCACCTGAGTTCACCTAAACGGCCCAACATTTACATAGGAGGGAATCATAGGAGCAATAGGGAAATGGTTCATTTAAATTTTTCCATAAAAATCAATGGCTTGGTTTGACTGACCGGAACAACTGATCTATAACAATAGGGCAAAACAACCTAACTACCTGAGTAGGAATCATGAGATAAAACTTTGTTGTAAAGTAGAAATAACAACCAAATGGAGAAAATCTCATTGTGTGTTCTAGGCTTGACTCAAATGTTCATATCTATGTGGCTTTGGACAAGGGAGATTTTACCTGAGGGTGTTAGTGTTCTCAATTGTAAAATTCCTAAAGTTCTTTTTATTCTTCCAAATAAAAGTTGCCTAAACAGTTAAGCAAGTCTTGCTTGATAAGCATCTGTCCTATCCTTAAATGAGAAATAAACGTTTGGATTCAAATGAGGAAAGGACATCATAAAATGTAGGTATGGAAAACCTATTGAATTGTTTAGGTGAAAAGTGGCAATTTCCCCACATAATTCATTTTATTAGGATGAAGAGTTTTACATCTGATCAATTTATTAAAACCAGGTATAAACAGTACAGTGAAGATAATTCTTTACATGTAAAGACTTTTACTGAGGTATTTAATACAAAATCATGGCCCTGTACTCGTATCCTGGAGTCTGGGTTGGGATCTGTCCCAGATGGCTAATTGTTTTGTTTTGATGAAATTCTTCGGTAGTGTGATCTATAGTTAATATTCCCAAGTCCCTATCCCTCTTTGGGCTAGATCTAAGAAGATCTAAGACCACATCCTGGATGATATTGATTTGATGACATAGTGATACTGAATCTCCTAAGCTTCATTTTCCTTACCTGTAACTAAAATAATTACCCTCACCAAGTCATTGCTCCATAATTACTTTATTTTTCCTCAGAGAGGTGATGAAGAAACTTCTGATGTCATATGGGCTCTTTTCATTCTGTTGTCCATTTTAGCTTAATTTGGGACCATGCAAATCAGAAAAGAAACATTCAAGACCATAGCAGGGGGTGATTGGTTTTATCATCAAAAGGACCTCAATTGGGTGCCAGCAAATGCCTTTAAGTGCATCCTTCTGTTTCTAATATTACATTCAGAATTTTGGTGAAAAAGTACAAACTAGTTTCAGGTAATAAATCTTTTCATTAGAGAGAAATAGGGCTCCATTACACTAGGGCCTCTTCCTCCTCAGTAAAATCTTTCTTCTGTATGTTTTCTTCTCTACAGCCAGTGAACAACATTTATTGATCCCCCGTAGTAGGTAGAGATGTTTATTCCCTCCACTAGTGCCTGGACCCACTTGTTCATTCCCAGTCTTCTCCTCTCTTTCAGGATGTCACAATAGTCTTCTTCACAACAGATTGCCTGCCATTATATAGTTTCTTTTTTGTTGTTATTTTAATGGGAAATGTCATGGGACTTGTGGAGGGAAGTAGTTATCAGAAGAACTATTTTGAGAACCACGATTTAGCCAGTTTGTAAGGTTGTGCAGCTGCAAAGCTGTATGAAAATGCTCACAAATTCAGTTTTTTCTGCATCCATTCCTTTATGTTTTGCTTTATGAATAAATATTGGTATTAGATGGTGATAATTTGTATTTATATTGTATTATTATTATTTTTTATTATTACTATTATTTACACTTGACTGAGTAAAAGCCATGGAGTTCATTTTTAAATCAGTGACAATGTAACACCAAATTCATAAAATTTAGTGCATATTGTCATATAATGACAACTCCTTAGATTCTCAGTTTATATGTCATTCAACATCCAATTTCTGATTGAAATCTCATTTGACAGGTAAGGAAATTGACCTAGGGAGGGGAAGTGACTTCCCAGGGTTGCTTAGTTGGTAAGTGGCAGAGTTCACTCGACTCCCATTTCAGTTCTCTTTCCACCAAACGTGGACACCTCTCCTTTGCAGCTGATTCTTGGTGGTATTTAGATTTTCCTTATTTTTCTAATACCCTTTGTACAACATTGCAGTGGTAGAGAAAAGAAAAGTGAATAAAAAATATATATTAGTGCGAAATTATGCTAGTGTTAAGAAAGTTCTTCTGCATGTGCAAATTTTTTGTCCTTACACTATGTTTTATTGTAAACTTATAGAATGAAAATCTTGCCTTGTGTTTGAATATAATTCCTTAAAAGTGCTCTGTTGACATAGTTCAGATGACATGAAGTAAGTTCAGTTTATGAAAGCAAGCTTACATATGACTACAAATTCATTTTCACTGTTATAATGTATTCTACTTTTCTAGTTTACATAGTGTGGAAATTACATGAACAAATTGAAAGAGGATCAAAATACCAATTTTAAAGGCACCATTAAAACTATAAAATGTAAAATGTGAATAATTTTAAACATGACTCTTATAGGAAATAAGTGATTTGTGAATTGTATCACGGAAACAATAACTGTTTTCTTCTATAATTAATTTTAATGATTTTTAAAAATACCATAAAATGTACTTTGAAACCTTCAAAAGATCCACAAGTGTAATTTATCACATAAAAATTATAATGGCTTTTTTTGGTTACGTACATGTGTTGGTAAAGACTATATAAGTAGTCATTTAGAATTTACCATCATGTATAAATGAAACTTACAAGATCATCATCAACTATATTTAATGTTTTATTGGGATAAGACATGTATTTTTCATCCTTGTTCTAGTGATAACACTAAGCTTAGTTACAAAATTTGCACAATTTGTATTAACAGAACACAGAAAATTGGCGTATGGATTACAATATCCAACACAACCTATAACAAATAATTATAAATGTACTTATTCACTCATCCTTCCTCCCATAAAGAGATGCTTTAAAACTAATGTATGCCAACATTTTGCCACCTAAAAACAAAGTTCCCAATTAAAATAGACTTTTTGACCTAGTGATTTTTTTTCCTAGAAATTTGTTCTAAGTGAAGACTTTGGAAAAAAAAAATCTACAGAAAAACAAAAACATTCTTAGTAGTATAAGAGTATAATTTTACTAGAAAAACGGGAGACAATCAAAGTTTGTGCCCAACAATAAATGAATGTATGGATATTCCATATCATATTCAAAAGAATATTATGCAGGTGTTATAATAAATAATGAATATAATAATGATTTTATTCATATATTTTATAGTTTACAAAGTCTTTTTTACAATATCTCATTTGATGATACAAGAGAAACTACTTATAAAATATTCAAAGTGGAATGGTAAATAAAAATATATATAAAAACTATAACTATAATCATATAAAACTCTACACTGGATAAAGATTGGGATATATATCTATATGTATGTATGTAGATAGATAGACAGAAGATACACGGACACTGTGTAGGTGAGCGGGATGTAAATATCATTTTCTTTTTGGTTTTTAAATTATTTACTTAAGATATTTTTGATATTTAAGATATTTAAATTTAAACAGAAATGTGTCCTAATAATGTTACTAAATTTTAAACAGGGGATGAAGTGCAATTATTCCCTTTGAATAGATTAAACTAAAAAATATTTTCTTTTTTCATGATAGAATGGAATCCATAAAACAGATCTTTTATTATTATTTCTATGTAAATGCATAAATTATGAGTTTTTCAATTGCTTTTTAATCAACCAAAATGAAATTTAGTATGTGATATTAGCTCATTCCATAAAAAATAAAATTTAACTGCATTCAAACTTTAGCACCCAAAAATAATTGGAATTCTAACAATAGCCCAACTAAAGAGTGGGAATAATACAAGCACATACATTTGTTTAGCTGCAGTCCAAATGAAGACATAACATAAGTAGAAGTACTATTTATTGTTTTCCTTAAGAGTGTTTATTAGAGATTGTTGTTTTGAAAATATCACACTTACATATTTTTGACCCTTTAGATCAATAATATCTAAAGAGAGTTGTGAGCTCTCAATTTCATTTGTGTTGATTTTCTGTTTAAAGAGCAAATCCCGTTTCTTTGAAATATAGTCCTGCTCAACTAATGAACTTTTTTCTCCATATGAGTGTGTTAGAAAAAGTTATTTCAATTTAAAAAGGAGACTATATGGCTGTGACTTAATTATAGAAGAGCAACGTGCTCAATTTATAGATTTGGTCTTGCTATTTTTCCAGTTCCTCAAATGTTATTTCAGCACACAAAGAAATGAAACATTAGCAGGTAGATGAATTTTAAGCTGAGTCCAAATATTCTTAACTGGCCTCAAGATTTTTGTACTCAACACTTTTGTTCCCAAGAAGTTTATCCACCAAGGACCCAAGCCTGCCGTTTAATTCACAGGGCGGTGTTTGTTGATTTTCTTGTAATCCTGAGTTCTCTACCTGACTGGCTCCTCCTTAGGTCAGAAAGATATATGAAACACAGACCAAAGTGCAAGGCCCAGGTAACATCAGTGATGGACTCTCTCTCCCAGACACACTGTTTATCCCCAAAGAAAAAATTAGTATTGCCATTACAGAAAAGGTCTCTCTGAAATATGTGCTAAAAGCAAGGTCATTTTTTAGAAGACAATAGCTTTCCTTGGTCCTGTAGATACTGTTAGTTCACGTTTCCTCTTTCAGAAATAAGTAGTGACCCCAAAACTATGATTATATATTCATAAATATATATTATGCTGTTTATACTTGCACCATATCCATTCTCTCTATATTTGAGTTCACACACACACGCGCACACACACACACACCCCTACCTGTCATTTCCCATCTCCCATTTTTCTATTCTAAAAATCAAAGAAACCAACTACATTTTTCTTATAATATTGCAGCATCTCAAAATTTCTGTGTGTACCTGTGAATATTTTTAATGCAGATGGTGAGAGTAATGGTAGTAAAAGCTCTAAACACTGAACTTTTCCACTTACAGAGATTATAAGGATGGCAAATTAGCTTTGTCAAGAAATATTTTCAAAAATGATTCCTAAACTTCTTGAACTAGAGTTAAGTGTTTTCTTTCTTCCTCCCCTTCCCTTCCCTCCTTTCCCCTCCCCTTCTGTACCCTCCCCTCCACTCCCCTCCCTTTTTTTCTACATGGTAGTAATGGTCATTGCAGAATATTTAGAAAATGAAAAAAGATCAAGAGGAAAGTAAAATTACTATAATCTCACTACCTAGAGATAAAAAGCTGTTAACATTGTAATGCATATTTTTCAGATTTTTTTATACTATTAAATATTTATTACAAAATTCAGATAACATTGCACGCACTATTTTCTAATATATTTTCCTCAGTAAATGTACCATAAAATATCTTAAAAATCCTAACATAATGCTCTTAATTTCAATCATTATTGTACCTTGACATATGGATGTGTCTGAATTAAGATACATTAGGGGCATTGATGCTGATGTTTTTGAAGGTTATACCCTGAAGGATCCAGTTGTTAGAAAACAGAACCCATGTTCCTGTGTGTCCCAGGCTTCTGAAAGGAGCTCTGACTGTAGGCCTCTGGTTGAACAGCCGCTGAGGCTGTAATCACCAGGCTCAGCCTGCCAGGTGGCCAAGAGCTCTTTCTGCAGATTACCTGACTACACATCCTGTCATGCTCCGAGGGGTGACAATTGTACTGTAAGATTGCATTTTTACAAACATTTCAAATATCTCCTATGATCTTGAGTGCGCATTTTAAAATAACTTTAAATGCCCCAAAATTCCTTCCCCTGCGTTCACAAAGTGATAATATTCAGGTGCCCCCCCCCTTTATTTATACTCTTAAACCACTTGAATGTACTTAGGAAAGCTTTCAGTAAAACCAGGACAGTGGTTCCTCACATTTTAGAGTCGAAAAACCAGTAGTAGATCTTTTTGTATCAAGGAAAAAAAAATGTCATGCAGTAAAAAACAAAATTATATTTAAAAATACAGTAAATTATGACTGCTTAGGAGGTGTTCAATTTTATTTTATTTATATATAGATCACATAAATATCTTTAAGCATCCACACAAAATGAAAAGCTAAAAGCTTCCACATTTCAGATTACTAGTTTTCCCTAAATGACCTTCAGTGTTTTAACAGTATTTGCATCTCATGACTAATATTCTCATGTGGAGCAGATTCTAGGCCTAAAAAAAGGCATCAAATTGAAGGGAGTGGCAGGGAAAAATGTGTTAGAAAAATATTTTTTCTCATCAGATTACAAACTAGAAACAACTCCATCCTACTCATCCATGAAGCCAGTTCACCCTAAGTGGAAAGGTTCAAAGGACTGCAGGCTGCACCTCCTTGAACATCTGTGTGACGGTAAACACTACCACTAGGAGTCATCAAGAATGTATCATCAGTGGGCTAGGTAAAAGAACCAAACAAAAAACCGAAACATCTTATTTACTTTCTTCACCTATCACTAATGTTAAGCCATGCTTCCACACGCTTTCTTCTTCATACATTTCGACTTCAATTCAAGTTGCTTTTCTTTCCTTTTTTTTTTTTTTAGTTTCAGGTGTACAACACAATGTAATAGTTAGACATTTCACCCCTCACAAAGTGATAAGCCTCCTCCCCCAATCTATTGCCCCTCTGACATCGTATATATCTATTACAATTCCATTGACTCTATTCCTTATGCTGTACTCCCTATCCCATGACTATATTTATGTTAAATTATAGTTGACATACAACATTATTCAGCTTCAGCTTCAGGTGTACAGTGTAGTGGTCAGGCATCTACACCATCCATGGAGTGGTCTCTCTAATAAGACATGTGCCCATCTGACACCCTACCAAATCTTTACAACATTATTGATTATATTCTCCAAACTGTCTTTCATGTCCCCGTGGCAACATTGTAGTTACCAATTTATGCTGTCTAATCCCTTCCCCTCTCCCTCATCCCCACCCCCTTCCCATCTGGCAACCATCAGTTTTTCCTCTGTATCTCTGAGACTATTTCTGTTTACTTTGCTCATTTATTCAGTTCTTTATATTCCACATATAAGTGAGATCATGTGGTATTTGTCTTTCTCTGACTGGCTTATTTCACTTAGCATAATGTTCTCTAGCTCCATCCATATCATTGCAAATGGTAAGATTTCATCCTTCTTTATAGCTGAGTAATACTCCATTGTATAAATGTACCACAGTTTCTTAATCCAGTCATCTATCGATGGGCATTTTGGTTGTTTCCAAGTCTAATGCAAGTTTCTTTTCAATGCATGTTTCTAAGGTGAGGATCTCAAAATCCAACAGAAGAAATCTAAGTTCTGAAACCAAGAAAGGGAGGAAGGTATATGCTGTTATTTAATGCTGTGGAATTATGCTCTGTGAAACACTAGTTGTAGTGTTTGAAAAACAAAATACCTTAACGGAAGAGTATAATAATTTGAAGGAAGTGCCAAAAACTGTTTTCATTTCTATTATGTCTCACCTGCGAGATAATTGAAAGCTTACTATAATAGTTCCTAATTTTTAAAAAACATATAATTCTGACTATGGTCATTTTTTTACGCTTTCTTTATTCAGAATTAAAATGGATTTGGAAATGAGAAAAAGCATCTTCACTTTGCCATATGTTATGTATGTCATTACAGGCTTCACAATGGATTGACTCTCTTTATTTCACTTGCTCTTTGGTTAACTATGATGCCACTAGAACAAGTGGGTTACAGTAAGTACAGTAAGTGGGTCAAAATGCATGTTCTAAGCAAAAGTAGCAGTGAATTGAACACCAAACAGCTGAAGGACCCTCACCTTCTTTTATGAGGATTTATGCGTTGTTTAAGATGCTGTTAGTGTTTTGGGTTTTTTTGTATTCACAATTTAACTTGAAAAATTGAAATGAAAGTATCTTCATTTAGTCTTTCTCCCCACTATTTATTTTGACTTATTACTAACCTAGTGGTCCAGTTATATTTCTCTCTTTAATAAAAATATCTGAAACGAATTGAATCTATCTGCAAGCCTTCCAATTTGATAGTTTTCCTCTAAGGATAGATTTGGGGAGGGTGAGAAGGCTGGTTTTATGAAGGGATTTCGCTTGGTGCACTTTACAGATGGGAATGTGAAAAGCAGAGCCAAGGTATAATCAAACAGTGGCATTCTCAGAAGAGATTGCAAAAATATGGGAAAAGAGGATTTAAGGCAGAAATAGAGGATTTGCTATGAATTGGGCTGCTGGCTTGCAGATACAATTTCAAGGTTTCTTTTACAGCTGGGAATGCCACTTAAAAAGGGGAGAGTAGAAACATATACCACATAGGACTACAGTTCAGACTCTGCCTCTAGCTTTCCAGTAAAGTTGGTAGAAAGAACCCAGCAGTTTATCAACATGACTCCTCTACTGTACTCCAAACTACAGTTTTAAAAAAAATGTCTTTATTGCTACATTTAAGGGTAAGAGATTGCCTTGCTTCTTTGAGGGCATTCCTAAGGATCTAGTAATTTAAACAAATCAAAATAATGCATTGGGTGTATGTTGATAAACAGAGTGGTGTTTGGCTATAGAGAGAGACCTCTGAACGTCTTCAATTTGAAGAGTCAGGACAAAATTTTAAAAAAGAATTATTGGCATGTATTAACAAAATTGTGTTTTTTTTTTTCTTTTTCTGTATCCTACAATAACTTCATTGTTTTTTAAAAAAAATCAAAATACGTTTTTCTGAAAATATCTGCACTCTTTATGTAAGTTTGTGTGCCTACTCAATACCCTTATGGAGTTTTCTTGGTAATCGTGTTTTTTCCTACCCCCACTATTTAAACTTTCTTTCATTTTCTTTCTGAGAAAGTTATAACTTAACAAATTTACTCCAAATATGGGACTCTAGGCCATGCTGACCTTGACTGTAATTTGAGCTCCACTGCTCAGTGGTAACAGTGTGCAGGCTGATTATTCTCATCTATGACATTGAAATAATACCAGCTACCTCGCAGGGTTACTGTATTGACTAAGATAATATTCATGAAACTCCCAGTCCTGTGTGTCTCATGAGACAGGTACTCACGTTGTCCATCCCTTTCCTGTTCCCTACTGGTCTCCCTTATCTTGGTTCCCACCCCCCAACAACCTAATCTCTAAATAATGCATACATAATTGTAGGAACATTAACATGAATGCCCAGAAACATTTGCTACTGAATTAACTCAGCAGCGAACTCAGCATTCCATCCCCAACCTTTCCCCTTCATTAATCCCCTTGGGGAGCCCCCCTCAAACACAGGAGTACAGCAGGACAGCAGCCAAACTGTGACAACAACCAAGCACATGAGCATTCTCTGTCAGGGTTTCAGCTGGTCTTGTTCTGCCTCAGAGACTGAGGAGCTCAGAGTTCCTGTCGCTCACTGTTAACTAACTCTGGCCATGTGCTCTCTGCCATCAAGACCAACCACGAGGAGGACAGCAGTTCAATAAAATCCTGATTTCTATTTATAGCCCACTTGAAACAAACACTTTCTTAGGAAGCCCAAGGAGTCCTCCTTGAAAACACAGAAAGTAATTCACTAGTCCCAGTACTAACTGGCACAATCCAAGGCAGGAAAATGCAATAAGTACATTTTTCTCTGACATGCTACAATTTACAAAGCATTTTCTTCTATACATTGTCCCATTTCACCCTCACACCAACTCAGGAGGCAGACAAAGCAGACCCTAGTAACAAATCCTCATTTTATAGGTTACAAAACCGATGCCTAGGAGGTTCGATAAATTGCTCAAGTCACAGAGCTGGGGAACTTTGGTGGTGGTTGGCTGGAGAAGGAGGGAAAAGGAAAGTGGCTTAAGAGTGAATAATTTCCTGTTAAAGCTATTGATCTAAACTTCAGTAAATAATTATATACCTGTAAGAAAAAATATACAGCTAAGAGAAATAATGTTTTGTAATGTACTTACAAGCTTAAAAATTGTTACTTGCCCACTTCTCATAGGAAAACCAAAATATGAAAAATAAGACCCTAGAGAGACACTACAGAGAAAAATTTATAAACATGTTCATATCTGTCTATAACATATACACGCAGAATGATTATATTTTAGGCAAGAAATGCCTTCTTGAAACCTCTGCAGAGTAAAATGTGAAAAAGTCAAGACTAATCTTGAAAAAGATGGTAGGAATTTTTATTAGAAATTTTAATTGATTCTGCCAGTCATCTGAAATAAGTACACTTTTACTGTCTTTTTAATAAAGGGGGCAGGGATACGCATAGTTCTACTATGTGTACAAAAAGCAAACTTCATTAATATGAAATAGTTTATGGACCAGAAATGATTTTGCTTGTAAAAGAATTATTTTATTTTGATTTTGGAAAATACTTGAATTTTCTAAGACATTTCTTTAAGCCTTGTTACCTGGAAAGGGGTATGCAAAATTTTTCTGGCTTAAGAAGGATGTCTGGGCAATCAAAATAGCTACTGTGTGTGTGAGTGTGTGTGTGTGTGAGAGAGGAGAGAGAGAGAGAGAGAGAGAGAGAGAGAGAGAGAGAGAGAGAGAGAGAGAGAGAGAGAGAGAGAGAGAGAGAGAGAACGCTAGCGCCAGTGCTTAAAGAGTGTGCCTGGGGTTGCTGGTTGGCTCAGTGCCATTTAGGTATTCTCAGATTTACTGCTCTATTGTCAGAGCTCTGATTTATGGAGTTTAAAATGTCTTGAAAAGCAAGGTGTCTGGAGTTTAGGGTCTTTCCTTGATGGTTCCTTCTCTTCCCCGTATACCCCTTTTTTGCCCATTTCACCTTGTGGTGACCTTGCAGGACTCAGCGTTTTTTACCTGAGCTTAGTTGCTGGGGAGCCCACTAGTTCTGGAGAGAGAGCAGTGGTTGCCATTCCTGGGTGATGGAGTCATGGGAGTAACTGCAGCGAACCCACAGTTAGAGAGGGTAGGACCCGAGCCGGCTCGGCTAGAATGTGCTTTAAGCAGCGTAGGACGGAGCAGCTGCTCTCTCTGCCAGCCTGCAAGTGCAGCCTGCATTTGTCACTGACCACTGAAGTGTATGTTTGTGCAAGGTGAGAGCTGGGTGTTTTTCGTTAATTTGGAGACAAATTGCCAGGTATTGCTGTTGATTGTATGTGATGATTTGGGTATATTTATATCACCACAAATTCAGGACCTGGACTGTGTGCGGTTTTATTTATGCCCTTGTTTTCTGTCACGATCTATTCAGCTCTCCTTGGTGTCAAATTGTGGCAACTAATTGGATATAGTGCTGTTCTTATGCTGAAATGTGATCAGTTTGGTGCTGTTTTCTTGGATTCTTTCGTTAATTGCTACTGCCAAATCATAGAGCTGTTCCTATACAAAAATCCCAGTGCTGATTTGAAAGCATGTGGAAACTGCTTCAGATAAAAATCTGAATTGTTATTTTTTTGGAGTACTTGCTGTAGTGTATTCTTTGCTTCACCCACATTTTAGTGGTTAAAACTTTGGAGAGAGCAGAATGCCTAAGGGTCTGATCTGGTGATAAAAGTAACATGGGAATTTCCTGTATTTTTGCTTGCCAAAATGAAAACTTGTGCTTGGCCTTTAAATGGTGTGTGTGTGTGTGTGTGTGTGTGTGTGTGTGTGTGTGTTAAAAACAAAAAAAGAAACAAAAAACTGAGAACTAAAAGAAAACAATGCTATATTTTGATGTATTTATAATTAACTTAATCAGCTTATAAAGCTTTTGTTATCACCTTACTTGAATTTTGGAACTTCACATTCTGTGTACACAAGGGCAGTACAGCGCAGTGTGCACTAGGCACGTGGGGACCTGGGTGTGTACTCACAGTCAGTACAGCAGGAATTCTGCATGTGCTCTGGGTACACTGCCAGGCCTTAATCTTGCACCAGCTTTGTGTGTTAGCTACTCAACTGAACCTACACAAAATATGAAGGAAATACATTGTATTGTTGCATCTAAATAAATACATAGGAGATTTGTATTCATGAAACACACGCCTAGAAAAGGGAAACGTGTGGGAATTTGGTATTGTATAAATAGAGTAATAAAAAGTTAGAAAAGCTACCAAATTTTTAAGTGAAGGAAAAAGATAGTATGTTAAAATGAGGAATGATTACGATGGAATTTCGAAAAGTACGTAAAACTGCTCAAATATTTAAGTCTAATGAAAGAACAATAGCATATTTAAGGAAATTCAGAGTCAGCAGAAATGAAGCCAAGAGCAAAAATTCTCAATAAAACACGTTGTCAACCGGTGGAATGTACTTATCTGTCTAAATTAAGTTGAATTCTGTTGCTGAGATTGACAAAACTAGAATTTTTAAAAACGTAAATTTAAAAATTTTGTTCAAAATTGGTCTCCGTTTGGGTAGACTTTGAAAACTAATAGAGTAAAATAAATTATATTAAAATGCAGTGAACACTGAAATTGTTCAAAACACTTAACAAACTAACATACAACATTAAAATCATTCGTCCTAATTTTGAATTATGTCAGTTTAGAAAGAAGAGTGTAATATTCTTAACTAGAATGTCACCTGTTTCTACATACACATGGACTGCTAAGTTCCTTGCACACTCTTCACAGTTCCTTGCTTTCAGACTCTGTTAGAACACTGTGGAGGTGAGCAGAAAATACCTGACTCTAACATTGTCATGCTTTCTTTGGGAGTGAAGAATAGCAATAGTTTCATTTGACAGGTAGGGAACTTGAGGTGTACAAAAAATTGATAATTGGCCTTTCTATATTGGAACCTACACTAGCTTGGCTTTTTTGCTTCCGTGATCTAAAATTTGGCTACTTCTTTAAAATGGTTTAACATGACTTTATCACCATGACTGAAAATATGTAATGGAGAGCCTCTTAACACTGTTTTATAAACACAAGAGGATCTGCATCTCTATGATGATTGCAGCCCAATGTGTTCAAATGTGGTGTCCATCTGTCCCCATGATTACCTTCCATACAAAAAGACTAGAAACTTACTCATCTATTTGATGAAGCACAGTCAGTGTAAACAGCCAAGAAAAGCCTTGAATAGTGTCTGCATTTATTCTTTAGATAACTGGCTTACTGTGACATGCAAAGAGGTTTACGAAGGTTTAGAGATTATACGTACTGACCTTAAAGCACATGCCAGTCTGTTCAAACACATTTATTTCCATGTGATTAAACTCTCCTAGTTAAAAAAAAAAAAAAAAAAAAAAAAAAAAAAAAAAGGTTTGCCTTTATTTATATATTTGGTAAGTATCCCTATTTTTTAAAACAGCTTAAACTTGTTAACACATTGTGTTCTTGCTCCCTCTCTTTCTTCTTTCAGCTTTATACTTTAGTCTAGAGTTTAAATATATTAAATCTTTAATTTACTAAACCTTCTTCCTTTAGACTTACACTCAATCTGTTCACCCTGGGCAAGAAAGCAATTATGGTTTATCTCCTGGGACTGGGTGGGGAGAAACCCACCCCCTTGAGATCAAGAGATCACTGTCCCCTCTATGAGCAGGAAATTAAGGTTATTAGTGGGAAAGAATGGGATAAATGGCTGCCAGGCAGGGAATGACCTTACGTGTCATGCCTAGCATTTCTGCTGCTCATGCTTTCTTATTCGTTTACTCTCTAACTAGGCTTGGAAACCTTTATCAACAATTGTTTACACATACTGACATAGTTACACTTTCACAAAGACTTTTGATAAATTGAGATTAAACATGATTGTAGTACATGGGCTTGGCTTAAAGTGGTATCAGCCGATTTTGTTTCTTTACCTTAGCATTAAAGTAATTAAGTGTTATTTTGCCTACTAACTCCTCCCAAATAGTGTGGATTCCCATGAAGTAATGAGCGCTCACACAACTATAACTTACAGTGTCCTAATGGCAGGCATGGGTGAGTTGGAGACAAGACACATGGAAGGCAGGGTGTGTCATATGACTGTTCCTCTGGTAGAATGTCCCTCTGAGGCCAGTCATTGGGCTCCTTAGTGGAGCCCTGGGCTGCGAGAACTTGGCAGCTGGGTAGGAGCAGATGGCAGCAGATGATTCTCCATTGGAGACAGAGACTAAAACCATTTTCTACAAGTCTCCTCAAGAGGTCTGCCTCATTTGTCTTGAGTCCAGTGTGTCGTCTAAGTTAATGGAATGGGTAGAGTCTGGTTCTCAGAAAATGGGCCCACGTGATACCTGCCTGCCATCCTTGGCCACCACAGGAAGTATCCACCAAAGTAACTTATCTCAAATATTTATTTTTATAGCCTATACAATCCCTGCTTTTTAAACCCTAAATTATGTCTTCTCGGACAGACTTTAAATCTGATTCCATTGTCTACCCAGGTCCTCCTACCACACACAATTAATAAATTTTAGAAAATACCAATAGCCAATTAAACTCTTTACATTTTAAAAGCCAAACGATTCTCATAAATATATAATTCAAATAATCACTTCAAGACAATGTAATTACAACTTCCAAATATTTCTAATGGCCAAAAAACCATCAGTTGGAAATTATTGCAAAGTTTCCTAGTACAGGCATATTGGAGCTTAAGGGAAAGTTCAAGACTTCTATTCCAAAATAAATAAAAAGATACTTTTATACGTACTCTTCTGATAGAATGTAGTGAAGATCAGCATGCTTTGACTATTTTGATGATAAAGTATAAAACACACTGGAGGCTTTCCCTTCTCTGAGTCCTGTTCTCTTGTAGAACACTTATCACTGTGTTAATAGGGATTATTTTGTAGCTATAAGAATTAGCTTCTTTATAAGTTTATGTAAGAACTGTGTTTTTAAACGTCGATTTTATTATTATTCAGGTATAGTGAGACCAACAGATCAGATGTTTTCCATTGGAAAGGCAGTTTGTTAGTCACAGTTTCCAAGAGGAGGAGACATGTCATGCCATGCCATGTGGGAGTGAGGCACATGAGGAAGCACCAGGGTTGGTCAGGAGGCAGAGGGAGAGAGAAGCAAACGTGGGTAAAAACACTTATTGTGGTTTCCTTGGGAAGGAAAAGGTAAGGCAGGGTAAGACAGGTAAGGCTTAGCATTTGCCAGGCTCTAAGACCTTAAGGGCTATTTCTAGTCTCTGAGTACCTGGCCCTGGGGTGTTTAGGGCAGTCGAGTAGTGGTCCAGAGTATGAGAGCCTTGTGAGAGCCAGAGAAAGCTGTTGGGGCATGGCTCTAGGTTGGTTTCTTTGCATATGCAAGGCATGGCTCCTAGGTGAGTCTCTACTATCTTTAGAAATTGGCTAGCCTTGGGAGGGGCAGTCCCTCCAGGGTCAGCAAAAGATGTCAAAGCATCAGAAATGCATAAAATAAAAAAGCATGACTAATACAAATTAACACCCAAACAGGAATAGAATACTTAGCGTCATTTTGCCAAGTGTGGTATTCACCTGGTGAGTCCACTATGGACAACAATCTCTTGTAACCAAATGTACCATGTTGATTCAGGTACCCCTCCTAGTGAATTCATTTGTTTTCATTTGTTTCATTTGTTTTCCATTTTTAAATTCAATGCTTTAAAACACCAAAAAGGTTGAAAATCAATGAATTCTGTTTGCTGAATAATTACGTACATTTTACTTGTCCCACACAGGTTTGTGTTGTTTGATTTAGGGACTAAATGCTTCCCCATTAGGGTTCTGGTAAAACCCTCACTTACCCTAGAATTATCAAAGGAATTTTCTCTTTGCACATTCACCATTCACCTTTGGTTGGAATCATCTTCTGGCACGCACCTAGTTAATAAATAATTGTTAAATAAACACATAAATGATTAAATCAACCAAACTCATTTGACGTAATTTTCTTCACATTCCTTAAGAGTCTTTTACACTGTTTTTACCCTTCCTGTTAAAGAAATTCAGAAAAGTAAAATATGTTGATTATTCTGTTCAAACAAAAACTGAATCTTCTATCATTTAAAAATATAAACAACCCTACCCTTATAAGCAAATAGGAAATGTAGCAAGGAACATGCATAAATGGAACAGCAATTCATAATGTCCCCCTCTCCTCAAGTCAGTAGCAATGCACAGAGGAATCAAAGAATTTTTAATAGCTGAATAGGATAATTTATAAAATTAGAATATATCAACATGTGTGGAAATTAATCCATCATCCAGGAAGAAGAAACCTCAGAATTATGGTGTTTTTCTCTTTCATTATTTCTCCGTTTTGTTTCCAAACGTTTATGAAAGGAGAAAGCGTACACGTGGTGTTTCAATGGAAATGGAATTTTTAACTCTCCCTTTTTAGATTCTCCATTTTAGTTACGGAAGTTTCTTTCCCACAGGAATTTAGCGGATAATAAATATGGAATTTTGAAACAGGGGGGAGAAGGATTTTTGAATCTACAATAGGTATTAGTACAACTAGACAGCCATAGAATACAAAGGTTTATCCTTTACACTGAAATAAATCCTAGAGAAGTTGAAAATTCAGGTGTAAGATATGAAACCATGTGCTTTGGTGGGCTAACTTGACCAGAGGAGATGCTATACCCACCATGTCACTAAGCAGCCAGGAGGGATAGGAGAGGAAGTGGCATCCTGCTGCTTGAGGGGTGCCTACTCTTGGTGGCAATCACAGCAGTTACCATAGCAGAATAGAGGTGTCAAAGGACCTTCTTTCTCTATACCATCTGCCCCATCATCCTCATTGTCTTCCAGGCACTCAAGTCTCTGACATAAAGGCAAGCAAAGGAGATCTAAATATCAATCACTAATTTCTTTTTAAATTTTTAAAACTTCTTATATAAAACTATGTCTATGTTTCCTTTAGATTTTCTTAACTTATTTACAATTTTTTTAATTACAGTTGAAATACAATATTATATTAGTTTTGAATGTCTAACATAGTTGTTAGACATTTATATGACTTATGAAGTGATCACCCTGGTAAGTTTAGTACCTATCTGACTCATTTCTTTTTTAATTCAAAGCTGATGCTTTGTGTTTTATCCTGAGGCCAGACGAGTATTAGGGGAAAACTGTAGCTTGATTTCTTACTCTTAACTCTTCTGATTCCTAAATCTGACACTTGACTGAGGCCTCAAAATGCCGTCACCCTCTGGTATCTGCAAGTTTCTGATTTCTGATTTCCAGTGCTGTGACAAGGGAATGAGACTCTGTCACGCGCATACTGGACCTTCTGAATTGTTCTCAGACTGGACTGAACTGATTCCAAAAGCTCTCAAAGGTCGTGTGCTTGGTGGGGAGCAGGAAAGCTTTTTTTTTAGGGTCTCTGGATTCTTTCGTGTTTTTCACTTCCTATTCCGCTAGTTAATTTCTTTATCCTGGAATTCCTCCCCTCTCATTACCTCTCATACCACCTCACACCATCCTCTGACCTAGATAAAAGAAACACTTATGTCATTCACGCTAGGATTCTTAGACTGACAGGTTGTTTGGAGCAATGTGCAATGTTCCTAGTAACAGATTAAAGCAAATCCACAGCACTTCAAAAGCCTGCAGACATTGAAAAATCACAGAGGGCTACCTAGTTATATTTGGAACTTCTGCTCTGTGGATTTGTATTAGTTAAGAAACCCAGAAAAGTTTTTAAGCATTCTTTTTTTTCTTTCTTTCTTTCTTTTTTTTTTTTTTTTTTTTGGTTTATTTTTAATAGAAACTTGGAAGGTACAACCAGTTTCTAAAACAGTCATGGAGAATTTAGTCAAGGCACTGAGAATGACTGCCAAATGTGTCTATGCTAAAATTTGAAAGTAGGGCATATAAAGTTCACTGGCAGTTACAGGAAAGAAGGTGATTTTAATTATCAGGAATATTTATATTCATTAAAAACTCAGGCACCAGGATCAGCTAGACCTGTTTTAAAATCTATGAACAAGTTGTTTGACTACGGGAATCGTTTAACCTTTTAAGCCTCAGTTTTTACATCTGTAATATTATTATAAATCACGTACTTTGAGGTTAGAATGATAAAATATGTATATGGGTTTGTCTGTAGTAGAAGGAATAATCAAAAAGCTAATCAGTATAGATTGTGAATAGAAATCTTTTTGCAAGTAGGATAGCCATGATTTTGTGGTTGAGTGAACTTTTTTCTGTATCAGGCAAAAGGATAAAGTTGGGGAGAGTTATCAGAGAGAATAAGGGAAAAAATAGTGAAAGCTAAAACAGGGTAAATCTGACCATCACAGAAGGGAGCTCTGATTATCATTGTATGTAATCTCCCTCCATGGGGCCTCACACAGTATCTTACTCAGAGCCAGTGCTTATTTATGCTTGAAGAATGAATGGGCAAAAGAAAGGAAGAGATGGTAAGAGTTATGGTAGAGAGAGATGGAAGGTTGCATAAAAGAATAGTTAAAAACACTTCCAAGATGTTCTTTGTGAAGTATACTATGTTGGTCAGATTTACCTACTATACTATTAAAAAAAAAAAAAAAAAAAACAACAGACAACAAACTAAGAAGAACAGGTATGTTGATTACACAGTATGTTCTTTATCACAGTCCATAAAGTAGAGAGAGTGAGAAACCAATGTTCTTTGAGCACGCAAAGGAATGACACATTTGTCAGCTCTGAGAGATAGAGACCCATGAAGTCAGCATGGTTTCTGGTAAAAGTCAAAAGGTGAACTCAGAGCCTGAACTAGAAAGACCATTAATTTTAAAGAAATGTCAAAATGGGATGAGGGCCTCAACATAGAAGAGTCTTTGGCATTTGGTGAGGGACAAATGTTTATCATCCCTTGCTTTGCTCTATTTAGTTTTCCCAGGCTTTGCCCTTACATGCCAATAACTCCCCCCATTTATTGTGAAAACAAACACTCCTACATTTTTTCCAAACACCCCTTGAAGGAGTGGTACCATTCCCAGTTGGAAAACATGGAAAGTACAAAAATAGGATGAACTATTGGCCAAGTCAACAACTTAACACTATTGACTTTCATTGATCTCTTTTAATGTGCAACAAAGGTCTATAATACTTTGTAAGTAATTTGTCATTTTGATGAGGAATGTATTTGGATCAACTTTGGTTGGTATGAGGCTGATTTGTAGGAACCCATCATTTCACTAGTGAGTGAGATGAGTTTACTTCATTCTTGCCTACACCCTCACATAAATCTACATGTTGTTTTTTTCCTACTTATGTACATTGCAAGGCTAATAACCCTCATAATGCAGTTTTTAATAAACTTTGTTTTTTTGGTGGGGAAAAAATGGCTTTACAAATAAAAGTAACTGGTAGACCTGCTAATGAAAAGCAAGGGATGTACAGAAGTAGAATTCAGTGGGAATTCATAGACAACAGCAGTTTTGAATAAATTATGGAATTCAAGTTTGGCAGTACTGGTAATCTATGTCAAAATGAATCCACCAATTGTGCTCTAAAACAATAGCAACAACAAGAAAAAGTGATTGTAAAATTGTTTTCATGCCTTTATAATTCACTTTAGGTGTATATTTACAAAATTATCAAGGGTGCCACCCCGTTTTTTTAGTTATGTTTCATTTTCTGATGGAAATGATATACTATAGATGTATTTGTGAATTTAGAGATTCATGAAAATCTCAGGATACGGCCCTTGAGAGTGTTCAGAGTCAAGTTTCTTGATTCCTAAGGAGAACTAACAATAGATAGCTTAAATAGTACATTTAACCAGTTTCATGATCAACACCTGCGACAACTGTAGGTCACACTTCCGTCTCAGGCAACCCTGCAAAACATGGCCGACCCCTTTGTGTTACCTTATCTGTGTGTGGGGTGTTGTTCTCACATTCCTTATGGGTACTAAGTTTAGTGGTGCACTGAAATTTTCCGTGTGTGTCAGAGACGAGAAAGAAGAGGTGTCTGGGAAAAGCTGTTAACACAGCAGCTGTATTACTTTCCCAAGGCTGTCGTAACAAAGTTCCACAACTGAGTGGCTCAAACAATACAAATGTACTGTTGCTTAATCCCATCTCACACTTCTGGAGGCCAGGGACCTAAAATCAAGGTGTTGGCAAGTCAACACTGAAGTTCCTGGGGAAGGATCTATTCCAGGCCCCTCCTAGCTTCAGGTAGCCTCAGACATTCCTTAACTTGTAGATACCGGTAGCTGTCTTCTCCCTGTGTCTTTACATCATCTTCCTTCTCTGAGTATCTGTCTGTGTCCAATTTTCCCCCTGTTTTTGATACCAGTCATATTAGATTAGGGCCTACCTTATTGACCTCATTTCATTATCTCTGTAAAGACCCTCCTTATTTCCAAATAAATTCATTCTGAAGTACTGGGAGTTAAGACTTCAACATATCTTTTTTTTTAGGTCGGGGGGGGGTGGCACAATTCAAGCTATAACATTGACCCAAGAGAGGGGATGATAGGAGAGAACCTAGGAAAATTCAGAGTCCAAGATGGCTGCTTTATTACCTCCATGATGTTCGAAGTGTGATCAGTGGACCAGTAGCTTCAGTGTCAGCCCAGAGCTGGTTAAGAATTAGGAATACAGAACCTCAAGCCCCACCCAAGGCCTGCTGAATCAGCATCTGCACCTTTACCTAGATCCCCAAGTGTTTTGTTTGTACGTTCAAGTTTGAGAAGAGCTGTTCTAACTCATAGAATAAATGCTCCCTCCTCAAATGCCAAGAAGGAGAACAAAAAAGAACAACAGTGTTTATGTGCAGAGGCGCGATTAGTACGTGCACATAGCAAGTATGGGCCTTATGCCAGCATACATACGGCACAGCCATTTTTAAATGAAATGCTCCAGGTATAGTTTTAGGAGTTAAGTTTCAATTATCATTAACTTCCTTTATCGTATATTAACCCTCGGGAGTGAACTCCAGATCATCATATACTATAGAGAGAGCTCAAATTCTTTTTCCTACACTTACTTTGCTTGTATAAGTTGCTTCTTTTCTGCCAATTTGCTCTATAATTAGAGTTGACCCAGCTAGCTAAGTCATACAACTTAATCCTGAAATAAGGCCCACTGAGGAAAAAGATTTCCTACCAGTACTGGGGGAAAGACAGTTTTTATCACATTGTCTTTGAAATGATTAAAAACATGTGAATTCTTGCTTCCTTTACGTCTGCTGTTTCTGTCCCATAGTCTTTGTGCTTCCCTAAAATTGTAATTCAGCCAGAAGTTGTGGTTGTAAGAGTCAATGTTAAATGCAGACAAAAGGAAAGATAAAAACTTTAAAATAAAAGAGGCAGAATTAAACTTTTTCCGGGAGTCAGCTTGGGCAAATTCTTATGATAGCTAAGGAAAAAAATACAACTCCCTACGACGAACTCTGAGGGCACAGTTCTCATGGGGGTGGGGACTTGCCATCACATACGATTGTCCACAGAATTAAACTATGCTCAGGAGGAATCTGCTCCCCTAAAATCCAGGATAGCAGCGAGTATGCGTCATGAACTATATTCTGATTTCTTTAAAACTGCCTTGCTGTGAATGATATTGTAGATAAATTTCCCTACATGGGAATGAACCTTTGTAACTGACAATTAGAGAGCTCATGATAATGATTGTGCCGTCTTCTCTTGAGATCTATACTTGGTTTAGACTCCTAGATAAGTATTGGTGTTTCTGATCTGTTAGCTTTATCTACATAGTAAGCAGTCAAACCATACTTTAAAAATGCACTAGTGGCATCATTTAATGGTCTTGATCATACTTTCTACCAACATTCTTCATTGGATTTTTAAAATGTCGAGACAAAACATGTATTGTTACTATGTGCCGGCCACTTCCCTAAGTGCTTTGCAAGTACATACTTAAACACTTAATTCTCACAACAATGCTATAAATTACAGATGAGGAAATTATGCAGATGAGGAAAGTTGTACAGATGAGGAAATTGAGGCAGACAGAGGTTGTAAGTTGCCATGTGAATTAATGTCAGAGTGAGAATTCCAGATCTCATTCCAGAGACCATGTGCATAACCATTGTGGATACTGCTTGTCAAGAGAGACAAGGTACAATTCTGAATATCTTGTTAAAAGGCCAAAATAACTACTTTAAACTATGTTTTTGAAATCTCTTTTATTGCACAGACAATCATTACTGCAGACGTGCCTCCCTCTTCTTTTGGAACTATGTCTTCTCTCTAGTGATATAGTTTAGGCACATTCCCTTTAACATATAAACCAAATGAAATATTTTCCATACCTTTCCCGTCTCACTAACTCCATATCCTCTCCATTTAGCTTTGCATGTACATGCTCTCTTCTTTATTCATATGAGGATGCACCTTGGATGTTTCTGCTCTTCTTCTCCTTGCTTCTGCCTCTGGCAGAACTGAGCTCCTTGCTTTTATTTGTTGTTGTTATTCTGGTCTACATGCAGTTCTAATAAAAATTATAGGTCAGTTGCCACCCCCTAAGCATGGTCCATGACCTTCTCTCGTGAACAACTAATTATCTTAAATGGCACCTACCAAAAGTTTGATGCCAGCGTAATTCCAGATGGATCGGGAAGCACAATAATGACAGTGGTAGCTACTCCAGAAAAATAATTACATAAATTATGTTAAACATGAAAAGTAGCAATTTGTAACTATGTATTGCTTAACAAGTTCTTGCTTTCAGGTACCATTCTTAAAAAGGAAAGTGTATATAGTACTGAGTAGAATTTGGATATCGGTGGATAGAGACTTTCTAGTGGTGCATACATGTTATCAATAATACTTATTCAAATTTGAGTCCCTGATAACAGTGTTTATGTTCACATAGAACTTCTTTATCCCTGCAGGTAATACATTACACCTGTGTTTGTCTGATGATAATTCCAACATTTTTGAAAATAAAATAATTTGGGGAATTAAGTAATTTCACTCTGTTGACTGAGCAGATGCAAAATAAATACTTTTAACTGGAGTTGTTAGAAGCTACAAAGTACCTTTTAAAGAAACTTTATAGCTTCTGAGTTACTTTAAAAAGGGACTCTAAAGAAATTCTGTGACCTGTATCTGTTTGGAGAAAACAGAACAAAACAAAAACAAACCAACAAACAAAAACACATGACAGAATACACTTAAGTAAACGATTAAAAAAACATAAGAAAACTAGTGCCAGTTTCACAGTTACTCAGAGGAATCACTTTTCTTGAGTTGCATTTTAAGTCTTGCCTTTAAGCAGTGATCTTGTGTAATTTTAAAAGTCATGAAAAAGAGCTAAACTTCAGATTGGACCCTGGGCCCCACAGCCACGCAAGGTGTGATGAACCAAGTGGCCCTGTGTACATAGCATTGCAGTTGGCCTGTCCTACTCCACCTATTCATCACATATTATTTGTTTCATATGATTTGTTTCTCATTCATAACTGTTGTAGATACAAGGCTTTGAATATTTAGCAGGATTGGTCCTGATGGCTATGGTTCTGGCTTTGCAAAAAGAAAGGAAGACCACAAACTGTGAAATTTTTAAGAAATAAACATCCTACCTGTGATGGATCAACACTATTAAAATACAGCTTCTATAAAACAAAATTCAAATATGAGTTATTTTTTATTGTGACACAGCTTGCTGATAATGGTCCTTAAGTTCTCTTAAAGCCATCATGTCACCTGATCCAAAGGAGATATGTTACAGTGTCCCATGAATGAAGAGTAGAAACAGATAGATGCATTAATTATGCAATTAGATAATTATCAACTTATCAAATACAGAACTGCTGATCATTTTAGGTGCCTTATTTGATTTTAGTCTCTTCTTTATGGATGTCAATTAAGTGTTTCAAAGATTATATACATGGAGACATGAAAGTAGCTACTTTAATATCTAATACAGAAACCACAAAGGATTTTTTTTTATTTACCTTAGTTCTATTTTAGACCTACATATTATTAGTTTTTAAATGAGATCTAGAAAAATTGTCCAGTAGAATATTTTCTTTCAGTAGAGCCTATTTCTGTATGCTCACTAGAATACACGTATAAAAAATTTATTGTATTTCATGATGAAAAACACCCTCAATGAGACTGGATTTATAGAAGTAAGAATAGAAGTTAGAATGGGGAAGGTATCTATCAATTCATCTGAATGTCTATATATTTTTTACAATTTTAAGTGGATAATTTGTGGTCAAAGACCAGATAAAAGAGGAACTTTCTTCCACAATTAATATTCCAAGTATTTGGCCAAAGAGAGAAAAAGTACACAGTAGTCTTTTGCAATTCAACATTCCTTACTCTTGGAATGGGTGAGGTTGAGTCCCCATTAATACAGCATCTAAGACAGAGGGTGGATCCTTTGCCATTTTTGAGTTTGTTTGTTTGTTTGTTTGTTTAGTATGGGAGGATTCACTGAACTGAATAGGATCAAGCTAAATAACATGTCACAGTTCTTTGTGCCAGCCACATTTATACTTTTTCTAAATCTTTCTATATATGTATTTTGTTTACTAATTGGGCACACTTTCAAGTCATATTATTAAGCAAGAAAGCTTGAGGTCATTATTCTAATTCAAGCATATATCTCAAGGCAAGTGATTGAAAATTTTACAAATGTTTGAAGAGGAACTGTCTTTCAACTTACAAAATGTTACTAAAATGATTTTCAAATAACTAAAGGGGGTAGGGATTTTGCAATTCTTCACCTTTTTCCTAGAGAATTCATTCATTCTGTCATATATCTTTTCATTTCATACTGCTGTATATTCTTGATGTGTTATAAAGAATGTGATATTCTTTATTCTTGATGTGATATTCTTAATGTGTTATAAAACTGTCTATTGTAATTAATTTCATGCAGCTTTAAGACAACTGATAAACAAAATTACTGCTATAATGAAAGACAATTAATGATAATAATAATATCCGATACATGTATGGGGCTTATATAAGCCAGAAACTATCCAAATTAATGTTGCATGTTATTTTTATGTGAGGTAAATTCTATTATTCTCATTTCATAGATGAGGAAAGGGAAAAGGTTAAATGACTTATCCAAGGTCTAAGCTGGCAAAGAGTGAAGCTGGAATTAGAACTCAAGCAGTCCAGCTCCTAAATCTGGCTCTTAAATACTAATGATATCCAGCTTCTGGATTGTAAATAATAACATTAAAATATTAACAAAAATAATAGATAATATAGTGCTCACTAAGTACCAGGCACTACAATAAGAATAAGCATTTACACACAAGCCTGCTTACAAGACCCTTCCTCCTTAGGTAACAGAGACCAAGAAGAGCAGTAATATGCCTCTGAGACTGTTGAATATTTTAGATATGACAAATGTGCTGCCTGTTGAATGTATATCCTAAGGTACTGAACTTGAGAGATATAGAAGAGAATACATACAAACTCTTGAAGAGGAAGTTTCGGGGTTTCTCTTCTGATATAAATGTATAATTAATATCATTCAGGTGTTTGGAGATGTGTTCTGTCCCCCAACCCCAACCCCTCAGTTGAGTGCAGTGGTAGGTAGATGGGTGTTTAAGGCCATATTCACCCTATGTGTGAATACGGGTCTCTCTTTAATTTCTATGAGTTAGAGCACAGGCTCTGTAGTCAGTCAGGAGATCTCAACTCAAGTCCCGCTCTGTGTGCTACCCAGGTGATGTCAGGGAAGTTAGTTAAACTGTTTCATAGGGCCATATCCATAGGTTGGAAAAACTAATAATATACATCATAGGGCTGTGGTGAGGACTGAAAAAATGTAAAGCACTTTTATCATTGTTATTACAAGACAATAAACAAAGTCCTCCAGGTCTGTGAAATGTACAAAACATTGTCAACTGCCACTTTACTCAGTCTGATCCCATAAACTGAGGAGCAATAAAGGAAAACAAGTTAATTATTCTGTGGTCATGAATTCAACCCATGAGGAGAACTGGCATGTTATATACACATCAGCTGTGGCAAAAATAAGTCAACATTGTTTGTAGAAGGCTTGTGATGTCTGGGTCACCAGCTGTCTGGAAAAAGAAGAACATAGCTTCCTTTTTTGTCTAATGTGGTCTGCCATCCAGCTGGCATTAGGAGAGGAAGGGAGCTCATGTCGATTGAGCATCCATCTGTGCCAAGTGCATTGTGTAATTTGTCTCATTTGGTCCTCCCAGCTTGATGGTGGGATGGTATTAACACCCCTGATATACGCATGGGGGACTGAGGCTAGGGAGGGCAAATAACCCAGCCAAGACCCATGGGTCGTAAATGGGATTCTGACTGCAGATTCATTCAAGCCACACCGCTGACTGCTTTTGATAATGCTAAATGTACTCACCATTGACTAGTTGGAGTTAGCAATAAAAACAAAAAGTTTCACATTAAGAAATGTCACATTTGACATTAAGGTATTTCAAAAATTGTATAATCAGCAAATACTATTTATAAATGGCCTCTGTTTTTTTTTTCCTATCAATAATTTACTCAAAAGCTCTGATGTCTTTCATTTCCATTTTTGCTCACTCCCGTTATAACTTTTCATATTTCTTCCTTATTACTAAGGTAATAATGGAGAGGAAAACTGTGGAAGGGATGAATATTATGTACCTAAGTAAGATATTTTAAATGTATGAAAAAAATTTAAATACATGGTGTAATAGACTTCTCTCTTATAAATGTCCATAAGAAATGAACCCATGGGAAGTGATAAATTTGTTATTGTTGAGTCAAATATGCAAATTACCATTAGAATTTTTATGACTGCCTTTAAGTTTTAAAAAGATTAGATTGATGATACAGTAAGGTTTTCTATTTAGATTAATGCTGCCATTAAAATGCTAGGTTAGTTGGATAATCCTTTTATTTTCTCTTTATGTCTATTAACATAAAACATATGTATATTAACAGAATTAAACATTGGGCCATTTGTCAGTAAAACTGTATTCTAGTTCTGTTATTATCTGTGATTTACAGACAAGGAAATGTTAAACAGCTAGTAAGTGGCAAAGTTAATTTCCAAATTCAAGATGCAAATAATGAAAGAAGCAAAGAAGCCTCATGATAAGAAAAATTTGATAACAGATTCATAATTTTGAGCTTTAAGTCTTTTGACTCATTCATTGTAGTTCAGAAGACAGATTGCTTTTTCATTCTCTGAATAATGTTCATTCCCCGTAGGTAATTAGATAATCAAGTTTAAATCAAAGAATACCAGTACTAAGCCTCATATCACATATAACAGACATAGTTTCTTTTTTCTT
Source organism: Rhinolophus ferrumequinum (assembly GCF_004115265.2). Classification (NCBI taxonomy): domain Eukaryota; kingdom Metazoa; phylum Chordata; class Mammalia; order Chiroptera; family Rhinolophidae; genus Rhinolophus; species Rhinolophus ferrumequinum. The sequence continues at coordinate 40,198,038 of NC_046288.1, forward strand.
TCAAATGTATTGCAAACTGTTGTCCAAAACAGTTATATCAATTTACAGTGTCACCAATATGGGTATACTGTTGACCACAACCTAGTCAGCACTGCCTGTTAATTTTAATACTTGTGATTTACTAGTTATAAAATGGTACTTCTTACTGTTTAACTAGCATTTTATAAATAACTTGTGGGGTTGAATATTTGCCATTATGTACTAAACTTATTTCCTCTGCTACAAATGTTCTACTTGTTTGCTTTACAAAGTTTTGTCCTATACTCGTATGTAATTTTGCTCTTTGAAAAACTTCAAACATTAAATTTTTGTGAAACAAAAAAAAAAAAAAAAAAAAAAAAAAAAAATACCAGTACTGCTTGACCACTAATTCCAACTGATAGGATAAATCTGGATTTAGATATTGGTGTATAGTAAAAATAAGAAATAAAATTTCTTTAGAAATAACTTAATATTTCAAAATAATTTCTCATAAATACTCATATAATTTTTCTATACTTATATAGAGATATTATATGGAAAGTTTGTTCATTCAAAGTTAAACCTTTCTCATGAATCAACATGTTTCATATGATTTTCATTAATATTGGGAGAAAAAAATTATACCAATGCTTTGTTTTGTAGAATTAATAGTACTATGTTGAATATGACTTGGAGGTTATTACAGTCTTATTAAATTGAAAAAATATGCAACTGCAATTTGAGTAAAATTCAGTTGTTTTCGGGATAAAATTTTTCTACATTGTTTTGTGTTTCAGGGATGGAAATAAGATTTGTGTGTGTGTGTGTGTGTGTGTGTGTGTGTGTGTGGTGAGTGAACAGTGTAAAGCTAGGTGTGGGGGTATATGTGTACTGATACTTGTCTTTCAAAGGAGAGCAAAACATTTCATTTTGTTAGATTTCATATGTATTGACCTTAGCACATTAAGGTGTGCTATGGGGATGGGGGGATGAATTTGTGTTAAAGGTATGTAGCTCTATTATAGATTTGGTCTTCAAATCACTTTCACTTATACTCAAGATTAATGAGCATGGCTTCATATATAAGAAATGTCTGAGAGAATAAATTGTTGTATGATGTTGAGAGGATTACAGTAAGTCAATAAAATCAACTTACAATAAAATTAGATTTTACCATGGTGAAAATATAATTTTTTCAAAAGAAAGAGTGCTATGGAATATGAGACACCCATTTATTTACAGAAAAGTAAACAAAAATTAGAAAACTTGTTGGAAATTTAATCCATTGACTATATAATACAGCATTTTAGAATAATTGACTATATATTATTTGTTCCTTTCATGATATATTATAGATGCTGACACTGGTAAAAAACAAAAAAAAACAACAACAAAAAAAAACAACGTACATTCACTTGTGTCTTCTCTACAGATAAATGTATAAAATCTTATCACTAAAATATAGTTTCACTAAGTACAGAATAATTAAATAGAATGTATTATACAAAGAGCCCTAAAATATAGTAACCTGATTGCACGTTTTTAAATATTTCACTGCTCATGAAAATGTAACAGTGAATTCTAATTGTTTACTTTCTTCATGTGAAGAACAAATAAGGTAACATACATAATACATAAGCTTCTCACTGGGATACCACAGATTATTCATCATCTTTATTGACATTGCTACTATTAGTCGTATTAGTACTATTAATACATTTTTATACATAATGTCACAACAGAGAAATTTTATAGCATAGACTTAGAAATTTAGAAGGAAGAAAACTCAATGAGCAAAGATTGGCACAAGATTCTAAAGGGATACAGACTCTCCAACAGAATCTACTACTTGAGGGCTAGGAACCTGGCTGTACTGTTTACTGTTGCATCTCTAGCAGACAACTCTGTAGCCAGCATATTATAAACCATTAAAAATATTTACATATTTATTGAGTGAAAGTATAATACTTCTGTAAATTACAAAGTGAATGTTCATTTACATTGTTTTGTGATGATGTTTTGCGAATGGGGTATTAAATTTATAAATTCCTAATCTTCCTCCTATTCCTCATTGTTAGCTATTGTTAGTAGCAATTCACACACACACACACACACACACACACATACACATATCATAAACACAGTTTTTTAGTAACTAAAAATGTGATTAAGGCCTGTATTTGTCTAAAAGAGTAGATAAAGGGATAGTTCACACCTTTCCTAAATAATGGTTTGAATGTGTCTTATATAAATTATGATGGCAGTTGTACTTTGTGTTTTAAATAACATACTTGGTTTTCAAGGTCTAGGAAATTTTAAGATTGTTGATGTACCTCATAGTTCTGGGTTTTTTTTAATTTCAATTTTTGTTCTAATTGTGATGTGTGGAAATGATGGTAGCCATGGTGAATCTTTGAGGAGCCAGGAGGATTGCAAATATACGTATGTAGAGATGGTTTATTGGACATTGGAGTGGGGTTAGTGGAACCAATGGCCAATTCATCCCTTCAAATGTCCTGTTGCATGACAACATCTTGAAAGATGTATCATTGACCGAGAGGTTGGAAAATACTAGTCTGATATTAGTTCCACCTGAATGTTTTATACTTTATACAATTTATCACTTCCAACTTCAATGTTGCAGCAAGAGAAAAGTACTCGTCTAATGGACAACATCTTTTCTCCTTTTGCAAGTCAAACTTATTGTGTCTGAGCAATAAAGGAAACACTATGCTTTCTTAGAGAACTTATCTTTAGCACTTATGACAATTTTAAATCGTAATTACAATTCTAAATATAATTTGAAGTATTTTTAATTTATGTAACCTCTGTAAAAATTTTATTGGACACACCAGAACTCTATTGTTCACACAAATTTGAACACCGACTTGTTATGGCTTTACTCAATGGATTTTGCTTACAGGGATCCTACAGGTTATTGCTATTATCTTCATTTCAAAAGTTAAGAAAACTAAGACCAATAGAGATTAAGCAGCTTGCTCAAGTCATATAGCTCTTAAGTGGCAGAGCCTCATTCAAACTCATCTATCTTATTCTCAAACTATAGAAATGTTTTATGCCTTCATGTAACATGTTATATGTATATCTGTGTACATATTTTGGAATTGAAATGCAATATTTGTATTTGCTTCCCCAGGATTTTTCTCTACGTTTAATAATCCCCTCCTTTTAATACAGGGTTTGCTGGCACACACTTAAGATATAGCAGTGTTCCTACATCAGCACACACCTCGTTCAAGGAGAAGTGGCAGTGCAGCCTTCTAAGTTCCATAAATAATAAATGCTGAATTGTAGATTGCAAGTTCCCACCTATGTGAATCAAGTTAAGAATAACTAAGATGAAAGAGTATAGTTTCCATTGGTGGGTATAGGGAGGGTTACACTAGGATTTATTTCTAAATAGCAAAAATTTCAGTCATTAGAAAAGCTTGTTTAGCTACTGAGAAGACAGAAAGATTGGTGATTATATTTTTTGAAGTAAAAAATATCCTTTTAGCTTTCTATTCATAGTTATTATTTCATTTTTTGGGAAATTGTTACTGACATCCTTAAAAGGCAAAAAATATTAAAAATAAAAGCCGCCTTCCCACACGTCTTTGTTTTCATGCTCTTCTCTGCTCTCAATGAAGTAAGAGACTGGGAAACTCAGCATTTCACAATCACAAGTCAGGGTTCTTTATTCATGATACATTTTGCTGAGAGATACTATAATATCTTACCTATTGCTGCTGCTGTAAAATGATTCAGACCATACAACATAAATCACCTACTGTTGATCATTAGGATTAAGGAAGAGCTCTTCTGAAGTCAACACTTTACATTTCCTATGGGAATAACGATAAAACAATCACTTAATTCTCACCTAATGGTAATGGAGTCATTCTCAGACATCACAATGTGGTTATTAACCAACTCTCACTGTACCCTGTTATCTTGGATAAAGATAATTTGTCAGGATTTCAATACTGTTTTCATTACCATGCCATGAATATCTGAGAAAAATTAATTTTTGACCTTTTAATTAGGAAAATCAATAAGGACACAGATTTGCACTATTTGATTTTTCAAATATAGTTAAATAACATGTAACCCTTCAGTTATGGAACCACCTTTAGAACTATTTCATTATTTATGTTCCAGGGTAAGATATCAGAGCAAGACTTATAATAATTTTACCACCAGTTTATAGCTCAACACTTGTAGCGGCTAGAATGTAATTCAGCCAAGCTAATCTAAGTTTATACATTTTTCTGAGAGCTGTTGGATGCCAACTTATTCTAGAAATAAAAGGGGGAATTTTGAGGGCACATACGTTTATGAACTACGTTAGGAATTTCTGGATATCAGAATTCCACTAAAACTTTCCAAAGTACGTGCAAAAAATTATAATCAATAAATTTTATAACAATGTAATACTTCAATATCTAGATTTTACTATTCACTTGATGACCGGCAGTGAATTTCTAATAAGAATTAAATTGACAAACTCCTTGCCCTCAAAAACCTTATATTATAGACCCAGAAGTTAAATAATTAATATATGATATGTATACATATGCTTAATAAAATGAATGTCAAGTGTGCCAGGCAGTATAAGGGCCATAAAGAAAGATACAGCAGAGGAAGGGAAATACCAAAAACTGTGTGGTGCAGGTCACTCTAATATAGGATTGTCAAGACACAAATCTGTGACGTGAATTGTCAGCAAAAGCCTAGGGGAGCCTTATGTGTAATGAACTGTCCAGGCAGAGAAAACCACAAAATGATAGGTTCAGATTTGGGAGGATACCTGATCTGTTGGAGGAACTGCAAGGAGACCAGTTTGGCTGAATGAAGGGAGCAAAGAGAAGAGTGCGGAGTGGGAGATGTCAAAGATGAGGGCACACCTATAGTCCTCACTGGCTAAATGTGTGATTGTCTGTTTATTCCCAGCATTAGAAATTAGAGGTCAGGATGTGGTGGTATTTGGAGGGTAACACTGACAAAGACACAATCATCCATTCATCAAGTTGCAGGTTCAGTAGTTCAATGTTTCCCGATGCTGTGAAAGAATTGTGTTTGTTTTTCAAATGAAGACATCTCACAATACGTGTTGGTGTAATATAATTACATAATTACACAGTTAGTAAATGGCAGACTTAGTCATCTAATCTGTGTACGAGAACTTTTCTCCCAGTTCAGCACACTATCTCCACAGTGTGGCAAACCTGCCATGTCCATTTCTGTACCCAAAATAGACACATGGGATGACAGATGAAATTTGTCTCCTGTTTGTAAATTTGTTCATAGGAGATACAAAATAACCAAATTCTAGACTGATATACATGTTTTTAAATTATCTGTATTGAAAGGAAGACAATAATGAAATACAGACTGCCACGGAAATCCTATCCATATGAATTGAAATCTCAGAGAAAATATAGCATTTCAAACATACTTGCCAAAAAGATTTTGAATTTACAGAATTGAAAACTAGAAAATTTATTCCTTATGGACTGAATGCTTGTAGATAATATTTAGGCTCAGTCTCCTATTTAGATAATTGTGCTGGTACATCGTTAGCCACTGAAAATTCACAGGAAAAAATACTAAGCAGCAAAGTTGTAAGAGTAGCACATTGGTCAGCCTTGTTTTGTGCAAATTGTTGTTTCTCTTTTCCCAGCTTTTCCTTTTCTTCCTTTCCCACCTTATATGTAAATTGAAGGTGTCGTAAAGCATTACCTCTAAATCTCTAAGGCTCTTTCTGGGAAATTTCAAAATGCCATAAATCCATCTCTTTCTTACCACTTCTACTTTTCTCTTTAGCCTAGAAAGCCTGGAAGCCTGGCAGTTTAGTGGCTGTGTTAGTGACATCAGGACAGGTCTCAAAGTGGAACCAGTGTTCATGCTCAGCCAGTGAGTGATCTCAGGCATCGTGTATGCACTTGATCCCTGGAGTGCTGCCACTTGAAGTAGTATTTTCAGGAATGACTTCACGATATAGGAAATAGATACTCAACTAGGCTTGTCGTTAGTTACAGCACCTAATCGGCAGCATTTCTAAGAGAACAACAGTCAGTGACTTTCAAATTCTGAAGTTGTCTTAAGAGCAAGGGACTATTTATAGGACTTTTATGCTTTTCAAGGTCCTACCTTTATGTTAACATTGTTGTTCTTATAGAAGTGGTACCAGGTGACCAGGTGTCATCTATAATACTTTGTGACCTGCAGTAAAATCTGCCACAATCAGTCCTAAAGATTGCAGCTAAAATCTATTATTGGTGGAGCTCTTTCCATTGTGAACAATTTTCTATGCATTATCTCCTTTAACAGTCCCAATAACCCTGTGAGTTGGTTAATATTAAATGACTAGTGCAATATGGTGAGACATTATTTGTGTGAACACGTATGCACGTAAGAAATTGAGGGGCCCTGAGCCAAAAGACGAACTATATTCTTCAGACTCTAAATCCACTGTTTGCTGCCTTAAATCACATAAAACCTAAATCCAAAAGGTTGGAACCAAACATTTCTGGGGTACCTAGGAAAAAGACTCTGTGAAATTAAGCCTAGACATTCTGATCCGATACTTGAGTGAGAGTAAACAAATATTACTTTTCAGTCTTTCTCAGCATCTGCCACAAAATAAGTTCTTCTTACCACAACACTTGTGAGAAATAGCTAATAAATATAACGGAAACACAGATACAGGTCTTTCTTCAATTAGTCATTCATTTATGTACCATTCAAAAAATATTATTAAATGCCTACTGTACAAAGCACTGAACCAAGCTAGGGGGAGCCAGGGCAACAACTCTAATACTTGTGACACAAGAGCAAGGCAACAGGGATACTTCAGTTGGTCTTCAGACCCCTGAATTCACTTTAGGTGATCAATGCATGAAAACGGTTTGTCACTTGATTGATATGCCTTCACTTGATTGATATTCCTTCACTGTTCATTTAAGCCACTTTATTATATATAATAATGTTTTCTACCCTTTTATTTGACATTCCTCACTTTTTCAGTAACCGGGTACCAGTAAATGGTGCCTGGTGGTAATGTGATATATTTGCTTCTTCTCAGCCTTCACAGAAGTAGCATTTGCCTGTAAATGAGTAAATGCTTTGTGCAACTAAGCTGTATTCATGTAGAGGGAGTTCAATAAATTCAAATAGAGGGATTCATGTAAACATTAAAATAAAACATTATCTGGTCGGTATAGCTTGCCAAATGGGCATTCCCTCTGTGGGCCGGTGATTCTAAGAAGCAATGTCATGGAAAAGAACGAATTAACCAGGAACAGGACAGGATGGCATTCTCGACTGAAACAAGAAGTCCGAGTATAGAAACAGAAGTAACATGGTGCCTGGGAGTCCTACAAGGACCTGAGGAGTTTACCTGGAGACATTGACAGGGGTGCCTCTGGTGAAAATAAAAATAATTGAATCTACAGAGGTATGCAGCTGTCAGGTACTAAAGAACCTTTCACACCCAAAAGACGCAACCTCAAGTACATACAAACAATTCATACAATTCACATACTCCTGCAATCATTCGCTTTGAGGTCTTGGGGAAAGCCCCGTTCTTCCTTCACACATTATTGCAAGTCTTTTATGGTCACTAAAACACAGTTTGACCGACTGTCATTGGAGAAGAAATGTGAGGGGTGGCAATCTCACACACACACACACACACACACACACGATGCATTTGTTCCTCATGCCCTAACTGAGAACAGCTGTCTTCACGCACTATGTAATCATAAGCTACTGAGGACTGGACGTCCCTTTGGACATCCCTTGAAACTTACTTCATATACTTTGACGTCGGAACCTTTAGGAGATTCACTTAAAGAATGTTCATTTATGGAACAAAGACTAAAAAATGGTGACAGAGTGATAAATAATGTTGGCAGATAAAAATAAAAGTCCTCAGTAAGTTCCAGCATAATTTAGTAATAAGAAGCAATTGTTTAAATACATGATGGACTTTGTAGCCCAACTACTGAAATAGTCTATTTTAATGATTAAGAAGTATAGGTCTACCTGGTTTTTTCTCTTCAGACATTTAATGTGAGGTTCAGGTCTTAGCATCAATATAGACCCATGCTAATAAGTAGGGATTGTGGTGGCAAGTGAAGTTTCAGGGCCATCATCACATACTTCTGAACCTTCCAGAATGTGAGTTCATATCTTTCGGTACATGGACTATTTTTACTGACAGACTCGCCCAGCTTGCTGTATCTGTAGTTCTAACTTATTGTTTCATTTAGGGCCTAAGGTTACTAATGAGGCAGTTTTTACAGCAGGCAGAGAGAGAAATGGATGAGAATCTTCCTTTTGAACTCCCCTAGTTGTCTTTTAGTTCAAGTATAGTGCTTATTCTTCATTGTCATATCAAAGTGGCAAACCCAAGTTTTAGAGCTTGCAATTTTAAAAAGTTCAAGCATTCCCTCAAGAGGGAATCATCTCCCAGGGCAAAGCTTTCTGATAAGGAGTGTGCCCTAAGCATCCTTTAATATTTAATGATAGTATCATAGAGATATTGACCTGAAAATGAACAATCAATTCTAAAAACACTCAGAAGCTGATGTCAAATGAATCAAAACAATTGATTTTCTTTTTAAACATGAGCTTGCCATGGGAAGTATTTTAATATGGCAGAAACAGGGCCAAGCAGCTTAGATTTAGAATGAATGAGGCATGGAAGATGAATTACAGGACAAGGTGCTATTTATGGAGAATATAAAAAACAAGGGTGTAGAGAAGTAGGGGAGACAGGGTTGCTTGTTGAAATACGGTGCCCACATTGATATATGATCCAGAGAAAATACGAGAGGGAACTGCGATTTACAGAGATGGTCTCTCCAAAGACCAAATATTAAGTACACAGGATATTTTGTGACATCTCTTCATTATGGTTTAATATTAAACCTGTCAGCCCTCTTAGACAGAGAAAGCTCTTTGGCCATTTATTGTAGGATCCATTATGGTAGAATCCCCAGCGTAATACTCTAGAAGGACTAGTGGCTTTTATGGCTTGTGCCTCAGAAAAGCCCAAGGCTAGCTTGGAATAGATGACTTCACTTTGAATGAAGCACCAATTACTAAAGGAAAGTAGGCATTAAACATAACTGAAATTCCTGGGGACAGGACAACCATAAAGTGATAAATGATTAGGAGTGGATTTAATATTGTACCCTAGGTCCAACACAAAATAATTTGTCAATCACCAGTAGAATGAAGGTGGGCATTCTGGAAGGCAATTGCTGGCATCCATCTTATTTTTTCGTCAGATGTTAAAATGAATCATGAGAGTCACTCTTCTTACTCGTCATATTATTTTGAGCAGGTTGTTTATTAATATTATTAAATTTTTCCTTACTGATATTTTCAATAAAATGCCTTAGAAGGCATACATTATGTTTAACATTGTTTTGCAAAGACAAATTTTATCAGTATTCATTATTTATGTTAGCCCACTGGATTTTTTCAGTTTCTTGTAAGAATATACTACTCTGCTTACACACACACACACACACACACACACACACACACACACACACACTCGAACACAATCCTGTCCCACTTCACTAGATCAGATGATTTCCTTTTGTAGGTGGTAAAACCAGGGCACAAAATGGGAAATAATTGCCTAAGACTAGATACTGTTTTAACAACAACATAATAGTAAGAATGCCAACATTAAACCTAAAAATGACTATTACTCTGCCTTGCTGTTCAACTAGCTCTTGCTAGTGACATTTTGTTTTGCTGATATTTGTTTATTTTATGTACTTTTGCAATATTCACATGTTAGTGATCATTTCCTTTTCATATCAGAAAAGGCCTAATATTAAGTAGAAAGGAAAAAATTAAATGCTGTGCTGTGGAGGCTGTACAGCACGTTTCATTGTTCATGTTTTCCTTGGTCAAAGCACAGATTTTGTAGATATTACTCTTATCTTACAGCGTTTCTTATTTCTCTGCCGGAGTGTCTCTGGCCCAGCAATCACTAGTTTTGTCCTGATGTCTACCATGACTGCTTTGTAGATTAGTGCCTGCCATTCCAGAGGAAACAAAGCATGAAGCAAGGCGTGTGTGGTGTGCGCTGCTTAGACACATTACCAATGTGCACTGGATAATTAAGGAAGGAAAAAGTATGAACGGTATTTACCAAATTATTTCCTCTTATTTCCACCCCCACCTTGATAACTGAGGCATCAGACATTTTTATATTTCCTTTTTATGTTACTTTATTGTTCTCATCCTTTCTGTTTCTATGCCTACTGTCTTAGCTCAAACATTCATCCATTTACACCAGGTTTACTGAAATGATGTCTTGAGAGATCCCTACCTCAGCCTAAGGCTTTCCCTACCTCCAAAAATTACACATGAATAGTCATAGCTGTTTTAATAATACATTTTTTTATACCATACCTCCCACTCCACATCTCCACTCAGTTACCTTTGATGGCTCCCTAAAATTAAACAACAAAAACAACAACAACAAAAAGTCATAAGGTTGAATTTAAAAGTTCTCAAAATCTGGCCCCTACTAATTCTTCAACATTTTGTTTTCCACTACATCTTTACAAGAAAACTCTACTGCAGCCAGCCAAGCTTATCATTTATTGTTCCACAATTAGATTAGCCCATAATTCTAAGTACCTTGGGTGACTTCCTCCTTCTCTAATTCTCTTAAGTCCTACTTTTTTTTTTTGAATACCCAGCTAAAGTTTTAGGTCTTCCATCATGGCTAACCTCCTCTTCTGAATTCTTGCCCCAGCCCTCTCTCTTAATATATAGACTCAGATAGCCAACTCATGTTTAATACGCATCACAAAGTTAACCTGTTCGAAATGCGACTCTATCTGCACTCCCGTGCCACCACCAGTTCCTTTTGCACCTTTACCTAGTTTGGTAAGTGGCAACACTATCCATCTGATATTTGACAGAGTCTCGTTTTTCCTCATTCCTCACATTCATTTTATTCACAAGTCCTCTCAATTTTACTCCCCAAATATATTTCGAATCTTTCAACTTTTTTTATGTCTATTTTTGTCACTATGGCATAAGCCACCATCCCTTAGAGTACTGCAATAGTCTCCTAAAATGTCTCTCTCTCCCACTCAAACACATTCTCCACAAAATATCCATTAAAACAAATAAACAAGCATCAGATCCTGTCCTTTACCTGCTTGGAACTGTCCCCATTCCTTACCAAGACCTATAGACCCAGCCTAACAAGGTCTCTCTCTAATCTCAACTTGGGTTACTCTCCCTGTAACAATATGTTCAAGATAAATTGGCCTTTTGGGTTCCCTAGATACACCACTAGGATTTTTTTTAAATTTAGGCTTTACACTTTACACTTTTTTATACTTGGAGCCACCTGGCCTATCCACTGGTTTTTTGTATGGCTGGCTTCTTTTTCAGATCTCAACTTCAGAGAGGCCTTTATTAACCACCCTAAATAATGCACCTTATTATTTTCTATCACAAACTCCTATTTATTTCTGCAATAGCACTTACTACTATCTCTACTTATTTGCTCATTTATTTATTTACTTGATATAGTAGTCTTTAAAAAAATCATCTGTCACTAACACTGGCTGTTTATCTCTGTATTTCTAGCACTTATCACTGTGCAATAATAGATGCTCAGTGAGCATTCGCTAACTGAATGAACACTACTTTTTGGGCACAGATTATTATCCACTCTTTAGTGCTTATCATTGTTGTAGACTTTGTATTATAACATGTTACTTCTCCCATGTCTAGAAAACTGCCCTACGTGTACTTGAACTTCAGCACATTGTTTATTGTCAATGTTAATGAAATAGGAAACTGGAATTGTCAAATTAAGTGTATGAGGTAGAGTTGATGGTACATTTGTTATTACTCCTTGAATAAAAGTCTGGATGGTGTTAGGAAACTTTAAATAAGGCTTTCTGTATCGTCCTGCCAAAGAAAACAATACAATCATGTAAGAGAATTGAATTAGCCATGTAAAATTTGAGACAGATTTATCTTGAATTCAGTTTATTCTAAGAAAAACAGAATCACTTTCCTCTGGCTTGGCAAAGACATTTATACAAAACCCTTGAGGCCAAACTTATGATGGACAGGCAATTTTCTGAAAAGAAAGAAAATTAGATTTTTTTTTTTATTTTTTTTTAATGAACAGAAACAGAATATAAACTTGGGTGACGTGGCAGGGAATGTAAATGATAGGATGAGAAGGATGAGTCCTTCAGAGTTGTCACATTAAGCTTGGTTTGTTTACAATCAATTAAAGCAGGGAGAAGTACACAGAAATGCAGACTATTTCGGGAGTAGTCATTTTTAATTTTCTTCTTTGTTTTGTTTTTCCTTTTATGTGTTAGAGGAATAGAGGAGCTCTGGCCGAATTTTTTAACTAAAATGTCTTCCAAATAATTCATTTATAGTAATGTCTTGAGAATGTGCATACATTTGAAATGAATAAATTCTGTCATTCCAAGAGAATAAGTTCCATATGCTGCATCCATCTCCCTCCTTCATGTGGTATCATGGCTCTGTGAGCAAATGGACCTAATTCCCATTCAACACTCATTAGGAGGCACTTGCAGATTTCCTGTGACACGGATGGAGAAATGAATTGATGGAGTTTGCTGGTTCCTTTTGGAGAACATTTTTCCTTGTTGGTTTTCTTGTTGGGATGAGTTTCAGAATGCTCATTTATCTCTTTGCAATGTTGTTCTACTTCGTTTTATGAATAAAAAGCTTTTTTAGTTATATTTTTTATTTCCTAGGTTAATAATTATTGTGGCCAAATTAAATCCTAAGATTTCATGAGTTGGCAGATGAGCTGAAATCACTTGTTCACTTTTAATGTATCACAAACTGTGATCAGGGAACATACTGTATTTTATTTATGTTCTTCAGCATTGTGCAATTTACATTAGCAGTAAGCCTGGAATATTTCAATCAAGATGTATACACATAGGGAGAATTATTCATTTCAAGTAAGATAATTTATATTCAAAAAGAATTCAGATTGGATTCTTTTGTAGAAGGCATCTGTAACACAGTCATGAGCCGCTTAACAATGGGGATATGTTCTGAGAAATGCTGCCTTGGGCGATTTCATTATGCAGATATCATAGCGTGCACTTACACACAACTAAATGGTGTAGCTTAGTACTGTCAGTGTATGTGCTGTACTTCTATATGATTGGCAGTGCAGTAGGTTGGTTTATACCAACATCACCACAAACAGGAGTCATGCGTTTCCCTACAACATGGCAACAGCTTCAGCGTCACTAAGTGACAGAAATTTTTCAGCTCCATTACAGTCTTATGGGACCACTGCTGTATATGCAGGCCATCATTGACTGGAACACCACAGTGCAGTGCAGGACTGTGACTTCAAAGGATTATTGGATTATTGAATTTTAACGTTACCTCAATTTTTAGTATTTATATTTACATCGATTTATTCCCTGTATATTTCTAAAGATTTGAGACAATAAAGAGAAAAACAGAATGAAAACCAGTTAAAATGAGCAGAGAAATAGATTTATTTGCTGGAAATTTCTGTTCTGCGATGTGCTGGATATCTTTTCTCATCCACCGTCTCTGTGATCCTCACAATTACCCTTTGTCGTTGGGCTGGCCCTATTTACGTGTTCCTTCTATACAGGATCAGATATAATATTAATTTGATAAATAAATACATATATAACACTAAGTATCCAGTATTGTAGGAGAGATGGGAAAAGTAACTGAGGCGCAGAACTTTTCAATCACTTGTCTGAACACATTCAACCATTCAGTGGCAGAGTCAGAGCCATGGTTCTTCAGAAACCTGGAACAACGTCTCATGATTCAGAAGTGCTTCACCAAACAAGTTATGCTTGGAGACTCCTGACTTAACAAAAACAAAAACATCTTCACTACTACAGGGCATTGCTTTGGCTGACCTTGTCAACCAGCAAAGGCTCTACTAGAGCCTTTGATATTTTTCTGGTTTGTTTTTCTCTGTTTTGTCCCACAGAACAAACTCACCTTTGATTCGTATACCTTTAGAAAGATTCCGTGCAAATGTTTTTGCTGCTCATTTTCAAGTCTACTTTCAAGAGGATAAATAATTAGCATCCTTTCAATGAATGTGAACTCTATGTTGGTTCTGTGTTCAAAACCAACAGTTAGAGAAATTCCAACATTTGCTGAGCTATTCTGTTCACCTCTCCTGATGCACCCCCTGCCCACCACTCCCATCCTGCTCTCTGCTCTAGTGGGCAGATCTTTGAGTCCACCCCCTCCACCTCCGTTGCCTTGAGCTGTTTCAGTGGATTTAGCCTGTGGAGAACCTAAGCAACGCATGGAGTGGAGGGAGGAGAATAAAGGTGGAGTGTCAATTTCCTGGACTCCCTCAGTGTGGGTGGAGGGTACGATGGGGCAGCTCTGACTGGCTGTATCCTGGCGGATGGTTCAACTCTACAGAGCCCAGCCTGGAGTCGTGCCCTGATGCTTTAATGCCTGCCCATGTCTTTTTATTAAACCCTAAATGGATACCCTAAAGTGCATGTGCTGTTCCCTGCTGGGATTCTGATAGGCACAGCACCTGAGTGGTTCTGCACTCTGAATTTTAGTTAGAAAAATGCCTTTAAATCTGGACTTTTCGGCAAGCGTCGTGAGTGTTTGGACAAATCACTTAGCCTTTATTTTTAAAAATGTATTTTAAAGCACTTGATTCAAGAGGACTAAATGAGAGGATTAAATGAAATACTTTATGTAAAACACTTGGTGCATAGTAGTCATTTTCATTAAAAAAAAATTGTAATGCTGATTGAAGAGCTCTAATTTCTTCTAAAACATTGTTATTTAGGTGCTGTGTGCTCCATCTTTAACACATGTAAGTGTACTTGGGCCTCATCGTCATGGATTTTACTGAATTTACACTTGATGTCAGAATTAAGAGAACATTAGACCTATGTTCATTAGCCAAATAGCTAATGTCAAAAATATTTGGCATTCCAGTCATCCAGGAGTGAAAGATGTTGACAGAACTCTAGTTGATTTGGGACTAAGCAATAATAAACATATGATGTTCTTTCTTTTTCTTTTTTTGGCAGGGACATCCTCTTTTCCTCAAAATAGCACAGATCATTTAGCTTGCTCAATAAATTACTTAGTGCTTTTCTTGAAAGGAATAAAGTGGAAACATAACAATGCCTAGAAGCTTCAGCTCACCTTTTTTATAGAGTTCTATTTTTATATTCAAATCTCAGTGTCAATCCTGAGTGCTATTATGAGGCTGTAGTAATCTAGATGATCTAAAAGCTCTATATTTAATTCCTTAAAGACTATATATATATATATATATATATATATATATATATATATATATATATACATATACATATATATATATACATACACATACATATATATACATACACATACATATATATATATATATATATATATATATATATATATATATATATATATATAGTATATCTGATATGATATAAAGCAGCAAAATGTAACCCCTCCCCAGCAGTCCTATTTGACCTGGAAGTGAAGTGTATAGCCTGACATGAACATATAAATGGTGATTGCAATTCAGAGAGATAGGATAAAATTGGCTTTCTGTGTTGTGATTTTGTTTTATGCTTGCTAGCTTTGTAACTGGAAGCCCTGTACTATATGGTTTCCCCCACTGACTATGGTACAATAAGAACACAGTTGACCAACTGGGGATATTGTGAAACTGGGATGGGTATTAAGGAAGAAGGAAAGGGAGGAAGTTATGAGGGAAGGATCTCAGCTGTACAAACCTGAAATAACACCTTTAATGTTAAGAAAGTTCATGAAAAATTCTGCAGAACATTTTTAAAAAGTCCATACACTGAGCACTCAGACCTTGGTTTTTCATACTATTCTCCAATGAGGAACCAGGGCTCCCTAGAGAAATGTCTGATTTAGGACTGAGGCAGAAAAGATACAAGATGAGCCTAGAGTATTGTGTAGTGCCAGAGGTAAGGACGTGCTATTAAAAAATAAAAACAAACACAATTATGGGGATATGTCAAAAAGACAAAAAAACCGACTGAAAGAGCTCCCAGTAGATAAAGTGGGAACAATGTGCGTAACAAAATAAATAAAGTAATATTACATTATAACCCAAACTACACAATAAATGCAAGTTATTACTGATGCAAATAAATGATTGAATTTATATCACTTATAAATTGGAGGAAAAAAGACAAGTCTGTGAAGACCTCCAAATAGTTTATGTAGATACTTTGTCCTCAAGGAGGTGAAGCATAACTCCCCACTTCGTAAATGTGGGCTATGAATAATAACTTCTTTATAAAGAGTACAGAACAAAGGGTGGAAAAAAGAAAGGAGAAACCTGACAAACACCACCGCAATCAAGTGATCAAGACTAACATCAAAGTGATAAACCATATTAATAGTATATACCCTTGATATGATATGATGAAAAGGGCACTTCACCTCTGTGGTCTTTCTCCCCAAAACCCATAATTCCACTCCAATCACGAGGCAAAATCAGAAAAATACTAATTAAGAGACATTATACAAGACACCTGACCAATACATCTCAGAATTGTCGAAGTCATCAAAACAACGAAAGTGAGAAACTGTCATGGCCAGGAGAAGCCTAAAGAGACATGATGAGGAAATGTAATGTGGGATCCTGTGTAAGATCCCAAAGCAGAAAAGGATTAGATAAAAACTTAGGAACTCTGAATAAAATATGAACTTTAGTTAATAATGATGTGTCAGTATTGAATCTCTAGTTCTAACAAATGTACCATATTAATGTAATACAATGTAAGATGTTAACAGTAGTTACATGGTAACACTGTACTAACTTTAATTTTTCTATAAATCCAAAACTATTCTAAAATTAAACTTTTAAAAAAATCACTTATAATCAGGTCGCTCTTAAAGAGATTGCAACTTTTCATTTTTATTCATCTTCCAAATGTTGCCAGGGCACTTCTAACTACAAATATGATGATAAATGCCCTTGTGTCAGTACCAGGTGCTTCTACCTATGGACCATCCTTTACCGATCCAGTCAGCCCCTACTGATCTCTCCTTTTCCTCAAGGTCTACCAGTTACTATTCCATTTGTCAACAAATAACAGAACATTTGACCACAAAGCTGAACAAAATAGTGTTTATTTCTGACCTAATCAGAAGCCCAGAGATAGATGGTTATTGATGGTGCTTCAGTGACCCTTGCTATTCAGGCTGATGACTCTGAGATGCTCCTAAACTTTCCTGTGAACACAAAAGGGCTTCAAAGCTGGGAAAGGGGACAAAAGTGAGCAACAGCCATATCTTTCCCCTTTTAGCGACTCTCCTTTCCCTCCTTGTAGCTACCTGCTTATGTCTGAGTGCCCAGAACCTTGTCACGGAGAAGCAAAGAGCCCTGCTTTTCCAGTCTCTAGAAAAGTAGAAGCTAGGGGATGATTGTTGATATATCCAGCTAGCTCTCAACATCTGTCATTCCAAGAATATCACACTTCTGTGCTGTTTCTATCATTCTTTGTAGGGGACTCTGGTATTCCACTTGCGTTAGCTCTGATTCCCAGGCAGTGTAATGAGATGATGATTCCATCTGCATTTTGAGTGATGTGTGCTATGATCATCTAACTCTAAATTACTACAGTCGCATTCTGGGGGTGGGGGGGGAAACAAAACAAAACAAAAAAACCATGAAGCTGAGAAGCTTTCAGCTCACCACTTTGACACCTAACTTGATGCACAGAAAAAGGGAGCACATTTTTTTTTACACCAACTTGAAGAAAAAGGTTTCACCACCCCATGAAATTTCTATAATCATTTAGTTTTTCTTTTATAGATTAATGGAAGCAGCTGGTAAAAGGAGCTGATAATTTTGGGTTTGTGGGAACTCTGTTTTCTGAAGCTGAAACCGAGGCATATATCAGAGAAAGAGGAGAATTTTATTAAAGATTTAGAGTAGAGTATTTAAAATTAGACCTCCTTTTAGCATAAGCCGGGAGGCCAGTTCATGGCCTAAAAGTGAAGATCCTGGCAATGCATCCACACTGCCTGGATTTGAATCCCTGCTCTACCAGCACTGTGGCTTTGCTCTGATAGCATCTTGATTTTTCTGTGCCTTAATTTCATCACCTGAAAAACAGAGATGATAATAATAGTAGCTGCCTAAAATATTGTATGGATTAATTAACTTAATGCACATAGAGCTCCTCTAAAACTACCTGACACTAGAAAGCACTTAACAAATATTAGCCTCTATTATTACCATTCGCAGTAATGTCAGTATTACAAGAGAACAATGACAGTGCTCTCATTATTTATATTTTCATATGCTTCATACAGCTTCTCCTAAGCTTAAATCTTAAATATTGCCAACCAATTGTGTTTAGAAATATGAAACTACTTCCTGCCTGTGTGGTTAAGGCTGGTCTATGTGTATATGTCTATATTTTCTTTCAAAGATGAAATTTAAGCAGTAGAATTCATTTATTAGGTACGGCTATAAAGCAGACTGACCTCAATGGGTTGATTTTGCTTTCCAGGAAGAAATGAAAGCTCGCTGTACTCTGTTGACCTTTCGTCTCTCATCTGTGAAAGCTCTCATTTCTGTATCTGTACATGGCAACTTATTGCCTCAACACTTCTCGGTTAACTTTTTCAGAATTGAAGTCCACTAATAGGTACAGATGTTCCTTTTCTATGACCTTTAATATTTGGGGATGACATGAACATAAGAGATTGCAAATGTTTTGTACATTGGGATAGATTTCTGCAGGATTTACCTAGCACTCTGAGCACATTTAAAACTTACGTACAGTGTATAATAATATTGAATTCTTTAATGAGGGTTTTAGGTCTCTTTCTTTTGATCATGTGTAGAGAGGAAATATCTTTTAGACAAATCAAAGAGGAGAGATTGAGGGAGGCAAGAAAGGAATAATACGTCCTTTGTTTTAAAGGTGGCAACATATTCTGTTTTATTGTTTACTGTCTCAATAGTTTACTTCAAGTTTCCTTGTACTGAATAGTACCTACTAAATGGTGCAATTGTATTTCTGTTTGCTGACCAGGCTAATGTTGAAATAAGAGGAAGAATTATCAAGTATGTATGAGGTTAGACTGGTGTCCCATTTATTCTTGCTTTTGAATAAAGATCGCTTAAATGATTCCTGGTTGGGAGAAAGGGTATTGATTATCTCATCTACTCTAAGGAATGCGTGTAACTCAATTACACAGCCTTAGGTTTCTAACCTCTACAAATGTTTCAGGTTACTTATAAGGGTAGGAGAGTTCCAGGTTTTAGGGATCTTAGAGCTTATATTGTCAGAGAATTATAGTTAGGAAGAAGAATAGAAGACTATAAATAAGAAGTAAACTATGTTTTACAATGAAAAAGAATTCACAACAAATTACAAATTTGTGACAGCTGACAATTCCCCGCAAGCATCACAAATCCAGAAATATAACAGGATTGTTACTTATAAAATGCCCTTTACGCCTTCTTTCCTGCCTTAACTGGTCACCTTTTTATTTGACAATTATTTTGTAAATATTACTTTCTATACAATGATAAGATAGCTCACCCTTTTTTGAGCCGCATACATATATTCCACTGAAACTAAAATGTATCCCCAATATAACTTCTCCTTATCTGGATCAAAAAGTGCTGGTGGTCACTTCCATGTTACCTGACCCAAAGGAAAGTGGGATGGTTGGTAAATTGGAATGGAAAGAGGGGATTTAATGGACTGTGGCCAAAATATCTTTAATTTGTGAATTTTACACAAATATATGACCATGTGAACACATTGATATAGTCCCTCCAAGACCCCGGGAGAGACCCATGCAATTGAAGGACCTTGAAGCTTAAGCTTTATTTGTTTAATGATTAATTCCCCTCTGCTTGAGGGACAAAGCAGTCATAGCACATTGACCCTTCTTTTCACCAACAAAAAAACACATTATATTATCCATGTGGTTTACCCTCTTGAAGACCCGTAATTATTAGATGACATTATTATGCTAAGATAGGGTTAGAAGCAATTGTTTTCATTAAAAAAATAATTGGCCAATAGTTTTAATTTTATTTGCTCTTTAAACTAGACATTTAACCAAGGTCTAGTGTGCACCACATATTAAGTCTAAATTACCAATGTATCCACAGGAAGAACTATGAAAATATACATGAATTATTTACTCATATACTTCTAAGACGCTGAATGAATGTTTGTTTTTATCTAGTAGGTTCTGTTTTGATTATAGACTAGTCACCTTGAACTTTTTAGTTTTCACCAGAACATTTGAATTTTCTAAGTCTTGTATTTTACATTGCTTCTATCTGAAGCAATCAACACATTAATATAGAAATCACTCTAAGTCTTGAAACATATGTCAGATAAACTAAAATGAATCCGTTGGAATTGAACTCTAAAGAAGGGGTAAATTATTGATGGCTGATTTTTCCCTGGTTGGGAAGTCAGAGTTAGACATAATACTGCCAGTGCTCTGGCCTTTAAAGGACTCTGTTGCTGGCATCAGTGTTACGTCTGAACAGGTTGTGGGTTATGATTGGAGCGATCCTCACCAGAGATGCTACCCCTTAGTGGCAGCATGAGGGAACCCAGAGGATTGGATTCCCAAGTCAGATCATATTGGAAGCTCTGGCCTAGCAATTTACTAGCAGTGTCAATTTGGAATGAACAAATTAACTTTTGAGCTTCAGCTTCTGTCAATAGGAATATGTACCTCATCGGAGAGCTGTAAGAATAATTTAGGGTAACAGAGAACCTGGCCCTCCTTTTGACACATTATGGCCATTTGATGAATGTTAATCTGTTCTTTCTTTTCTTGCTTTTCACCCTATTTCCTCTCCAGGCTAGCACACAACTTTATTCAGAAATCACTTCACTCAGCAAATGCTTGGGATCATCTACTGTGTACCAGGGCTTTTGCCACGTGCAGGGGACTTACAAAGCTGAATTAGACAGGGTGCCCAATCCCCGGGGCTCATACAGGAGTGGAGGGCAGTACAAAGTAACCAGAGTGGAATGTGATAAATGTTGCCACTGGGTGTTCAGCATGTTCAGAATGAGCAGTCCCTGTCTTGTCTGCTGCGTGACCCAGGTCTGTCTTGCTTTTATTCCCAACCATCCATTTCCTGAGACATAATTTCATGCCTTTCGATTTCAGTACACGTGTCTTGTGTTTCTGTTGCCCAACCCACTCTTTGACAGTTGCTTCGTTTCATGCTCCACACTGCAGCTGATGTCTGCGCTCTTCACTCCTTTCCATGAAGGTCATATAGACTGGACCACTGGCCTCAAAACATTTTAACTTTGCTCCCCCACAAATGAAAAATAAAATAAAACAAATAGACCATTCAGTCCAGTGCAACTGTATGTATTTGTTTAAATAAGTTTTATTAATGTGTTTTTATTATAAAATGTGCCAAAATACAATTTTAAGATTGGGTGATTAAATTAGGCTGCTCTGCTGTTATGCTTCCTATGAGTTCCTGAAAAATTCTGTGTCTTGCAAAATGGCTTAATAAAAATATCAAGGCTTGAGTTTTCCCATAGGATTAGGAAATGATTACTCAAAACCTAGAGCGACTTGAAAACAGAGCACAAATAAGAAGGTTAATCTTCATACAAATATCAGCACTGTTAAATCTCCAAGGGCATTGCCACCTAGCGTCACTGTCAGTCATCAGTCCTTTGCAGCCTTAAATCCGGAGCTCATACTTCTTCCTTAGAGATGTAGTTTCTGGAAGGGTACTTGCTTCTCATAGAGGCCATTTTTAGCAAAATTAAAACTCTTATCCCAAGTGTAGACTTTCTCATTAATCTTTTATTTTAAATGAGGGGGGCGTGTCTTAAGACAGTTTCTACAATTGCAGTTGCAGCCTAACCTGTTGGAAAGCTGAGCAGTTCTTAAAATTCCTAAATAAGCTTACTGCTAGAGAAAGGCATTTCTGTGGATTTTCAGCTTTGTTCTAATGGTTTCCAGGTATTAGTGAGGCTTTCTCTTTGATTGTGAAAAAGCTTGTCCCTGTTTCTTTTAAAACATTAACATTCTGAGAAAAAGTCATGTACAGACCAAAACAAGTGTTATTATCCTATTGCTATCATTCCTCTATTTAACAATCACAAGTGAGGACGTTTATGTCAAAGAAATATGTAGCAGAAGATACTCTATTTTAAAAATAACAACTTTGTGAATAATAAAAAAAAAAGATCTTAATAATTTGAATGAAACAGTTACATTTAATATACGGCATTATTTTTCAAAATCTTTAACACTTTATGAAAGTGATTATTTTGGTGACTATTATCACTGAGATAAGTTATCTCACACGGGCAGAATATACATGCTGCACAATCAACATCCGCCCATCGCAAGGTGAAGCAACAAAAATAGCTGGTATACGTATATGTTTCAAATAATCTTGTTACCGTTTCACAGTTTTTGCCCTACTTCTCATCAGACCCAGATAGATTGTTTCATTTGTGATTTACCTGATGGAATTGGCTTGCACTATCAGTATTGTCTTTAATCCTTGGTTTTTCAGAAGGAATCTTTCTAAGTCACCTTGTTCATTTCCTGATGACTAGTTTCTTAAAGTTACTTAATCACATGCCCATAAACTGCAATCTATTTAATAAGCGCAAAACTCAAATACAATGTAAGATTGCTGCTCTCAGTTCCTTTGCCTTGTGAAACTTCTCCTTATCCCTCAAGTCTCCATCTTCAGTCAGCAAAATGGACCATCTGACATAGGCATTAAGTGAAAGTGCCAGGGTCAGCCACATTTTAAACATCACTAATATCGGATCTCTTTATTTTCTTCCATAAAAATAATGTAAAAATCAAGTTGTATTTTCTTCCAGCACCCATTGGGTTATCTTGCTCATTCCCTCTGTCCATTGGCTCTAAATGTCATGGGGGACATATAACCTCAGTGTACTTGACCATCATGTGGGACCTCCCAGTTAGTGCACAATAAGCAAGATTTATAGAAGTTCTTCTGGTACTACTTAAGAAAAGATATGTGCTTTGTTTTTTTAAAAATTATTCATGATACTTGTTAAAAACAGTAAAGCAGACTTTATTCAGGAGGCCTATCTTGGTTGATATAGGGACCACTGCAATGGGGTTTGCTGTAGGGGAGACAGACTAAGCTCAACTCTGAATACAAGGAAAAGAGGGAATTTATAGCCAAGGAATGGGGCAGGGAACGAGGATGGATAGAAAATTACTAAGAGGAAACATCAAGCATATGGCGGGTTCTGTCTGAATGGACTTAGCAGGATTCTTGCTAAACTTGGACAATGCAGAGATGAACATACAAAATTCAGGGACTGGTAGAAAAGAGAGTTCAGAGGAACCTGACTAAAGTTTGGTCAAAGAGAGATTCTTTGTCAGTTTGCATTCAGTCTAATTCTACCATTTTTCATTGGACCTTTCCCTTCATCTATAAAACAATAGCCGACTAAGGCTGCCTGTTTTTGAGATTGACATTCTTTGTAAACTACTACATTATTAGTAGATACAGTTTCCATGTAAATCTTCAGTTATAGATGCAATTTCTCTATTCCAGCTATATCTATCTGTCCATATCTATTATCTATCTTTTTTTCTCATGATTGTAAAACAAAATATGGTAGCTCATTTTAAAACATTTGAAATATTTGTAGTCTGTAGAAGTAGATTTTTGTTATTTTGTATCTTGCATTCCCAGTGTCTGTGTTATTTAGTGCAGGGGCATAGAAAAAGCAAAATGAGTAATGGGTATAGGTATTTGTTGTCCAATAAAATTTTAAGAACATAATGGTACATTTCATTCTATCTAAAATATAATGAAATAAAGTAAGGGCAAACTATTCAAAAAGTTTCATGTCTAATAAAGACTTATAGTAGGTGTTTTATGAATTGTTTAAGGAAACATATGAAATGTGCCCAAGCAATAGAGTTTTATGTATTTATATTTACTAGTAAAATAAAAGTTTGCTCCATGATTGTGAAAGCAATATACAGCTCCAGGAATTGATAATTACTTAATTAAATACTAACTTAATGCATATCTCAGGTTTTTATGCACTTTATTTGACATTAAAATGGTTAAGAAGTAACCCTATTATTTGTAGCTAACTAAAATAGAACATGGGATTCTTTAAAAATAAACAAAAAATTATTCCTAATATCTAACTGAGTTATTCTTATATCGACCAAGTCTGTTATTTTAAGTGATTGAAATTATTTTAAAAAACTTATTTGATCCGTTTGATTTTCAAGTATACGTATATAGATATATTTGTGTTATGTGTGTTTTTGATGCTGTAAAGTTCTCTTAAAAGACCAACTTGCATCTGTTTGAGTTGAAAGGGAGTATAGTGTGTAATAGAATGGGGCGAATACTCCTTGATAAAGATTTCAGGAATACTCTGTATCCAGTTGTTTTTAAAAATGTAACCACAATAATTGTACAACCCATATTTATAAATACTGTACAAGAGGTAGCCAATTTTTGAAAGTTACAATTGTATCAATTACTATTTTTTCCATAATCTTTTATGGATTCTACATTTAGACCCCTATTAATAAACAATAGTACTTAGTGTTCATTAACAGATGAAAGTCAAGCCAGGCTCAGATAATAATTGCAGCCAATTTTAAAGTGGCATTAAAGTACATAAATATTAAATGATTCTATATTCATGGGGGATTTTTTACATTTTGGAATAAAATATGTGAGCCTTGTTATTTCTGATCTTGCATAATACATTTGTTTCATTGTAAAAGTACAAAAAATTTGTTTTCACAGAACATCTTAACTATCCTTGAAGCCCCTCCAGTTATTTCCCATAAAAGGTTAATAAAAAAGCAATTTTTGAATTTTTATCCCTATCTTCCATATAACATTTCTCTTATATTATGGCCATTTTCACAACAACCATAAATTTTTCTCCTTTGGCCAAACTTTATAATATAAGATATCCTCTTTGTGGAAGTATTGAATAAAATGTGTAAAAATATGGAATGAAAATTTGACAAAGCTCTCAATCTCTCTTCAGTACATTTCAAATATACTGAAACGAAACAGTACATTTCAGTGCTTGTCAAAATATTACAAAGGATGGCTGCTGAATAAGGCCATTGGAATCTTATCTTGAGAAAAGACATTCAGAAATACAACACTTGTATATATTTTATAGGAACATACATGCTAACTATGTCTAGTAATGAGGAATGAATTTTATTTTGCTTTCTTTGCATGAATTGTACACGGTCACAGATGATGACTTCATAATCTCGTTCTATGCATGTTTTTCCAAGACACCATAATCAGTAAAATTATGTTCCATGTACATATCAGTTGCATTATGTAAATTATGAAGATTTCTCTCTGGGATTTTTTTCTTTGCATTACATACAATGTGACACAATTTATTTCTGTACAACACATTGCCTACATTTGTGTATCCTGGAGATTTGCTATGATCACTATCCAGCTGTTATATATTTCTATAAATGCAACCAGGGATGTTGCCTTGGAAAATTGTAACTTTACAGATCAATTTAGGGAAATTAATATGTAGTTCCAATAGTAAAAATTAATATAAATTTACAGTGCAGTTATTATTTTGGTTTTCTTTTAGTCTCTTAAAATTAGAGCCATTCCTTAGATTAATTAATGTTTTCCATCTTGTGAAACTTTAAGTCATAAAATAAAATATTTTTAATATAAATATTAATTATAATTGTTATAGCAAATGAAAAAAATAACATAAAATAGTTTGTGCTAAGGACAGTAGCCAAAATAGGAAAAGGAACATGAAAAAATTAAAAGATTTGTTGGGGTAAATTTAATTATTCATTAGAACAAAACAAAAAAAGTACAGTAGAGGAAAAACAAATTGTCTAGGGGTCTTTACATGATTTAAAGTAATCTCTGTGGTAAAGTTTTCTTTCATCTCCTAAAGCCTACATTTTTCACAGACAGATTGTGATTTCAAAGAGCTGTCAATTTGGTCAGATCAAACTATGCAAGTCAATGATGTTGTTGTGCCTTCAAATCGCCAAGCATATTTTTAGTACTTGGGAAAACAAACCCACAGTTCTCAATGTCCTGAGCACCCTGGGTACTCTGAACTCTAGATTCCTGTTCTCTAGTAGAAGTTGTACCATGAGGGTTGTGATATAGATAATACAATATCAATCAATACTCTGTTGCAGCCCCTTTTCTCCACATTTGGCAGGCATGAAGATCCCATATAACACAGGATATGGTAAGATTGTAGAAGCTTCATTTTTCTTTTCACTGTATGTACCAACTCCTGGGAGATTCTTTTTTTTCCCCTAGGGGAGTGGGGGTGTGTGTGTGTGTGTGTGCGCGCGCGCGCGTGTGTGTATGTATGCCTTTCATTTTTTAGATCAGTTTTAGATTTACAACAAAATTGAGATGAAGGTAGAGACTGCCATATACCCCAACTCCTACACACATAGCCTACCCAATTGTCAACATCACTCATTAGAATAAATGGGTTTTTTGGTTTTGTTTTTTTTACCAAGCGTAAACCTACGTTGACAGATAGTTTCTTTTTCATCATCTGTGACCATGTACAATACACTCTGTGAGGTTGAAATCTTCCCCATTTAACCGATTTGCTGAGCAATTTAATCATGGTAAAACCAGAGCTGGCTGATGGGAAATGGGTGCACGCACACATCAAGGTGATGGTCCTCTGCACACGTGATCACCTCTGTACGTAATACACATGACTGTTAATCATATGGACAGAGTTGACTCTTCCTCTGCTAAATATAATCAGCATCGTAAATACTTTGGTAACCGTTCAGTCTTAGAAACCGTGAAAGCTTATAAATTTGGATGAAAAAAAAACAAGGCAGTTTTAAAGCCTACAGTAAATTGTTGCAAAATGTAGTGCTCACCTCTTTCCCCTTAAACATAGTTACGGATGGTTAATTTTGGAATTTTTAGTTGAGTTTTAGGCCCAAATCATAAAACTTATACATTTATTTGTATGTAAACTTTAAACCCTTCAAAATATCCTACATCTTTTGAATAATATGTAAGTGATAATCCAAATGGTATGTAAATGATAACCTACTTTGGTAATTTTCTACATCTATAAAAGTTTGATGAAACCTTAAAATGATGATTCCCAATCCACACTTTCTGGCAAGGTCTAAATCCCCCTGGGAGATTTCCTTAGATCTTGAAATCACCATTGGATTTTATGAATAAAAGAGAGGTATGAGTTTGACCTAAAATGGGAACTCAAAAAAAAAAAAAAAAAAGGCTCAAAATTAAGGAGCTAGGTTAGTAAAAATGAAGGCAAGTCATCTTAGAAAGATAATAAAATATAGACAATCTGGATATTTACATAAGGATTGAAAGAGCAGTTGCCAAAATATGATCATGTGCCTTATGTATTTGATAAAGATATGGGCGTAAGTTTTTCAGAAACACTGCATTTTACAATTGTGGCAATTACTAAGTTGATTTATTCAACAACTACCGGAGTGCCAAAAAAAATGTATACACATGACTTGTATTCATCTTCTGTTATCAGTATATATTATTACAATTTTAATGCAGTTTTTTCTTTTCTTAAACTATGTATACATTTTTTTGGCACCCTCTGTATGTACTAAGCCTCTGCTGCGAATTTTGGCATTACAGTCATGAACAAAAGAATACTTGCTCCTTCTTCTGTTGGAGGGAGGGGAACATTCTAGGAAGGGAAACATAAAATTGATTACTAGTGCTTAAATAATTAATTATTGACCGAGTTATGAATCAAACGAATTGGGTGCTATTCACGGGGAGTAATATATAAACATGGATAGTGACATTTAGGGACTCATGTAGTAATATTATCTATGTTTGTTGTACTTTTATATTTCTTACTCATACTGATTCCTCAGTAAAGGAAAATGCTCTAAGAAATATTTTTTATAGGAATTTGGAGTTTGATGGGGGATTTAAAAATCAGAAGATCTCTTTCAGGGAATTATAGTTGGTAAATGTCTTAGTTAAATCACAATTTATGTTAGATTGTTTTTCAACCTTCTGGTCAGGTTAGCAGTGTAAAAGCTATGGGCTCTCGAGCTGGATAGATTTGGGTTCCAAATTTGTGTTAGCATTTGCTGTGTGAGTTTGGGAAAAAATCATTTAAGTATGTTGAATATCAGTTTCCTCTTCTTTAAAATGTACAAATATTATCAATACCACAGGGGTATTGTGAGAATTAGATGACAAAATATATGTAAAGCTTTTAGCCTTTAGGTGCTTAATCAAGTCTTTTCTCCCATTTTCCATTCCATGAGTCTGTTAGACCCTCCTGATAATTACATCATTAGAAGTTAGGAGATCTAGCTTTCAGCTCTGCTCTAACTAGTTGCAGGACCTTGGCCATTTCATTAAACATATTTGTTCCCTAGTCTCTGATCTGTAAAGTGAGGAATATGAACACAATAATCTTTGTGGGTTTTCTGTATTTTGTTTCTAAAATTCTGAATATTGAAACGTTTGATTGAAATGAACCAGGAGCTAGAACGATAAAAGCTTTATATAAGGAATATTTAATTTTAAAAAATTGGAGTTTGTGTATTTTACACTTTAATAAAATATTTAAAACAGTTAGAGCACTTAGCGGGTGCCAAGCATTTAGTAGCATGTGCCCGGCACTTTGTGAGATGTTACAGCAAAGATAAGTCCTTATCTAAACTAGGGCTCAAGGATAATGCCTGGCACTGCCAGAAACACATCAATAGGTGAGGAAAAAACTGGGACCTGGCATAATTCCTATAATTAGAGCCACCAGAGGCAGGTCCAGCTGACCACAGCTTAGTGAGTCCATCAAGGTACGGTGTCTACATGCCAAGGGATTCAGGAAGCATTTTGCAAAGATTTTCTAAGAGAATCTAGGGAATTCCTAATAGATGGCTAGACTGTAGCTAACAGGGAATATAAAGGGACAAAGCTGGTATCAAACAGCATGCCAGACAGTATATGATTATCCAAACCCCAGCGAAGGAATGAGGTACACTTGCTAAGGTGTTATATTGGGGGAAGGAAAATAGTAGATTCTTACAGAGAAGTCCAATGACAAAGCCTTGAGGAACTAGCTAAACTAGGAGAAATGAAGAAAACAAGATAGTGCAAGGATGATGAGAGGTGCTGGGAAAATAATATGGCCACGTAGTGAAAAAAAATCCTCACACACAAATAGAAGTCAGGAAAACATAACACAGATAGAGAAGCCATGCAATCTTTATATTTTCCCTGCATTTTCATCTTATATGATTATTAAGTATACTAAAACTGCTTGTTCTAGTTTTATTGCATGTTGACCTATAGTTTTTCATGCAAGTTTAGTGGAAAACACCTTATGCCTCAATTTCTTTATTTACAAAGTATAAATTTAAGCAACAACAATTTAAGCAACCTTGCCTGCTTAAAACTCCCGTGGTGGTTTTGAGGGCAAGTATGTGAAAGCTTTGTTTATAGCATCAGTTCTCACAACAGGTAAAAATCTTTAAACAGGTGCTTAAATCTTAAGAACATACAGGTTAAGTCGCAATTGATAACAACACAAACTTAGTATTCATATTAACACTCCCAATCATTACTTAGTGAATTGGCAATTCCAATTTACTTTCTATAACATATTTTTCCAAGAAGTTTCTCGTCAAACTTTCTCAAATAAATCCTTTTTGGGCACTATCTGATCTTTGAAGACTCTAGTCCATTCAAACAAGAAGATGGTAAAAGTTAATGAAGGAAAAAACTGTGCCTATTTTGACTCTAAAGACCACTGGGACAGTAAGTCACTTCAAAGCCTCTCTTTTAATCTTCTCATTGTTGAGCCCTTTGTTGTGAGCGGACAAGGGGGTGTGATTTTTATCCCTGTAATCAGTTTCTGTCAAGACTAG
Source organism: Rhinolophus ferrumequinum (assembly GCF_004115265.2). Taxonomy (NCBI): domain Eukaryota; kingdom Metazoa; phylum Chordata; class Mammalia; order Chiroptera; family Rhinolophidae; genus Rhinolophus; species Rhinolophus ferrumequinum. The sequence goes on from NC_046288.1 coordinate 40,228,014, forward strand.
CTTTCTAAACATTTGTTAAGGGGAAGTTACAGGAGTATTATGTGTGGTCACTGGTCTCTCACCCTTAGCTGATAAAAGGAGAGATGACTGTCAAGTCATCAAACCTTCAGTCTGGGTTCGCTTTCCTCTGGAGGTTTTAGAAACTAACCCACTTTACAAAAACACACCTAAAATGAAGGAAGATTGAATTTGAAACTGTCAAGTTGTGCAATGTTTGACTTTCTTCTACAAAATATGGAAGGTAAACTGAGTGATTTTTTTTTTCTCCTTCTTAGAAATACTTGGAAACTTTGATAAAGAAATCTTGTGGTTGGAGTTGGAGGTTTTAAGTACAGAGAGAGATTGTCTCATCACCTAAAATTGTTATTTTAAAGTCTTCTTATTTCAGTTTACTATGTGTCGCCTCCACAAATAAATTGTGTGTATAAATGTAATCTCTAGAATGTGCCACTTTCTATACAGTTAAATACAGTGAAAATGGGTTTGGAAATTTTTAAATTGCATAGATTCTTTAGTCTGTCAGGAAATATAAAGAAACTCCAAGAATGGTCTGAAATTACCATGTAGAAGCAAACAGAAAATAGTGAGGCTTGAGGGTACTTTTCTTATTTAAGGCAAATAGCCCTACTTCAGTGTTCAGACTTATTCATCATTAACCAATACATTTTTGGAAGACACTTTAGGGTTTGGTATCTTTGTGATACATATTAGATTCATTATGATTTCTTTTTTAGGGTTTAGTGTTTGTGTATGTGGTCTTGATTATAGTGTTTTAAGTTAAGTGCTATATAACTCCCCTAGCCTTTTAGTTTTGTAAACCATATGGACAGCATAATTTAGGCTTATATTTGCTTCTGGAAAATTGGTGTCTATAGATTTTTAAATACATGTTTTTATTTGTATTCCTTTTTATTATGATTGTGCTCTTCAAGTAAGGACCACTTTTAGAAATTCTAATTCCTAACACATTTTCTATAGGAACCCGTAAATAATTATTCATTCTTAACCAGTTTGAGGGTTTTATTAACTTTCTTAAACAATGCAATAACGCACTTTTAGAATTTTCAAGATTACCTTTTTGGAAGGTTATTCAGTGTCTCTGAAATATAATTTGAAATATAACAAAAGCATTGTTTAATTATACACTATATGGCTTAAATTGTAAAATAATAGATAACACTATGAATTGTAATACCCATTTACATCCTTTTGAGTTATCTCTAGTAAACTGGGGAAACAGTAGTTCTTCTTGGGTCTTCCATATGCTTCCAAATATTTGATAATCTCTCATGTATAAAACCATATGGAAAACTAAAATGGTGCATTGTTATCGTTCGTAAAGGGGTCATTTCTCTTAACATCTGGGTTCTTTAATTGTCTAAAACTAGAGAGAGTAAATTATGTTGCTGATATATTATTGATTGTCTTTTATGCCTGAGAGAGGAACATTCTGGAAAATTAAAGCACTGCCTAGAGTGAGAATCCCTCAATTAGAGAAACTTGAAATTGAGTGTCATAATCAATTTCATTGTTGCACTTGTCCACTAAGTTAAAGAAAAATATTAATCAAAGTCACAGCATCACTATTCTAGTGCTGTAGAGAATTTTGAATCATCTTATGCCATTTCAAAAACACTTTCAAGGGGTTATGTTCAGATTTATCTTTAATTTAGCAGTGGCTGAACTAAGAAATAATTCATTGCTTAAGAGCCCGGGATACTCCTTAGCAAATCACGTTTTTAGCAAAAGTTTAACGATTGTCAGTGCCCATTATCTGACAACATAATTTGTTCCTTATAATGTGGTAAACTTCACAGATCAATCATAAATCATTTTTATAAAGTAAAGTAGAAATTATAGCTTGGGTGGCTTAACTAATTCATGTACACCAGTGAGCTACCCTATGGATGTGAGTACATTTTCCATGTTTAGTTGTCATCCTGACTCTAGGTTAACATTCTTATGACATGTAAAGGTGAGCACTTTATAGATGAACAGTCAGTGATCAGAAGTATTAAGCCTTCTCATCATAGACTGAGATTGTGTCTCTTCTAAAATCACTGCTAAAATAGAGTCTTGAGTTTATGCTACTCAAACTGATTAAGAGGGGAAATGATAAACAGTCATTTGATGTTTATTTCTGAATAACATTTTAAAGTTGGTGCATATTCCTAGAGCTTTGAAAGTATTAACTGAACAGCTTCTTTGCTTCCAACTAAATGAATACATTATAAATTATACTCATGTCATAAAGCAGCCAAAATATTGAGGGTAGACCACATCCATCTTTTTTCCTAACAGACACAAATAAAGCGGTTGAAATTAACCTCATATGCTCACACCGATATGAAGACAATAGTTCACATATGTTTTGATATAATGTGTAAGAAAGATAGCATTATTGCAGGCATAGAGTTTATTGTTGGTCATTACAGAAACAATAGCAGGTTTTATTATACATAACCTGTTGACCTTGTCTCTTGCATCTAGAGACTATCCTGAGTCATATATAAATCATAATTTTGCCTGGATCACATAATACATATTGACAAGTCTGAATGGTGCTTTATGATATAGTCTCTTTTTCTTCAGTCTTTTCCTGCAGTCAGTTTTACCTGGGGCCCAGAGGAAGCACCATCTGAACTGCCTCTCTCTGTTTACCTTCTTTCCCCTTATCTTACACCTCCCCTCTTTATATAGGCACAAGTTAGTATATGTTCTATAATTTCATATAATTTTTGAAAAGTTACATATCCTGTTGTCAATTTAAAAATTGGTATATAATGTGTTTTTAAAATTATTCTCCCTAAATATAATAAATCTTACTTTTTTGTGGTCATTTACTTCTGAGTTCCTCATTTGAATTTTTTTGTTGTGTTTAGTGAATTTGTATTTTAAAAAGTTCTATTTTTACTAGTTTCAAGTTATTTTTATAGCTTCTGGTGTATTTTTATTGCATTGAGTTAATCACTCTGTGTAGCAATTTTGACAGCATTCAAAAAAAATTAAAGCTTTGTCTTTTAAACTTCTTATTAGGTAATTGTTTCAAGAGGATGGATATCCTATATAATTCATCCAGAAAAATGCCAGAGTTTTTAATTAAACAAAATGTAAGTTTTATTTGGGCATAGAGTAACAGGAACTTAGTTTCTCATTCCTTCTGAGAAAGTGTTAACCTCGGTAGTAACCTGCAAGTTGGAGAGAGAGGCAGAAATCTCATATTCACTCATTGTGTCACGTGTTTATGCTAAATGCAGATAAACTACAAATTTGTAAGCCATCGTAATTAGCAAAATTGTAATTAACATTAGTACTTCTAGATGAAATAATATTATTTAGGGAGAAGTCTCAATAAATACCAAGGATCATTGTTTTCTTTTTAATATAAGACCTCATGAAAATAAAACACCTTTCATTCTGTTGTTTGCTGGGCTTAGCTGCATGAATAGTATACAACGTGCTTCTGTGGTTGAAATGTCAGAGAACTTTGATAACCACCCATCCTCTTTCAGTGATTATTTAGCTGCTTGTCTACTGGTGTTTACAGAGCAAGAATGGATGGAATGCCAAGAGAAAACACAAAGGATCTGATGGGTTAAAGTACTGTGCATTCATTCTCCTGAAGTTTACACAGCAATTGAAACCGCCTCTTCTATAAATAAAGCCATGCTTCGGGGTGTTTCTATCATTTACAGCTTATAGTGGTGAGAGCAGCCTCAGACAATATTTCTGAATCCCCCAAAATGCCTCATCTGAATCCATACATCAGTCATCTGAGTCCTGGCACAATCTTGTATTGACCCTCTGAGACTTTTATTGCCATTTCATGTTTTTTTATTGCCTGTTCTTTCTTCTCCTTGTTCTTTTTATTTCCTAAATCCGTGAGCTAAAAGGGTATTACAATTTTCATTTTCTTGTGCGTGATTTATATATAGTTTCTTCCCCATCACACTGTCAGCGTTATAGGAAAGCCAAGCTGCCCTGTTATCAAAGCTGACCTAAGCAAATGAATCCTTGCACTGATGAAAGGACAATCAGTGTCTTTCCTCTTAGCTGTCAGTTAACAATGACACCTAATCCTTAGCATTTACTGAGTCTAAAATAAAGGTAGTTAACTATTTTATTACCAATGTTTTCATCCCTGAAGACTTCCCTACCCCTGACTTTCTGTTCACTCTTCCTTTTCTCCTTCTTCCTTTTTTTTTTTTTTAATGTGAGCGTTTGCTTTGGTCTTTAAACAAATTCTTACTGAGTTCTTATCATGACAGAAGGGCTCAAGATACAAAGATGACTACATCATTTTTCCTGCAATTCAGGACCTGACAACCTGGTGAGGAGGACAGATATGCAAGCAAAGTATGACACTATTCTGTGAATATGGGCCGTGAGAGAGGCATGAACAAATGTAACCGCAGAAGACGCATCAGTTAAGTCTAGCTGAGTGAGAAAAACCTCACTGAAAATGAAAATGTCTAGCAAGATCTTAAAGCTTGAATAGAAAATTTGCAAGTAAATAAAGAGGTACAGGAGGAAAGACATAAATAAAACATGTTCAGGCAATGGCAGCTAGAATCGTCTTCTTAGAAAAACAGAGAAGGACGAGTGAGGTTGGAATTGAAAAGACAACTGGGAATTTGTTTGAAGCCAGATTGTTAAGGGATTTGCGTGCCTCTAGAATGGGACTGTTTTCTCTGATGATGGATTGTGATCAAAGATTTTTAATCAGAGTTAGCATCAAGTTAAATGTAGGACAAGAGCACATAAAATCCATTAGGGCAGGAACTTTGCTTCATTCCCTTCTAAATCCCCGGAACGGAGTAAGCAGGCATTAGGAGGTACACATTTGATGAATGTCTGTCCTAAAGACTGCATGGGCAGTGGCAGTGGAATTGCTGATGGAAGGTCCTGTGATGGGGGCACCCAGATGAGACAGTTGTTATCATGGAGGTGAGGGATAAAGACGTCCTGAATTGACAGTGGCATCTGTTTGGTGAGAGGTGTGAACTGGAAAACAATGTTGGAGGTAGTATTGACAAAGCCAAGTGACTGATTAGGTCTGGGACCTCAGCGGGGAGATTAAAGAGTTGTACAATGGGAACTTTCAAACAAGATAAGAAAGGCAAGAGAAAATGCAGGTTTGGGGATGACACTGATGATTCATATTTAGGAATATTCTATGTTTGAAGTCAATATTGTACATCTCTTTTCTACATGAGAGATGGAGATGTTAAATTAAGAATCATCACACCAGGGTTAATAGCCAAGCTCATAGGAGCAAATGAGATTCCTCAAAAGGTGGCTTACACAAAGCTAGGGTCACTATGGGGAGACAAAGAAAACTGCACCCAAGGGAAAGGAAGGTCACAGCCAGCAAATTAAGGAAGGGCTTTCAGGGAAAGTGTATATGTTCCACTATCTCTTCTCCTCTCTGTGACTAGCATTCTTCTGTTGGGCTCTGAAGGCACGATAGGGCTTATGCACATCAGACAACATGATTAATGGTGGAAATTGTGTTTATCTTCCTCTGTCAACTCCAGGTAAAGTGCATTCACTTAGGAATTTAACGACAGCTGATGACCAAATCTCACATTATTCATTAAAACATTGAGCAGGCAGGACATAAAACAGAGAATTGCTCAAGGAATCAAAATATAGGACATAATTTATTTATTGCTGCCAGCTTCTGGAGCTTGCCATGGAGAATTCTACACTGGCAAGTTTAGAACCAGTACTGGCACAGCCTGTGGAAATTCATCTATGCTATGACTAGTTTCTCATGTTAAAGGCATTTATCCCAAAGAAGATCACCTGGGCTCCAGCCAGCAGGACTCTCATGAAAGACTCACATATAAATGACCACGGAATTTGTCCCTGCGCTCTTAGCAGCTGGGTTTTCCATCCTTCGTGTTGTTTGTATTCCTGAGAAAAACTCCTTCGGGTGGAAAGAGATCTCTCTCTCTCTCTCTCTCTCTCTCTCTCTCTCTCTCTCTCTTTCTCTCTCTCTCTCTTCAACTATTGATGTGGATGGTCTGAATCAACATTTTATGGCAGAATTCATATTTCTCATTTCTAATTCCTTCATATTTATCCAGCCTGACTTCTATCTGTGCCATTTTTGCAATGTAGAATTGATTCTAGATACAAATAATACAGTGTATGGATGAAGAGTATCAGATGGGAATTTTACTTAACTGGCATATGGAAGACTAATGATAAAAAAACCAGCTCAAAAAGTTTAGCGCTAGCCCATTTACATCTTATTTCTTAGCATTTTGATGTTAAGGCTGCTCTAGGCTGCTCGGCTGATAATGTGTAAATTTAATGCCACTTCCCTAAACCTGTCTGAAAGATTTATAGGTCGTTTCCCTCTTCCAGAGGTTGTACGTAGATCTCACAGTCTGTTGTGATCAATTACCTCAATTCCATGGTAGAGAGTACCTCAGTGTAAAGTTAATGGCTACCATGACTAAATCCATAAGAATAATTACTTTATTGAAACAAAAATGCAAGAACAGAAAGACCCCACTCGTAAGAAAGCACATACTTCTTGAGATCAGGTATAGCTAAATAGACTACTTGGACTACTTGGTGGAATATTTAAACCAAACTCCTAAGTTTTAATGAAATGATGCAAATGTAACAGAAATATTTGCTCTAGCTTCTTTTGTTGTCATTAAGTAATCAACATCATTTCACAACTGTCAGGTTAATATTACCTTTTTTTTTTTTTTAGGTTTACTACTAGTTCTTAATTACTTTCTTTTACTGTCCTTTTTCTTCCTCAATCTTGAAGAAACTGCCATCTATTTCTCTTGTGGCCATCTCTTACCAAGAAAGCGGTATTTCTCTTGTTTTGAACCCTTTTCCCTGAGTCCCATATTGTGGTTTGCAATATACAAATTAACATTATCGCCAGTATTAACACTTCTCTCTCCTTGTGGCTCTCATCTTACAGCCTTTCTTGTTCCTATACCTTACTCCCCACCTCATTCTTATACTTAGTCTTTCTCATTTATCTTCCTCATTCTTTATTTATGATATCTTCTTATCACTTATTTTTCTTTCTGTTGTTTTCTGGTTTTCCTCCTTTCCTTTTTTCAATTCGATGAACAGTAAAATTGATGGGCAGACTGAGACAAGTGATGGAGGGGATAAAATGCTAGGAGGGAAAAATGAAGTTTTGTTTGTGTGTATGTGTGTCCACTGTGTTTTGAAGTGGGGTAAATATGGAGCAGGATACAATATGTTTCCTATATAGCAATTTACCACTCTCATTTTTTTTTTTAATTTTGGTTAGGTTTTCTGGTTATTTTTGTTTTTGTTTTGGGAAAGGTCTGTAAATTAAATTTGCTCTACAAACATTAAATTGTTACTATCTCCCTTGAAATACCTTCTTATTAACTATTATTGTTGTTGTCATTGTTGTTATCCTTAAACCAATTATTATACACTTGTTTGAAGAACAGTGTTGGTGAGGATGTAGAGAAAAGGGAACCCTTGTGTACTGTTGGGGTTGCAAATTGGTGCAGCTACTATGGAAAAAAGTATGGAAGTTCCTCAAAATATTAAAAATAGAAATACCATATGACCCACCAATTCCACTTCTAGATATCTAGAAATGAAAACACTAATTTGAAAATATATATGTACCTCTCTGTTTATTGCAACATTATTTACAATAGCAAGATCTGGAAGTTACATAAGTATCCATTGATAGAAGAATGGATAAAGAATATGTTATACACACACACACACACACACACACACACACACACACACATAATGGAATATTACTCAGCCATGAAAAAGTATGATATCTTGCCATTTGTAACAACATGGATGGACCTATATGGTATTATGCTAAGTGAAATAAGTCAGATAGAGGACAATACTGTATGATTTCACTTCGAGTGGAATCTAAAAAACAAAACAAATAAACAATACAAAATGCAAACAGTCTCATAGATATAGAGAAAAAACTGATTGTTGCCAGAGGGAAAGGAGGTAGGCGGAAGGGCCAAAAAAGTGAAAGGGAATAGAGGTAAAAATTTCCAGTTATAAAATAAAGAGGTCATAGGGATGTAATGTACAGCATAAGGAATATATGCTGTACATCAATAATTTCAGAACATTGTACAATGACAAGATGGTTACTAGACTTAGCGTGGTGGTTACTTTGTTAGGTATATTGACGTTGGATTACTATATTGTATACCTGAAATTAATATAATATTGCACATTAAATATATTTTAATAAGGTAGGCTCAAAGAGTTCCAGCAACTTCCTAGTGGTACATGACTGCCAGAAAAAGACTATCTGATAAAACTTCAACATGATTTGCTTGAGTTGACCACATTATTTTATTCCTTGGCCCTTTGCACAGATACTAGCAGCTCTATGTCTAAACGAGTGTGCCCACACCCACTTAGATATGTATTTATATCCATATAAACTAAAGAACAGCGCAAGGATGGAGCTGATGAGATACCCATTCCAAGTAGAGTTAGTCTAGGACACATGTAAGATCAAAAAATGTATTTGGTGGGGCAGCTGGATGGCTCAGTTGGTTAGAGCGCGAGCTCTGAACAACAGGGTTGCTGGTTCGATTCCCACATGGGCCAGTGAGCTGCGCCCTCCCTAACTAGATTGAAGGACAATGACTTGGAGCTGATGGGTCCTAGAGAAACACAACTGTTCCCCAATATTCCCCAATACAATTTATTTAAACGATGCATTGGGTAAATCATTTAAAAGGAAGAATGTGAATGTCAGGATGTGAACATGAATAAAGACTGGCACACTTTCAAAAAAAAACATCTAACCAGGATAGCTGAACAACTGGCAGAGTTGGGATCTTGTTGGTTCTCCACTTCTCTTAAGAAAATCAAACCAGAAACAAGTTAAAGAGTTATTCCAAATCAGACTTGTAGGGATTTAATGTGTGTATAATTTTTTTAAATGGCTTAATATATAATTGTGTTGAATCCTGCATTAAAAAAGTTAATCAGCCCTCACAAAGTGATAACCCCCTCCCCCAATCTATTGCCCTTCTGACATCATATATATATATATATATATATATATATATATATATATATATATTACAATTCCATTGACTCTATTCCCTATGCTGTACTCCATACTCCGTGACTATATATATATATATATATATATATATATATATATATATGTATATACACACAAACACACACTATATACTATACATATACTATATACAATATGTATAATTTTATATATATAGACTATATATATGTATATGTACATATATATAGTCTATATATATATATATATAAAAATTATAGTTGACATAAGAATATTATTCAGCTTCAGCTTCAGGTGCACAGTGCAGTGGTCAGGCATCTACACCATCCATGAAGTGGTCTCCCTAATAAGACATGTGCCCATCTGACACCCAACAAAATCTTTACAACATTATTGATTGTATTCTCCAAATATAGGTGATGTGTTACAAAATTGTACACTCGAAACTTACTCATATGTAATTTTACTAACCATTGTCACCCCAATAAATTTTAATTAAAGAAATACAATAAATTGGGCTCCATCCACTGCCACTTTTGACCTACAGAAATGTAAGATAAAATATTTGTGTTACTTAATGCAAAAAAAATAACAATAATCAAATAACTTTTCTGGGCATTTTTAAAGTACAAGCTTATTAGTAAATGTGTTTAAGGTCAAAACTGCTCTTTGCTTCTTTTGGGGAAATCCCTATTTTGTGAAGGAAAAAAAAATGGAATGAAAAGTTCTATACTAGATACATAGTTTTAAGTGCATTTATAGAATGCAAATAAGGAGAACAAGACCATATTGGTAACTAAAATAGAATTTTACTTCCCTTGCATTTAGGATAAGGTCAGTTAATCAGTAAATGACTTTGGTTGTGTTACCAGTAATGTTCAGTAGGCCTTTCAGTTCCTAGCTTTGTTTCATCCACTCACTTCCAGAGGTCACTATTTCTTTTCTTTACTTTTTACATGAATATTTCCATTATGTAGAAACAGAATCAAAAGAAGATAGAGAATTTACTTTTTTTTAAAAATGAAAGTATTAAGATGATATTTGGTGGTAAAGAAATGAGACTGATAAGTATATGGCAAAAAAAAAAAAGTTCTGGAAACAAAATATACTTTGAAATATCATCTGTTCAACTCCCAGGTAAAATGTAATTTATTCCAAACAGTAAAGTGAAAGTCTAGCTTCTTTCCAATGCTTTCAAAATCTCAGAATATCTTTGCACCTCAATATTTCTATTTATAATATATAATACTATTGAAAAGTAGTACATATTCACCAAAGTGATATTTTAAAAATGTGATGAGTCTCATGTAATATATTCACAGAATAATTAGGATTACAAAGAAATTAGTAATATCTGGTCAGGTCTACAACAGTAAAATGGCTAACATAACAAAGAAACCAGAAGAACAAAAAGAATGTGCCTATTAAAATGCTTATGCTGTCAACCTGTGGTGCAGAGCAAAATTAGAGTAATCATAGAAATTATTGAATAGAACACTTAATATAGTGGTCTCTAACAGCTGTCTACCTAGTAATCTATATGTGTACATGTTCTTATGTCAAATAGTTTCTTCCTTTCTATCAGTGTACAGTATTTTATTGACTGTTCAGGATGGATCTGCCAGCTTTGGCTGATCATTTCAATTGACAGTTTGGGAAGAAATAGAATATGTAGTAAGCACAGTTAACATTCATTTACATGAAAAACGTAGTAATGTGTGGAATTTAAAGTCACCTCTGCCTGCAGATCATTTTTAATAGCAATACTTTCTTCATACGGAAGAAAGAGTGTTCCTTGTACCACGAGATCATAAAATTCCCCGGAGGACCAGAAATACAGAGGCTGGGCTTCCATATCTGATACCTTTGTATTGAAGAAAATCAGTCCTCCAAATTCCACTCATGTTTGAACTCCATAATGTTGATTTTTTGCAATAGCAAAAAAGGACAGTTTTCTGTAGAAAGAGCAGGTACTAACACAAGAAGCTTGTATAACATCATAGCCATACAGTTGTAAGCATCTTAACCACCACATTTGGACTGGTAGATGTTCAGTTAATTAGATCGCTTAAAAATATGGCTAATGTGGAAACTGTTGAATACTACATACGTAACATACACATTTTGTATCAATTTAAATCATTTGCCAATTTACGTGTGAGACCAATTTCTTTTCTTTGATTAGAAATCTAATGATTGGTGTTCTCCTTGTCCTTTTTGCATAATTGGTTGCTTCTATAATTTATCACTTGTGATTCCAGATTCACTTTCTTTACAAATACGTTTATAAAGTAATGTGAGCTCAGAACCCTTCTAGATTGCTATGATTTGTCTTTAAAGTTGGGTATATAAAGCTATGATTTTTTAAAATCAATAGTAACCATTGTTTTGCCTACATCTAGTTTAATAGTAATTGTATTTTATGTAAATCCTGTATAGCAAAACATTAAACTAGTTTCCATAGAAACACCTCTCTCATTTTTTGCATCCATATTTGAGCATTTCGTATTGTATATATTAACAAAATAATATTTATGAAACTAAATTTGCAGACCATTTGCTCATAGGTATTTGAGTAAATGTTTCAGATTAAATCATTTTTGGAAATACTAGTGTGTAGCAAGTTATACAAGTTTCCTTTTTTTTAATTCTAAAATTCTTTATTTTTCAGGTCAATATATGCCCATAATTTTTTTAGGTTTGATGTTTAGATAGTAAATAATACCATTGACTAGTAAATATTAAAACATTGGCTAAAACTAACTTTATGAGTGTCGACATAAGAAATGTCCAAACCTGTAAATAATTTTTATAAGAGTTTATTTGAGCTAAAATGACAAAATATGCCAGGAGCAAGATCTCAAATGTTCCCCACAAGTTATGCAATTTTCATTTCTGAATCATTTTTAAAGGCATTTGAAACAAATTCAACTTACATAAATGGGTTTGTCAATAAACACAGCTAACCCATCTGTTGGGATCAGAAGTGAGCAGATATACCAAGAAAAGAATTAGCCACAAAATTTAGGGTGCTGTGAGTAGCAACCTGTTTTGTAGCAGGAAATGGAGAACACTTGTTCTCCAATGCATTGATGAGACAGAAGTTAGTGAAGAAACTCTCTTGTAAATTAGTTTTTATTATGTCAGGCTGTAAAATTTCTGTATCCTATACAAATGTGTAGAAGTATATGGAATTATCCTCATCCATAAACTGCAGAATAAATAATCCATAATTACTGTATTCTGGATGGCATACAGTCATTCTCAAGGCCCAATCTAACTCTTTCTTTTGTCTTTCTTTTCTTTCTCTTTTGTTCTTTTTTTTTTTTTCTCACCATTTGGCAAACTTTGTCTATCACTACATTTTTAACTTCCATGATTAAGCCTACTGGCCCCATAGATGTTCTTCATCTACTTGGAAGTTCTCGGGGTAAAGATGTTGTTAATCCGCTATGGAAAGTACAGTACATTTTGCTCCCAAGAGTTTCAAAGGTAGTTCCTAAGTGACTCTAAACTTTCTACACAACAGCACATTTTGCTGATACAAAAAACATGATGAATGAGTTTCTTAAACACACATCTCCCTACAAGGTCATCTAAGGACAGTTTTGGTGGTGGCATTCAAACCAGTGTATGTTACAGTCTCGCGGATATGTAAGACTATTTTGTGTCAGCAGATTTGAACCCTGAGTATGTGTATAATGCAAAATGATAGTATTTGTGAAACTGAGTTCCTCAGATCATTTGCCCATAATTAAAGGTGAGTATTTTCAAATGAATGAAGTTTAGAAGATGCTAGTGTATACCAAGTTATGCAAGTTTCTTAACTAGTAACGTCAGAGTTTTTAATATCTAATGTATATTGTGCATCTCTCAAGGAGCGTGTGGTGTTATACATTTCCCATGTTTACTTCATCTGCCAACTCTTTTTTTCTGGATTACCTATTACATTGTTAGGCACAAGGAAAGATTAACACGTCCAAGCAATTGGCTAAGGAGAGAAGAGTGATGAGTGGAAGTAGTTAGTCGGAACCAAGTTATGCTTTTGTGATTGGGTGTGAAGAACAAAAGGTCAAGAATGGGGCACGTTGTAAAGGAACACTTTATGGTGTTCTGAGTGGTTGAGTTGGAGAAACCAAAGTAAAATTGCGTCCAAGCAAAATTAAGTTGTTGCTCCCTCCCTTGAAATGTGTTGTTATCGTTGCCATTACCACCACCAACAAACCCCAGATTATGTGGACCTCGTCATAAAACTTGCCATTTATTGAAATCAACATAGGCATGAAGAAGACTAGGCTAATTCTCAGTCTTGGCGAAATGGAGCACACTGAGTATCAGTGCCTCATCAGTGACAAAGGACTCTTGGATGTCAATGAAGTACTCAAAATTTCTCAACCTCAATTCTCTCATTTGTATACTAGACATTGAATTTGAATATTGAATATACATTGCAGGTTGACTTTGAGAATTTAAAAAAAAAAAAATGTGTAAAACTGCCAAGCAGGTGCTTAGCATATAGGGGGCTACAATAAATATTACTTTCTCTTTTGTTTACACTCATAGTATGCCCTCTCAGTTGCCATCATGGCCTCCATTCTCAGAGGCAAAGTTAATCTTTCACTATTTATGCATACTTTAACTTGCTAAGTACAGGCACCTTATTTTCTCTTGGGTAAAAGGAATCTTTTCAGGCCCAATTACTAACTTCTTCTAGGGAGGTAATACTTTCTAATTTGTTTTTTGTACTAGAAATATATTAGAAAAAATAAATGATTTACCAATCCGAGTTGCAGGACAATCAAAGGCAATTATTTATGTCACAGAGACCTGCCTTCATTTTAACATGCACCTTTGTATTTAAGGAGGAGAAGTAGAAAGAAACTTATGGAGATTTGTTTCGTGTCAGGGTACATTAAGGAAAACCACAGAGCAAAAAAAAAATAACTGACAGAAGAAACTTGAAACCATAAGAAACCTCTTTTCTCACCCAATTACCTATCACATACTAGACTAATAAATAGGACATTTAATGGGTGACCAGATTTTTACTTGGAGTTTTAGAATCCCAAACCTAATAACACATTGAAAACTTCAATAGCATCAGTAAAATTCATTAGATCGTTTGCCTTCTTGAGAGATGCATTTTATTTACTCAACAAGGAACTTTGAGAACATACAAGTGCATGGGAAAGTAATTAAGCCAAGTAACTTAGCTTTTACAACTTGCTTTAACAACTCTATTATAGCACTGCTCCTTCAAGAGTTTTCAGTTTGAAGCCAAGGAGTGATTTGTTTACCTAACAGAAAGTAAATATTTATTGTAGCCCTACTAACCAGAAGAGATGGTTCATTCTGTTGGCAATCTATTTACCAAACTATAAACGGCATTTGGGTTATACTGACTGAACGGTATTATTTGGGAACTGTTCAATAAGTAACACTTCCATTGTGGTAGAGATTCATGATGTTAGTTAAAATTTCTGTAAACTCAGTGCTCAAGGTTAACAACTGAAGCCAACTGGTGTGTCCAATTTAGATTATGACATCTCCCCCCCTGCCACCCTCCAGGAAGTTTTGTTTCCAAATGGTCACAGTGTGTGATCTAGTGCCTTCACACTTCAACCTCCCAATGCAGGCTGATACAGCACCATAGTTCCCAGTCTCAAATAACCTTCCAGCTGTTAACGGGCCACTCATTCTTAAGGTTGGTTGAGAGAAGAAGATGAAACCTCCATGGTCTGGTAATCGTGGGTTTTCTTATTTGTAACATGTTCTCCTTGGGCTGGGTCACAAATCTGTTTTTAAAAAGCCCATCATTACTGTCTGGAACAGAATGCAAGTAAGGATGTGGCTAGAGTTTTTTAAATTTGATGAAAACTTAAAACTTTCTATTTGAAACTGATCTGGGCTTTGGTGAAGGGTTTAATTGTGCTGTCCCGTATCCCAGTTGTTGTTTTTCTCTCCAGGAAACAAGTTATTTTCATGTACGCTTTAAGAAAAAAGCTGGGATGTAATTGAGGGTTTATTGGGAAGTATTTCTCCTTCTGATTTATTGAAAAGGCAAAAAAACATTGTATTTAATCTTTTTCTTAAATGAAAAACTTTGTACACATTTATACTCCACGTGAGAGAGGGAATCAAGTTCAATGAATTTTTCTAATTAACTGAATACTTTGATCCTTGGTCAAAATCATCTAAAATCTAAAAATGTGATACGTGCTGGACCTATGGTAATGCGAATAGCACTGGTATGTATTGGATTTTATTTTAGTGCAGATAGGCTGTTGCAGTTTAAAACTAAGCCTTTAATTTTTGTATCTATTAAAAATTTTATTGTTTGTTCAACTCAGGATTCTTATATAGCAGTCATATTTTGGTGTGTTCTTTCCAGAATGTAATGACACTGAACCGCTTAATTCAATAAGTATAAAAATTATACTATATTAACCATATAAAGAGATATACTTGAAAATTTTCCATTAGTAATGTGAAGCTACTACAATGTACAACTTCAAGACTTAAAACTGCTTAGAGTTTGAAGGATTATTTAAAAAACAAACAAAACACGGGTGTTTAAAACATCAAAATTACCAGAGGAGCCTTATAAAACATATGAATTTTTAGGCTGCATCCTCAGAGATTCTGATTCACTTGATATGAGTTGGACCCAGCACCCCAGTTATTTAAAACCCTCCCCAGATGATTTGTAAGTGCACTCAAGACATTAGTCCAGTATAGTAACTAGCATAAAGGCAGTGGTTCCCAAGATGTATTCCATAAAACACAAATTACTTGACACGATTTGCAAAGAAAAGCTTCCGTGGTCGTATGTATAAGGGATCCTCTGCATATTATCCTTTCTTGGAATTTTTAAGAATGATTTCTAAATATTGAGACTCTGAGAAGTGGTGTAAAGAAGAAATCTGTTTAACTTGCTTTAACCAGTAGCTTCTCAGATGCATTTGATCCTGGATAATTTTTTATCACATAGTATCTCTAAACCGTGAAACCTGTTTTCTCCAGAATGTCCTTTGAGAAATGCTACTAAATGAAATTTGACAAGGTCCAAATTATTATTTGCATCATACTGTATTTTAATGCAACATGATTATGATGCCTTTGAGAATGTACACTTTTCAAAGCTACTGAGAATAATTTTACCTTGGTTTAGCCTATAAATAGAATTTTTCTATTGCCTAAATGTGGTATCTAAAAACGAAATACTAAAGATTCACACTATTTTTGTATGGCTTAACTTCTCATTGCATGAATTTCTCAAAAAGAAAGCAAACAATAAATACAGAAATAAATAACTATAAGTAGTTTGTTTCAGTGGTTTAGGTGGCAATTCCCTGAAAGGAATAATGGTTCTGTGAAGCAACACTGGTAAAAATGCTCGTCACCATATTATAAAATATCAGCTGAATTGAAATTTGCAAGTAAATGCTCTTAGTAAGGGATCTTTTCATTTAACAAGACTTTTTAAAATACTGGTAAAAAACAAATTACAAATACTTAATTGTTGCCTTTAATTATAGAATCAAACCTGAAATTAAGCTCGGAGGTCAGAGGACAGAGAATTTGTGAAAATAAAGTTACTTGATTTTTTTAATTTAACGTAATGCTCTAAGAAGTTTAAATTATGCTTAACTTGCCTTTTTCTACCACTAGGAAAAATATTAGAGAAGTTCTGGGTCTGAAAGTAGAGATTCAATCACAAGTCTAAGAAAGGAAGCCCTTCCTTCACATTGGAAAATGTCATCCAAAGAAGGCAAAGGAATCATTAGTTTTGCCTTCTAAAAGAGAGGAGAAAGGAGGGTGACTTGTTAACCAGCATCTTTTCAGGTCATGTGGGTCAGTCCTAAGCTAGGCACATTCTGTATATTATCTCATTTGAGTAGAAGAGATTTTCGTTAAATCCTCTTATACTTACAAAAAGACTATTTGTTGTTGGGAGTAATTCTTTAAGAACAAGTAGTTGTGAAAATAGACTTTTGCGTACTGTATCTATATGCACACTATAGACTCCCTTTCCCCATTCTTCTTCCTCCCTCTGCCCCGTCCTCTCTTGTTCCATTTCTTTCTTCCCTTTTGGAAAATACTCCTGTGCTCATCACCCAGTTTCACTGACAATGTTAACAAGCAAAACAGCCAGGCTTCCCTGTGTTCTGTGTGGAGAGAAGTTTCCCTTGCGTTTGGTTTCCGTTGACTGTAAGTCTTCTTCCTGAGCTTGTGTTGTACGTGAGCTTATTGTTGCCCCTTACTCTTAAATACATCCAAAGAGCATTTTGCCTTAAATTATGATAGCAGGACTGTCGGAAGCCATCAATTGCCCCCTCGGATTTAGTGAAGCATAGCAAAATAAAACTCCGTATGCCTGGTTTCAAGTAGGTAGATGATCTGAAATTGTGTACATGGGTTACTTTTCACATTTGATTCACCTTGGTTGGTTTTATAATGCTGTCACCTGGGTGCCAATTAGTACACTGGATATCTGCCAAGAAGCAGCTGAAATAAGGCCATCGGCTCATTTCATCTTTGCACGAAGGTCACTGCTAAGCTGTATTTAACCTAGTGCTAAAGGCCAAAGACATTGTTTAGTCCAGGAGCTGTGTTATATGCAGGAGTCTTATAATAAAGAGAGAATATGCAGGCATATTTTTTTTTCCACTCAGCTCACGAAAGAAAGGAAGTGAAAACCTGTCATAAATATTTCAGAATTATGGCTGCCACGACTAGCATAGCAAAGTGCACATTGTAGATTTTTCCAGCATAATAAAACCCATCGTTCATATAAGGAAACAGCTTATATCATTCTCTGTTGTTTCTTATGTTCAGATAAATGGTGACAGCCATGTCATCTGAAAGGCAGGGGTGTACTCACTTAGAAGAAATGGGGATTTAGAAAGAAGGTACTAGATGGGGTTGATAATATTCAAACTAACAGGACCAGCATCAATAATGATATTGTGATATTGGAACCTGAGGCAAAAGGAAAAATCAGTAATAGTGATCCTGTCTTTGTTTGATATTTTGTTCATTATGGATTTTTTTGTTAATTTGTTTTTTTTAATGTTATTAAAATATTATTTGTCTTGATTACTGAGTATTTTGGTGCTTCTTAAATGTTGCACCATCCTAATCTTAGCTCTACAAACTACCGTAAGTTGAAAACTCAAAAGATCTATGGAAGATTATAGTGAAATAAAATTACCATACTGACCCTATATTGTATGTAAATAGGTAATAGATATCCAAGTTTCATCATTACTAGCATTGGCGTTCTTTTAGTGCCTAGTATTGAACATTAATGCTGTCAGCATCACTGGAAGTCAATATTAGCTTGATTCATGGCTGAAATGTCATGAAGAGAAGAATACGGGAGACGTAGCTGAGCTCCACAAAATATGTGATCTCCTATATTTAACAGGAGCTCATATCCAACGCAGGTTCTTTATGAATCAGAGAGACATTTTTATTATTTCTGTATTAAATAAGGGAGAATGTTAAATTTCTGGCAAAAGGGCACATATTGGTGAAAAAGAAGACAGCATGCTAGAATCTGACTGATTTTTTTTTTCATTTTTATTACAGAAGCAAAATGCATAAAATAATTCAATCTGATTTACATGAAATTTTGCTTGCTCAGGCATCTTGCTGTGAAATAAGGACTTAGTCTTGACCAAATTCTGAGCTGCTGTGTTGGATTTTCAAATTACCACTTTGTTCCTTTATAGTTGTTAATATATTCCTACTGTTAAAATGTTTCTAGGTTCTAGGGAAAAAAGAAAGCCTCCTGTGGCCAACTTATCATTTGGTATTCCTACAGCTGTCAACTGAAAAATGGATAGCCAAATAAATCTGTTTTATTTAAAAATTTACATGTATCACCCTAATCACTTTATGAAACCTAAGTAGACATATTCAGATGAATTTGATTTAAAAAAGGATTATCTTGAATTTTATCAAGGATCCTGCCTTTTACACTTTTTTGAAATTGATTTCCTCGATGACTTCGACATTATAGATTTTCCCTTTTCTATTAGCTCATGTACAAATGAATTCCTGTCTGAATTATAATCATAAGCAAAAGTGAATGTTTGTATGTATGAGCGTTTGTATGTATGTGTGTCTGTATGTGTGTGTGTCTATGTATATTTGTGTATATGTAAGCATTGTATTTGCTCATCCCGCCCCTTCTTTCATTGGTATTAGAAATTGGAGCTCATATACTTATCAATTTCCCCCACTAAGTGGTATGCTACTTAGGAACAAGAATTGTGACTTGATCATCTTTGTATGGATGGCTCTTAACTAGTTTGGTGCCTGCCATGTAGTGTTGAACTCATCCAAAACGTGATGCCTTGTTACTACGCTATCTCAGGGATCTTCTAATAATAGAGCAGTTATTTGCAGTGAGCCAGGAAAAAGATGGCACTATACAGAAAGAGCTAAGGAAGGTTCAGGGAAATGGGACAAAAGAAAATGTTCTTGTGGGGGCTGGGGACTTCTCAGAGCTTAGATATAGGCTAGAGGAAATCCAGAGCATATGAAAGTTAACTCAACCCGAGACAACTCACCACAGAAAGACATCTGAGCCAGGTCCTCACCACACCGAGCCCCACATGAGCATATATCCCTTCCCTATCTCCAACACCACCGTGACTTTGAGACTACATTTTTCAAGTTCTCCTGCATTCAGAACAGTCTTCCTGGTAACATAAGTCAATATTTATTTCTTACGTTCTTAATAAATGATGCCCCTTATTCTCTGTATCATAAATGATTGTGTTCAGTTCATGCTTTCTTTATAATTTTCTTTATTTCATGTTTTGTCTCCTTAATAAGATCATAATGTCCTGGTGGAAATAGCATGTCATAAATTCTTTTTGTATTCCTCACAGTACCTTGGCAATACAAGTATATAAAATTTAAGTAGGTATGGTATTAAACTAATTGTACGTTTATTATGTCTTTCCTTTGCACTGAAGTTGCTCTGTATCTAGGCTTTTAGCAATGAGGAGAGTGTTGTGATTTAAAGGGTATAAAATGCATCATTTACCCAAACTTAACTATATTAATCAAGAGTCCCAGCTGTAAAAGGTGATACACTCAAATTAGGATAATTTGAAGAACGTTTCTATACAAAAGGTATTACATACAAAGTGTTGGTGGGATGTAGGAGAATTACAAACAATAGTGAAATAACCTGGGACTAATATTAATAATAGCGAAGGAGATTTTCCAATCTGAGGTCTAAGGGACAATGGCAAAGAGGTCTTAGTAGAACTCTGAAAAAGAGTGCCATAGAGAAAATTCTTCCAGAGAGGGAAGTGATTTGGGGTCAAGATACAGAGCCAACCCAAGGCAACCCCAGAGGTAGGGAGCCAGGGAAATATATACCCAGATCTCATGCTTTTTCCTCCCTGCTATCTCCTGCCACAGCTACCTATCGGTCGAACCCAATGGGAAGGTATAGGGGAACCCACTACTTTCATCTACACAAATTAGTCTCTGTGGCCAGGAAGTTGGGTGGAAAAGGACAGATAGTGTATTTGAAGGGGCACGCTGAAGATATCTGACACATTGTCTCTTACTGGAACCTACTCTGATATTTGAAAATTTGTACCACTTAGGGCATTGTTTCCTTTTTAAAAATTAATAATAAGCACAGATATTTGAATTCAGTAAACCAAATGCCTATGTGATGCCACTCCACTTTAATTACAAAATAACATTTTATGTGCTATACCAGAGATACATACAAAGTGCTGTGGGAGTCATGGAGGGAGGGATCAACTATACTTGGAGAGTCAGCAAGCCTTCTTATTTGGGGAAGATCTTTAAAGATCCAGATGAAGAAAGGAAGAAGGAAATGCTGCGCAGAGAGTACAAAATGAATCATGAAACAGCATAGCATGACCCTAAAGAAACTAAGCGTAATGGGGGAAAACATGGCCTTTGGGGTGAAACTGAAACCTGTCTAAACCCCAACTCTGCCATTTCTTAGCTATGTGATTTTGGGAAATGAACAAAACCTCTCTGCTGCTCAATTTTATCATCTCTGAAACAGGCACAGTAATTTCTACCTTGTTACTTTTACTAATTAAATGAGATCATGTATAAAAAGCACCAATAATTGTGTCCAATTGTTAGGAGCACTCTCTTTAGACTCAGAGACTGTTATTTCCAAATTCGTATCTAGGTTACAAATAGTAATTTATTATGTTAGACTGACAAACTATAAGTAAAAACGTAAACAAATCAACAAAGTAACTTTCCAACGTAGAATCATATGATAACATGTTTTGGGTGGTGGATCACTTCTTATAATCCGTAATCAATCCCACTATTTCCCTTTTATGGTTATTCTCTGCTGGCATCCAGTTTTGGTACTGAATAATTTCTCCTATCTTTGCTCACTTCTTTTGTAATATGTTGCAAACCATCGAAAGGTTTTCCTGCATGGGTCTCAATATCTTTTAGGTCTATCTTGTATGCATAGTAAAAAGCAGTAAGTAATGAATTTTAATGAATGGAGTTATATAATTCTCCAGTTCTCTATTCATTTAGTCAAGAAAGCTCTTTCAGCAACTATTTTGACTAGTTCACTCTTGCTTTCTTCACATCTTCTGAACAGGGGGTTTTTCCACTCTAAATACTGACTTTGCTATTTGAGGTGTTTATGGACTCTACTGAAGAGACACCCAGTGACCTTGATTTAATCTTACTTTTAACTACAAATCATTCTTCTTCACATGAGTATATGTATATTATTTAGGCTTTATATGCCTTTTCTTTTTTTATCTTGCTATATACCAAAAAAATGTAGACACCTGACTTGCATTCATCTTTTATTATTGGTATGTATTATTACAATTGTAATACAGTTTTTTCCTTTCTTACAATGTGTATACATTTTTTTGGCATCCTCTGTATGTATATACACGTGTGTCTATCCATTCGTTTTAAACCCTTGCTCCCAACTGCTGCCTCCCCACAGAAAAGATCAAGAAAGATAGCATATATGAATAGATACATGTTACCTCTTTGGTGGCTTTCTTACATTATATTTGAAAAAATATTATATTATTTCTCATTGGGTGTTTTTTAAGAATCTTGGCTTTAGTTTATTCAGTATGCCCATCTATCTCTCAATCTGTATTCAGAGTTGAGCCAGATTTAGGTTGGTAATTATATATGAATCAGACTGCATGCCCCCAAACAGCAGCTGGTTTACCAACTTCTAATGCTACAGCATCCACCTGTGTATTCATTACATGTTAATTAATAATGGTATGCTGAATTGAATTGACTTGTGGATTCTGGCTGATTATTTTTCAATTTAAAATTACGAGATACACATCATCAATCTATCAGCAGGCAGGATCAAATTTTAATTTATTTTATGTGTCTAGAAAAAATGTAGGGCTTTAGGAATTCAAAGAAGTAGATATTAATATGAGATGTGAAAGATAACACAAAACAAAAATGGTAAAATGTAAAATATCTGAGGCTTTCTCTAGGAGCTTTTCCTTGCCTTTGTCTCTCTTTAATTTTAAGAAGTTCTCATTTGGATTCAGTTATCCAAAGTTCATGTAAAAGTTAGGTGGCTTTATTTTTAGCATGTTTGTTAGTAAGTAGATAATTATGAGCTCTTTGAACACCTTGTTGTTGCCTTGAGTGGATGTTATACTTCTCTTTGCTAAGAACAGTCACCAATATTTAAAGTTTTGGAAGTAGTTGCAAATTATTTCGAGAGGTAGGAAAGAATTCCTGAAATATTTCAAGTTCTTTCATCTTTATGATGGTTGAGATGGTTCTCATTTGTTAAAAGTAATTTTTAAATGTAAGACTCCATATTTATGTTTTCAACCTCCCACAAATAATTTTAAAGAGTCATAGATTTATGGAGAATTTCAGATTTTCATCCATATGCTTATTTAATATTATCTAAAATTACAAAACTTACTTTTTAAAAAGCCTAAGAAAATCCCTCCATAATAATATGATGTAATTATCCAGATTGACTCTAATTTGGAGTAAAAAGAAAGGAGTTTATTTTTTTAATAATTTGGATTTGATATTTCTGAGCATTAAAATTAATTTGTGTACATTAAAACTTTTAAAAAATTATTTAAAGGAGGCTTTTTGTTAGGCAAATATTACTTAATATTTCTTGTATTTAAGTTAGTATTCTATTAATTAAAGTTCCATTTAGTCTTATTTTATGTATAAAACTAGTACGTTTTGTGTTATAATCAAATAAATAACTTTTATTTGTTTTTGGTTAACACTCAACATGAATTTGACAAATTAAATTTATCTAAATACTTAAACATTATTTATACAGTAATTGAAATCCTTGAGTCATTTTAAACCATTTTAAACCATAAAGTATATTTAATTCTTTTAAGTACTGTTTTGTCACCTTCCAAGACAAACGTAGAAATCTACCAAAAATTTCCCATGCCTGTAATGAGTACTTATCAATCCATTATGGCCAAATATTTAGATTTCATAAATGTTTCTCTTTTCTAAATTCAAAAATCCACTTCTGTGATTTGAATTCTGCACACGCATACCTTACTTGGGTTTAAATCATCTTTTCACCAAGTGATTTGCACTGAAGCGATTCTACATCCTTCTTTAATAACGTTTCCTATCTGACTTAGTAGCCCTAACTGCATGGCTGTTATACTGATGATATTGAAAATCGATAACTAACCCATCAGAAGTAGTGAAAAATTTGAATTCCAGAAAATTTGAAAGGAAATTTAACTGTTTTAAATGTTTAAGATACATGTAAAACTGAATTAAGAAGTCTGCTTACAAAGAGTCATGATTTAAAGAATAGATCGAATAATCTATAGTCAGCCTCAATGCAGTTATGTTTGTATATTCACATACATTTATTTTAAAAGAAATCATCCTAAAATGTGTTCATATCACCAATACGAGAATTTAAAAGAGAAATTCTACTTAGTCCTTCTGACAGTGTTAACCGTTCTAAATTATATACAAGGGCTTGGTGAAGGAGATATAGAGTAGTATTTTTTATAGGATCTTCCATCTATAGTAAATTTGGGAACACTATGTGATCTTATGGCCCTTACTCCATCTGTATGGTCTTGGAATTATTTGTAATTAGAATGGGACAATTAGGTGAGATCCCTAATTCCAGGCATAGGTTAAGGAATTGGCAGTGAACATAGGGACTCTTTTCAACATTCATTGTGGAAACAGCTTACACTTGAGGAAATGATAGAGTTAGTGTGTAATATGTTTATATCAAGCGATTTAGGAAAATTCACAAGTATCCTTACCAGTGGAATTGATAATAGTCCTGAAACACCCAAGTTCCTGAAAGTGTTGGATTTTTGATGTATTACAATTGTTTGCTCTGTGAAGCAGTGTGCCTTTACCTAAAAGGCCAACTTCAAATTCCAGACCCTTAGGATAATGTGATATCCCGCCCTCCCAAACACATACAGTAGGTCTCACAAAGCCCAGAAAATCCATCCATAAACTGTGAGAGGTAAAATACAATGGACAGTGAGGTGTTCTAATTACAAACTTAGTTTTAGTTGCTTAAGAGAACAAAATTCAAACTGAAATAAAAGGGTTTTACTGAATTTTAGACTATTATAATTACTAGTTGTCATTTGTTGAGTGGAATAACTTAATTTTGAGCTATCATAGCAGTTTATTTTAAATTATTAGTTCTTTTGTTTATACCAAAACACATTCTATAAAACCGCTGCTATATAAAATTAGATAATTAGTGTCTGTGACAATAATTAAAACCAATGGATAGTGCACAAAACTATTGTCCCAATTAAATTAAGCTGCCAGAAATCTTCTATTGCATCAATACTAAAAAATTGTATTTAAATTAAGGTAAAATTTTAACTTTAAAAAATTGATTTATTAATTTAAACTCATTCCTTCCTTATTTTGACCCCAGCAGACCTGTGAAAAAAAAATAGCTGCTCAATAATAGTTCCTTTTCTTTCAATGATTCTCTTCTAGATATTTTACATATTTTTAAAGTAACAAACTTTCAAGAGAAATAAATTATATTAATTGTTAGACCTTATTAAAGGTTCTGAGGAAAGTGAGAAATTTTGAGCATAGCTTTAAAGAAATACAGATGAGTTTTTAAAGCTCCTCTGTGCTACATCATCATTTTGCCCTCTCCAGTGAATAATTCTTCTAGGCATATAATATTCTGTAGTATTTATTGTCTCAAATGCCTTTGTCCCTACAACTTCCCTACCCACCCACTACTGCCCCCATTTCTCTGTTTCTCTATACATTAAAATGCCTAGAGGGGTGGTTTATGTTGACTGTGTCTGTTTTCTCTCTTCCATAATCTTATGAACACATTCCAAAGATGATTTTATTTGTGCTGGTCTGGTTGATCTTTCAAGGTCACCCAACATCTCCATGTCGCCTAATCCAATGACTTCTGTTTCCCTAATCTAGTCGTCTGTACTCACTCAGTCTTCGTTTTATTTAACCTGTCAACATCATTTGGCTCACCTAGTCACTTTCTTCACTCAGCCTCTCTTGTTTCTCTTCCTACCTTACTGGCTGCTCTTTCACAATCTATTTTGCTGATTCCTTGTCCTCTCTACATGTTGGAGCTCACTTGAACTTTATTTTCTCTACTCTAGTTACAGTATTCCCTGGGGATCTCAGCCAGGTCCTTATCTTTAAATACTATCACACTGATGACTTCCAAATCTGTATCTGCAGTCCAGACCTTGCCCCTAAACGCCAGCCTATGTTTTCTTCACCGCTGTATCCTCAAAACCTAGAATAGTGACTGTTACAATATAGGTGCTCAATAAATATTTGTTGGATAAATGGATGCTTTACCTCCCAGGGTTATTGTAATAACCAAATAAATCAAGGGATATAAAAGTAATTTGTAAACTGCAAATCACCCTGCAATTGTCAACTAATATTAATCTTACAGATTTGCACTATTCAAAAACAGTAAGAGGAGTAGGATACGAGAGAATTTTAAAAATGGATTTCAACATTCTAATCTAGATCTTCAAAAGTGGTATGTCTCCCCAAATTCAATGTTCTGTTTAACCCATCAAATTCTGGGCATCAGGGAAAGAAGTATAATGAATCTGCATTTAAATGCAAAAATAAATTCTCTAATGTTTGCTGTGACAAAGACGGTATTTTTTAATGTGTGAGGCCCACAAATTTGCTAGACTCGGCAATCTCAACTTGAATGACATGTCCTTGCATAACTAGTTGCAGAGTGTTAATCATTTACAATGCAAATAAGCAATTAGACAAGTTATATGATCCATAGTTAAAGCATAGTACGTTTTGGGTGAATGGCTGTCACTGGAAGACTAAGACATGGATATAAGCTAATAGGATGAGTGTGGCTGAAATATATGCAGTCTAAAATGTATATCGTCTGCCGGTTATAGCAAATTCTCTCACAAGGATAGTGGTTCTCAACCTTTATGCTTGCATCTTATAGCAGCATAAAGAATCATCTGGCGGGCATCTTATAGCAGAATGCTGGGTCTCATTACCACCGTTTCTGATTCAGTTTATTTGAGCTTGGGCCCAAGACTTTGCATTTCTAACACGTTCCTGGATTCTTCCTATCCCCCTAGATATATACACTAGGGTTTCATCACATTTCGAGAAATGCTGCAATAGAGAGTTTATTGCCCTGCTCATAGGAAGTGTAAATTTCAATGTAACTCCAAAACATTTCCCCAAATTTCCAATATTCCTCAATATTCAAGTCAGAGTTTGCACTGGGAAGGGATCTCCTCACAGAAACATGCTTTTAATTTTAGATCCATGCAAGTCAACAAACTCTCTGCCTTGCTTCTTTGACTATAAATGGTATTCCATTTGTTACAGTTGTAGATTATTGCATCAGGACTTCCTTTCCCTTTTGACTTCCGTGTGTATCATCGTTGTTTGACTGAACTGATCTGAATATAAATGTCATTTATTCTCTCTCCTGGCCTTCTGTATCAATCAGATAAAATTTTGAATTCACTGATCTCCCAAACTGAGCCAAGCTACATTAGAAGAGGGCATGAATTTCGATACCTTTGCTCTGCTAAGGACATGTTTTGTCTTTATTTCTCGGAAATTTAATCAGAATTTAATTAGATGCTGAGAAGGAAGTGACTAGACACTGAGCCTCTGACAAAAGTGAAAGTCAAAATATATTGTTGGACTTAATTTGAGAGTCTATCGACGGCCTAGTGCAATATGAAAAACAAATATCTAAAATGTAATAAATTGTATCATTTTTATAGTTAATGTGCTCAGCAGAAATAGGTTTTTTTTGAAAGAATGACTCCGAGACACGTGAAAAATTAAGGAAAATATAAACTATGCCTATTAAAGTCTTAAAGATTTCATTAATCATTTAAAAGGAAGTGTGTCACAATTGTACTTTTAAAAACATGACCAATATGAAAATCAGTATTTACTTTCAAAAGAAATCAATAGTTACTTTCCTATACACTTTTCTTTACAAATATATTTAGAGTATTTGTCCAAAGGTAAGCTATCTTCCTGCCTTTTAAAGAATTCAAATCATAAATATTTAATTTATTGAAAATTTTAGAACACAATTAGTATACATGGCAATAGCAATAACAGCTTGACATCCTGTGCCCCCAGCCCTATTCCAAGTATTTTATGGTATTTTTCATTCAGTTAATTCAGAAAAATGCTATGGGACAGGTTCTCTTATTACTCTCGGTTAAAGAGGAGGGATCTCATCACTAGTCAATGACCAATTTGTGCTTAAGGAATCTGGCTTCACTGTCCTAACTCAATAAATTTTGGTATTTCTTTATAAGCACATATTTGTTTTTGCAATTTGATCCATATAGCACTTCTGCTTTAATAGTCACATCTTTGGACATTTTTACAGTAAATTTGAGGAAAGGTAATCAGAAAAAACTTGTATAGTATAGAATTTTTAGGTCAGTGCTTCCCCTATCTATAGTAGCCAAATACATAGACTCCCAACAAACAAATCGTTTCCTTATTTAATTATTGGAAATCTACCATAATTAATAACTACCCAATCAATCTATATTTGGTTAAGAAGTGTGCATTGCTAGCTACTTTCATCTTACACATAAATTAGCTATATATTGTACTATGACTTCTTCTTACAAAGAGATTATGAACTAGGAATGGGTATAATAAATATGCAAAACTGTGTTATACAATATTCATGAAATTAAAATGTAGCTTTAATTTTACTATAATACAAAATAACATGTAGTAATGTGTTTATTGTGTGGTACTGATTACAAACTACAAAAGAATGATGGCTAATGTCATGGGGCCCTTAATTAATTCTCATTTTCTGGTTTAGAGGTTTTCAAATATTCAAAATCTCCTTTTAGAGTAACACAACTTTTCTGTATTGAATGCATTGAACCTTTGAACAAGAAATACTTGGAAAAAATTTGATTAGCAAAACATCCCCAAACTCTTAATTTTCAGATAATAATGTCGCTATAATACTCCAAAACAATATAAAAAAAATTAAATGTGATATTGATTGAATGTGAAGCCAACTTGTTCTTTGCCCTTATTTTTTAAATTATGTACTTTTTTATTGTTTTTGTTGTTGCTGTTTATTAAGGAGTGATGGTATCTATAGAAGCCTGTAATTTTTTACTTGTACTTCATGTAACTCTGGTTGTTTTCCACGTATCAGTTTCCATAAAGGGAAGAAACGTTTTTCCATCTCAGTAATTTTCCACTGATATGCTTCAGAATTTACTTTCTATCCTGCAATTTATCACTAGAGTTCTACTACCAATAAAGACCTAAGTTTCGAGGAAAGTAATCCTTTAAAAAAAAAAAAAAGACCTTGAAGTTATATAAGTGAAAATTAATAACCCTACTTAGAATGTTAAAATATTTTTTTCTATAAGCTGTAATATAACTGATAGTATAATAGGTTTAGTTTTAACCTAATTTGCAACTGGGAATAAGGAAACATTTCACCCTTGAAATTATTAACAGTATCAGAGTACTGAAATGTCCTCAGGGCTGTCCGTGACCTCTGCCTGGCAAGGAACACAACTGTCTGTGACCTCTGTTTCCCTTGAACAACTTGTTTTAACACTCAAACACAAACAAATAATTAAGTGTATATCTTTAAAAGTTTGCTTGGGATAACACATAAATGCATCACTTCTAAGTAATTGTTTCGCTGTTTAGTTCATAATTTTAACAATTTACAGTTATTTTTTTCAAAAAAATCTCTTGGTGATTATTTTTGGAAATTGCCACACAATCAGTTCAGTAAAATATTTCTTTCCATATATATTTTAAAGAAATGTGAATGCTCCTGATAGTAGCAACCTCTTCTTCACTGAGGAGGTCCTAGTGACATGATGTACTCTGCACTTGAGCAATGATGGTCTCCTGCCCCAAATCTTCCTTTGAGGTTGTGCTCAGAGATCAGTATCTGCAAAAGCAGGAGGGGTTACAGGTAAATTAATGAGAATTCAAAGTGAGCAGTTTTAAGCAGCACTGAGTGAGCTTAGTGACAATTATCTTCCAGCTCACATTGGCTTTTCATTGATTAGTGCTTTCATGATCATACAATTCCGATTATTTGTTCTTTGCAATATTTTTTTCGTAATTAAATCATGGTAGAGCACCTGGAATAATACATGCATTATAACACTATGTGTGATTGGATATCTGGAAAATACAGAAAAGAACAACAAAAAAAAAAAAAGCAAAAAAATTCCGAATCTTAGCATTCAGAGATTACCATTGTTAAAATTATTTTATATTTCTATCTAGTATCTTATTTATCTGGCTTTCTACTTATATGAAAATTGAAATAATATCATATATAAAATTTGTACATTTCCTTTGTGTAATAAAAAGTCAATAAATATTCCTCAAAATCCTATTTTATTGGCTGCATTATAAGGAATGTTATCCATACTCTTTTAAGCAATGAGCATATCCATATCCATGTTGGCATAACATTTCCAATATTTTTCTTAAAAAATTTAAAAATTCTTTACAAAGTTGTTTGTCAAAATATTATTTTAAAATTATTATTTTGTAATTATTATGACTAATGGATATTTGTATTTCCTCTTAATTAACTGTGCATTTACTTTAATGTAGATTTTCTTTAGCCTGTCTTTTAATTTTAGATTAAGCTTTTTATTAGTCTATTAAGTTTATTAAACTTTTCTTAATCTATTTTTAATTTTTGCAAAAGTTAAACATGTCAAGTAGTTATTTTAATTCAAAGACTATATTTTATTTCTGGCAAAGAAAAATTTATATCAAATGCAAATATATAGATGATCCCAATGAAATGTGCACATACTTTCAATTATATATAAACAAGTGATATTAAATAATGTGACCTACTCAGTTAACTTAAAATTACAAATGCTTGAAGTATTAACACTAGCACCAAAACATTGCTACCAACCCAAGTTAATATCTAAAAGATGTATACAATTTACTACTACACTGTGTCTTTAAAATTTATGCAAATCCACTATCATATAAAGCAATAATAAAAATGAAAATAAAACTGCATACGAGTAGATATTTATGTTAAAGCAGACTTTAAGAATGGGGAATGTATACTGGCTATAATAGAGTATACAAATACACATATACATACCTATATATGTGTGTGTGTGTATGTGTGTATGAGCATATATACAAAGATCAGACAATTAAATTCGCGAGCTCATCCTAGAAAAAGTACTACATACATCATTGCTGAATATCACTATGGTCACCTTGGAAATACTCCCCTTGGGAAGCTAGGCACCAACTCCAGTGCCTAGTCCACTCTTCAAAGCAATTTTGGAACTCTTTTTCTAAAATGGCCATCAGAGCTGTCATTGTATTACCCTTGATGTCCTGAATGTCATCAAAATGTCTTCCTTTCAATATTTCCTTTATCTTCAGGTACAGAAAGAAGTCATTGGGGCTGGATCAGGTGAGGAGGGAGGGTGTTACAATACAGTTATTTGTTTACTGGCTAAAAACTCCCTCATAGATAGTGCCACGTGAGCTTGTGCATTGTCATGATGCAAGACCCATGAATTGTTGGTGAAAAGTTCAGGTCGTCTAACTTTTTCACACAGCCTTTTCAGCACTTTCAAATAATAAACTTCATTAACTGTTTCTCCAGTTGGTATAAATTCATAATGAATAATTTCTCTGATATCAGAAAAGGTTAGCAATATTGTTGCAACAAGTTTGCGAACTTAATTGTCAGATTCGCACGCTTTTGTGTGTGTGTGTGTGTGTGTGTGTGTGTGTGTGTACTGAAGATGACTATGACATCTGGAGTGATAATTAAATCTCCAGACTGCTTTTTAAAATTTCACATTTTGTAAGAATTTTAGATTCACATGGTTAAATGGAGTATTACTCCCTATAAAGGATTAACAGAGTGAAACTTGACAACATAGTTGAAAGTCAATATTGAGTTTATTCATTTATTAAATTATACATTTAATATGTTGCTTTTGAGACCTTTCAATTGCAAGTCACAGTGCCAGTACCAGGTGTTTAGAACTGAAGTGTTATGAATTAGAATAGTTGGCATCTTCAGTTGTAAATCACATATTTTAGTACAGAAGAATATCTAGTTTATATGTGTATAAATGTGTCCAATTGTTTTAATTTCATTCTCACGGACTCATAGAAAACGTTTTTATAAATCTCCCCCCCCCCTTATTAATATTCTAGGAACCAAGTTTATATCCATGGGTGAAATTCACAGATTGTATTTCATGTATGTTACTGGCAGTCTAAATGAGATTCAGGGTCAGGACCATTGGCAGAGATAGAGAATCACATGAAAAGTGGGGGGATGATGGCTAGTTGTGTTTATCATTCTCCTTTTTTCCCAGCTTTCAGGCAGAAACTCAGTCTCATGGCTGTCACTCTCATTACCAGGACTGTTTCTGCCTGGGCTGGGAATGACACAGAAGGATATTGCTGTCTGAATTCCTAAGCATCCTTCAGGCAAAGACAATAATTAAAATATTTTGACTTCAAATGGTAATTTTTTGGCCCAGTGCTGTAGTATAAATGGATCAGAATACAGACTAAACTTTTAGTACTCTGCCATGTCAAAGGAAGCATTTTTGTTTTTTGTCTTTCAGTGTTTTTTCTGCCGCTTATATACCATACAACCATACATATGCATATTACGTGGACATTTGCATGCATTTGTAGTATATAATTTTATGTGCATTGTTATGTATCAAAGAAAGATAGGCTTTTTAAAAAACATCCCTGTTTATGTGTGCTGTTGATTAATTGTTCCCAGGCACTTACTAGACATAATACCTCTGAGGTCAAATTAAATGTAATATGTTCTTTTTGCGTTTTTAGAGGTGAGAGGCAGTTAAACGAGACAATTAACATTTACAGAATTTCTCTTTTAGCCTCTCACACAGGTATTTTTACTGTCTTTATTGTGTTTAATTCTCACAAAAAAATTATTATATAGAGATTATTTTTTTCTAAAGCATGATTAAGGACAATGAATTTCCATAAACTATGTAATTTCCCAGAAGGCAAACAGCTAGTATAGGATAGAACTGAGATTTCGATGGGGTTTTCCTCTGGTTCCTGAACCTATGTTTTTTCAGACACAAGTTGCTTAAAATGATGATTGATCTAGCATACCTAGAGGTCTAGGACAGTCATTGTTTCTCTAATAGTGAGATGTTGTCTAATATATGAGAAGGCTAGTCTTGTTTATTACAGAGATTTGTAGACATTAGGAAACCTGTTTGATATGTTCCCTCAGTCCATTCTCCGTTCCCATCCAGTGGTATTAAAATATAAACCATCAATCTGGTTGTTTCTCTGGTTGGCTTAAGGTGATTTCACCTCTGCAACTTCTCACTTGTTCTATAAATATACGTCAGTGGTAGAATAGTGGTGTTTCTCCATCTATGGCATTTGTATAGGATTCAGAGGTCACAAACTCAAATGCCTATAGCTTTCAGAGCTATGTGTGAAATGGACTGGATGTGAAAGAAAAGGCAGAGATGGGGCCTGTTGTAAACTGGAGCCTGCAAGCTCCTCAGAAAGGTATTTAGATCCACTTTAAAATAAACAAACAACTATCTTAAGTGACAAAGTACTTGGATATGAATTAATTCAACCCAAGTTTGTGCATTTCATACTTAGTGAAAATTAAATGTTAGATTATTTGAGCACCTTAGAAGTTCATATAACACTAAAATATTATCAGAATTCAGCTAAATACTTAATGTTCCATTTCTTTAATCATTCCCTCTGAGAACAACACTAATTATTTTCAAACACAGTGCAGCAGTGCAGTCACTGATATTTGTCTTCAGAAATACTCCTTTCAGCATAAAATAGTGGTCAGGAAAACTATGCCTCAAGACTTCTTTCAAGGTCATGTAGGGTTATCCCTGTCTTGTAAATGAGAAAATTAAGTCACTGGGTAAACTTAATGTGCTAGGAAAATTTTCAAGTTAATTCAATCACATGCATCAGAATTTCAGCACTTCAAAATTGATATCGAAGATTATCAAGGTTTTCTCGGAGGCGTAAAAATAAGAGAAGCCATCACCCTTTTGCATGGAGGCACCATGCGGGTTTCCTAAAGCTCACTCTTCAGTGTGAAAGCCATCTGGAGGGTTGATTTGGCCTCGTGACTGGTCAGCCTTGTGTCTTCTTCTCTCCTCTTTGCTCTCCTGATCTGGGGGAAGAGGCTTCCCTTCCAGGGCAGAGTGATAGAGGAGAACCTCTGGGTCAAAAGTTTTTCATGTGGCTCGTTCCCTTTCCTAGAACTCCCCAACTCACCCATGATGTCTTAGTGGCCTCACTGTATGTGTGCTAAGCAGCAGTTTCTTCAGACAGAAAGAAATCCAGGCTCTGTGGACCACTTTTTCATCTTTCATTTTCCTTTTGCTGTTTCTCCGTATTCAGCAGTGCAGTGTGAATACATTGGATTCTGAGTTAATGCAGGCCTATGGGTTGTTGCTGGGACAAAAAGGCAGGCGTTATTTGGGCAATGACATGTATTTTCCTGCCTTCACCTGGAGATATAAGAACTTTGCCTTTTCCCTATGCTGAAACTATGGTAAATATTTCCAATTCATTGGACTGAACTTAGTGCTGGCTGTCAGGGACTCCCTAGAAGGCTGCTGATGCAGAGTCTTCAGCTGAGCACACAGCTCATGTGTTACTATCTTCTTACAGGAGGCGATCGAGATCGGATGACAGCGAATCATGAGAGCTACCTCCTTATGGCGAGCACCCAGAATGATATGGAAGACTGGGTGAAGTCCATCCGCCGAGTCATATGGGGACCTTTTGGAGGAGGTGAGTATGTTTTTAAATCATGGAAAAACAGAAAGGTAGACCAAACCTGTTCATCCTTTCCCCCAGTTAATGTTACTACCAGTTCCTATTTTCAAAGGGATGAATGTTAAAACAAATAGTAAACTATTTCACATTATGGTTAGACACATATCTAAATAACTCCTGGAAGTTTCATTTAGGTTAAATATCATTGATAACCAACCTTCTGCCATAAATATCTTGAATTATAATCAGGGATTATATTTTTCTTTTATTTTTGGATTTTTCCATTTCACTAACAATAAATAGTTATGAGACTGATACCATAAATGTAAATTAGTTAAAAGAATGTAGATATGGGTCAAAAAATGGACTCGTAGCTTTTGAAGAGATGTTCAGATGCCCAGTCCCCAGATGCTCAATGATATATCCAAGAGGAATGGGAACACTTTGGATGAAAACCTGATAATTATTGGAATAAAAAAAATGCTTTGCAATGAGGCAAGTGCTTGTGGATTTGATAATAAGTTTGTAAAAATATCTGTGTTAATACAGTGTTGAGAATGCACTGAATGGTGCTATGAATAGAACTAAAATCAAGAAGAAAAGGTTAAAGGTGAGATCTTTGTCTATCGAGGGATATAAAATAGAATGATATATTCAGAAAAGATATTTATAGTAAAAATTCACTAACCAAAAAAAAAAAAATAAGAACCCCAAAATATTCATCTATAACCAACATGTATTTCCAACAATGTAAAAGACTAATTATTTTATGTTGATGTAGTTAAAATAAATTATATTATTTAGTAAAGCAACTACAATTTCCATATTTATTTTATGTTCTCTTTTGTGTATTGTCAGCACCCTGAACCACTTTACATTTTAGAAGAACTTCAGTTCTTTTTAGTTTAAAAAGTTGAAAAGTCAGGTTAAAGTTAAAATAGTAAAGATTCATTGAAGACATGTTGATATTTTACCAGATTAATGAAATATATCTGCAGATTGTTTTTTAGCAGTATCTTCTGTTGGAGAATAACCAGGGTGACTATTCACCCAGTTTGCCTGGTAACGGGCTGGTTTACAACTGTTGTCTCTGGCTAATGATTGATATTGCTACCTTTCACTCTTCGTTTAGGTGACAACTGATATGGTCACCCTAAATATATACAAAATGGCTAGTAAGCGAAAAGGCCCATGGGGCTGATCCCCACCCCAGTGCCTTAGCAAGGGATCTCCCACATGACTATTTATGAGGGACACATATTTAACTGCTAGAGGTTTGCTGGTACCTTCAAGGGCCACAGACTTGTGGGGTACCTAAGGATGTGTCTTTTCAAAGATCCTGTTGTTTCTGAAGACCTTCTGAAAACACAGGGGGACCTCTGTTATCAGATTTCTGTGACTCCTTAGTTCAGGAGAATCCTTAATACCTACCAAAGGGGATATTTTTGGGGAGGGATTTTTTCTGGCAAGTATGCTATTCTCTCCCTTTCCTCCTTTTCCTTCTGTCCTTTACTCAAGAAAAATGAATGAGATTCAGCAAGCTTCACCAAATCACTGGCGTCGGCAGGTTCTGTCAGCCCAGGAGTATCGGAAATGATTCCAGTGGGACTGGACAAGAGCTGTACATGAGTCTTCAAATTTATGAACC
Source organism: Rhinolophus ferrumequinum (assembly GCF_004115265.2). Lineage (NCBI taxonomy): Eukaryota > Metazoa > Chordata > Mammalia > Chiroptera > Rhinolophidae > Rhinolophus > Rhinolophus ferrumequinum. The sequence goes on from NC_046288.1 coordinate 40,264,115, forward strand.
CGGAAGGGATTATAGTAGTTGATCAGTTTATATACTTTATCCTGTGGAATATGCCTCTGGGATTTTGCAAATGCTTGATTCAGTTTTACTTTTAAAAAGATACATTTTAGCAGAGAGTCCTTACAATAGAAGCAATGCTCCAAAGAATAAATCTTCTCCTGCCCTCTTTGCTTAATTGAAGACTGTTATGAGATTGCAAGGCAAGCTTTTAAAGCACTCATCTAATTTGTAAGAAATCCTTTGTGATTCATCTGAACATCAGAATTTTCTAAAGTTAATACAGAATATAGAACCAAACTAAATATTTACACTGATGGAAGACTGCAGCTGTCACCCATAATCATGGGTCTCAATTGATTGCATTAATTTAGCCCCCCTCTGTCCCCTGACTGAATTTTAAAGAAATATTATAAATTTGAGTTTCAAACAAAAAAATCTATATGACTGAAAACCCTTTTATTTATCTTATATATTGGGATTTCACTTAACATTTCATTGAAAATAAGTTTTCCAATGATTAAGAATATTTTTAAATGACTATGTTAGTTGAACCACACAGTTTATGGATTAGGTCATTCAGACCCAGGGAGGAGGAGTAATTTGCCAAGTGTCACACTGAGTAACAGAGCTGAGAAGAAAACAGGTCTTCTCACTCGTGAGCTTCCTCCTGTTTTTCAGCACAATAGTATGACCTATTTCTTCTACTGTGGGAGTAAAAAACCCACAATTACAAGTCCGTGCCTTTATGATAGTATATTCTTCATTATGTGAAAAACAAGTTTTTTTTAAAGTGTGATAATTAGAATGAATATAGGTTTTCAAATCCTTCAAAATACCTGAATTGACACCATCAAGAGAATGAAAAGACTACCCACAGAATGGGAGGAAATATTTGCAAATCATGTATCTGATAATAGACTTGTATCCAGAATATATAATGAACTCTTCCAACTGAATAATAATGACAAATAAAAATTTTGACCCAATTGACGCAATTAAAAATGGGCAAAGAATCTGAATAAACATTTCTCCAAGGAAAGTATACAAATGACCAATAAGCACATGAAAAGATGCTTAGTCCAGAGGTGGTATAGAGTTTTAGTCATCAGGGAACTGCAAATCAGAACCACAATGAGATACCACTTCATACCCACTAGGATTGCTAGAATCAAAAAGTCCAATAATAGCAAATATTAGTGAGGATGTGTAGAAATTGAAGCCCTCTGCATTGCTGATAGACATGTAAAATGGTTCAACTGCTTTGGAAAACAGTTCATCAATTCATCGAATGATTACACGTAGTTACAATAGGGCCCAACAGTTTCACTCCGAGGTATATACCCAAGAGAAATGAAAACATATGTCCACACAGAAACTTGTGCATAAATATTTATAGGAGCATTATTCCTAATAGACAAAAAGTGAAAACACACAAATGTCCATCAGCAGACAAATGGATAATCAGAGTATGGTATATCCATGGAATGGATCAGCCGGAAAACGAAAAAGAAGAATGAGGTACTGACACATGCTATAACATGAATGAACCTTGAAAATCCTATGATGCTCGGTGAAAGAAGCCAGTCACAAATATCCACATATCATCTGGTTCCATTTATAATAAATACAGAACTGGAAGTACTATAAAGACAGAAAGTAGATTAGTGGTTGCTTAGGGCTGAAATGATGGGAGAGCCAAAGATATGGGATCTCTTTTTGAGGTAATGAGATTTTCCAAATTAACTGTGATGATGGTTTCCTACATTTGTGATGGTATACTGAAAACCATATAACTGCATACTTTAAATGGGAAAATCTATGATATGTGAATTATATCTCAATAAAGCTCTTTTAAAAAATTTCCTGAATTGCCATAAATACTTTTCATAAGAGAATACATCCCTCCCCCCCAATCTTTGTGATGGAACCTATGATGCTGTTTATCCTAAATAAAGAGCTCTTGGCTTCCAACCTCCTTCCCACAGCTCAAAGATGGTTTTCGTCCTTAATTAAATGGCATTTGTAAAGACATTTGGAAGACATATCACCCTAACTTATCAATTTCTGTATACCACCTTTGGATACATTTTAAATGTTTCTATTACAGAGAGGGCATTTCATTGTATTGTGATTTCACTACCTGTGTTTTTAAAAAGTTTAAGTTTTTCATGAGGCACCTAAGCTTATCTTTGTTCAGGTTGCATACACATGTGAAATATTCCCTCTTACCGTTCCAATAAATATTGGATTAAATTATAGACGAAACCTGAGTATGTTGCCTAGATTTTCGATCTCTTAGAAATTAAAAACTGTTAAGTGAACATCATAAAATGTGGAGCTTTGGAATTATAGGCCTTTATTTTTTATTAAATAAGGGACACTCACAACAAAATATTCAGATGGAGGAAAGGGACCAATGGAGATGTGTCAAGTACATCTCCTCTCTTAACAACCTGGCCAGATAACAAAGTTCAGTGTTGAATCTAAATACCTAAACTTTGTGTTATGTGCTGAAAAACACCTATTACTGTTGCTTCCGTATTAAAAATGCTGAGAGGCACGTCATTTCTGCCTGAAAGTCAAAGCCAAAAGTTGATATGTCAAAACTTTTATTTAGCTTTGGAAAAGTTTAGGGTTTTGTTTTTGTTTTGTTTATTTTGGATTTCTTTACACTGCGTTTTGAAGCAGTGTATATAGAAGTTTCTAGCCCAGGATCTGGGGAAAGTGAGAACCCATTAATTATTCATTAGATCTGAATGGTTAGCCTAACTTCAGCTACCAATAAAATCAGGTTCTTCCTGTACATTTCCGTCTCCTTATGAAACGAGTTGAGTCAGAGACCCATAGGGGCGTAAAAATACTGAAAGCAAATAATCCTCATAATGAATAATTGGCGTAATGAATACGTGGGCAAGCCGGGGTTGGTTAAGAGGCTCTGTGGTCTTGCCTCTGACACAGCCTATCCTGTTTGATCTAGGAAGTGACCCCTTACCTTTTGTTTCCTCACTTGGGAAATCAGCAAATTGGACAAAACTGTTTTAACTAAGATTCATTCTAGCTCCAGTTCTGCGGCTCCCTGCGTTCCCTCCTTCCCAAGCGGCAAGGTGTCCCCCAACTCAGCACTGCCACTGACTTGTAGGACTGAGTTATACTTCACAGTTTCTCCTTTTCCTAGCTGCATGCTGTGACACGGAAGCTAAAAACAATGTTTAAACCGTGGGACAGACATAACTAAGAAGGATCCCTTCAGTGTCAAAATGTTACCTATCTGGCCATGCTAGTCAGAGTAATGATGTTTCGAAAGGGAGTAGCTTTGTAGTACTCCTCACAGTTTTGGAAAGCTCCTGCTGAATGGCCAGGAGGGAACGCAAAGGCCTCAGGGGTCAATTGGGGTTGAAGCCCTGGCATTCCAAATCTGCTCAAGGAAGAGCCAGGTGGGTGAATGATTAACCCAGTGAGTCAACTGCTTAGTGAGTGGGACTGAGGGTTGGTGGACATGGGGCTGTGGTGCAGATGGTGCATGCAAGGGCAGGGGAGAAAGTTGAAAACAGGGTTGGTTTTCAAACCATAACCAGCGAAATATAGATATGATAAATATAAATATACACATAGGGGGAGTTGATTTGTTTTGTGGTTATACCTTCAGATTCTTTGTTACTAGATTTAGAATATTTTCCTATTTCACAGACATACACATATATAAATACACACACATACATGTTTTCATGCTATGCACATTTAAATCAGCACCCACAAATAGATTCAACTGCGAAGTATGTTTTAAAATATCTTGCATAGGAAGAAAATAGATGCAGGAAGGAGGGGGCAAAAAGTGTGCCCTTTCGTGGGGTGGTTTGGTGCTGTTGGATTTCTGGAAGGACTGAAGCAGCCAGCTGTAAAGGTGCGGCACAGCCAAGAGCCAGGAAGTCAACTCAAAGTCAGAGGAAGAAGAAAGGGGTTCACACTGCCGCCTGGCACTTCCCTCCTCCCTTCATACTGTTGTGACTGCACCTGCTGCATGTGACCAGCGGGCACTGAAGGCAGCGCAGCCACAGCAGTGGTGACAAGGCAGCTGCAGCCCTGCCAGCTCCCGCCCAGCTCTCATTGAGAAAAGGGAACCGGAACAGGAGGAGGGGGAGACAAGCTCCCTGCACAGCTGCCTCCTCCACGGATCCAAGGAGTCTCCTGGAACGGGCACTCGACTGTTCTGACGTGGCGATTTCCTCTCGGGAGCCCCCAGAGTTTGAAGACAGAAGAGAAGAGGGAGAAGCCTGCAGAGAGCATCAAAGGATGCGGAGTGCTATGAAAGGAACAGGGGAGCCCTTTGAAAAGAATCTATCATGCACTGAAACGCTTTCTGGAGAAGGTGCCATTATTTGCCTCCCCTTTTTGCTCAGATGAAAGGAGCCTGCAAGGACGGTCCTGAAGTATTCCTCAGAGGCCTTTTTGTCATTGTTCCTCTTTCCCTTTGCACACGGCTGTTTGCTGACCTTTCCAGAGGAATCTCAGTCCCCCCAGTTCCAACTGAGAAGACAGTTCTTAAAAAAAAAAAAAATTTAAAAAAATTAAAAAACCCCATAATTCCTGCTGTTTGAATGGGAGGTGCAGCTTGCTTGCTGTGGTCCTATTTGCTGTGACATTTTGGAATGTCTGCAGAAACTTAAAACAACCTTAAAACCTCCCTGGATTAGGCAAGAAGAAAGGAAGTTCTTGCCGCCCCCCCACCCCCCTCAAAAAAAAAGAAGTAAACGAGAAGTGGTAACTTACCCTTGATCCAGGATTTGGATGATAAAAAACCTTGGAGTTCTAGAATCAGCACTTCAAACCTAACAAATAAACATGAGAAGGAGTGGCTGTGGGGTATCCTGCAGAGGCAGGCTTTAAAGGAAGCCTGAACCGGGTTCAGGACTTCGGGCCTGTATGATGCCTGAAGACCGAAATACTGGGGGGCGCCCCTCAGGTGCCTTAGCATCAACTCCCTTCATTCCTAAAACTACATACAGAAGAATCAAACGATGTTTTAGTTTTCGGAAAGGTAGGTAGATGATATGTTAATGTCCTTTTAAAATTATACATATATCCTCTGATGCTTTAAGATCAGTTTATGCTCAGATAAAATGGAGTTTGGAAACCAAGAGCTTAGAAGTGTACAACAATGATTTATGTGTATCTTTGCTTGTCTATGATGATTTTTCAAGGTTCGTATCGATCTGTTTATTACTGTCTTGAATAGGCTGTGTAGGTGGGGCTTAAAGAATGGTGGTCTTGTAGGGATCACCTTGACCTATGGAGAAGTTAGCAAGCTGGGCTGACCATCCTGAAAAGGAGGGGCCAAGTCTACCTTGGGCTGTTCCCAGACCCAAATCAAGCAGCCTTGCTGTTACACATTGAAATGGGTCCCTCTCAAATCCCTGTTCTGTGCTCCCATCATATGGGTTTGGTTCTGGCTGCCTTCACTTGCCTCACCTCTCCTGCTGAGAAAATTATATCAGGTTATTTGTAATGACCATTTTCAAGAGCTTTTCAACCATGTTAATTACCACTGATTAGAAATAAAAGTCACCTTGACTTTCCAAATAGATGGCATTGGGAGAGGCCAAAAATATGAACTAGCAGGAACAGGAGTGGGGAAATATAATAATTTATGATCAATAAAAGAAACTAAGATATTTCTGAATTAATTTATGTAGGGAAAGTTAAAGAGTATAGCATTTGACAATGTTTTTAGAAAATGTTTATATCAAAATATTCTTTTTACTTTGCTTTCAAATGTGAATAATTAAATGGAATAATTGTCTGAATTGGAACTAGGTAATTATAATTTTAATGTCATGTACAGGAAGCTAATTTAATCAGGAGCTGATCTGAGTAACGTCTAAGGTTGTTCCTTCTTCCTTTTTTTCTTTGATTGGCCATCTATTAATTAACCCTCTTTATTTAGTAACCAACAGAAAAAAATGAGAAGGAAACAAAATAAGAAAAACCACATATAAAAAGCAAAATATGCTAGTGGGAACTTTCTTAAACTAAACCTTGTTCCTGCTGAGTCTTTCTCTTTGAGCAGCTCAGATCTGGCTATGATCATTAGCATATATTATCAGCAAGGAATTCAGGTGTTAATTTATATTCCTCCCTCATCCACAAAGATAATTAAATGTGCACGTCTCATATTTTATAGATCTATTGAGATTTCAGAACAGGGTTAGCGAGCACAGAACAGGGTTCCTGTAAGAGTGCATTATTCATAGAGAAACTGACAATGATACAAATTGAAAAGTCAAGTGACTAATTGCTTAAAGGACGGTGCCTCTTCTAGTTTCCCCAGCCCTCAGCAACTAAATCGGGTTTATCCAAACACTGGAGAAGGCCTACATTTCCGGGTTATTGCTGCTCATTTCTAATTAGAGATGTTCTGGGGACCATAAATATATCTTTGAAGCACAGGGCAAGGCCTTTTTAACCTTTTCCACCTTCTCGCTTTCAATAGTGGAGTATAGCACATCTGCAGGAATCATAGCTAACACTGCTGTTCATCCTACTCTCTTCCCTTTCTTCTTAAATAGTAACGAAGGAAGGCCGTTTCTGCAAAGAAAATTCCCATGGCCTGGCAAATGGCAATAACAGAAACAGGGAATAGCTTCCATCTATCATCTCCTATGGGCTATTTTTCAGGTATTGTCTTTTCCTCTGCAAAGTTGCAGTAATCTGAGGATTGTTCAGCATCTGAATCAAGGATTAACAGATTTTTAATTTACAAAGTTGTATTCTGGTTTCTGTCCGAACCATAAAGGAGAGAAAGGTGCAGGAAGCATTCAGATGTTGTAAGTTTCCTTTTCCTTTCTCTGGAGCCAGTGCATACCAGGCTTTCAGTTAACTGGCTGCATGACCACAGTTCCACAGTGGGGCTCTGGGAGGAAAGGGGCTGCAGTGTTGTTTCGTGCTGCGCTAGTCATTCAGGTCAGAGGCAGCATGAAGCACAGGAGGTTTACATCTTTAAGGTCTGGCACTGAAAAGAATGAATTTTTCTTTTAATGCTGTGTTCCCAAACGGTGCCACCTTAATAGGAGAATGTTCCTTTGTGCTTTGTTTAATCTCCTGGGTACTCAAGTAGTTCCAGAAGTGGACCCGGGTTTCTGAGTTCCTCTCCCAAGCCTGTTAGAGAGCATCAGCTTAAGTCATTTCACTGAAAGCAAACAGGAGAGGGCAGGAATCATGGAAAAGTGCCCAGAAATGAAAAGTGGTGACGTGTCTGCTTTTCCCGATCCACATTTAAAGCATATTTTTTTTTACTGTTGTCAAGGGTAGGCTTACGGAAGAGACTCACCGCTTTAGAAATGCCCTCCGAATGAAGGGTGGCACTGAGTTCGTTTGCAGAAGCCTGGCGGTGTTGGAGCTTTTATGCTGTGTAAACTGTAACTAACTTCTCAGGGTTCCTTTCTCTTCCAGACCTCTTCTGTCCTTCACTCACCTTTTCGTCTCTCTCTCTCTTTGTTTCGGTACTAATAAAGGTCACTGAAAATATTTTCTCAATGGTTTTAAAAATCTAGAAACTAAGAAACATCTATTAGGCAGAAAGTGGGGGACTGGTGGTGCTTTGTATTTATGTTCTAGTGAGATAAAGGTTACAATGTATTTTTCACTCTTTGGATTTTAAAACTATAAATTTTATTTGCCTCTATAAGACTACATGAAGCAATCTTTTGAATATCTGGGGGTACAAAACACTTTTGGTCCTGAATGTTAGTGCTAATGTCTAGTTATTGTGATCACAGGACAAACTAAAGTAATATTTTTAGAACTAAATTTATTGGGGTAACAATGGTTAGTGAAATTACATAGGTTTCAAAGGTACAATTCTGTAATACATCACCTATATATCACATTGTGTTAAAGCAGATTTTTAAACCCTAACTTTATCTTTTATTTTCCTGAGTTTCCCTCTTCTTGGAGATAAGTCATCATGAACTCTGCAGTGCTTTTTTTCCCTATACCATAACCATGTAGTGGTCATGCAGCGTGGCTTCTTCCTTCTTTAAATACTTCAAACTCCATTTCTATTCCCATCACCTTAGTTTTCTGTGTCTTTATTGCTTCATGCACACAACTTACTTACACAGAAAAAGTGTCTCTCAAGGCAGCATCCGTCCTCACTTTTTTCCATACCCGATATTCTTCACAAATTCCCACACCACACAATCCATTTGCCTAATGCGTATTCCTAAATAGTAGTCAGGCAACATTCCACAACTCAAAATTTGTTTGTGTCCCTACTGCTCCCAAACGAAGTCCTAACTGTTTCATGTAATTATCAAGGCCTTCTAGCCAATTCCAGCTATTTCCCAGCCTGGCCCACGCTTTCTCCATAAACACATCTCCTACATCACCCTTTGCTTTTGTTCACTGTGTCCGATCTGCTCTGATGCTCTCTCTCCTCTGCTGTCTGTCTAAACCTTACAGTTTCTTCACGGCATTGCTGGAGTCTCATTTCTGTACCAATTATACTCTTTACTCAGTAGCCCTTGTATGTCATGTGTTCTGCCAATGGGCCACCTTATCTTTATAGTAAAAAAAGACATGTATTTATTTCTTCCCAAAGGGAAGAATTGCAATAAGTGTGTTCAATCAAGGATTCAAAATTTACTGCCAGCTGATGAAGTACAGCAGTATTATCTATCTTTTCCTGCTAGTCCATTGGCAATAATGAATTAAAATAAAATGCCTTTATAATATTCGTGGAGAAAACCAACATGTTCTTCTTTAAAGTTTATTGTATGTTGTGCGTGTTGTAATCACACTTATGGAAAATGATTTGTTCAACAGAATGCTACTATCGAAATCCACGTAATTTTAAGTGGTGCTATAAATGAAGAGCTCATTAATTCATATATCAAAAGTTTTATGGAGCATCTACCAAGTGTTGCTGGGGATGAATTCACAGACTCCTTGGGAATAAAGAAACATAAGCAATTACTAACTTTGTGATAAGCACTACATCAAATTATGTATAAAATCGGAAGGACCCGTGAACAGAAGCCTGGAAAGGCAGTGATTTACTTGAACTACATGAAATCTGATTCAGTCTTTGGAAGTCACAAAAAGACATTTTCTACTATATGAGGGTGATCAGAATGCCTATGAAAAAAAATATGTGTGAATTGAATTAACATAACATAGTGAGAAAGGAAGATTTTTAGAATCATATGGACCTGCATTTGTACCCCAAATCTGCCACTTTCCAGATGTGTGACTTCAGGTCACCTAGTATCTCTGAATTAGTTTGTAGAAAAAGACCGTCTCGCAGAATGTCTGTGAGTGTTATATAAGAAAATACATGTAAATGGTGGCTTGGTACCAGGATTAAATTATATCTATAATTACTCTGCTGGCCTAAGACCTAGGCCACTGGGTCACTATGTTCACATTATTATATTTAATTTTTTCCAGGCCTCTATTTTTTTTTCCCTCCTTCCCCACTCTGACTACAGAAAGAGTCAAAATCCTGCCGACATTCATGGTTATTATTGATCCTGAACTCCTTGGATTAAGTTTTCTATCATAAAAGATCAGTTGGCTTCTTAGAAAGTGCTGGTGACAGACTGAAGTAAGCTTTGGCTATCTTTGTTTCTTAGTTCTGTACTAAACTGGATATCTTTTATTTTAATTTGTCTATTTACCATGGGTGAATGTTCATTTTTAATTGAAAATTATTGTAAACCTGACCAAGACTTATTCTGTTAGCAGAGTTGCAGTAAGCAAAGGATAAGTAAAAGCAAAATCTTTATATGGCCCAGCATGTGATAAAGGGATAAAAGAAACTCTGAAAAATAACTGATAGCAAAGAATTTGAGCAATAACTTTTTAAACTTCTGGATTTTCATCAGCAAACCAAGGACATTTTTTGTTTTCAAGTTTTTATAGAAATCAATGCCACAACCTGAGAACAATTGATGAGTACTATTTTACTTAGGAGTTATTCATTTATTTCCCGTTTTCCCAAAGTGAGAAGGTAAAGTACTTTGCTGTAATGAACTCATTCATTCCATAAATGTTTATGAATACTCAATTCTTACGTTGGTATTAAGTCCCAGGGATAGAAGCAAGAGAATTTGCCTATATGTCTTAGTCAGTTCAGGTTGCCATAACAAATTGTCATAGAGTGCGTAGCTTACAAACACTAGACATTTATTTCTCACAGTTCTGGAGGCTGGAAGTCTGAGATCAGGCCAGCATGGTTGGGTTCTGGTGAAAGTCCTCTTCCAGGATGCTGAGGTCAATTTCCTGTTGTATTCTCAGGACACAAAGAAAAAGAATGAGAGAGCCTTCTGGGGTTCCTTTTATAAACACAGTAATCCCATTCATGAGGGCTCTGCCCTCATGACCTAATCACCTCCCAAAGGCCCCACCTCCTAATGCCATCACCTTAGGCATTAGGTTTTCAACATAGGCATTTTGGAGTGATACATTCAGACCATAGCAGTATGGTAGAATAGAGTGTGAGTCTTGAAGTACTTCAGATCTGGTACCAATCCCAGTTTACTCCTTGTGTCTGTGGCACCTTGGGAAATTACTTAAACCTCTCTGAAGTTCATAAGGTAGACATATAGTATACAGCTGTTTTTCAATATTATTTATAATAACTAATAAATGTAAAATAATTAACTTATTGTAATAATTGTGAAAGTACAATCCTCTTTTGACTGGTGGGGGACTAGTTCAGTACAGATGGGCATATAAACAAATAAATCTGTTTCCCCGAAAATAAGACCTAGCTGGACAATCAGCTCTAATGCGTCTTTTAAAGCAAAAATTAGTATAAGACCTGGTCTTATATTATAGTAAAATATATTACATTATATTATATTATATTATATTATATTATATTATATTATATTATATTATATTATATTACATTATATTATACCCAGTCTTATATTATAGTAAAATAAGACTGGGTCTTATATTAATTTTTGCTCCAAAAGATGCATTAGAGCTGATTGTCTGGCTAAGTCTTATTTTTGGGGAAACACAGTTACAAAGCAATGTGTTAAGACATCAAAGAAGAAACTTATCAAGCTTCCCATCTGGAGTGGGGTTGAGGGGATGTTAGTAAAGACAATACAGGAGATGATATGAGTTGAATCTTGCAGGATAACTTTCTAGGCTGATTGATGATGGCAGGACCTACCTTCTAGAAAGAGGCCTGAAGACATGCAAAGTCCTGCTACATTTAAGAAACAACATATAATTCAGAATGGAGAGTATGTCATTTGTGAGGAAGCAGCAGAAATGAGTGTGGATATGGTACAGTGCCTGGCACACGAGTGCTACCTAAACATTGTTGATTGAATGGTGGATGAAGACACAAAGATCAGATTGTGGAGACTTTGTATATCATGAAAGGGAGTTTGGTTGGCTAGTGGGCACCCTTGGAAGAAATGAAGCAAAAGAATGGCATAATCCAATTTAAATGTTATGAATATCACTATGGCAGCACTTGTCTGAATTGGGGACTCTTCAAAAAGTCATATAAGAAATATCAAGGATCTACTGAAGAATTCCTCTCCAAACCCTTAGTCCTGGCCCAAGTGCCACCTTCCCTGGCCAAACTCCCAATCCAGCCCCAGGTAAGTCCCACTGTGGCTGGTACCTCCACCCAGCACCAATATTTTTGGGCCTTGAATGAGTTTATCTATATACTTGCTAGTGTCCCTGGAGGACAAAGATGGACTTTCCTGCTATTTAGGTCTGTCCACAACCCTCCCTGAAAGGTCCAGCAAGTAACAGGCTCTGGCTCGGTCAGTGCAACTTGGAGCTGCTGACACTTACTTTCCGTTGGTGCCCCAGGTGGAACATTGGCTGCTGCAGAGGTCACCATTAACCCATTAATCTCCTCCTCCTGGACACAAACAAAAAAGAAACATCGAGGATCTAGCCTCATGTAGTAGTGATGAGTTGGGAAGGAACCAACATGGTGATTAAATGAGGGTAGTGAAGGAAGGAGGAATCTAGGTTGACGCTCAGATGACACTATAATGATTTAGGGGTAGATAACTGGTACTGATAATCAAAATCAAGATTACAGGAAGTAGAACAGATTTTGAAGAACAGATGATTTAGCCAGTTTTAGAAATTTTGAGTTTGAGAATGGTTTGAAATATCCATGTTGAGGGATCTAATGGGCACTTAGAAACCCAATAATAGTGACCCAAATCGAGACACAATCTGGGAGTAATTAATATACTGTGAGATTAAGTGGAGTCTAGCAAATAAATTGTGACAGGAACCCAGAGAACCAGCAAACTTATGAGAAAGTGTAGTAGGTAACATAGTCAAGGAGACTGAGAAGAGTATTCTGGAAGGCAAGAATTATGTAACATGTGAGAAGTATCAGGAAGAAGAGTGAGATTGATAGTTTTAAAGGGAGAGAGACAAAGTGTTATAAAAATAGATTTGGCTGGCAATGATTTGGCAACTAGGAAGTTGTTGGTGACTATAGAAAAAGCTCTTTTAATGGGATGATGGTCTCATAGGCCAAATTACAGTAGGTTAGCAAGACAGAAAATGATGAACTGAAGCCTAACTGGGTTAGTATACCTAACTGGGATTCCAGGAGAAAAGAGAATAAATAATACAGGGGACAGAGAGTCCAAGAAGATCTGGTTTTGTATTTGTTCATTCATTTTTAGGACGAATGGAATTTGAATGCATTTATCTGATCACATTCACTAACTTCACAGGCTGCCTCTTGCTATTTGGTGTATAAACCACAGTAAAGGAGGAACCTCACAAATCCTGAAGGTCACTAAGATATCTCTCTCTCTCTCTCTCTCTCTCTCTCTCTCTCTCTCTCTCTCTCTCTCTCTCTCTGTTTCTCTCTCTCTCCCTCCCTCTCTCTCCTCTCCCCTCCCTCCCTCCCTCCAGTTGAAACAGCCTCCTATAGGTATAATAAATTCACCTGTGTGATTTACTTTCTCAGTCCAGTGAAAAGTCACATCCTGGGTGATGCTTGCTGACACCGTCAATGTACTTTTAGGGGAAGTATACATGATGTACCATCGTCACCCAGAAATTCTGGGAGGACTTTGTCAGGGAGTGTGAAACTTCACTGGGAATTTAAATGGACATAGCTGGCACTGTTTGCATGACTCACACCACAGAGAATATTCTTGTTAATAATCTACTTTTCAATGTGTTTTTTCCCCATGCTGCTAGTTGAGACTAGCTCTTGACCTTTGTTCTTTTTTGTTAATTTTAAAATTTGAAGTTTCACTGCTCCCTCAAAGAAAATTCCGAGTAAAACAGCTTTTAAAAAATAATTCCCCCCACCGACTTTCCTCATAAAAAAAAAAAAAAAAGAATTTTCATACAGGAGTTTAACTCACACCTACCATTGTAAACCAAAGACATTGGGGCATTTTATTTCCAATTCTACAGAATGGGAAGTATACATCTCAAATAATTCTCCTCTAGATCCAGAAGAGAAACAATGATTTTTCCACAGGAATTTCTAAGTATATGTACCTATTGTCTACATACTTTAACTCTCTTACATATTGTATTGCTCCGTAGGCATAGCTCTTTACATTAAAAAAGTTTCCTTGGGCAAGACGCTCACTAAATGTTCAGAGTTTTTTCCTTCACCCTTTATTTTTCTCACCTTCCCCCAAATTTACATTTTTCTCAGCAGAAATCACCCCTCCTAGTGTGATGACAGGAATTGTTGTAGGAAAACTGTAAGTAACCTGACAGGTTTCTTTCTCTCTAGCTCAGTTTTTAGCCATTATGCACACTACACAGTATTGTGTGATAGATACAGAATGACTGACTCCAACAGCATTGAACAAATCGGGGTTCCACGATTTTACTTGCTGTGTGACATTCAGCGTATTCCTTAACCTTTCTGTGCTTCAGTCTCCTCCTGAGTATAATGATACAATGGAGGCACCTACCTAATAGAATGCTGTGAGTTTTAAATGAGAAAAGTGCATATAAACTGCTTGTGCCCACGCCTGACATGCATAAGTAGAGTTTAGCTATCATCTCTTTTGAGCGCACAGAAAAGATATACTATTTTACTGTTTATAATTTACTAATATTTTAAATTCCTACAAAATGAGGACACTTGATAATTGTGATTAAAAAAAAAAGAGAAAGAGGACTGGTATTTAGGAATGACCAAAGACTTTAAGACTGAAGAAATCTGGATGTGAATTTCCATTCTGCCACTTGGTGCTGTGTAACTGACCTTGGACAATTTATTTAATCTATCTGAACTCCAATTTCCTTATCTCTAAAATAGCTACCTTATATATTTATTAGGAAAATGAGAGAATATATGTCAAGGATTTAGGACATAATACATACTTAATAAATTGAAGGATGTTAGGGCTTTGGGGTTTTAGTTTCTTGCTATATTTCTTAAGTAAATTCTTACCATAAAGGTAAGCCTGTATGGAAGATATGTGGAAAGAATGTGGAAGCTATGTTATTAAAATACTAGAATATTCCACATCGTTATCACTATTGTATGCGTTAGAATTTTCTGTTGCTGCAAATACAGAAAACTTCTAACCGTGGCTTAAACACACAGGGAATTATTTTTTCTCACATTAAAAAAGTAACTTGGAGGAAAGTGCTGTTGGTATTGGGCTGGTGGTGCAGTGATTTCAGCCCTGTTGCCTCTGTGACTGTTTCAGCCTTTCCTATTCGATTGTTGCCTAATGGTCAAAAGATGACTCTTCAGTGGACAGATAGCATGCCTAAGTTCAAGATAGGAAAAAGGAGTGATTGGCAATTCCAACTATGTCTTCCATCAAATAAACCCAAGTCTCTAGAGGCTCCAGATGACTTCTTGGGATGTGGGGAAAGTATTTAATTGTCCAGCCTCTGAAATGGAGATGACAAGAGAAACGAAGGGTGTGAATGTCTGTTGACTTAGTGAACAATGTTTGGCACACCATTATCAGGAAAGCGCTTCTTCGAAAGCCTACAAACTAAGCTAAATAGACCTGTTACCTGCTTTAATTTTCTGCCCTTAGAGAATGCCACTTACTAATTCTGCTTTATATGCAATCAAATAATAGTATCAGGTCACTCAACCTTTTTTCTTAAAAAGAATATATGAATATTAAGAATATATTCCACTAGTGCCAGATTTGATACCAGATGTAGGTTGTTGTGATATTGTTTCTACTTGAGCTAAGAGTATTCTCTTTGGTAGCAAGTGTTTATTGCTTGGAATGTGATGGTTTTGCGTCACTGAATCCATACATAAATTATTTTATAGATAAGGGGGTAAAGCATATGTTCTCATTGTCAACTCCTTAGCCTAATGGTTTCGAAAGAATTTCCCAAACATTCTGGAGCCTTACATAATTCGAACATACAACACTTATTTTTCTTGAATTTGATTCTGTAATAATGCAAAGTACCAAATGTTAAATGCTTGCTAGCGTTCCAATCTTTGTTTTTCCTTTACAGTGAGTTTTGAAAGAAAGCACAAAATGGGAAGAGATACATTTCTCAAATTCATTGTGATCCTTTATTTCTCCAGGCATTTTTGGACAGAAACTGGAAGATACTGTCCGTTATGAGAAGAGATATGGGAACCGTTTGGCTCCAATGTTGGTGGAGCAGTGCGTGGACTTCATCCGACAAAGAGGGCTGAAAGAAGAGGGTCTCTTCCGATTGCCAGGCCAGGCTAATCTTGTTAAGGAGCTCCAGGATGCCTTTGACTGTGGAGAGAAGCCATCATTTGACAGGTAGAATTCAAGATTTTAATAACTATTCTTCCCTGAGAAATTTAAACTGAGCTGAAGGGATGCGGTGAGCTGAGATGGTGTAACCTTAATTTATGTTGTAACAGTTTAGATGACGGATTACATGGCCACACAAAGTTGGATTGTTTTTATTGTTATAGTCAAAAATTTGATTCTTTAGATGTCTTTTTCTCCCATACTTTTTCCCCCTCCTTAAAACACTATTATTGATTCTTTTCCTTTGGTCCTAAATTAAAACTATTTAACTTTTGCATTGGAAAAATGAACTTTTAAAGTAGGCATCTTCTCTTGTTTGACATCTTTTTAATTCAGTTAAGGGATATTAAGAGTTGATAAGTAGAGATTGTGATACTAGCAATGTAATTAAAAATAACTGTTTTTATATAATAATAATAATAATAATAATAATAATAATAATAAAGCATTGTATTTTTAAATACGTAACTCCTCCTTAATCTAGAATAAATTTACAAAGAAACAAGGAGAACCATAGCATGGTGAAATTCAGGAAATAATAGAAGTTCCATAGAAGAAAGTATAAAGTCAGTTAAGAGTTAAACTCTGTTAATATTTTGTGAACTACCTCCTTCTCGTCACTATTTTTAATTTAGTAGAAAAACAATTTTTATCCTAGTGTTAATTTAACATTGTGTAGCAGAGATTTTTTCATATTAATAGTTGAAAATATATTTTAACTTAACATTTTATCATTGGCAACCTCTGTAAGTATAATTTTTACTATCTAAAATTTCACTCTTTCATGTGTGCCTGTTTCAATATTTTTGAAAATTTTTGTTGTGACTTTTTTCACTATTATAAATAATGTACTGTGTATATACCCACATAAATATTTTCCACTTTTAGATTATTTAGTTAAGAGAGAGTCTCAGGATTGGACTTTGTGGATAAGAATAGCCTTTCTACTTGAAAATTGAAAATTGCCTACTACATATTATTTCTCTTTGAAAGTATAGAATTAGCACATAGATAGACACAGATCTAAAGAACAGATAGAAGAGAAGAGACTTGAATACATAATATGAGATAAAGGAGACATCATTGAGAGTATGGGCTCTCACTAATAATCCAAGAAGAGTACATTAAATCATTGAATGCCCTTTTACTGGTCACATTAACCAAGTTCTGAACAATGATAATTCTCAGTGCTCGCAAGCTGTGCTGAGATGGGCACCCTGATGGTGAGAGTACAAATTATTATAATCTTTGTAAAGAAATTTGGTAATATATTTCAAGACCCTTTAAACAGGAAATTCTAGTCCTAGAAAAAAAAATCAGATATGTGGAGAATAACTTAAGTACAAAGTAGCTTATTATAATTTTTTATAATAGTAAAAAATGAACACCAATCTATTATCTCCAACAGTAGAGTATGGTAGTGCTCTACTCATAGAACAAAATAATACACAGTTATCAAAATTTTGAAAAAATGCTGATTTATATAATGATAAACGGAAATAGCAAAGAGAAAAATAAGGCAGAATAAATTGATTGATTGAATCCTACCTATTTATAAAGGTATTATAGGCAGTTTGTAAAGAGCCATAAATTCTCTCCAAGAGAAAAAATGTAAATGTGGAAGAAAAGAAATGAATTTAAAACTAGTGTTGGAGAACAAACTTTAAGACTGCAGATATACTTTGTGCAGAGGAGCCACATATCTTAGTCTATACTTTGAAACAAAAACTAGATCAGTGGTTGCAAGAGATAAACAATGATTTATCTCTGAGAAGTGCAATTTTTTGGTCCCAAAATGAAAAAGAAATTTGTTAATGGAATCCTCATAATAAAATCTGTATAATGGGATACACATCTACAATGAATTTCATGTGACTGATACATTCTAATGGCCTTTTTCTTACATGTATATATGGCATAAATATATAAGGATGACATTATAGCAAAGCATATTTATTTATTAAAAATTATTTTAATAAACAACGGGGCACAGAGAGGAATCCTTTAGGCATTTATGATTTAGTTCTTTTAACAGGTCTTTGCTAACATGGGAAATAGAGGGCTATTTTATATATTTTAGGACACCTGTAAGAAGTGATATGCCTTGAAAACAATTATCTTTAAGTCAGGTTCTGATAACCACAAGTTGAAAATGAAATGTCTCTTTATACACAATGTCATCCCAATTATGAAAATGTATGCATTTATTTTTTGTATGAAATGCATCACTGCATAAACAGACTGAAAAAATTGTAAGAGAAGAATAAACATTGATTTTATGGCAGAAAGTGATTTTCCCCCTTTTTTTATACTGTAATTTCAATAAGTATATATTACTCTTATAATCAGAACTTTAATGAGAAAGATCTTCTTAATTACTTGATGATTTCACACTGCATAAAAATTTCCTTATCTTTTAGTTTTGGATGTGTAATTATGGAAGCTACCAGTTACTAGAAAAGCTATAGAAGAGACTCGCAGAGAGTAATTCAGTGTCAGGCACAGTATGGCCATGTTGCTAGCATACTTTGAGAAAAAGGAGGGTGTCATTCATTTACTCAGTCATTCACTGTGTCTGATTTCTATACTTGTATAACCAACCACTCCAAAACTTTGTTGTAAACAATAACAACCAGTATTTATGCATGATTCTGCAATTTGGATAGGACTTGGCCAGGATGTGCTCATTTCTCCACATGGTGTTGATTGATGCAGATCAGTTAGGACTGAAAAATCCAAGATGCCTTTCCTCACATGTCTGGAGGTTTGAAATGGCTAAAATGGCTGTTGGCTACTTGGGTCTCTCTCTCTCTCTCTCTCTCTCTCATATCCAATAAAACTTCTCTTCATGTGGCCTTTATCTCTAACAGATTAATCAGACCTATTGACATGATGGCCCAGGGTTACAAGAGAGTGAAAATGGAAGCTTGACAGTGTCACTTCTGGTACATTCTGTTGGTCAAAGCAAGTCAAAAGACAGGGCCAGCCTAGATTTGAGAGGAAGGGAAAAACTCCACCACTTGATGGAAAGAGCAGCAAGCGTACACAGAGAAGGAAGGATTTGTGAAAATCTATTTTTGAAGAAAATCATTATAGCTTTAAAGTCCTGAAATAAAGAATCAAGTGGAATAAATCCCCTAACTTTGTTCTTTTTCAAGATTGTTTTCGCTCTTCTAGGTCATTTGCATCTCCATAAATAAATTAGAGTAAGCTTGTCAGTTTCTACAAATGCCTATTAGGGTTAGGATAGAAATTACATTGAATCTAGAAATCATTTGGGAGAAAATTGATGTCTTAAAAATATAAAATCTTCTAATCCGTGAATGTGGCCTATCTCCCCATTTCATTAGGACTTTTGTATTTCAGCAATGTTTTGTCATTTTCAGTGTGAGTTCTTACTCCATTTTGTTAAATTTATCCTTAAATATTTAATGTTTATAGATATTCCTGTAAATAGTATTTTTATACTCAATTTTCTAATTGCCCACTTCTAGATAGTACAAGTACAATTGATTTTTTTAAACATAGATCTTTTGTTCTACAAACTTGGCGTAATACAAACTGCAAATTCATATATTAAGTGCTAATGGTTTTTTCGTAGATCCCTTAGGATTTTCTATATACATGATCTTGTTGAATATACATAATGAGAGTTTATTTCTTCCTTTTCAATATGTAAGTCTTATATTTATTTTTCTTGCCTGTTTGTATTTGCTGAAAACTCTTCAGCAGTAGTTATGAGTGGGCAAAATTTTCTTGTATGTAGAGGGAATGTTATTAGGTATGGTACTATAGCTTTTTGTAAATGACTTTTATCAAGTTTGAAGATGTTCTTGTGTTTCTAGTTTCCTGACAAATTTTAATAATGAGAGAATTGAATTCTATTAAACCTATCTTTTCCGTATTTATTGCAAAAATGATCTGATTTTCCCCTTTTGCTATGTTAATATCATTAATTACATTAATTGATTTTCAAATGTTAAAACAACGTTACATTCCTAAGATAAACCATATTTGCTTGTGATGTATTACCCTTTTATATATTGCTGTATCTGACCTGCAAATATGTTAAGGATTCTTAGACCTATATGGACATGTAGATTTCTTGTAATGTATTTTATTAGTTTTGTTATCAGAGAAATTTCAGCCTCACAATGAGTTGAAAAGTGTCCCCTCTACCTGTTTTTTGAAAGGATGTGAGTTTGTGTTATTTCTTCCACAAATCTTTGGTAAAATTTATCAGTGACGTCATTTAGTCTGAGGTTATCTTTGTGGGAAAGTTTTTAGAAATGGCTCTTCTAATTCTTCTTGTGCTAGTTTTGGCAATTTGTATTTTTCATGAAATTTGTCCATTCCACATAACTCTTCAAATTTATTGTCATGAGGTGGTTTATCATATTCCGTTTTTGGAACGCCTGTTGATGTCCCCTCTTTTATTTCTGATACTAGCAATTTGTGACATCTTTTTTTTTTCTTATCTATCTAGTGCGTTATCAATTTTATTAAACTTTTAAAAGAACCAGTTTTAGTGTTGTTGCTTTTCTCTCTATTTTTTTTATTTTTCTTTTCTGTTATCCTCCGTAGTTGTTCTTTCCCCAGTGGTTGTTCTCTATTTACTCCTGTGGAGTTTTACCCTCTGTATGCTTATCTTGGTATTTAGACCAAAGAATCACGAAGACCAATAAGTAGATTTCAAAAAGTTTTTGTTTTGTTTTGTTTTTAACAAAGCTTCCTCCTCTTTAGTAGTCTGCATCACAAATTCCAGCTGCTTCGACCATCCCAAACTGCAACCTCTGTGTCCTTAGCTCAGTGACATCATTGTACTTAATTTAAGGTCTGTTAAATGCCTCTGTGTGCAAGGCTGAAACAATCATAAGACTTACCTCATTTGATTCCAGAGTGTCAAGGGTCACATTTTTGTACTATTTGTTGTCCATTCTCTTAAAAGCAGTTGTTTCATATAGTTAGACTACTTTTATTCTTTTTTTAAAGCAAATCTGATACCTGTTATTCTGTGAAGGCTGCGAACAGGTTCTCCTCCTTAGCAGTGCTGAAATCCTGAGGGACTCAGGTTGTCAGGGCCACTCCCCTGGGAGTGGGAATTGTTTCTAGTTAGGGATTAGTTCTCTAACCTTTGGCTCTTCTCCATGCTTTGGTGTCGCCTCTCGAGTCTTCGTTCTGCTCTGTGAGATTTCTTTCCTTTTCCATAACGTAGTTCGTATTTCTAGTTGAATAGTTTCTCAGCCTACTTCCTGCCGATAAAAAGTTAGGGACCCAAAATTTCTTTTTATTTTGAACTGATGCTGTCTCTTTTATTCCCAGTTGTCATAATTCCTTTAAAAATCTTGTAGGTATTGAATTATAATCCCCTTGCTGAGACAAAGTCATACCCATACATCTCTTTATGTTAGGCCCTTCCGTATTTGGTCTATGAGTCAGGGTGCTGTAGAATAATGTTAAGATTCTTCTAAATTCTTCTGTATTGCTGAGAGAATCTGTGAAATGCTACCTTAACTCTTCCAGAGCTTTTAACAAGTGGTTTTACAACCACACCCATCATAAATGTAAACAAAGGTCTTTAACTTTAGGTCACGTTTTACTGGCATCTTTGCTCTGAGGCCATTTCTTACTTTAAGAATCATTTACCAGCTGGGGGTGAGAGCATGGTGAGAGCATAGCTCAGTTGGTTAGAGCGTGGTGCTGATAACACCAAGGTTGCTGGTTCAATCCCCACATGGGCCACTGTGAGCTGCACCCTCCTTAAAAAAGAAAAAAAAATCATTTGCCAGCTGGAGATACTGTTCTGGGGCCACTATAATTTTTCTTCAAAGTTGAACAGATCCTTCTTTAGCCTCATCAGGAACATTTCCTATGTTCCGAGTTACTGAAGTCGGCAGTCGTGCTAATTTTCCCATCATTGCTTTATAAGCATTTGCCTTTCTCTAGCCTCTAATAATAATTTTCTCATTGCTGTTCCAGCTCATACTAATAGTCCCCTCACTGACTGCCCAGACTCTGCCTGGTTCCAAAGCTAATACCATATATTTTATATTTTGTTACAGCAGCACCTAATGTCTGGTACCAATGACTGTTTCCAGTGTCCACTGCTGCATAGAAAACTGCTCCAAACTTTTTTGGGTTTTAAACAACAACCACCTTTTCAGATCCTGTATTTGGGCGTTGCTCAGCAGAGACGCCCTGCCTCTGTTCCACATGGTGTAGGTTGCCAAAAATCTAGCGTCTCTGCCGTATCCAAGAGAGCTTCATTCAAAGTCTGGTGCCTAAGCTGGCCCAGCTGAAATGGCGAGTTGAACTTCTTGCTTTCCTGTGCACTGTTTTCTCCTTCAGGGCTTCTCTTTTTAGCCAGTTGTTGGACCTCTTTACATGGTGTCTCATAACTCAAAGACAAGAATGGAAGCTACAAGGCCTGTGTGTTAAGGGCTAGGCCCAGAACTGGCACAGTGCAATGGTCATTGAGTACTATTGCTCAAAAGCAAAGCATGAGGCCAGCTCGGATGAAAAGGGATCGAAAATCAACCCTTCTTCTTGATGGAAGGAGTGGCATACATGTGTAGGGATGAGAGAAATTATTGACAATCACATTTGGAGACAATCTACGTCGTTCATTCCCTCAGCAGATAATTTTGGAATGTTTACTGTGTCTTGGACACTATTCTGGGTGGAAAAGACAGACAAGGCACATTCTCTTCTGGGGTTTGCACTACTAATGATGTGCAGATAAACACTAAATAGTCAATATATAAATAATTTCAAAGAGTGATAAGGGTGACATGCTCATATGTTAGTAAGTGAGGTGGTACAGATACACATTTCTTCCTGAGGATAGAATATTTGGTGATGAGCAGAGTCCTGGGAGATGAGGTAGAAGAGGTTGATCAGGTGTAGCCCAATAGTTTATATAAGATATGTAGTTTTTATTCTAAGTGACATGGAAATCCATTGAAAGATGTTTAACAAGTAAATGAAATTGTTCTACTTATGTGTTTAAAAAAAGGTCATTCTGTAAAAACAGTTGTTTTCCAGTAGTTCACCCATGGAACACTTCTGACACCAAATATGTAGGTTTTCCATACCAAGCAACTGTCCAGTTCCCAGTGGACACCAACTGGGTGTCCTACAATTTAACTCAATTCTGACACTAACTTCCTGAGTGAGTGGAGACCCCACAGATTAAGGGCTCAGTTCCACCACACTGCCCCCCACCATTTCAGATGCCATTCACAAGTCCCAGGTTGTCACGTGTACTTCTGACCAACCAGCTATAAATCAGAGGTGCCTCAAGTTCACTAATTGGCTAGAACAGCTCACAGACTTAAGAAAACAGTTTACTTACTAGATCCCTGGTTTCTTATAAAAGGATACAACTCAAGAACAGGCAGATGGCAGAGGTGCATGGGGCAAGGTATGGGGAAGGGCAGAGCTTCCATGCCTCATCAGGTGTGCCATCCTTTCAACATGAGGATGTGTTCACCAACCCAGAAGCTTCCCGAACCCCTTAGTTATGGGTTTCTTGTGGAGGCTTCGTTACATAGGCAGGATTGAATAAATCCTTGGCCACAGGTAATTGAACTGATTTTCTTGTCCCTTTCTGCTCCCCAGAGATGAAGGGGTAGGGGTGAAAGTTTCAGCCCTCTAATCACTCTGGTTCCTCTGGTTCCTCTGACAACACCCCTCCCTCCACCACCCCATCCATAGGGACTTTCTAAAAGTCACCTCATTAATATAAAATCACCTGTAATGGAAAGGGGGCTTGTTACAAATAACAAAACACTTTCACCTTCGTCACCCCAGAACTATTTCAAGAACTGGGGATAAAAACCAAATATTATTTTAAAAACTACTTCTATTAGTCACACCATTTAGGAAATTATAAGAGTTTTAGGAGCTCTGGTTAGGAGCCAGGGATGAAAACCAAAATATATTTCTTATCATATCGCAATATCACACTCTGGCAATCTCAATATCTTCATTTTGATAAGTTATCAAGAGTGAGGCCCTGAAAGAGTTGGCAGATATGCAAATTACTGGATTCTGCTGATTAAAAAAATAAATAAATAAAAGGATTCCCAGATCTATGAACAGTGAAATAAAAAGAAGAGAGTAGCATATTTGTAGCAAAATATAATTGTAAACTACACTGGTAGGGAAATAAATAATCTGTAGTTTCCCAAGGAGAGTGAGATTATTTTCAGAAACGTGTCGAAGTAGAGTATCCTGCCCCATCAGCTTTTTCAGTTAATTGGAAGAGTTTGAAATCCAGGACCAAGTCCTAGACTTCAGTTTTGGGAATGTGAAGACAAACTGCCAGGAACATTAGCTAGTTTAAGTTAATCTCACCAATAGTCACCATCAAAACGATTTTATAAAAAAAAAAATATAAAGCTATAAGTTTTACAGATTATGCATAATGTTTTGAATAGATATTAGGATGCAAAGCAATGTGCAGAAGTTTTTCATTGGGCAATATGATAAAGAACAAGAATGAATAAATATTTTCCCATTTACTATAATAATGTTTATATCTCACTAAACAGTAAACAGGATTTAGCTTTTATCTTTATTCAATTCTGAAAAGAAATTCTGGAAAGATAATCTCTAATTTTAATATGAAGGCCTAATATTATTGTAGCTCTAATATTAACGCCTTAAATTTGATTTTAAAGTGAAATTTTTAAATAACATTTTAAAATTATAACAGTATAAAGTGTTACTCAAATCTAATTTAAATATTGTTGAAATCATATTTTAAATTATAACATTTTGTATGTAACTTAGAATATGGAAGAATATAAGAAGGAAAGATGAATATTTCAAAATTGAACAATCCAGAGGGCTCTTGCTCTCTATAACATATAAATAAATACATATGTAGAGATGTAGACATATAGATATATCAAAATGCATATTTATAAATACAAAAGGTGCCAAAAAATGTATATACATTTTAAGAAAGGAAAAAACTATATTAAAATTGTAATACTCAATATATACCGATAACAAAAAATGAATACAAGTCATATTTAACTTCTGTAATTACAAGAGGTGCTCAAAGTGGTTACCATCAGTGTCCTGACACTTCTGATTATGGCCAACTATTGCTTGGGCAACGTTGATCAAACTGTCCACTTGCATACACTTTTTTGGCACCCCTGGTATATATATAATTACAGTTTTTACATCTTCCCTTTTCTTGTTAATATATATCCTGAACAACTTCCCATGTTCCTACGTAGTTTTAAAAAATATGATCTCAAGATCTATATAGTAATTCATCATATCAATACATTGGTTTGTTTAATTCTGCCTCTGTTGTTTTCAATGTTTTCTACTCATCAGTCCTATGCTGACGCGTGTCTGTGTTCATAAATCAGCCTGTGCTTTTGAAGCTTTGATTCCATTTGGAAGATAATATTTCATATTTGCATGAGAGGAAATATTTCGTTCTGTGGGAGAAAATAAAAATAGATAGAGAAAAAGAAATTTGGAATACACACACTGAATTCAGAGAGGTTACAATTTCATGTGCCCACTTTTATTAAGCCATGCCCTTTATGCTCTTCTTTAATTATAACAAATGTTATTTTTCCTGTTCTGAGGTTCAAGTTTAAGACTTTTATGTATGCATGACATCGTTTTTACAGTTATGACATATTCCCACAGATTCCTTGACCAAAATGAATTTTGTGAGAAAGGACATTTTCACTGACCTGAAAAAAATTTGTATTTTATTAGTATGTCAACTGTATAAAACAACATATATCATAGTTTTTAATAATTTTTTTCATCATTCTTTCTATTTAGGAATAAAAACAAATTAAAGCTCAACATTTTTATATTATGCTTCCCTACTTGGAGGGGACACAATGAAAAAGAGCATGTGTAAAATCAGATTAGAAGCCAGAATGTTATTTCATTTCCAAAGCTCTCCAGATGGTATCAGCTGTTAAATGATACATTTTGGAAGAGCTGGGAAGGTAGACTCAAGAATGACCATGTGGGTGTCACCCTTATTGCATTAATTGCCCGGAAACAAAATAACTATGCACTTACAACACAACATTCAAGAACAAGGACAGAAGGCTGTATGAAGCCCGTAATTTTACACATACTGTCCAAGAATCCTATAAAACAGCTGCTGTCCGTGGTACCCCAGCTGCCCTTTCACATACCCAGCTCATTCTGCTGTTGTCCCCCCTTCTCCTCTTCTCCCCTTTTGTTTATGTTTCATTTGTGTTGGTGACTGAATTAGGACCATCAAACAAACTGCAAGTCTACAGAGATAAAATGAAAAATCCCAACACCCTAAAATTTAGAAGACAGAAAAGCCAGACACATTTTAATTTTAATCTCTGCATAGCAATATAGCATTGAATATTTACTGACCCGAGCTATAAACAGTGAACTTGAAAGTGGGGAGCACTGCAGACATAGTAGACATTCTCAAAAATTAGTTTACATAAGAATGATCTACAGAAATATCTCAAGGTTCAATTTCCTAGACCCCATTGGCTGTCATTCTGATTTAAAAGATTGAAGGGTGCCTCGGAATCTGCAGTTCAAACAAATCCTCCAGTGATTTTTATATGCCTAGTTCTCAAACCATAACAGGAAAGACTAGCCAGACTATAGGTTATAGGAGTGTGGTAAAGGGAAATTGCTCATTTGAAATGGTGTGCCTCAGTTTTCTCATACAGGAAAAGAGAAAAAAGTCAGCCTCACAGCATTATTGGAAGCAACTCATTAGTTCTGAGTAGGTTAGGTGGGTCTTGTTTTACCGTGAAGGATCAATTATTTTCTGGGGTATACAGTTGATGTGTAAAATATAAACTTTGTAATCTGCTGGAATGGGCCTGAAATTTTAGAACAGCCTGAAAACTATATCCCTGCACCTTTATGCTTTGATCCGTATAAGAACTCAAACCTTGGAGTTCAGTAAAATATTATACAGCAATAGAGCATTTGTATTATAATGTGAGTAAAAAATCTAGTGTAGGTTTCAATAGAGGAAAGTGAAGGAAGCAAGTAATCGCTTGAGGGCATGTGGATAGGTAAAGAGTTGGAAAAGCAAAGAACAGATTCCAGGAGTTTGCCTAAGACAAGCCCTTGTGAGGATGGAAGAAAATAATTTTCCTTCTACCCTTCTAAGTTGTTCTGGCCAGATAAATTAACGTGAGACAGAGTAACGGGAGAAAATGACCAAATTCATTACCGATGTACATACGGGGATTCCATAGAATATGAAACCTGAGGATACATTGGGCAGTTGAGACTTCTATGCCATTCTGGACTAAGGAGAGAGAGGCAAGGATCTGGGATTTCCAAAGGAAAGCAGTCAATTCACAGGTAGATGAGAAAGAGCAAACGTGATAAATAAATTCCTGCTGGGCCATCCAGAAACAATGGGACACAGAGAGGAATCTAAGGAGCACACTTGCTTGGATCCTCCCAGATGACCATATTTAATTCGTGTAAGCGAAGTTGAGTATGCTGAGATTCCTTTCCTGAAGCAAGGTTTTCTATTTGAATTCCTTTAGGCAGGTAAGGGGGAGATAAAAACAAATAAACACACAAAAACTCTCCTTGAGTTTGTTGGGCTTTGTTTTCGGCTCACGATAATCTTCATGCCATGGTGGCACATTCTGGGAGATTTGTCCTGGACTCCTGCACCCTGAATGTGTACATGGTAACCTGGCTCCCTCCCGTCTTCAGCACCCTAAATGATTCTCTGAAATCAAGAGAGGAGCCAGCCCTTTAAACCCCTGAAGAGCTGTTTAGCTATGGTAACTCTTAATGATCCCATGTTTTTGATGAAGTCCTTAGACATTATGATGGCATGACAAGATTTGATAACTAGTAGCTTTGAGGACTTCTCAAACTTCGATCATTCACATAGTGCCATCATGACTTTAGTTATATCCACACAATACCTGTACTAGGTTCACTGATAGTTTTCTTTAAATTTGTCCACCGCTTTCTTTACCAATTATGTTGGAAAGGGAACTTTATGTCATTATTTTTAGTTGAAAACCAACACTGCTTGCCATAAATACAAAGTCAATATAGCATAAATTCAATAACAACAAAGCATGTTATTAAATACCAACTGAATACAGCTGCTTGCAGAGGACTCTGACCTTAAAGCCCACTGTTTATTCGATGAAAATGTAAATTTGGGAGTGCTGGTACCACTTTAACTCTTCTTTCATTCCTAACTGATACTTCCTACTTGATATAATCAGGAAAATTGAAAGATAATGGAAAAAGGACTAATGTTCTTACTTGGTGATTTGATTGATTCGATGTCATTCAGTGTCCTGTTTGTGTGGCGCCTCACTTGGAATACTCCACACTTTGGGGAATGCAGTCACTTCACTCTTCTCTAGTTCTGACAGGCCTACTCCTCTAAATGTGCGACTTATTATCGAATTTGAACAAGGGCTGTAATTCACAAGGGTTCCATGAAACCCCCTTCTAAACATAGCAAGGTCTGAAAAATGAATGAGCTTTAAGAGAAAATATCTAGTATGTGGAAAATATTCACATAAATGGGTATTCTTTAAATATTTTATGTAGGATAGGTTGCTATCTAGAAATCTGTCATGTCATATTCTGTTTTACTCTCTTAGTGATGTATCTAAAAGCTGAAGAACATGAGTTTCACTTTAGCTTGGAATAAATGTGAGCTCAATTTATCTTTAAATCAATTTGAGATCACTTCACTGAAACCTCATTGAGTTATAAATAAAAATGGCCAATTAACCAAGAAGTTTCCCAATATTTGATGTATCTATCAGTTGGTATTTTGTACTTATTCTCAAGGAAGCAATATACAAAAAGAGGTCAGGCTTTGATGACAGGGAGGGGTAGGACTAAACCCCAGGCCCACCATTTACTGCCCATGTGAACACCCTGGGACTCATTACTTACTTCCCTTCTCAAAAGTCCTAGTTTTCTCATATGTAAGTGGAAATATAATGCCTATCCCCACAGGGTTGTTGTATGCATTCACTTAAAAATAAAACAAAATGGAACAAAAACACCAGGAGTAAATGGCATAATACAAATAAGATACTTTGTACCTTTACCGTCATTGTAAATATCATGATGGTGATGATAATGATTAGTCTACTATTTTATATGATAAAGAAAAGTAATATGCTTGAACCTAAGTAATACAGAAGCAATGCTTAACTATAAACTCTGGTGTTTTTAATCTAGAATGTCTTTATTTCTGTTTTGAAATCTCCATGGCAATTCCTACTGAAAGACATACCGTGTTTCCCGAAAAATAAGACCTAGCTACACAATCAGCTCTAACGCGTCTTTTGGAGCAAAAATTAATATAAGACCCAGTCTTATTTTACTATAATATAAGACCCGGTCTTATATGATATAATATAATGTAATATAATATAATATAATATAATACAATACAATACAATACTAGGTCTTATATTAATTTTTGCTACAAAAGACACATTAGAGCTGATTATCTGGCTAGGTCTTATTTTGGGGGAAACAGGGTAGGATACCTGTAAGGTTTTATATTCTAAAAGTGTGTGTTTTTGTGTGTCTTATAAGTCAGATTGTAAATATTCTTGTGTGATCTTGGTGAAAGTACATCCCTTAAAAGCATGTATTTTCTGAAATAAATTTGTCATATTTTACGTATCATGTAATTCACTGGTTGCAAGGGTATAATTCAGTGTTTAAATAAATTCACCAAGTTATGCAACCATTACCAGATAGCAGTTTTACAACATTTAATCACTCACGTAAGATCCCTTCGGCCATTTACTGTTATTTCCAGCAGTCCTTCCTCCCAGGCAATCTCTAATCTTTCTATCTCTATAGATTTTCCCTTTTCTGAATATTTCATATAAATGGAATTATTTAATATGTGGTCTCTTAGATCAACGTTCTTTCACTTAGCATAATGTTTTTGAGGTTTGCCCATGTTACAGTATTTATCAGTATCTTGTTCCTTTTTGTTGATGAATAGAATTTCATTTTGTGGATATGCACTTTGTTTATCCATTCATCAGTTGGTAGACATTAAAGTTCTTTTTGTTTTCTGGCTTTTATGAATAATGCTGATATGAACAAGAATGTACAAGTTTTTATGTGGACATGTGTTTTCATTTCTCAAGAAGTAGAATTGCCAGGTCATATCTATATTTAACATTTGAGGAACTGCCAAACTGTTTTCCAAAATGTCGGCACTATTTTATATTTCCACTAGCAATGTATCAGTATTCCAATTTTTTATTCTAGCCATTCTAGTGAGTGTGAAATGGCATCTCATTGTTGTTTTAATTTGCATTTTTCTAATATATACAACTCATAATTTTAATTTGCCTGTAAATGGGTTTTCTTGTATCTCTTACTGTGAGTATTTTCTTTATATCCACCTGAAAGTAAGTCACCTGAATTGACAATAGCTTTCCAATCATTTTAATCATTCCCACATTTCTTAGCATATATTTTATGTTTTGTGAATTTAAGAAATTATATTCCACAGAATAGCCAAAGCAAATGTTCATGTGTGGTTATTACTCCATCGTTATTTCCATCTTAGATTCAGAATGCCTATGTTTATTAAAAATCCTGAGCAAACTAACTACTTCATCCATTGGCAACTAGAGATACTCTGTGGGACCTCAAAAGCTTGAGCTTTCTCCTGAAGCAATTATAGATAAATGCAAGGAAGATCTGCTGGCACTGAGGAGAGAACAAAGTCCAACATATAGAGTCAATCAAGGAGAGCTTGGATTGGTTTTCTTCATACAACAGAACTTATTGGACATGTTTTTAAAATTCTACAAAGAAGAAAATATAAATATGTGTATGTAGTATGTGTGTGTGTAATATTTTTATATATGTGTATATAGTATGTGAATATGCACACACAATAGAATCTGTGGTTTGCAAATAGGCTGTCTATAAACTATCATTGGTGAATTTCAAACAATTCCTTATATCAATACTTATTCTAAACAGCTATATACATTGTTGATATCAATATAATCTTAGTTTAATACTAAAATCTATGTGGCTTCATTGACTTCAGAGTGAATTTCTATGGGAGGAATTTATAGAGTTTTTTTTTTTTATGTAACTTAGCTCTTAAAAGTTTGGAAAGTATTAATGTCATTTATAGTAAAAGAATGTATCATGCATTTGAATGTTACTTCTAAGTTAAATTCAGCTATGACATTGACTCTTGGGTACACAATCACTAGACTTAGAGGACATATTAACTAATTTTAATAGCCATATTGATTAATTTTGTAATGACAGCACTTAATATTTTAATTAGGTTTTATTTTTTGTTGTTGTTGGAGTTACATGCATATATATATATATATATATATATATATATATATATATATGAAAGATAGCCTGTTAAAATAGAGCTATACTGATATAATATTGCTTTAAGGAAACTTTCCTGAGCATTCAACACCACTTACAAATATCTCAATCCCTCTAACCTTTCCTCTCCAAAGAAAGCAACTTGGCACTAATGGAAAAAGTCAGATTTTAGTTTTATTTTTGGTCTAAATTTTTAATTCACTTAGACAAGTTAGAGTATGGCTATTTATAAAGTGAATCAATGCTCTCAAACATACTAACCCAAAGAAAATAAATGACAAGAATTCTAATGTCTATTCTATAAAATAAGCATATATGTTTCTGTGTGATGTATATTTATCTATATATGCTTAAACATTTGCCCTTCGTATTCAAATCTGGTATTCAAAAATTATACAACAAGGCATTTTCCTTGTTGCTACATTTATTTGTTACTGCTGATGACCACCTATATGTGCATGTGCAGAGAGTGGGGGTGAGAACACAGGCTCGTAGCAGAGGGACCAGCTAATACACTGTTATATTAATGGAAGTGACTGATATGAACTCGAACTTGAGCAGTGTCAATGATTCAGAAAGTATTACATCAGAAAGTATAGGATCCAGTCGTTAGTATTTTTTTAAACTTCCCAGGCAATTCCAATGTGCAGCTCAGTCTGAGAATCACTAATCACTGTTAGATTGCGGGTCTCAGGAATAGCAAAATTTAGGTTGACTGCTAGGTTTCTTGCTTGTTTGTGTGAATGGTGATGCCATTTATCATTGAGAATGTGGTAAAGGAGGAATAATTTTATTGCAAGGATTTCGTTGTTGTTATCAGTTTTGGTTATATGGAGTTCAAAATGTGTATGGAACATTTAAGAATTCAATGGAAGGGTCTAATGTAGAGATGTATGTATTTCATAGACATTGAAAAGTGATAGTTGAACTTGTGGATTTATCGAGGGAGTGTGCATAGAGTCATAGAAAAGAACACTTAGAGACCAGTAGAGGAAGGAAAGCTTTGGAGCTGACTGGTAAGGAATGATGGCCAGAGGAGAAGGTAGAGATGGAAGGGAAAGGAAAGTGAGGTGCTAAAGAAACATTGAGATGAGAGACTTACCCCTGGGAAATAATCATCAGAAGTAGCAAATTGACAAATATCCAAGAAATTTTTTTTCAGTTTGGGAATGTATGTGTAGCTGCTTTCTATTTGAGGTGCCTATTATTTGTAAGCACAAAACCCAGATGCTCAAAGTAATCTCTTCCTACAGCTACACAACAGGGTATTTTGTTACTTTGAGTATCTTATACATGTACAGATGTGTGTGTATGTGTGCACGTGTGCATGCACATGCTTATGTGTATGGTATGTTGGATTGCGTATCAAACTGTCAAATGTTTTATGTAATGAGCTAGCATTGTAAAGGGGAAGTCCATCCACACACACATCTATAGCATAAGGAATTCTAGAAGTAGGAAAGAGAAGGTCAAGTGACAGGTTTGTGCATAAACAGCACTCCTCCCACCACTGTTCCATCAGGGAACATCAGAGAGACAAGTATTTAACTAGCAGACTCCAAATGATAGGAGAGTGGCCTTATTTAAATTTGTGACCATTGCATATTGGAATTGCCTCCTTTCCTTGGAAGTTTTCCACTCCCAAATACATGTTGTATATTAGCACTTTTCCACTTTGGCAGCACATGGGAATCATTTGAGGAGCTTTTAAAAAATTCCAATGCCCAGGCTTCAGCCCAGACCAATTATATATAAGAATATATAGGACCCAATTTAAAAAATTTCCGCGTGCAACCAAGGTTGAGAATCACTGTCTTCTATATCACAGTGGTCTGTCCGACAGTATTGCCATAAACCCAAATGATCTGAAAGCATGTTTCTCTCTTTCTCCTAATATTTCATTATCTAATACTTTGACAATACCATTAATGATTTTAAAAGTAAAATCACCATATGCAGATTTGTGGAGTGTATTAGTCAGCTCAGGCTGCCATAACAAAATACCACAGACTGGGTGGCTTAAACAACAGAAATGTATTTTCTCACAGATCTAAAGGCTGGAAGTCTGAAATCAGGGTACCAGCATGGGTTCTGGTAAGGGCTTGGTAAGGTCCTCTGGTAAGGTCCTGGCTGGTGGTTGGCCACCTTCTCACCAATGTGCTCACATAGCCTTTCCTTATTGCATATGGTTGTGTGTAAGGAGGTGGGGAGCAAGCGCTCTGGAGTCTTTTCTTATAAAGGCACTATCCGATCGAACCAGAGTCCCACCCACCTAACCTCCCATCTCACTGGAATTACCATCCAAAGGCCCCATCTCCAGGTACTAACACAGCAGAGGCTAGCACTTCAACATATGAATTGGGGGGAGGGGGCGCTATTCAGTCCCCAGCAAGAGCATCATGCAGTTCTCTACCATCATTACTTATAAATCAGGAGACTTATTGGGGATACGCACTAATTCCGTGTAGCCCAGGACTTTGCCTGGAGGTCAAACTGTCTTTTGGTGTTCTGTATAATTCAGGAGTGACATTTACATAACTGTACAATAAACCGTGACGGTTTAACTCTAGTCAAGTTTCACTGTCAAAAAGTGTAACAGTTTTGACAGACACATAAGACAATAAGTTTGAACAGAACTGAGCTTTTCTTGTAGATGTTTCGTTCAGTTTGGAATTATTTACTACTTTGGGATTTGCTTTTTTATGTTTTGGTCAACTTGGTACACAGAGCAGCATGTCGTTTAAGACAACTTTGTGGCAGTCTTCCTCTTGGTAATAGTGCTGAATGTTTTCAGTCTCATATATGTTTTCCATGGAGTTCGATGGATATGACGTTTTTTCTTAATTCCAAGTGAATTTTAGGCTATCTTACTGTGTATGTTGGAAATAAATTCACACTATCTTTAATAACTTTCCATGTGGGTGCATTCTATTTAGTTAAATCAATTGATTATATTATATTCTGTGCACAGTAACCAGAGTAAAAATATTCTTTCTAACTTTGAGGCTTAAAAGTTTCAAGGTTTTGCCTGTGTAGTATTATACTTGTAATACTGTGGCATTTGAACTTATCTGTGTGTGTGCGCGCGTCTGTTTATCAGTGAAGCGGGGGTGGGGGGGGCGGGTCGGCTTAGAGGATAAGCAAGGAGAGATTGTCATCAGACTCCTTTATCCCTGTTCCGATTAGTAAAAGGCCTATGTTGTACAGAGATTATAAGTAGGGCAGGTTATTTCCAGGAAGTATAAAAATATTCTTAAAATCACACACCTGGCTGGGACTTAGCAGCTAGAATATACAAACAGTGTTAACAAGTTGAACAAATGAGGATTGGCGTGGAAACATATTGTTGGTAACCAGTTAAAGATATAAACCCAAGGGGAACAACAAAGACCGATGTTGTTCATTTCTGTCTCACCTAGCTTGTGGCATGAGGCAGTGCACATCCTAAGTGTTCAGACACCATGTGGGATTTCTAGAACAATCCCAGAATGACCAAAGGTAGACCCGTGAGAATGTAAAATTAGGTCAATCATAGAAAGTCTCGTGGAATCCCCCCTTTAAGTTTAATAAAAAGCACTACAGGATCCAGAAGTAAGTCCAAACAAAACATAACGCAAAACAAAACCCGTATGTTGATGAGTTAAGGAACATACACTACAGAGCCCCTTCTGGCCTGGTTGCTCTTTTATTCAGGATCCCTGGGGCTGTCTCTGCTTCTGTGCTATCACTGGCTAGAATGTACATGATAGTTTATCTTAATTTCTGGAAACAGATTCTACCACCAGGTGAGTGAAAGAAACCTGAGGTCTGTATAATGATTTTACATTTGCAAATAGTTTTGAATGTCTAACAAAAGAATGTTACTTTAAAACTCCTCCTGTCTCAATAATTAGCCCAAAATAATTTCATATATGTGCAGTTTCCTGTTCAAGTACCCCAAATAGGGTTCATCACAGAACCTACTCAGTGGATGGCCATGAGGGCCTGATACAAAAAGAGATGTGTATCCCGGTAGATGCATGCTGCTGCTGCCGCCGTTACGATTATTACCCAGTTTGGGGATTTTAATTCTCCATGGATACCAACGTTTGCCATAATGTAGTTGTTTCAGTTCACTGTGATGAAGACTGAGATATATTTATCTGAGGCAAAGCTGGCACCTTCCCCTCGGTACATTGGGTAATTAATGTGCAATATTAATATTTACCTAATTGATTGTAAATATTAAGCAAATATTAATTAGCCAAAGTAATGGGTTTCCAATCAGAGATATCAGGCTGGACGGTTAGATGCAGAAGTTTGCTGTTTTGTGGAGTACATATACAAGGAGATTTTTCAGACAAACCCCTGACTTCTTACTGTAGTAGGTAGCAGACTGGCAATTGGGGCAGATAGACTGTGAAATTCTTGAGTTGACTCAGAACGGTCACATATATTGGGGTCTTTCCAGAAGGGATTGTATTCTTCCATTCAGTGGGAAAGGACAAAGCCAAAAATGAGAATGCAAGAAAAATGTAGAAGTCTCTATTTCTCCAAAATAATCTAAGTTTAATAAAGCCCCCAAAAGAGTCATAAATTTAAGCTTGTTTTTAAGCAAAAATTTAACGTTTTTAATTGAAAATATATATATATTTGATCATTTTTCTTCATTGTTTGTACATAACAGCAAGTGGGTATATGCATACTCTAATGCTAAAATGCTAATAGAGCATATCACTCCAGGGAAGGGATAATATAATCATACCAGTCCACATCTCTTACCTTGATTCATAGCTCAAATATTTCAATTCTTGGAAAATTACTGCAGCTTTGGTGCTGAGAATATTGCTGGTGGATGAAGAATGATTCTGCAGCCTTTCATTCTTCACAATTTTTACACCATCTTTCTTGGTCTAACTTTGCAATCGCGCCATCTAGTGTTGAAACGTCCTCAGTACTATAGCCCAACTTCATTTGAAGTAAAATAATACAGGAAGTAACAAACAAGTTACCTTGAAAACGGTGTGCTTGGGGAGAGTCAGTGTAATGAATAATTCATCACTGAATACTAAAACAGATTTTTTTGTTAAATATGTATTTCTTGTTTATCATTATTGTCTCGTTTGTTTATTGCATTTATTTCATTAATATTTTATGTGCTCGATGTACAAATTATACATAATATACTCCGTATATTGAAATTATACTGATTTTACATTTTACTTTTTATATTCTTTTATGTACCTGCCTACAACTTAAAAGAAAATTGTCATTGACTTTAAAAGCAACACAACCTAACACAGTCATAGATTGGGTTGAGTTAGAGTGGAATCAAAAGATGGACATAATGTGTTGTAATACTTGAGTGAACTGCACATCCTACACAATTTGTGGTTTTGTTACTACTGATAGCTATACCTTTAGGGGTCAGGTGCTTTACATAGCACAGGAAACACAAGAAGGGCCTTGATCTTGCATTAAGCAGAATGGTTTGCCAGAAAACAAAAAAAAGGTAGTGTCTTCCTCGTCTTATCACTGAGACTATTTTAGGTCTATCTTTAAAAAAACAAATGTTTGGAAAGTATTTTTAGGAATTAATTAGCTTACTCACAGTTTTCAAGATGTCCTGGAGACATGATTTTTATTTTCCTTACTAATCTTCAAGATGACTTCTATATTATCTATTAGTTCAGAATTTTAAGAGAAAAAAAATATGTATTTAATTGTAAAAAGAATAAAATTAAATAGTTAAGACAGGCCCTATCGGATCACCTCTATTATTTAACA
Source organism: Rhinolophus ferrumequinum (assembly GCF_004115265.2). NCBI lineage: Eukaryota > Metazoa > Chordata > Mammalia > Chiroptera > Rhinolophidae > Rhinolophus > Rhinolophus ferrumequinum. Next base: position 40,301,032 of record NC_046288.1, read on the forward strand.
TCTGCAAAACAGTTGACAATATACCTGCTCTGATTCTAATGTTACAATGGAAAACCTCAGCCCTTACCCTGTCTAATTCAGAGATAAATGAAGTCCCGTGGTCCATAAGGATGCTGCCTGCCACTCACACTTCATCCAGCCTCACTCTGAGCTCTGGTCTCCCTAGCCTTCCCTAGCCTTTTGTCACCTCCTCATAGACAGGATGCTCCCCTACACTTAGGGCTCTGTTTACCTCTTCACATTAATCAGGAATGCTTTCTTCTGTTCTTCGACTTTCACTTAGTTAATGATTACACACTCTTCAAATCTTGGCCCAAATATCATTTCCTCAGGGAAGCCCTTCAACCCCTAGATTAGTCCTCTCTTGACATTAGATAGCATGCAATACTTTTTCTTAGTACCACTCACTATACTTTGTGATTATATACTTGTATTATTGTCTGCTGCCCCTACTAAATTATACATTATAAGCAGGCTAGAATAATACTTTCCTTTAACCTGTTGGGGTCCTGGCCACTGTGTTTTCTATAATGCCCAATACAGATTAGATGTGTGGGAAATACGTGATGAAATCAACCTATGAGTCCCAAATTGAGAACTAAGATGTCCATTGTCCCAGTCCAGGCAGTTTGATAACGTCAGCTCTGCTTGCATGTCATTTTTGGAGCAAGAGAATATTCACCAAGGTAGGAAATTCCAGTGCCTATATTTCACCTTGTCAAGGTATACCAATCTGGGAACTTGTCACTTCCTACAGCACAGTCTGGGATACTTCCAGAATCCCTGACCTTGTTCATCACCACTCTTCCCACTTCATGGGAATCAATTCACCTGTTTAAACCCTGCTCATTCAGCTTTACTTCCCATGTTTTTGTTTTCTTCCCCCAAAATAAAATAAATAAATAAATAAAATTAAAAATGAAGATAATCCCACCTCTTTCCATCTTTACTGTCAGCCATCTTCATGGATTAACAGGGAATAAAGAAATATAGGAAACAAAATATAAAATAATATTTCGGTAAATGATCATGCCACTCTGGTATTCAGCAGAGAATAAAAATAAATTCTGCATGTTACACAAAGGTCATGTTAAATTTTCATTGTTTATTTTTGTATCACTTTCCTTCTCTTTCTAAAAGACTCCAAGGGATCCCAACTGTTTTAGAATGTTTTAGATAAGCAATCATGCTGAGAATCAGTCATCTTCAAAATGAGCCCTGCTGAAAAGTTGTAACATGTCATACTAAGCTTCAGGTATCTATAACCAGTCACCAATGTCTTCTCAAGAATGAGTGGAACATTTTGAGAAATGAAGTTAGGATTCAGAAGTAATTAATTTTGACATTGAATACATGCATACACATATATAGATTGGGTATTTTTGTAAATTGTATTATATTTTATTTAAAGTCTGCTATATTCTAAATTGTATTATATTTTATTTAAAGTCTGCTATATTCTCATTGTTTTTGAAGGTTAACACTTTTGCTTAACATCAAATACTGACAAAAGAAAAAATGCTGAACTTTCAAATATTTTTAAGAATTTCAGATATCCTTCTATGTTCCTCTCCATTCCACCTGTGATAGCATCATATAGGTATCACATGAGTGTGCTTCTTGAAAGCTGGATTGACTGATTTAATTGCCAACTCATATAGAATTCTGATGCTCAGATGTATATTTGATGAAAAAATAAATAAAATGGCATAAGGTTCACTCCAAAGAATGTCTTCATACTTCTGTCTCCACAGCAACACAGATGTGCACACAGTAGCATCACTTCTCAAACTTTATCTCCGAGAACTTCCAGAACCAGTTATTCCTTATGCGAAGTATGAAGATTTTTTGTCATGTGCCAAACTGCTCAGCAAGGAAGAGGAAGCTGTAAGTTGCTATATTTATTTCTAAAAACAAAACAAAACAAAACAAAACAAAAACCAAAAAACTTTTGTTTGAAGGTTTTGTCAGTGTTATTTGTCTTTAATTTGTAAACTTCCCTTAGCCCTATTGTGTGAATTGTTTTCCACTATTCTAAGTATCAGCATCGCACATGTTTAGACTCCACACACACAACTCAAGTCACATTTTTAATCAGTTATTTCATCAAAAGAAAATGTGGCTGAATAAATAAAATGAATACTTCTTGTCACTTAGTCCTAAAAGGTTAATTGTGGTGTTACATCAGGCCGAATAGTCTTTGAACAAAGTGGATGACTTATTTCAAATGTCCTTTTTCATTTTGTGCCTCTTAAATCACCCCAAACAATGATTCCTAAGAAATCCTACATACCGCCTGTTGTTTTTTTAAACAACTTTATTGAAATACAACCAGATACTATGCAATCACCCATTTGAAGTGTACAATTCAGTCCTGTTTAGTATATTCTCAGAGTTGAGTAACCATCACCAAAATCTAATTTTAGAATATTTAGCACATTTTCATCACCACATAATACCTCATACCTGTTCCCCATGCCTCTCTGTCTTCAGCTGTTGGCAACTACTAATAGACTTCATAAATTTACCTATTTTGGACATTTTCATATAAATGGTATCATTCAATATGTTGTCTTTTGTGACTGGTTTCTTTCACTGTTTTCAAGCTTCATCTACATTGTACCATGTATCAATATTTTATTCCTTTTATTTCCAAATAATATTCCATTATTTATCCATTCATCAGTTTCAGGACATGTCTGCTGTTTCCACTGTTTAACTACTCTTAATAATGCTGCTATGAACATCCATGTACAAAGTTCTGCATGAACATATGTTTTCATTTCTCTTGGGTATATATCTAGGAGGTAGAATTGCTAGGCCATATGTAACTCTATGTTTCCTAAGTAGTCTCCACCATTTAAAATTCCAATGTGAGCATGTTCCAATTTTTCCACATTTTTGGCCAACACTTATCTCTCTTTTTTATCATAGCTATCCTAATGTGTGTAAAGCGGTATGTTATTGAGATTTGAGTTGCATTTCTCTCTCTTCTTTTTAAACTTTTATTTATTTAAATGTGGTTTTCCAGGACACATCAGCTCCAAGTCAAGTAGTTGTCTTCAATCTAGTTGTGGAGGGCGCAGCTCACAGTGGCCCATGTGGGGATCCAACCGGCAACCTTGTTGTTAAGAGCACCGCGCTCTAACTAACTGAGCTAACAGGCCGCCCCAGGGTTGCATTTCTTGAGGGCTAATGATTTTAAACATCTTTTCATGTACTTATTGGCTATTGATGTTTATTATTATTATTATTATTATTATTATTTTATTAATTTTTTTGGGGGGAAACATCTATTCAGTTCATTTTCCCAATTCAAATTGGGTTATTTGTCTGGTCATTATTGAGTTGTAAGAGTTATTTATATAGTTTAGATACACGTCCCTTATCAGATATATATGATTTGCAAATATTTTCTCCCATTCTGTGGTTTGTCTCTTCATTTTCTTGAAGAGTATCCTTTAAAGTACAAATGTTTTGAATTTTGATAAAGCCCAATTTACCAATTTTTCTTTTGTCACTTATGCTTTTACTCTCATATCTAAGAAGGCTTTGTTTAACCCAATGTCACGAAGATTTACTCCCATATTTTCTTCTAAGACTTCTATAACTTTAGCTCTTACATTTAGGTGTATGCTCCATTTCAAGCTAATTTTTGTCTATGGTGTAAGGAAAAGGTCCAACATCATTCTCTGGTGTATGGATAGCCAGTTGTCTCAGCACTATTTGTTGAAAAGACTATTCTTTTCCGTATTGGATTTCCTTGGCACTCATTGAAAGTGCTGCCTGTTTGTTATTTGATGTTTTCTGTGGCTGCTTTTGTGCTACAACAGAAGAGTTGCATAATTGTGACGGAGACCATATGTCCCAGAAAGCTTAATATATTTGCTATCTGGCCCATTACAGGGAGAACAAAACAGATTACATTATCCATTAGCTTATCTAGGACCATTTATATCTTAGAGGAAAGTTCTACAATGAGAAGAAACAACGCAATTAATCCCTTTGTGAAATTTCCAGGAATATTAGGCTTTCCAACCCCCCATCTCATCCCAAACAATGTATCCTAGACATGACAGTTTTGAGAGACTTATTTGTCGGTAAATGTGTGTTTGTATATGTTTTGGGAATGCTAAAAGTGGGAAGGACCCATACTATATCAAGGCTACTTTTTCCCCAAAAAATAACATTATTTTAAGTGAAGCTGTCTTCCCTTTTCTATCAAATGTGAACAAATGCTAAAATTTTAAAGGGCTTCACTTACATCTGTTTCTCCACAAATAGTACTTATGAAATATTTTTAAATATTTCTAAAATGTTCTCTGTGATGGTGGTAAATTTTCAGGACAGATTCTTCACTGATAATATGTGAAACAAACAAACTATATGTCAATTTCTCATTTGCTTTAATTCCAAGACCAATACTTAAAAAGATAACATTTATTCTCTTCCTTTTTATACTCAGGGTGTTAAGGAATTAGCAAAGCAGGTGAAGAGTTTGCCAGTGGTTAATTATAACCTCCTCAAGTATATTTGCAGGTAAGAATTTTCCTAAAGACAAAACTAAACAAAAAAAGACTATATTTAGGCTGACATTAATTTATGTTTGACAATGAATAAAATCACTTAACTGCTCTGATCTCCGGTGTTGGCCTCTGTGAAATTAAGAGGTTTGACAAGCTGATCTCAAAGGTTTCTTTGAGCACTAAAATTGCATGGTTTTGTTTATTATTTCTGAAGTTTCTCATGCTTCTACATAGTAAAGCTATGTTGCTTTGAACTTCCATCAGAGTTATCTGTACATATGCCACATACTATTGTTTAAGAGAAGGAATGTGTTCCTTGACGTGAGAATGATTTGTGTGGGAGTCCAGATTCTACCACTGACTACTTATGTGTCTTTATGCAATTTTCTCATTCTCTCTGAGTCTGAGTCCTAATAAGTAAAATGGGAGGAAAAAACACACAATTTACAAAGTTTTTTTAAAAGTTAAATTATATTTTTAAATGATTAATGTATATATAGTAAGTGCTCACCAAATATTGTTTTTTTTTCCATTCCTCTCCCTCCTCAGGACTTACTGAAAAGACATTTGTAATTCAATTCTGTTAGAACAATCACTGTGCATGGTAAAGCTCTCTCTCAGTGACCATTTTTAACTTAAACCCTGGGAAGGGATGTGGCATGTGTATGCCATAGTTTAAGAAACCAAACTTGTGAAAAAGAAAAAAAAGGAAGAAACTCAACATGTAAAATTGGAACATATTAAATTTAAATAGAGATTGAGAATTGGTACTACTGCAGAGTATCTTAAATGATAGTTTCCCAATCCATTTTAAAATAAATTCAAACTTTTAATTCCGTACAGCACATCGTTTAAGTAGGCTTTTTTGTGTGTGTCGTGATTAAATAAATAATCAGCAGAACAGGAACTATGGAGTTTGAAACTATTTGAAAAAGCAAGAAATAGTTTCACTGATAGCATAGACTTATTAACATGTACGGCTTCCATTCCAAGATTTTGAACTAATGCAAGCTATTATACTAGATAATAAAAAGGTTACATTCTCTTTAAGCAAAAGGGGAAAAGGCTTGTTTGAGAACCGTATTGCAAAGTCTTTATCTCCACAATAGAAAAACTTTACTTCTCTTGAAACATTTAAGCAGACTTTTAATTTCAATTTCAAATAAGAAATGGTAGTTTGACTTTTTGTCCTTCAGTTTTACTATAGTTTAATCTGTATAACAGTAGTGAACCTTTTAAAAGTCATGGTGTGGTAGTTAAGAGCACAGACTCTAAAGTCAGACCACCTGGGTTCAAATCTCAGCTTTGCCACTTGTTATCTGTGTCCTTGGAAAAGATTCTTCAGCTTTCTGGTACTTCATGTGTCTCATCTGTAAAATCGAGATAATAATAGTATTTACCTCACAGAGATGCTTTGATAATTTAATAAGTTAGCACAATGACTGACACATCATAAAATTTATTAAAATAACACATAAAATAAGTTGATTTTTTTATTTTCATCCCTTTCTCATCAGTACAGTTAGTAAGCCATGAAATAATAGGAGCTCTTGTAGAAATGAAGAGGAGGTGAGGAATGAAAAAAGCCTGAAAGATTACAAAAACAATCCCTCCTGCTAAAATCATTCAGGGAAAGGGCTATTTCATGCCTCTTATTCTTTAGCACCTCATAAAGTGAAACAATTTGTGCTTGTAATTTTTTTATATCAGTAGAACTGAGGTTTTAATTTAAACCATGTTTGATCTCATTTTTTTAACAGACTGTAAATTTGAAGCTTCCAAGTGACTCCACAAAAAAGGTTGATTCCTCCTTTCTGAAATAAGGGATTGTTCCAGACGACCTTATTTATAGTTCTCAAATTGAATATATATAAATTTAATACTTTATTGAGGGATTGGAAGGAATCCATATTCTCCAATCTCAAGTCCATATTAGCATTATCCAAACACTTGTTCCTGTGCCTGTCAAAGGAAGCCAAGCCAGGCCAGGCCCGAGATGATATTTGATATGATCTCTCAAGTTTAATTCTTAATAATTTACAACATATTTTTTTCGCATTGAGAGATGTTTGATTGAGAGATGTTTGAATTTCTGAATAATTTTATCTCCATAATCACCTTTGAACGTGCTCCATTTCATGAATATTTCCTAATGATCTATTTTATTCCATTGATGAATTTGACCTCATTGAGTTTTGTTCACATTTTTACACCCAACAGGTTTTTAGATGAAGTACAATCCTATTCGGGAGTTAACAAAATGAGTGTGCAGAACTTGGCCACTGTCTTTGGCCCTAATATCCTGCGCCCCAAAGTGGAAGACCCTTTGACTATCATGGAAGGTAAATAAATGCTTATTTTATACTCTCATCAAAAGAATAATCACTGTCTCTTTGTTGCCTTGAAACTATTGAGCAAACTAGAGAAATAAGTGAATCCACGATAACCCCATTTATTGACTCAAATGGGGTTTCTGTGTCATATGTATATGTTTTATTTTATAATAAGATAAGGTTTTTAGAAAACAGTGGACTAAAGTATCTTTCAAGCTTCTTGTACCTTCAAATTTTGTATTTTTGAATGTCTGCTAAACTCTGCAGATAGAAATTAAACTTTCTGAACCAACTCTCTTGTTGCCAAAAATCTGATGTTCCATTTATAGTGCCCTCAGTATTTGACAAAGGAAATTAAGCTGAGTTGATGTAGGCAAACCCCATTCTTCAAGTGCAAAATGTTCTCTTTGGGAGTCAGGCATTTTGTTGTTGCTGTTTACTAAACATAACAATTTACTAAGTGAGTCCTCGGTAGCTTTACAAGAATAAATGGAATTTCCATAAGTCATCTGTAAAATATTATGAAAGAACTGAAAAATAAATCAAGTTCACTTTTTGGGTCCAATATAATTTTCCGAAAATTCAAAAGTGACTATTTTAAGGGAATGTAGCTTTCCTAATTTTGGTTTTATTTGACTGATTTCAAGAGGGAGAGAAATATAACCTTCTATAAGACAGAGTTGCTTATTTACCTGTGGGGTGGAACATGAAGGAATTCTTACTTTCTAAATTACAAATCCCTCAAATTCTTATCCACAGTGAACTGCTATTCTGTTTATTTCCAGCAGGCCTCACTGCTTGAGTACCTTTCTTCCCTATGGCTGTTAGCAGCACCATTGTTTTCTGCAAATTGGCCTGATTGAACATTTTAGAACTAAATACGGAAGAGGGAAGGAGAGAGAATAATTATTTTTTCATTTTCATTCTGAGTTTATTTAGTCTAGAACAAAATACCTCCCTGATACTGTTCCTTTCTTGAAAATTCTAAGATTTCCATTCCTCTATATCTTCTGAGAAAGAAAGCATTTAAAAGTTTGCCTACATTGACTCAACTTAATGTCCTTTGTCAAATACTGAGGGTAAGATAAACTGAACATCAGATTTCTGTCAATAAGATAGTTGGTTGAGAAAACTTAATTTCTATCTGAAGAGGTTAGCAGACTTTAGAAAATACAAAATTTAAAGATACAAGAAGCTTAAAAGATATTTTAGTCCATTGTTTTCTAAAACCTTATTATAAAATAAAACATATACATATGATACAAAAAGCCACCACCACCAGTACACACACACACACACACACATACACACACACACACACACACACACACACACACACACACACACACCCCTTAAGGACTTATTATAAGATAAACAGTTTAGAAATCACCACCTAGATGAAGAAATATAACCTTAATAGACATCCCAAAAACTCTTCCTCATGAGTTGTCCCTCCATCTTACTGCCCAGACATTTATATCAATCATTTCTTGCATTTCTTTGTAGTTTTTCAACGAAATGAACTTCCCTAGACGTTATATTTAATCTTTACTAACCTGTATTTGATGTCTTTTTTAAGTCTCTTTGAATGTACAGGATCTCTGCAATTTACATGTTGAAAAACAAGGTTATTTGACCTATAGAATTTCCCATGGCCTGGATTCTGTTGATTGCATATTTATAATGCAATTTAACATATTTCTTCGCCCTCTATTTTCTACAAATCAGGGCCTCACTCAAATTCATGTTTGATATCTTTGACAAGTCTATAGATATTATAGTATTTGATTATCTCCCTTTTTGTGATTTTAGTGCAATTCTTAAAACTATTAATTCCCGTGACGTTTAAATGGTGATATTCTACTTCTACAATATTTTCACAACTTTTTGTTGTTCTCTAAAATACACATAACATAAAATCATCATTTCATCATTTTTAAATATAGAGTTCAGTGTTTTAATAACATGAATATTACCGTGCAGCTGTCACCACCATTTATCTCCAGAGCTCTTTTTCATCTTGTAAAAGTGAAACTGTGCCCTTTAATAACAACCCCCCCCCCCCCCCCGACCTCACCTCCTGGCAACCCCGTTCTACTTTCTGTTTGTGTGATTTTATTGCTCCAGATACCTCATATAAGTGGAATCACACAGTATTTGTCTTTTCGTGACTAGCTTATATCACTTAGCATAATGTCTTCAATGTTCATTTATATTGTAGCATTATAATTTTTTAACTTAATAATTGGAACACTTTTTTATTAAAAGCAAAATATCTTCCCCTCATTTACTACTTAGTAACCTAGTGGTAGTTTTCATAAATAAAAGGCAGGATAAATGCTGCTTGAGTCTTTCCCTTTATTTATTAGGTTTTTGTTTTTTTCAAAACTAATGAAACAGACTCTTATCCTCTGAAAGTGAATACTCTTCCTCTTCCTCCTCCTTCTTCCTATTATAAATATTATTAACACTGTTTTTAAAATATCATTATGAATTTCATGTATTTAAATCTAGTTCGGGACAATGCATTGTAATTATTCTTTGTATTTATTTGTAATTATTGTTTCCCATCTTTGGCCAGTGGAAGCCGCTGCAATTTGCCTTCTGAGTCTTTTTGACATGACTGTATAGTTTTGGATAGCTTCCTTCCTTTTTATAATAGTATGTCAAGATTTTCCAGGCTCAAATTATGCTTCCTGCCCCAAACGTGGAATCAGCCAATTTCCAAAGAGTCCAATTTCCAAAAAGTTCTTTTAGTGGGAAATTGTATTTCAAGACCAAAATCTAGGTACCTGCGATGCTCATTGCTACTGGTCCGTCATTTCTAGGCCTTTCAGTAGACAGGGCTAGTAGATATAAATCCCTGCCCACAGACATACTACATATTACATATACAATATGTATACACATACTCATATGTTAAAGAAAAATTGCCTCACAAGTTCATACTATACTTCCAATTCAAAATCATAACTATAAGGTTTTTATTTATTCTCTCTAGTGTAGTTTTACCTCCTTTCTTCTATATGGGAATCCTTGTTCTCAAAGACATTGGAGATGACAGAATTAGAATATCTCATAAGTATCATTTGTTCTATCTCTCATCAAACACATAGTAGTCTCAGAATAACAATATTAGTACTAGTAACACCAGTATGATTACTGCAAACATTTAAAAACTTTTTACATATGCTAATTCTCCTTTTATTTTTTATGTTTACACTCTACTCGTACATTGTCAGAGTAGATGGAGTATACCCATTATATACTACACTCTCTCTTTTTCAGTTCTTATCTAGTCAGCTCTACATGTAATTATGTATTTAATGATCACCACTGGTATTTATATTGATGTCTCTCTAGCCTAGTGATTCTCAAAATGTGGCCCATGGATACCTGGGGGTTCCTAAGATGTATTCATGAGGTCCATGAGTTCAAACACAGCTTCATAATAATACTAAGTTTTTTTGTGTGATTTGTATTTTGTTTTGTTGTTGTTGTTTTGGGGGGTTGTTTGTTTGTTTGTTTGTTTTGCCCTTTCATTATGTTGACACTTGCACTGATGGTGCAAAATCAGTGATGGACAAAAAAACTAGCACCTTACTATGAGCCAAGGCAGTGATAACAAACTCCACTAGAATCATCATATTTCTCACTGCCATGCACTGGCAATAGGGAAAAAATTTCCAATTTTACTTAAGCATGTTTTTGGTGAACAGTTCAAAAAATATTAACTGTATTAAATCCCCACTCTGAAGAACATATCCTTTTAACATTCTGGCAGAGAGATGAACTCTTCTGCATACTGTTTTTAGAGTAATACAATAATTGGCTCAAGAAAAAAGCACTTGTACGATTATTTGAGCTGAGAGCTATTCTAACTGCTTTTTCATTGAACTTCATGTTAATTAGAAGAACAATGGACAAGTAGTTATTCCAACTTGAGCTTTTGGCAGACAGGTTCTCAAAAATGAATGGAGTTAACCTTTAAGAGAAACAACTGGTAGAATTTGTTGCCATTGAAAAAATTTGAAATTTCAATTGAAAAACTTGTATCTAACACCTTGAGCCTGACAGCTTCTTAATATTTAACCGCTTTTCTGGTGAGCATGTGTTGATGGTAACAAATGCGTTTTTGATACTCTAGAATTACATGTACCAACATTTGGAGGAGCAACATAACTCAGTGAATTTTGCAAATGCCATGTTGTCATAAGCCAGGCATGTGTACAAGATCCAGTCAACAGTCAGGTTAGCTTCTGTGACCTCACAGAGCCCACCCTCCTGTTTTGCACACAGAACTACAAAATATGGCAGCTGGCTTTCTAAGATGTACTGACTGTTCCAGTCCTTGATTTTAATTAAACCTTCCCTTTCTTCCATCTCTGTTGTCCTGGTCCTGTTGGATTTTGATTCCTCTCCCAACAGTGTCCTCTGCAGGTGGAGTCCTGTCTGGAAGGGAGCCCTAGCTGGCCAGTGTTGAGAGTTCAGAGGGACTAGATGACTCTTAATTCCTTCAGACTTTCGCATAGATGACCTCTACTGGATTAGTTACACTCCCCGCCCCCCCGTTTCACCTGTTGTTCCTAAGTTAGCCCTTTGCATTTTCCGGGGAATACCTATACTTTGGTGATTTTTCTGTTCTCAGGCCCATGGAAGCCCCCATCGCCTTCTCCTACTGCCTCTCACACAGACACCAGTACATGCTTATCTTATGGAAATGGGGCTTTGTCCCCCAAAACTTGTATTTGGGGATTGGGAGCATATCTTGTCACATAGTGTTGTTGTGAATGTTGTCCACGAGTTTTGGATTTTGCTAAATAGTTGCTCTGTTTTTATGTGGGAATTTTTAGGGAGATTCAATACTATGCTGCCACCATTCCCAGAACTCAGTGTTTGTTTGCTTTGCCTTTTTTTTTTTTGCTCGTTTTAACTTTTGTTATTGTTTTAGAAGAGAGCCTTTAAAAATTACATAGTCCATCTTTCCCCTCCCTGCCCATGTTATCAACACAAGAAAGCCAAGTTACTCTGAGAAGCAGCAGAACCCAGAGCTCTGAGTTTCCTAGAGCACTGACTGAAGAAAACACTTTCAATAGTAGTCCTTTGCTTCTTTTTGTCCATAAAGAAAGCTGATACCCAATGAGAAAAGTAATTTTCTCTAAATACTGTGATAATATGTGCAAGGGATGGGTGCACAAGTAGACAAATGGGTTTTCTAAAAGAGTAGGGGGAAATGGAACAGCAAATAATCTCATCTGTTGTCTTAATTTGTTCGGGTCGTGAACGTTTTCAATTCTGTGGTACATCCATAGAATAGATTACTACTCAGGAATAAAAAGAATGAACTACCAATGCATGCAACAACATTGGTAGATGTCAGAAGTATTATACAAAATGAATAATGCCTTGACACAAGGGGAAACATGGGAATTTTCTTTATTGTGGTAATGTGGTGTTTCCTGGACTGTCATTTGTAAAGATCACCATATATCTTACAGGTATCTGCACATGTGTAAAATGACAGTTACGAGGTTATTCTTTGAAAAACAAAAACAAAAACAAAACCCAAAACTTCATTTCATAGAATGCTGCCATATACCAGAAGTGCCAAAAAATGTACACATTTTTAGAGATGTTTTCTATGTATTTTACTTTCTGAAGTTGAATTATGGTAGCAATGTGTAGTATGACATTCGCTCAAAAGATGGTGTTAATCAAAAAAATGCTAGTGTCATTCATTGAATTACAATTTTGATGCAGTTTTTTCCTTTCTTAAAATGTATATACCTTTTTTTGGCAGCCTGTGTGTGTGTGTGTGTATATATATATATATAATACATACACTATATAATATTTATGTGTATGTAAGTGTATTTTAAAGTGCCTAGGTACCTTTAAAGGAAAATAGAATTCTTATCCAATGCTATAAAGAAAAATGCCTATAATATAGTATTTAAATTCAACCTGTATAAAAATTATCTGAGCGGAGGGAATTCCTGGATCGTGTAGCAGAATAGGACTCTTCAGAATGGGCTGGTGATTATAACCACTCTGACCTCATTATTTAGGCTTCATGTTTCTCCCTAGCATTCTAAGGAAGAGACTGACAGAGAGGAGGAAATAAAAAGGAAAAAAAGTACATATAGTGACACACACTTTATCGTTACAACCAAGCTAGTCTGTCCTAAATGCTATAAAAATTGAAAGAAAGTCCCTTTATAAGACACTGCTAACATTTATTATCCTGGACACTAGATACCAGCAAAGCCTCCCAAGATGGAAGAGATTTTAAAATCTCTAGGACCCTGACACTCACTCTATAATTGTGGCAGGTACACTTTGGCATGGCTGTTCACAGACTCATCATGGAGGCCTTGGGGATGTCACCTTTCAATTAATTACATGCCCCACACATTTCACAGCTATGATGGGAAGCACAGTGATGTTTCAAATGTTAATATTCCAGTGATCGGAAACAGCTCCATTTTCCTAAAGTACTAGGCAGAGTCATATGTTATAGAGAATGCTACCATTTAATAGTGTTCCTGTCATAAGGACAAATAGTAAAACAGAACCAAGTGCGTGTGTCTTCAAACACAGTACATAACGGTGACTGCATTGACAGCCATTTTAACGAAGCCAAAATCTTTTCATCAGGTTCACTGCTACATGCATTGGGAATAGGATGACAAATTCCAAGGTTACTAAAAGAGGAAAGATGGCTATCTAATACCATTAATTTAGTCTTTTTTTCTTCCACAGCTCTGTAATAATTGATGATGATTCAAGAGATAGTTGTCTTTTATTTAGTTTCTTATTTAGGACAACATCAAGTTTGCTTACTATTACTGCAGTTTAAATCCAGCAACCTCTGAAATATAGCAGGACAAGAACATGATTTGGAGTAAGAAGATGAAACATCAAATTTCACCTTCGTCACTTACCATCTATGTGGCCTTAAGCAGAAGCTTAAGCTCTCTGAACCTCAACTTTTTCATGTGACAAACATTGTCCTCTCTCACAGTCTTGAGAAATATAATTTAGAGGATGTAAGTGAAACATTTCCACCTAACATAGTGTTTCACAAACTCTAACACAAACACACACAGGAATCACCCTGGTTTATTTTTGTTTGTTTTTGGTGGGTTTTTTTTTTTGTGTGTGTGTGTGTGTTTTTTTTTTTAACTTTTATTTATTTTAAGTGTGTTCTTCCAGGACCCATCAGCTCCAGGTCAAGTAGCTATTTCAATCTAGTTGTGGAGGGCGCAGCTCACAGTAGTCCATGTGGAGATGGAACCGGCAACATTGTTGTTAAGAGCACCACGCTCTAACCAACTGAGCTAACGGGCTGCCCCCACCCTGGGGATTTTGTTAAAATGCAAATTTTGATTCAGAAGGCATGCAGTGAGTCCTGAAATTTTTGAAGCTTCCAGGTGATGCCAGTGCAACTATTATGTTATTTCTGGTGTTATCTGGTGTTAGTTAGAAATGTAAAATCGTATGCCCTACCCAATACCTACATTCTAACAGAATTTCCAGGTAATTTGTATAAATATTGTTTGAGCAACACTGATCCAGCATCAGGCCTGGTACATTGCAGATTGTTGTTCTAAATATAAGTTTTGAATCATAATAAAAAAAAGTATGAAAAATGTAGATAGATATAACACATTTTTTTTTCCTGTTCAAAACTTGATTGGAATTATATTCAGAGTTAAATCTTGCCTAGGTGTTGCATTAAGCTACAGAGTGACCTCACCCAAGGTCAGGCTTCTACTCTCTGATAGCCACTTAGCAGCTGTTTCAGTAGAAATCTGCACTGTCAAAAGCCCTTGTCATAATTTTTCTCACCAAATCTCATGTTTTAAGTATTTTATATAGGAACTACATTTACTAACTAAAAGTGAAGTTGTTTCCCTGTGTTTATTTATCAGAGATTATTCTTAGGAGCTTTTAACAACATGATATAAATCGAGTTAACACACCGAATTAATACAGTTCAAGCCAAAGCAAAGATGACTGATGTTTGCATTAGCCTATACTGCTTTATTATGGGTACATGAATAAAATTAATACTTAAGAAGATTCTTAAGGTAATTGGGGCCCCCAAATTAAGAAACTAGTTTAGAAGCCTAGTTAATAGTGGCAGCCAGTTTTAAGGGGTAGAAGCCTAGCTGGTAAATCAGTAAGGAATATGTGAAAATATATTTTGAGATTTCAGCTAATATGCCATAAACTTGATAAACCCATTGATTTTTAAATAAACTACTGCTTTTAATAATAGATCAACTTTTCTATCCATTATTTTCTGAGTTATTTTTGCTGTCTGATACTTGTAAGTTGTTGATTTCTAATTCATGCTTTACAATGCATAGTGAAAATATGAGGATCAAATGGGAACATATTTTTGTCTGTGTAGGAGAATTATTTTCTTTCTTGAAGGTCTTCTCTTTCTTTAAAATTCCCTGAAACTTTTGTATTTCTTATAGAGCAGGTTTGCTAATGACAAATTCTTTCATTTTTTTGCTTATCTAGGAATGCCTTTATTTTTTCTCCATTTTTGAAGCGTAGGTTTGCTGGATATAGAATTCTTTCTTGACAACATTTCTTTCAACATTTTGAATGTTTTACCCCATTTCCTCTGGTAATAAGAAATGATGAGGCACCAGCTGTTACTCTTACTGGGGATACCTTTTACATAAGTTTCTTCTCTCTTAAGCTTTCAAGATTCTCTCTGTTTTCGGTTTAAGAAAGTTTGACTCTGATGGGTTTAGGTGTGGATCCTTTTGCATTTACCTTTCTTGGAATTTGCTGAGCTTCTTGGATTTGTAGATTCATGTTTTCACAAATTGAGATGATTCCAGCAACTATTTCGTGCAATATTCTTTCTGTTCATTTCTCTTTTTACTCTCCTTCTTGGGATGATCATTATGAATACTGCTTGATGGTATCCCACAGGTCTCTAAGGCTCTCTTTATTTTTCTTTCCTTTTTTTCCTTTCCTTTCCTCAGATTGAATAATCTCAATTGACATATCTTCCGGTATGCCGATTCTTTCTTCTGCATACTCAAATCTGCTGTTTGATCCCATTTACTGATTTTTTTTTTTCATTTCTGTTATTCTATCTTTCAACTCCAGAATATCTATTGGTTCTTTTTTATACTTTCTATCAATCTATTTGGTGAGACATTGTTCTCACTTTCCTTTGGTTAAGGAAACCTTAACATAGTTTCCTTTAGTTAGTAGAACATATTATTTAATACATGTAGTGAATACCATGTCTGGACTTCCTCAGAGTCTGTTTATTTTTCGTGTGTATGGGTCATACTTTCTTATGCTTTGCATATCTCATAATTTTTTGCTGAAAACTGGACATTTTTAATAATATAATCATGTGAGAACTCTGGATATCAGATTTCCCCCCTCCCCAAAGTTTGTTGGTTGTTTAGTGACTTTTCTGGACTAATTTTATAATGCCTATATTTTTTGCCATATGTGGTCACTGAAGTTTCTACTTGATTTGCTTAGTTTTCAGCTAATGATTAGACAAAGATTTCTTTAAATGTCTAGAACCAATAAATCTTCCCTTTGTTATCAAAGAGCTCTGTGTGCATGTTAAGGTAAACCTTCAACACTCAGCCAGTTTACAACTCTGCCTTAGCTGTCAGTTCTTGCTTGTGCAGAGCTTCAAAATCAGCCAGAGCTTGGTAACCAGGGACTTCTCAGTTCTTTCCTGAGCACACCCACAGCCCTGGACATGTACATAATCCGAAGCATGGATGTAGTCTTCCAGATTCCCAGGAACATATCAAAGCTTTTCAAGACTTCCTGTGGAAATTTCATTCCTCAGATTTTTCTTTTAAGCTTTTTGGTTAGCCTATTATTTGCCCCAACTGTTATCCAGTGCTTCAAGCCGCCGTGATGTTAAACAAAAGAGCCCCACATTATATTTAACAAGAGCCTATGAGAAAAATGCTGGTCCCACTGGTTAAATTCCTAGTTAGATAAAATGAAGACGAGCCTCCTTAGTCTTCCAGGCAACCACTGAATAGGTCAAACAA
Source organism: Rhinolophus ferrumequinum (assembly GCF_004115265.2). NCBI lineage: Eukaryota > Metazoa > Chordata > Mammalia > Chiroptera > Rhinolophidae > Rhinolophus > Rhinolophus ferrumequinum. The sequence goes on from NC_046288.1 coordinate 40,317,952, forward strand.
TAAAGTACTCTGGGAATGGAGCTGCAAAGGAGTTGTAACCCCTTATTCCAGGCTGCTGGTGACCACTGCGATTGTGGGATGTTGGTTTTCCAGGCAACTGCAAAGCTAGGTAGAAGATGATGGAACAGAAAAAGTTAAGACACCACAGAGCTTACTGTTCTTACCGAGATTTAACCATTTTTCTTGAATAAGCACTCTCCAGATTGCAAAAAGCTTTTAGTTAATTTCCAGATTTCTGAAAATCATGATTCAGAACATTTTTGTCAGTTGCTTTTATGGAGTAGACTATTTTTGGAGGTCCTTATTACACTGTTCTAGCTGATGTCACTTAAAATGCCCTGAAGCTTTGAATAGTGAACAAAAGTCACATGGAACTTTTGCTTGCTACATTAGAAAGACAGACCATACATCCATTAGAGAGTGTATTGGGTTCCACTTAGAGATGCCGCTAAAACGTCTTGATGGTTTGAGGCAGTTGTCAGATGACAGGTCACAATGACCTCCTTGTGAGGGAGATTTCTCATAATTAAATGTCTAACCTGCAAGAAATGTTGTATAACGATTAAGAGCTTGATTTTGGGACCAGCTAACTCTGGATTGAAGCCCTGAGTCTGCTCCTTAATAGCTTTGTGACCTATTTACAGTACAAATATGATAATAACTACCTATTTTTAGATTCATTTTAAAATCCAACTAAACTAATAAAAGTAAAATCCTTGGTACAGTTCATGGCACATAGTAAATGCTCAAGAAATTTTAGCTTCTAGTGCTATTATCATTAAAAATATAGTTTAATACTGCTAATAATAATGCTGAATGTTCACCTGAATGTAGTTCTTTAAGAGTCACTTTCAAAATGGTAAATAAATCAAAACTACTTCACTCATACTACTTTGTTTTCTATGCAATTCCAGGCACTGTGGTGGTCCAGCAATTGATGTCAATGATGATTAGCAAACACGATCATCTTTTCCCCAAAGATGCAGAACTGCAAAGCAAGCCTCAAGACGGAGTGAGCAACAACAACAATGAAATTCAGAAGAAAGCCACCATGGGTCAGTTACAGAACAAAGAGAACAATAATACCAAGGACAGTCCTGGTAGGCAGTGCTCTTGGGATAAGTCCGAGTCGCCCCAGAGAAGCAGCATGGACAATGCATCCCCCACAGCTCTGTCAGGCAGCAAAAGCAACAGCCCAAGGAACAGCGTTCACAAGCTGGACGTCTCTAGGAGCCCCCCTCTTATGGTCAAAAAGAATCCCGCCTTCAATAAGGGCAGTGGAATTGTCACCAATGGGTCCTTCAGCAGCAGTAATGCAGAAGGTCTTGAGAAAACCCAAACCACTCCCAATGGGAGCTTACAGGCCAGAAGGACCTCTTCACTGAAGGGGTCTGGTACCAAAATGGGCACCCACAGTGTACAGAATGGAACAGTGCGAATGGGCATTTTAAACACTGACGTGCTTGGGAATTCCATGAACGGTCGCAGCATGAGCTGGCTGCCCAATGGCTATGTGACCCTGAGAGATAACAAGCAGAAAGAACAAGCAGGAGAGTCAGGCCAGCACCACAGGCTCTCTACGTATGATAACGTCCATCAACAGTTCTCCATGATGAACCTTGATGACAAACAGAGTGTTGACAGTGCCACCTGGTCCACTTCCTCCTGTGAAATCTCCCTTCCCGAGAACTCCAACTCCTGTCGCTCCTCCACCACCACCTGTCCGGAACAAGACTTTTATGGTGGGAACTTTGAGGACCCTGTTTTGGATGGGCCCCCACAGGACGATCTTTCCCACCCTGGGGACTATGAAAACAAAAGTGACCGGAGGAGTGTGGGAGGTCGAAGTAGTCGCGCCACCAGCAGCAGCGACAACAGTGAGACATTTGTGGGCAACAACACCAGCAACCACAGTGCACTGCACAGTTTAGTGTCCAGCCTGAAACAGGAAATGACCAAACAGAAGATAGAGTATGAGTCCAAGATAAAGAGGTGAGGAAAATCTGGAGCTCATAACTGCCAGAGAGGGTGCAACAGCCTCCTGCTGTGGGACAGGCTCATGGCTCACGCAGAGGGTTAAATATGCTAGTGCCAGAGCCAGAACCCCAAGTTCAAGTCCTCGCTTCACCATTTGTAAGCTGTGGGACTTAGGGGAAATTCACTTTATCTGTATGAGCCTTGGTTTCTTAAGGTGAAAATTTTAAATACTAGTAGTATTTACCTCAAAAGCATGTGAGAAATCATTGAGTGCTGTCCCTAGCACAGAAGAGGTGCTCAATAATGCTGTCTTCTTATTAAATATATGGATTTGTGCTAGAGGGCTGGAAAGAAGGAAGCTCTGAGGGAATGGAGAACAGGGAGTCCGCTTTCACTGACAGGAAAAGGATGAGATGAGGGTACAGAGAAGTTGTAGAAGTAAACAGACCTTTTGTTTATTATTATTCTTTCAATTGTTGAATACTGAGAGAGTGTCTACTATCTGCCAAGCTCTGTTCCAGGATTCAGCCATGAATAAAACAGACATACAGTCTGCCCTCATGGAACCTGCTTCCATTGTACTGGAGAAGACAGATGAATGAATAAAATAGATCTTATGTTAAGTATTATAGAAGACTAACACAGGAAAGAGGAGTAAGGCATGTTGGTGAGATGTAATTTTAAGTGTAGGGCCTTATAGGAGGTTAAAGAGAAAGCTGTGCAGATACCTGGGGGAAGAGCAAGTGGAAATGCCATGAGATGAGATGGACAAGGAGCTCAGGGAGGTAACAGGCCAGGTGACAGGGCCTTGGTGATCATTTTAAGTCTTTGGCTTCTACGCTGAAATTGGAATCCATGGAAGGTTTTGAGAAAAGCGATGACAGAAGTGTATTCATAGGGACAAGGGAAATTGTAGTCTTTTTTTAATTTTTATTTTTTTATTGGGGAACAGTGTGTTTCTCCAGGTCCCATCAGCTTCAAGTCATTGTCCTTCAATCTAGTTGTGGAGGGTGCAGCTCAGCTCCAAGTCCAGTCACCGGTTTCAATCTTTAGTTGCAGGGGGCGCAGCCCACCATCCCATGTGGGAATTGAATTGACAACCTTGCTGTTAAGAGCTAGCACTCTAACCAACTGAGCCATCCGGCTGCCCCTCCGGAAGCTCAGCAGCAGCTTGTGTCTTCAATCTAGTTGTGGAGGGCGCAGCTCACTGGCCCATGTGGGAATCGAACCGGCAACCTTGTTGTTCAGAGTTCACACTCTAACCAACTGAGCCATCCCCCCATCCTGGGAAATTATAGTCTTAATGGGGAGCAAAAACTATGATTTATAAGGAACCAGCTATGCTACAACCTAATTTATGTCACTTTATGTCTTTTCATTAGATGGCCAAGGTAGAAGTTTGCTTAGCAAGTTTTCCAGGTGTGGGGACAGAGCCCCAGAGAGCAGTTTCCAGGCTCTCAGCCTCTCATAGAAAGGTGCTGGCTCAGGTAGTAGATGGTCATCAGCTGTGACTAGTTGGCCATCGACTGTTACCGATTAGCCATTAGCCACTGATATAACTGCCGCGGCTAAGCTAGCAAAGTAGTGTAGTGGCATGGTGGTGTGGCGTCCTGGCACGGTGTGGTGTGGCGGAGTGTGGATTGAGGATTGCAGAGAGGCAGACTGCAGTTAGCACGGCTGATTGCAGTTAGCAAGTGAGGTTGGTTGACAGAAAAGCGGAGGCAGGTTGCAGATCGTGTGGCTCCTGCTTCCTGTGTCTCCAACCCAGCTGCCAGCGAGACTATAGAGTGGTATGACTCCCCTATGTATGGCTCCGTGGGTGTTCCTTTTTGGTCTCACCATGTCCTGCGTTCTTATGTGGGGAGCGGGACCAGAGACCCCGCATGACACCCAGTCAAGATAAGGGGCACTGGTTGCATGCTGTGTTCACAGTGCCCTGACTATCAGGTGTTTATGTGCTGGAGAGGCAGGAATACAGAGAATGGAGCGTAGGGCTCACAAATATCATCTTGTGCTGGAAACTTGAAAGTCACCATACCTGTGTTTCACCGAGGTCCCAGGACTGAAAAAACTGATTGTTTTTATGGTCTCCTTTCAGTGTAGTGTAAGAGAAAGGACACTGCACTCTCGAGTCAGGAGAAGGCATGGGGCCCAGTCAGCACGAGGGAGCCCTCATTGTGGTCTGAGTCCCAGGCTCAGGCTGTGCTCTGGTGGACCTCTTCCTGCACAGGTGTTCTCAGATCCTCATAGTTTGTGAACATTAGCATTTGTCCTGCTTTACCTGCTTCCATGGCTCCAAACACCACATGATTTTTAAAATTTATATATATAAAGTTGACTTCAATTTATTGTACTGTTTCCCATCCATCCATTTAGCAATTATCCAGCCAAAAGATACGTATTTTCAAGAGCCATGGTAAAATAAGTATAGAATAAAACACTATTTATACGTTAGGTTAAAACACTACTTTCTTAGAAAGTCATTTTTTAAACTTCGCTGCATGAAACCTTGGTTTGAATTTTTCTGTATAGTGCTGAGTGACAGGTTTAAATAAAAAGAAAAATGGTGCCATCATCTTATTAGGTTACTCTTCTTTCGGAATGTGATTTGTAGAACCACTGGCTACCAGAAGTCTGAATTGCTGCCAATCCATGATGATAAATTAGCACTTAGCACTGGGAGGCAAGAGGTAACACCTGAAACTTGCATTAGGATAGGAAATAAGCTATCATTTCTGAATGGCTGCACATGTATGCATTCACCGATGAGAACATCTGTGATACATTTCTGTTCTGCATCTATGGTGTATTTCAGAGACTTTGATAAAATAATACAACTTCCCAATAGAGTGTCATCTCACTGGGCCCTCTCACTGTAGCATTCTTACCCACCTGACAGGCAGAGGGAGAGGTCCACAATAAAGTAGGCCCAAGGAGCCTACATGCCCAAGCCACAGACATATAAGAGGTAACTGTTCTAGCTAATTATTTATAATTCCTGTTCAGAGTTATATGTTTCTCTTTCAATTCCTTTTTAACTCTACCCACAAGTATGGAGGTTAGATAGATAGATCATACATACATGCATGCATACATACCTAACTAGCAAAATTGATGATAAATACTAGATAATCTTTTACTTTATCAATTATTATTATACATTTTTTTTTAGTTTCTAAACATTTGAGTTTAGTGTTCTTCCCCTTCCCCACCCCAGTTAATTCCTACCTTTATTATGTTGTGGTCAGAGAAATTTATTTTTATAATATCAACTATTTGGTCCGGTAAAAACTATTCTCCTATTGTTGGGTTGGGATTCTACATATGTCCAAGAGTCTGTTAATCAAGCTGTTCAAATCTTTTACATTTCTCCTAATTTTTATCAGATGGATCTATAATTTCTGACAAAAATATCTTTAAATCTCCTAATTTTGGTGGATTTATCAATTTTTTTCTTTTAATTTCGCTGTATTTTATATTGAATAATTTGAGGCTATACTGCTAGGTGAATAAAAAAGTTCAGAATTATTTATATCTCCTCAATGAAATGATTCTTTTATCATTAAGTAATGGTCACCTTTAATTGTAATAATACTTTTTGCCTAAAAATTTATTTTTTCTGATATTGATATTGCTATACTATTTTTATTTTGATTAGTAGCTTTTGATATCTTTCCCATTAACTTTCAAACTTTATGTTTATTATTATATATCTGAGAACTTACATATTTTCCAATTTTGAAATATTTTTATTCATTACTTTTCTGTTTATTTCATCTCCTATATTTTCTCAATTTTCTCTTTCTACAACCCTCATTAAAGTATATTGGACCTTCTTAATCAATTCTCCATCTCTGTTAACTTCTCTTTCTTATGTCAGATTTCTAATGTTTTCATTTTGTGAGGCATCTTTGGAAATTTTTCTCAGACCTGTTTTACATTTTATTTCTTCTTCTTCTTTAAAATTTATTTTTAATTATAGTTGATATACAATATTATATTAGTTTCAGGTGTACAATAGTGATCCACAACATTTATATACCTTATGAAGTGATCACCACAGTAACTCTAGTAATTATTTGTCACTGTACAATTATTATGTTATTGACTATATTCTTTACTATATTCTATATTATATTACATCCCTGTGACTTATTTTATAACTGAAATTTTGTACTTTTTAATTCCCTTTCTCTTCTTCTTCTATACCCTGACCTACCTCCCCTTTGTCAACCATCAGTTTGTTCTCTGTGTCTATGCATTTGTTTGTTTTGCTTTGTTCATTTGTTTTTTAGATTCCACATATAAGTGAAAACATACAGCATTTGTCTTTCTCTGTCTTATTTTACCTAACATAATATTCTCTAGGTCCAGCCAGGTTGTTGCAAATGGCAAGATTTCATTCCTTTTTATGGCAGAGCAATATTCCATTGTACACGTATACCATATCTTTAGCCATTCATCTATAAGTAGACACCTGCATTGTTTCCATATCATGGCTATTGTAAACAATGCTGCAATGAACATAGGGGTGCATATGTTTTCAAATTACTGTTTTTGTTTTTCTTCAGATAAATACCCAAAAGTGAAATTGCTGTGTCGTACAGTAGTTTTATTTTTAATTTTTTGAAGAATCCCCATACTGTTTCCCATAGTAGCTGCACCTAGTTTATAATTCTACCAACAGTGCACAAGTGTTCCTTTTCTTCCACATCCTCACCAATACTTTTTATTTGCTATCATTTTGATAATAGCCTTTCTATAGGTGTGAGGTGATATATCATTGTGGTTTTGATTTGCATTTCTCTGATGATTAGTGATGTTGAGCATCTTTTCATGTGTCTATTGGCCATCTATATGTCTTTGGAGAAATGTCTATTCAGGTCCTCTGCCCATTTTTTAATTGGATTGTTTGTTTTTCTGGTGTTGAGTTGTATGAGTTCTTTATATATTTTGGATAGTAACCCCTTATTAGATATATCATTTGCAAATATCTTCTTCCATTCAGTATGTTGCTTCTGATTCTTGTTGATGGCTTCCTTCACTCTGCAAAAGCTTTTAAGTTTGATGTATTCCCATTTGTTTATTTTGGTTTGTGTTGCCTTTGCCCGAGGAAACATATCCCAAAATATATTGCTAAGACTGATTTTTTCTTCCGCTGATTTAATTCTGACACTTCAATCAGCCTATGAGTAGAGTTTTTGTAGTCAATTTTTTATAAAGGTAATTGATGTTATAAGCTCTGAGTTGAATCACTGTCAACTTTCTGACAATCTTATGCTGGAGACCTCTTGTCACCCAGATGAGAAATAAAAATCTAGCTCTAGCCTCACAGGCCTTTATCTAGGACCCCTCATATGCTTCCATTGACTGTTCTAAATTTTAGTTGCGTCCTTGGTTATACCTGAAGATGCTCTTTTATTTCTTTTAACCTTGGCTATGTATCTTAAAAACATTTTTATTATATTTTTCCAGCATCTTTCTGTGTTCACAGTAGGTAGGGTTCCTTCTGTATTCAACTCAGTCCATTAGATTCGTGGAAGTTTCATATAAGTGCCTGATACATACAAATGTGTGTGTGTGTGTGTGTGTGTGTGTGTGTGTATATATATATATATATATTAAGGACTGTATTCCTTGGTATTTAAGCTTGAGTTTCTTTCAGGATTTTTAGTTCTAAAATAAATAGTTTTAGAAAGCAAAAGAGAATATATTGTAGAATAATTATTGGTTGCAACCAGCACACTGCCAGGTTGTTATATAAAAATGTGATTATGTGATCAAAACATCCTTCTTGAATCCTAATTACTTTCAAAAGGGGAGCAGATTTATTTTTAAGTGTTATTGTTATTATCTGGATGAAATGTCAAGAAACATTTAACTTATTTTGAAACAGAAAAATAATTGAGATTTTAGTTTGAAAATTGTTATTAAAATAATAAGATTTCTGAGAGGTACACATGTACTAGCCTTCCAAATTTCAGTGGCATGGTCAACTTTAGCTCTGAAGAGGAGAAATTAAAAAGTCAACTATTACCAAGATTCATTTTAAAATAAGTAAGTGCTTAATACTCCTCTTTGAACAACAACAATAATGTTTTGGAACTTAGTGACTATGAAGAAACTGTTTTCAAGGAACTTACCTCAAATTATACTATTATCCAAAAAAACATAGCTATCAATCTATAGAAATATACATCTAGAGATCCTAAAATGTATTAACTTAGAAGGCAGTGAGACACAGATAACAGGTTACTTGGGTGGACTCCACTGTCACAAAATGTCAGGTGGATTACTTATTCAACACACGTCATCTCTACCTCCCTTGTCAGTGTAAGGTGTCTACTTTTGGTACCATTTTTATAAGATGGGACTCCATATATTCCAGAGAAACCCATTCTTAGCAGTGGACTTTATCTAACAATGACATTTTCACTGTCATTATTTTCACTGTCATTATGGCATATTTCACTGCCTCTGATAGAAAGCAAAAATGATTGCCCTTTTTGTTCCACCTTTATTGGACTATCTCCGTTTTTTTGTTTTTGTTATTTTTAATAAAGCCTAGTTTACATTTAATGATCCAGGAGTCCTTGTGGTTTGGGTTGCCTCCCTCTCTGTCATTCTGTGCTACATGACGTTGGTTTCTGGCTTCTCTGTGCTTATATTTATACATTAATTATCAAATGACAACTAAGTGCTTCCAAGAGAGGTCTCGAGGTCTTCTTGTTAAAATGATAGTAAATTGTCTTAGCAAATAGAAAAGAAAAAAAAACCTTTGAAATCATTGGATCTTGCTTCACTGATTTGAAAGGGCTCATTCCAATTTCCTAAGCATTTCAGAGATATAGTTTAAAGAATATTTGTATCCCTCTCATATTGCAAGTGAATAAAATCGTTTTATCTTTTATTCCTCCCCTCGCCCTTTGTAGTTTAGAGCAGCGAAACTTGACTTTGGAAACAGAAATGATGAGCCTCCACGATGAACTGGATCAAGAACGGAAAAAGTTCACAATGATAGAAATCAAAATGCGAAATGCTGAGCGAGCAAAAGAAGATGCTGAGAAAAGAAATGACATGCTTCAGAAAGAAATGGAGCAGTTTTTTTCCACATTTGGGGAGCTGACAGTGGAACCCAGGAGAACCGAGAGAGGAAACACGATATGGATCCAGTGAGCCTGCTTTCTCCAGCTGTCTCCACTGAATCTGGGAAGGACTCTGGGGGTTCTGGTGGGAACATTACATGGGATCAGGTGGCTGGTCACCTGGCTGTACAGTGCTCTGACTGGTGAAGGAATATCATTTACAGACATGACCCATCCATATCTGCAATGTGTACCAAAGTTATATCATGCCCCATATGCTACTGTCAAGTGTTACAACTGGATATGTGTATAGAGAGTAGTTTTTAAAAAGTAAACTAAAAATGAGAAGCATATCTCAAGAATTATTTTATTGCAAGTCTTGTATTTAAAACATTAAATCAATATGTTGTTGCAATTTAGCTTGCTTTCAAGCTTCACCCCTTGCACTTAACATAAGCTATTTTTGGCATTGTGTTATCATCAGCTTATTTTATAGATCAATATTTTTATTTCCCTTTTTGCTGAGGAAATGAAGATAAGCAGATATATAAAAATATATAAATATATATAAGATGAGTTATTAAAATCAAAAGAATACTTTGTGGCTGTGCTGTTTGTGCCAATAGACCTTACCATGACCAAAAAGAGAAATGTAAATAATTTTATGAAATATAGTAGAATTACCAGGAACCTTTGAATTGCTCTTTAAATTCTTCCTTTGACACTGCTCAGTTTTCTTTGTGAGATGATTTAACACAGACTGTATAAGAAAATACCCTTCTCAAGCCCCCTAGTCTGCCTTGCCAGTTCCACAGATGCATGTCTGCTATACAGGATGCACCTTAGAGGGGAAAAATGGGAAAGAAAAGCATTTAAGCGGTCTTGCCTTGAGTTACCCTGTCCTTCTGGACTGAATCTCTGCAACTGCTCGGTGGTTACGGAGAAATTCTTCCTGCCATTTGGAAGTTGGGAAACAATACTTGCTAAACCGCACCCACGTGAGCACCTGCCCTCCACTACGACATCTCCAGGCAGTGAAAAGGTAGTCCTGTGTCCCCCTGGGTTAAACGGCTAGCGTGTGTGCCACAGAGTGACATTTTTCTCTCACCTAGGCTGACTGTTCTGTTGTCATCTGGGATTCTCTCTGAATGACAGTGAGAAGAGTTATTCTGCAGCTAGAGAAAGGTGACGGAGGGAAAGGGGTCCAGAAAGAGGAGGAGACAAGTTTAGAAGAAACAAACTATTTTGCTTCTAGTTTTTACATTATTGTTCCTCCCTGTTGAAAACATATCCATTCACAATAATCTTAAAACATGAATCCTTAAAGGTCCATTTTTGACAAACTTTTGAACATCAGTAATGACACATCTCTAGAGAAGTTCAGGTCTCTGTTGGGAATATGGGGAGCCCCCATGTCAGGAAGATAATGCTTTTGAAAAGCCAAGCAGATAAAGTTTTTTCACACTAGAACAAAAAAAAGTCATAAAGGCATAATTGGAAATAAATACTACTTGAGTTTATGGGACTTGTGTTGTTTGAAGGTTCTATGTTTGTGTGTATTTATTTATGTTCGAGGCGAAGAGTAGTCTCGACAGCATTCGTTCCTGTCACTGCGCTGCTTTTGTTCACATCGTTTCGCTGAGCAAGCTTACGTGATTCTTTGGTATCAACCAATATCTACGGAGTGATACCTTTCTTTATCTTGAATTCCCTTTCTCTCTCTTTCTAGTCCTTTGACTAGATACTGCCACCTGGATAGCTTATAAAAATTTCAAATTCAAAATGTGCAAAAGTGATCTCAATAACTCTCTCCCTCTGCCTTTTTATCTTTTCCCAGTTAACAAAAACTTCAGATGCATCCAGGGTGCTATGTGATGCAATAGGGAAAAACAAAGGCTGTGCAGTCAAACTGCCTGTATTCAAGTTTTCTATAATGTGAGGTCTGTTATTGAATCTTCCATGCATCACCTTTTTCATCTGTAAAATGGAAATAATAAAAATACTACTCTCCTGGACTTGCTATATGGTTTCAGTAAGGCAGCTGTGTTAAGGCTGAGCGCAGCACCTGGTAAATAATGACTCCATGAATGTCAGTTCTTATTTTCTCCGCTCTCTTCACTTTTAATTCACTCACCATTACTGTCTGTACCACCCATCTTCACCTTTGTAATCTGCTCTCTTGTATCAGTTTCTCCTCATCTTTTGATGAAAGCATCTTACCTAGTCCCGTCTGTTCCAGTACCTCTCCTCTACCTTCATCTTTTGCCAGCTGCCAGGTGACCATCCTGTGGCCTTGCTATTAACGTTTGATGGCTCTCACAGAGGAATGCCCTTCACACAATGTGTTAGACCATGACCTGCACCGTCAATCTCATTGCCGGCCACTTCCCTCACACCTGCCGTGCCATTTCATGCCTCTGGAACTTTCCACTTGCTATTGCTGTGTCCATCTAGAAGGCCTTCCTTCAGTCTGGCACAATCTATCTTTTTATAAGAGCCAAATCAAATGTCACCTCCCCTATAAATCTGCCTAGGATCTCAATGCAGTACGTTACCTTATATGATCCTAATTTGCATATATCTCTTTTAGCCTTTCCCACATCTGAATATGTTCTTCAGCAAATAAGAAGCACTTTAGGAAACAACATGGTAAAATGGAAATTGCAGGAAACTGAGAGCCTGACAGACTAAGACAGGAATCTCACCATGCCTTAGGCAAGATGCACAGCAATGAGAAGTCACATAACCTCTCTGAGCCTGTTTTTTCATCTGTAAAGCCGGAGGTATTAACTCCTCCGAAGTAGGGATGTTGTAATCCTTAAAGGTGATGTGTGAAGTGCCTTTCCTAGTGCCTGCCACTCAGTTTCATTGATAGCTCTCTTGTTCAGTGGAGATTCTTAAGATACCAGACTGTATCTTATTGATCTTAAATCCCTCCGCCTCCACTCTTTATGCCATAGAGCGCCAGCAGGAAGAGTTAGCAATAAATTTGCTCTTTGATTGATAAAGGATGCTGTTATTAATTTTAATTAACGATTTTGGCATTGATGACCTCCAGTCGATGGATACTATGAACAGCTTGCCCATCTGGGTTTCTATTAGTTCTTCTAATGCAGCTAAAAGTCTAGAATGTATCAACAGTAAAGTCACATAAGCATAAACTGGAAATAAGGAGTTAAGTAGTATCAAGAGTTCATTTGCTACATCCTATATACACTTCTTTAAAACTATTTAAGTAACTACAATGTTTCTTAAATTATGAGCTCAGAAGAAAGGATTTGCTAACAAGTGTTGAGTCTATAATATTGGTTTTACTAGTCAAACTATATGTCTGGGTGTCCTTTAGAGAACATAGAATTGCCTATGACATCAGGCCAACTGAAGTGTAGCTTTTATACGTAATTTTATTGTGAAACAACTAAAAACTCCAAGTGGAATTTAAATAATGTTATTCCTACTTATTTTTTTTTTATTCATAAGCTGAATCCTCTTTTTTTAAAAATCAGATTATTCCCAGGTAGGATAGTTTAAATCACTGATATAATTATCTCACCATAGAAATTCAGGAGAGTATTAAAGACTGTGATGCCAGCCACGAGCCCCAGAGTTCCTTACACTGCAGAGCTGCACCCCGCTTAGAGTAGCATCAAAGGAAAAAAGGATGCATAAGCTTTTGTATTCAGAGACCTGGATTCAAATCCCAGCTCTGCCAATTTGTAGCTATGTCAATTTGAGAAAACTTACATAGTGTTTGTAAGCCTTAGTTTGTTTTTCTGTAAAATAGGATAATAATAGTGTCTTTTCCTCATTGGAATTTTCTTTTCTTTTTTTTTTTTTTTTTTTTGAGACATAAGATGTGTGGTGTGATTAGCACAGTACCTGGCATATAATATGTGTTCAATAAATGGTAACTGTCAGCCCCAAATTAGTAGTGAAAGTGTGTTTAAACTTCTAAAGAACATAACAGGGCTCTGCCTTCCAGAATTTGGCAAACAGTAAAAGAATAGCATTGTCACCAGGTAAAAAGGTATAACTACGCCCTGTCTCAGGTACCCTAATTTTATCTTTGCCCAGATAATCTGCCAGAGATTGATGGCAATAAAGAAGCAACCCAAAGCATCCTTCCTATTCTGAGATAATACAGTTACATCCGTGATCTGAGAATAATGTATAAAGAATTGCCTGTACGTGTCCTGCATCAACTCTATCCCTGTGGACACTGAAAAAGATGTTGGGTTTTAAAGACACTGAGTAACATACAAGGTCTGACAATTAAGTTTGCGAACTCATCCTGGAAAAAGTGCTACATAGTTCATTGCTGAATATCACTACAGTCACCTTTGAAGTACTTCCCTTGGGAAGCTGTGCAACCACACCAGCACCTAGTCTACCCTTCAAAGCAGTTTTGGAACTCTTTTTCTGAAATCAGAGCTGTCGTTGTATTAACTTGATGACCTGAATGTCATCAAAATGTCTTCCTTTCAATATTTCCTTTATCTTTGGTAAAGAAAGAAGTTATTAGGGGCCAGATCAGGTGAGTAGGGAGGGTGTTCCAATACAGTTATTTGTTTACTGGCTGAAAACTCCTTCACAGACAGTGCTATGTGAGCTGGTGCATTGTCGGGATGCAAGAGCCATGAATTGTTGGCGAAAAGTTCAGGTCGTCTAACTTTTTCATGCAGCCTTTTCAGCACTTCCAAATAGTAAACTTGGTTAACTATTTGTCCAGATGGTCCAAATTAATAATGAATAATCCCTCTGATATCAAAAAAGGTTAGCAACACCGTTGCAGCAAGTTCGCGAACTTAATTGTCAGACTTCGTGTGATGAATAGTCCAAGGATACAGACCAGGAAACATGTCTGGACTCACAGCAGTACCACCAGCCCTGAATGCTGACTGAAGGCCTCCACATGCCAAACCAGCACTAGGCTAGGTGCCCTCAGATGCCCCATTTACAATACTAATCACCACATATGGTGACAAACAATGAAAGTAATTCAGAGAGCACAAACGCGAGGCTGGGTGTCCTGCAGGGTCTCTAGTACCGCTCCCTGCACAAGAACGCAGGCTGTGGTGAGGCCAAAAAGGAACACCGGCAGAGCCATAGATAGGAAAGTCATACCACTATAGTCTCGCTGGCAGCTGGGTTGGAGACTCAGGAAGCAGGAGCCACAAGATCCTGAATCCACCTTCCGCTTCTCTGCCAACCCACCAACCAACTTAGCAACGGCAGTTATATCAGTGGCTAATGGCTAACTGGTTACAGCTGACGGCCATCTACTACCCAAGTCAGCACCTTTCCATGTGAGGCCAAGAGCCTGGAAATGGCTCTCTGGGACTCTGTCTCCACACTGAGAAAGGCAGTGCAGAGCCATGACTGTGATGTGAGTCCTGAAGGGTGAGCAGGAAGTTGTCAGACAGGGTGTCCGTTTGGGCTCAGGGCCTCTGTCATGCAGGGTCTGTGGTCCCGCTCCCTGCATAAGAATGCAGGATATGGTGAGGCCAAAAGGGAACACCAATGGAGCCACAGATAGGGGAGTCATACCACGATAGTCTCACTGGCAGCTGGGTTAGAGACACAGGAAGTAGGAGCCACACTATCTGCAATCCGCCATCCGCTTCTCTGCCAACCAACCCGCCAAGCAGCGTAGCCACGGCACTTATAGCAGTGGCTAATGGCTAACCAGTAACAGCTGATGGCCAACTAGTCACAGCTGATGGCCACCTACTACCCAAGCCAGCACCTTTCCACGTGAGGCCGAGAGCCTGGAAACTGCTCTCTGGGACTCTGTCCCCACAGCCTCCCTAGTGTATGGAAGGGTATGTGCAAAGTGCCTTTGGTGCAGACCCCAGGGAGACTCTTCAATGAAAAGTGACCTATAAAGTCTGTGCTATCGAGGTGGCATTGTGTGTAGCAACTTTCCTCACATTATGAGACAAAAACACACTTAGGATCTGGTGGCTTCTACTCTTTCATTCAAAGAAAGACGCCAATGGACACCTTTTGCCTTGTTGGAACTCACAAACCATAGGAAAAGAGTGCTGGAACTGTGGCACCCTACGTCTATTGTTCTCTTTACGGTCTTCATTGCACAAGTGGGGAATGAGTTGAAATTTAGAACTTCCCAGCTTAAGGGCCTGGCCTCTTGTTGCAAAGTGACTTAGAAAACTAACAGTTCCCCAGGCAGCCAAAACCTGAAACTACTGGAGATCTTAGAGTACACATTTCAGCTGATGAAAAGTATGTCTTTTAATGAGCCATGTGAGGCTCAGGTCCAGGGCTGACTGACACCGTTTATAGACTGTGTCGAGCTGCTTCAGCCCCTCATGGAGAGGGTTACCTTTCTTAAACACATAGTACCGGAAACAGGAGAGGACTGAATTGTTTGAATGAGGAGTCAAATTGACACCATTTACCATGAGCGACGTTGCCTCTTACCTGAGGGAGGCCCTCAATGTACTACCTGTTCTTGTGAAAACACCGTGTGTATCCCAGCCCTCTCCTCTCTCAATGAAAATTCCCCACCTCCTCATGAGTCACTAGAATTGATTATGTACCACCCCAAAGTCATCCCCAGGGTTGTGCCCTCCTACCCTCCTCCTTGGGTACCAATTGCCCAAATAGTCCAAATCCCCGTACCACTTGCCCTCACCCCCGTGTTGCTCAGCGTATTTCCTCATTTGCGTTGAATTCTGATCCCCTCTCCACTCCTCCAACCTTTCCTTTATACCTTCGAGATCTTACCGATGACATCATCCTCCCCCAAATCTTCTCTAAGACAGCTACCTCCTGGTGACATCACTCTCCTTGCAGCTCTCTCCAGGATGGCTCTTTTTTCTTGCTACAACCTGCATGTTATTAGCCCAAAGGAAAGAGAGGTCTTGCTTTGCTCTGTGCTGCAACTTCCAGATCTTTGCTCCTCCCTCCTCCCTGATAACCTCCTTGGAAGCACGTGTCACGAGACCAAGTATTTTAGCACCTAATCAAATGCTTTATTTCTCTCACCACTACTCTTACACCATCCACCAACTTGGCCACTCAGCTCCTTGACCTGGCTCACTTCCAAAATCTTGTTCTCGCTCTGTCCGAACATCAGCCAGCCATGCCCAGCTATACCTTACACCCTGTCATTACCAATAATGGCACCATCACCAAAATTTCCATTTCAAGCATCCAGTCTCTGGTCATCACCTCTTCTCCCACTGGGACAATTCTTGGATATTCCAAAGCATCTCTAAGCCGTTGACTTTGCTAACTTTTCACTGACTGTGAGCCCCCTCTTGTCACTGCTTCTCTCCTTGACCAGCTTAGCGTTTGTGGTTCCTCGTCATAATTATTGTCTTGTTTCTAATCTCAAATCCCTTCATCTTCTCTTCCTCCACTGTACTTACCTGAAAAACAAACAAACAAACAAACAAAAACAACCTCAACTCTAGCTAAATTCAATTTCTGCTTATTCCTAACCTGCACGTAAGAAGCTAAATATGGCTGGAGAGCAAAAGACAGCCATGTTGACTTGTCTCACCTTATATTTATATAAATGTGGCTCACATGGCTCTCATCACTGTTCAGTAATTATCTTCACATTTTCCAAAGTAAATTTCATACTTCTCTTCTCAAACCTACATAAACCCTTCCCCTCCTCCTCATCGGATAACCTTACTTCTGTCTTTACTGAGAAAAACGTATCAGAAAAGTGTGTCCTTATGTTCCACCATCATATCTACAAACTATCTCCATCTGTCCTGGACACCCCACCTTGCCTCCTGCTTCACTGTGCAGCCTGCTCCAATCAGACTAGCTGCTCTGCTCATGTACTGGACCTTGTCTCTCTGGACTTTTCAAGTACATTGCTCCTTCAAATAAATATTCGTACTCTCTCACATTACCAATTTTCCTCTTTCTATATTAGTTCCATATACCCATGTTGTGATAGCTTTTTAAAATTTTTTTCTTCATCTCATATTTATTTCCAATTTCTACATCATTCTTCAGCTTCACTTTTTAGAAAAATAAAAATTTTCTGTACTTGTTTCTAATTCCTCACCTCCCATTTTCTCTTTTTTATGCCCCGTTCTTCCGCCTCCCACCTCAC